>NC_090439.1:1008859948-1009484948 GCF_031143425.1 Pleurodeles waltl | reverse complement strand
CAGGAGTATATACGGTCTGGTAAAATCTACCGAACATATTAGCAATGTCCTGTGGGTGAGTAAGGATCATACCATCAAAATCTCGGATGGCTGGTTTAGCCAACACTACCTCTTGTTGATGGAGTTGGGCAGCTAGTAATCGTCCTGCCTTCTCTCCGTCTTCATAGTGGCACCCTTTCATCCGCCGCAAAGCGTATTCTGCCTGGGAGGTATGTAGGGCATTCAATTCCACTTTGACCTGTTTGAGACTACGGCGGGCTGGGAGGAAGGAGACGCGGTATAGTCGCGGGTACATAACGCTATTCGGTGCTCTAAGGCTTGTTGACAGGAACATCTCTGAGCGTTGGCAATGGCAGCGTCCCTCATGAGCTGTCCACTTATCGTTGCTTTCGCCGCTTCCCATAAGGTCTGTGGAGAGGGGACTGAGCCCTTATTGTCGGCCAGATAATTAGTAACATGAGAGCTGAGTTGCTTTTTCCCCTGTGGAGTACAATATCACGAGGTGGTTAGACACCATGGTTTGCGTCCAGGGGTAATTAAGCCCAGGTCCAGTGCTAAGAGCATCATCAAGTGGTCCGATAGTGTTGCCACCAGAATCTGTGAGTTTTTTTATCCATAGGATAAGGTTGGGAGTGACAAGGAAATAATCTAATTGAGATTGTGTACCATGGTCCAGAGAGATATAGGTGTATTCGCGATCAAGTCTTTCAATCGCTGTAAACCATTGGCGGTACACACCGCCGCGCTCAATATACACACACACTTACAAAACTACACCACATTGGACAATTCAAACTACACACACCTGACACATGTACACACACCACACACACACACCCAACCCAATATAAAACACGCCCCCACATTACCCACAACCCTTTCCACAAAATAATTGTTTGCCAACAGAGAGAGACACAAGCTAGGAGCACCCACTCAATCTGAGCCACAGAACACCATCACCCATACACCATCCACTCACCTCACAGCACACACCACAACACATCACCCCACACATCACCCCACACATCCTCACATATATCACTCACACCACATCCATGGCACCCCAAAGTCACCCCAGGTTTTCAGAGGGGGAGCTAAGGGTCATGGTGGAGGAAATCATCTGGGTAGAGCCACAGCTATTCGGATCACAGGTGCAGCAGATGTCCTTTGCTAGGAAGATGGAGCTATGGCGGAGGATTGTGGACAGGGTCAACGTCATGGGACAGCACCCAAGAACAAGGGATGACATCAGGAAGAGGTGGAACGACCTATGGGGAAGGTGTGTTTTATGGTTGCAAGACACCAGGTAGCCGTACAGAGGACTGGCAGTGGACTCCTACTTCCTCCCCCACAAATAACAACATGGGAGGAGCACGCCTTGGCAATAATGCATCCTGAGGGCCTCGCAGGAGTAGCAGAAGGACTGGACTCTGGAAAGTCAAATCATTACTACTATATCCCCACCCTACATGCATGCCATCACAAACTCCTACCCCCACCCCATCACTCTACCACCTCACATATACCCCACCATCACAACCCACCCATCCCAAAACCAAGCCCTGCATGTAACACCAATCCATGAACCCCCATCACAGACCTGCATGGACACCCATCACCACAGCATGCACAGTTCTGACAATCACTTAGCCAACCCAAGCACAACACACACAAGCCAAAGCTGCCTTGCTAACAACAACCATAGAGGGAAACATACCCATGCACAAAACTGCACACACAGATACAATAACACTGCATTTTCATCCCCACATGACCCCTACTCAATGGAGTTGCCACCAACATCCAGCCCCCCCAGAGGAGGCCCGCAGTGATGACAGCAACTCTGCACGCCTGGATCATGATGACCATCCTGGCCCATCAGGGACCGCTGGACATTCAGGTGCTCAGGCACAGTCCCACCCCACCACAGAGCCTCCCCCCTCAGGAAACACCAGCACAGTACCCACCCAGCAGGCCCATGCCACTGTCCCCAGGACTCGTCAATCAGCAGTGTGTCACCAATACAGGGACCCCAGGCAGCCCCACAAACACAGGATGATCAGGGACCTGGGGTCAGTGGGCACACTGTTCAGGGGACAGAGACACAGGTAAACTGGGAGGACTGCTGTGCGACGGGGAGGACAGGCCCAGGGAACCCACTCTCCAGGAGGCACTCCCAACATCCTGGGAGCATACCACCGTTCCCAGGAGACCATGGGCCAGATACTGCACAAGTTGCAGGAGACCCAGCGGCTGCAGGAGGGACAGTATCAGGGGATCAGGGAGGACCTAAAAAACATTTACACCATCCTGGTCACCATTTCAGGGGGGCTGGCAGACATGGGCAAGACCATGAGGGAGGCAGTGGCACACCAATGGGTCCCTGACAATAGCCACACCGAAAAACATCCTTCCACCTCTGCCGGCGCTAGTGGACAGGAGGCCCCCCACAGGACCAACAGGCCACCAGCACCCCACTCCCTGCAGAAAGAGAACCATCCCGCAAACGGTCCCTGCGATCCAGGCGAATGTATGTCGGAAGACACCTGCCCGAACAACGAATGCCTCAACGAATTTTTGTTGTAAAGGCATTCCTGGTAAAGGCATTAGTGATAGGCATGCATTGTTCCTGCATGCGTCCCCCCTGGCCCCCCACCCCCACCCCAACCCCTAAAAATTACCACAACCCCCCACCCCCTCTAAAACCACACCAATCCCCCACCCTTGCCCCTAAAACTACCCCAACTCCCCACCTCCTCCCTAAAATTACCGCGACCCCCACCCTACCCCCAAAACCTAAAACAACCCCAACCCCCACCCCATCCCTGAAACCTAAAGTACCCCAACCCCCACCCCTAAAACTACTCCGAGCCCCCCACCCTGCCCCTAAACCTAAGCCCCCCAAACCCCCACCCCACCTCTAAAATTACCCGACCCCCCAACCCACCCCTAAAACCACCCCAACCCCTACCCCATCCCTAAAGCTAAAGTACCCCAACCCCCACCCCTAAAACCACCCCAACCCCCACCCCTAAATCAACCCCCACCCCCACCCCGCTCTCCCCCTAAAACAAAAAATACCCCGACCCTCCCACCCCTAAAACTAAAACCACATCCCCCCACCCCGCCCCTGCCCCAAAACTGAAAATACCCCGTCCCCCCACCCCGCCCCTAAAACTAAAACCCCAACCCCCCACCCCACCCCCCACCCCTGAAACGGAAAATACCATGACCCCTCACCCCTGCCCCTAAAACTAAAACCCCACCCCCGCCCCGGCCCTAAAACTGAAAATACCCCGACCCCCCAACCCCACCCCTAAAACTAAAACCCCGAATCAGCCGACTCCCTTGTTTGTGCCTTAACCACACATGTGCGTTGTTCAGCACATGCGTGGTTAAGGCACAAAACAACAAAGTTGTAGTTAAGGAAAGCGTAGTTCTGCTTTCGTTGCCCACAACTTCGTTGTTCCGGAGTCGGCCTTCAGGGCGTTTCCCGATCCAGGCAGAAGCCAGAGAACATTGCCAAGACTCCTGCCAGGAAAAAAGACTCTCCTGATTGTCACCCTTCTGTCCCACTCTGTCACCCTGTCCCCCTTGAACTGCCATTACTCCCCTTCCTATGCTCCATCGGACAATGCACCTGTGATACAAAGAGACTGGACTCTAACGGGACATTCCTCCACCATCACCCCAGCCCATTGCACATCCCCCTCTACGTATGAGCACTTAAATAAACACTCTTGGAACAAATACTAATCTTGAGTCTGTCAAATTGTTGAATCATGTATTAGTACAACATTCTGAAAACACTGCAAGTCATATATACAGTCATTTATACATTGGTATGACCTTTAGTGGGCAGCAGTAAACATACCAGGAGCCAAAGTGGGCCACAGAGATCTGAAAATAGAGATGCCAAAGGGTACAGTAAGTGGCCATAGACATAGGGAAATCAGGCTGCCATGTACAATGTCCAACAGAAATCTGAAATGTAAAGTGAAGTTACAGTGTCTTACTTTGTGGCACTGGAAGTACTGCTGTATTATATTAGTTCTGTTGTCCACATCTTCTTCCTCTGCCTCCTCTTCCTCACTGTCCACAGGCTCCACCACTGCCACAAGACCATCTCCAGGCTCATCCTCCTGCAGAAAAGGCACCTGGCGTCTCAAGGCCAGGTTGTGCAACATGCAACATGCAACGATGATCTGGCACACCTTCTTGGGTGAGTAGTACAGGGATCCCCCTGTGAGATGGAGGCACCGGAACCTGGCCTTCAGGAGGCCAAAGGTCCTTTCAATGATCCTCCTTGTTCGCCGATGTGCCTCATTGTAACGTTCCTCTGCCCTTGTCCTGGCATTCCTCACTGGGGTCAGTAGGTTCGGGTAACCAGAGTCACCTGCAAATATCGAGGGATACCTGTTAGACACACACTAACCCTTAGGGACAACCACATACCCAGACACAAACTTATACTGGGGGGTGACCTTGGGCTTACCTATTAGCCACACCCAGTGCCTCTGGATTTGGCCCATCACATATGGGATGCTGCTATTCCTCAAGATAAAGGCGTCATGCCCAGTGCCAGGAAACTTGGCATTCACATGGGAGATGTACTGGTCCGCCAAACACACCATCTGCACATTCATAGAGTGATAGCTTTTTCTATTCTTGAAAACTTGTTCATTTCTCCGGGGTGGGACAAATGCTACATGTGTACCATCTATGGTAGCAATGACGTTGGGGATATGTCCCAGGGCATAAAAGTCAGCTTTCACTGTGGCCAAATCCTCCACCTGGGGGAATACAATGTAGCTGCGCATGTGTTTCCGCAGGGCTGACAACACTCTGGTCAACACGTTTGAGAACATTGGCTGAGACATCCCTTATGCCATGGCCACTGTTGTTTGGAAGGAACCACTTGCCAGGAAATGGAGCACTGACAGGACCTGCACTAGAGGGGGGATACCTGTGGGCTGGCGGATAGCTGACATCAGGTCTGGCTCCAATTGGGCACACAGTTCTTGGACTGTGGCCCGATCAAGTCTGTAGGTTAGGATAATGTGTCTGTCCTCCATTGTCGCAAGGTCCACCAGGGGTCTGTACACCGGAGGATGTCGCCATCTCATATTCATCCTCAGCGGCAGAAGCCTATGGAGGAAAACGGTGAGCAGAGAGTCTTATTAACACATCAATTGAAATAAAGATGCATCTTTTACTTTACAGAACCTGTATGTGGATCTGAGAGTCAGTTGCTGTGCCAATGTCTGCTTGACACAGTTAGGTGCCATGGCCTGTGCCCCCCTGAAATGGCAGCTGCCTGACCTGTGAGGAGGGACAAGTGGAAATGAGGTAATTCTGCTGGCGTTGTGCGCCGTTGTGGTAGGCGGTCTACGACCGCCGCGCACCTTTGCATTGGTTATCATTGGGCCCTATGGGTTCCAGGAGCCATGTAGGTACGCACCGCCGTGGACATGACTGCCATTTTCTATCTGTTCACTCACTTGCTACCTGACCTTCAACAGGAGAGGACCTACACTGCAAGTGCTGCTGTGACCTGTGTCTGGAAGCGACAATGGCTCCTGTGTCTGGGGAAATGGCCCCTGCCTTCACTGTGGAGGAGTTGGAGAAACTGGTGGATGGGGTCCTACCCCAGTACACGTTACTCTACAATCCTCTAGACAAACAGGTGAGTACACTGTGAGCATGATGCGTGGGCCATGAATGTATGGATTGCTGTGTATGTAAGCCACATGTAGGGGGGCTGAGGCGTCCTGGCCAGGGTGATGCATGTATGGTGGTCAATGGATGTGCATCAGGGGATGGGAGGGATCTGGTGGGCCATAAGTGTGATGGTCTGGACGGTTATGTAATGCCCTTTTCTGCTGTCTTTTTCCATGCAGGTCAGCGCCCATCAGAAAAAGGGAATTTGGCGTGCCATCGCCAAGGAGGTGTGGACCCTGGGGAGAGCACCCACTGCCGCAAACGGTGGGAGGACCTGCGCCGCTAGGCAAGGAATATGTCGGAGGCCCAGCTGGGGCTGGCCTCCCAAAGAGGAAGGGGTGCCTGTCGTACCCTGACCCCCCTGATGTTCCGCATCCTGGTGGTGGCCTATCCGGAGTTGGCTGGGCGCTTGAAGGCATCACAGCAGCCACAAGGGGGATTACAGATTCAGAATCATGACTTTGCGCGCATTAAGGTTTACCTGGGTGGGGGATGTGGGCTGTGGGTGCCCCTAGGCCAGAGCAAACATGGCAGGATAGGTCCCTTGTTGGGCAGGCTCTGAAGCACTCCACCCCCAATAGTGTTAGTGTTCATCTACTACTGGGCAGGATCCTTGGGTTTCAGGTGTGCAACTAATGGTGTTAGGCATTGTACCCCATGGGATGGTGACTATCTTAGTAACTGGTAGTGCATGGTCTAGTGCATAGGGCTGCTCCCTGTGAGCTGTGTACGCCAACGGTAGTGTTGTTGCTGGCATTGACCAAGTGTATCCTCTGTCTCTTCCCCCCTTTTTGTTTTGTCACCCTGTCCTTGTGTGCATTAGCATCAACTGGCGGAGGAGCAGAGGCACCGGCAACGGAGGGAGCTGCATCCCACATGGGCCTGGAGGATGAATCCACCAACGGTGAGGGCACCAGTGGGATGGATGGCGAGGGGAGCACCACGACGGGGACAGGAGGGGAGACCACAGACAGAGACTCCTCCTCCAATGGAAGCTCCCTGGTGGTGGCAGACACCTTTGTGCCCACCCCAACAACAGGTACAGCCGCCACCCCTACCAGCACCGCCATCCCAGCAGCCCCTCAACGTGTTTCCCATGCCCGCTCACCCAGGATGGTGACATATCCTTCGCCCCAGGCACCGCAGGCCCTGCCCCATTCGGCTCTGTTGCCCTCAATGAGGAGGCTATTGACCTCCTGAGATCCCTCACTGTTGGGCAGTCAATCATACTGAATGCCATCCAAGGTGTGGAGAGGAATTTGCAACAGACAAATCCATACCTCGAGGGCATTCACTCTGGTGTGGTGGCCCAACAGAGAGCATTTCAGGCTCTGGCCTCAGCACTGATGGCAGCAATTGTCCCTGTCTCTAGCCTTCCTCCTCCAACGTCCTCTACCCAGTCCCAATCCCCTCAACCTCAACCTATCCCAAGCACACCTTCAGACAAGCATTTACCCAAATCACCACACAAAAGTGTCTCAGGCAAACACAAGCACCACACTTCATCTCACAGGCACTCAAACAAGCACTACCCCCATGCAGACACACCAACATCCCCTGCCTCCAGTGTGTCCCCTCCTCCTCGTTGTCCACCTCCCTCCCAGTAGTGTCTCCACGCACACCTGCATGCACTACATCCTCATCCACTACCTCCATCACCAGCACGCCCATCACAACACACCCCTCACTGGCAGTCACCACCCCCACATTCATGCACATGTCCCCTGTGTCCTCACCCAGTGTGTCTGTGACCCCTCCTCCCAAAGTACACAAACGCAAGCACCCACCCAACAGCCATCCATCTCACAACAGCATCCAGCCCATGCACCTACATCTAAACTCAGCTGACAGACACCTCCTATAACCACTCCCTCTTCCTCCACTCCCAAACCCTCTCCCTCTTCCCACCCCAATGTCCCTAAGAAGCTTTTCCTGGCAAACATTGAACTCTTCCCTCCCCCCTGTCCTTCCCCTCGGGCCAGGGTGGCCAGATCCCAGCCCAGCACCTCAGCCACCAAGTTGTCGTCCGCTGTGGTTCCTGCAGCTATCAAAGCCTCAAAGGGGGCACCCGTCAGCCCAGCCAGTGTGCCTCCAGCCCCTGCCAAGGCCAAAGCCATTCCACCACCTGGCAAGGTGAAGAGGGGGACAGGATCCACAAGGGGAAGGAGCAAAACCACCCAGCAAGGCCACATCAAAGACTCCAGCTGCCAAGGTGAGAAAGGGGCAGAAAAAAACAGCCAAGGCACTTCAGCTGTCTGAGGCTGCAGGTAAAGGCATGGTGTGTACCAGCATAACCGCCAGCACTGCCACCTGCACCGCGGCCAGCACTGCCAGCAGCCCTGCTGCTAGCACCACCGCAAGCCCCGCCACCTGCACTGCCACAAGTACCATTACTGTCAGCAGCAGCAGCAGCCCCAGTGGGCAGCCGTCCGAGGTTGCAGGAGAAAGGCTGGAGCCTGCCTCCACCACTGGCAGCACCAGCACCTGCACCAGCACCGCCACCTGCACCGCCACTAGCACCGCCGCAAGCACTGCCACCTGCACTGCCACCTGCACCGCTGACAGTACCACCACTGTCAGGAGCAGCAGCCCCAGTGGGCAGCCGTCCGAGGTTGCAGGAGAAGGACTGGAGCCTCCCTCCACCACTGGCAGCACCCCCACCAGCCCCGGCACCACCACCAGTTTGCAGCCGTAGCCGTCACCGGGTGGAGTCTAGCCCTACCTCCATGGACTATCATGCAACCTGGTCTCTGAAAATCTCATGCCTCAGACACCCAGGTGAGGGACTGTGAACTGCCACCCCAAGTTTTGCATCACTTGGCACAGAGCCCCCTCCAGAACCAGTGGAGAAAGGCATCCACTCACCCTATCCTTGGCAGGATGAAGCACACTGGGCACAAAGCCCCCTCCAGAACCAGTGGAAGTAGGCATCCACTTGAGAGACTGTGGCTTTGCACTCCCCAGGACTAAGCAGTGGGCAAACCACCCACTTGAGAGACTGTGGCTTTGCACTCCCAAGGACCAAGCAGTGGGCAAACCACCCACTTGAGAGACTGTGGCTTTGCACTCCCCAGGAGCAAGCAGTGGGCAAACCACCCACTTGAGAGACTGTGGTCTTGCACTCTCCAGGACATAGCTGTGGGCATGGATATCCCTCCAGGAGCAGTGGCGTTGTCCAATCTTCCAGCTGAGGTGCACCCCCTTCACCCTCCTCCTGAGGTGCCTGTGTGTTTTGACCTGATGCCCCTTCAGTGTTCTCTCTGTGTTGAGGCAGTAGTCAAGTGTGGGCTTGGCCTATGAGTTTTGGCCCAGTGGCCCACGGATATTTTGAGTGGACAATGTAGCGCCTTATGTGCATATTGTATATTTTTGTAAATACTGTTTTTAAAATTATTATGTATATCTGACTATTTCTAAAATATCTCTGATTTGACTCTATTCCTTTTGTCCTTGCGTTCTTCCAGGGGGTTATGGGGAGTAAATGTAATGTTGCTGCATGTGTTTGTGTGTATGGTGTTGTGTGTGAGGGTGGGGGGGTGGCGTGTTGTGTGTGCGTGTCACTCTCTTTTTCCTCCCCCCTCCCCTGTCTCCTAGGTACAGTACTCACCGTCGCCGTCGCCGCCACCGTTGGTACTTCTGGTGGATGAGGAGGTAGACCAGCATGGGGAGGACCAGCAGCTCGGGCTCCATGGCGTCCTGGTTCTTCGTTGAGTGTTGAGAGGTGAGTGGTTTCCCTTCCACGTACTGTTTCCGCCTTGCTTTTGATGGCGTTGGTACCGCCCCGGAAAAGCTGGCAGATGGGCAGGTGGTGATGGGGTGGGTGGTACATTGTCTTCTGCCTGGCTGTTGGCAGTTACCGCTGCACTGTTTGTTGCTACCGCCGTGGCGGTCGTGTGTTAAAGTGGCTGTATTTTTTGGCGGTTTCCGCCGTGGTCGTGATCCCATTTTTTTTACTGCCGGCCTGTTGGCGGTATTACCGCCATTTTAACACCGACTGCCAGGGTTGTAATGAGGGCCTAAGTTTGGTAAGGACATAGCATCCTTCCAGATCGGTCCATGTCTTAAGTACCTTGAATTGCAAGGACCGGCATAGAAGGATCGCCGCGCCATTTGTCCTGCCAAAGCCGAGTTCCCCGGTCCGGGTCGTCATGATCCAGCTATAGAGTAGTCAACCTACCCAGTCTCTGTGGAGTTTCTCTGATTCCAGTGGGGAAAGGTGTGTTTCTTGCAATTGGACGATATTTGCGCACTTAGGGGGTCATTCTGACCTCGGCGGTAAAAGCTGCTTACCGCCGGTCAGAAGGCCGCCACAATACCGCCGCGGCCACGGTCAGCCGCCACGGACATTCTGACCCACAACTGCAAAACCTCCAAAAATCCGCCCTCCACTGCAGTCCGCCACATCAGCGGCCAGCGGTAAACTGGAGAAGACCAAACCTCCACCGCCACGCCAACAGAAATACGCCCATCCCATTATGACCCGCAAATCCACGCGGCGGTCATTCAACCGCGGTATTCCATTGGCGGTACACACCGCCGCGGTCAAAATACACACACCTTTACAAACCCCTACCACATTGGACAATTTGAAAGGCACACACCTGAAACACATACACACACCACTCCCACACATCCAATACCATATAAAACACACACCCACATCACCCACAAACCCCTACCAACAAAAACCAGAGACGAAGGAGAGAGAGACACATCAGAGAATAGATAGCCAGACACACAGAGGCCCACCACAACATCACACACACCCCATAGAAGCACAAAGCACCACACACCAACACACACATCATCACATACACCACCCCACACCTCATACACACCACCCCATGGCACCACAAAGACACCCACGCTTTTCGGACCAAGAACTCCGGGTCATGGTGGAGGAGATCATAAGAGTGGAACCCCAGCTCTTCGGCTCACAGGTTCAGCACACCACCATAGCAAGGAAGGCAGAGCTCTGGCAGCGGATCGTGGACAGGGTCAACGCAGTGGGACAGCATCCCAGAAATCGAGAGGACATCCGCAAACGATGGAACGACCTACAGGTGGAAGGTGCGCTCGATGGTCTCGCGACACAACATCGCAGTGCAGAAGACTGGCGGGGGACCCCCACCCACTCCACCCGAATTCACAACATGGGAGCAAGAGGTACTAAACATCCTGCATCCTGATGGCCTCGCTGGAGTACACGGAGGAATGGACTCTGGTAAGTACAAGGCCAACCACTTCACCCCCCCCCCAGCATGCTAACCCCCACCCTCACCCCCAACCCCCCAGCACACATCCTCCCTGAGAATGTCTCTCCAGCACAACCCACCCAACACCAACCCCTGCATGCCATCCCCAAACTATGGACACCCATCACCTAAGCATGACCACTGCACATACTCATCCCCCCCCACAAAACACCCTCACAACACCTCCCCCAAGGGAATGCCAGCACTGGGGGACAAGGGCACCCATAAAACGCAAGCTAATGCACACACAGAAACAATAACCATACCCTCTTACCCCATGCAGGACCCGAACGACAACACACCGGTCAGGAGGGACCAGAAATGTCCATCCCACCCCCGGAACAGGCCCCTAGTGATGACAGCAGCTCTGTCGACCTGGAACCTGACGACCAGCCCGGACCATCGGGGACCTCTGGGCAGTCGGTTCCCCTCACCCAGACACAGGCCACTGCAGACCCAACCCCCTCTGGGAACAACAGCACAGCTCCCACCCAGCGGGCCCATGCCTCTGTCTCTAGGACAGGTCAAGCAGCGGTGTGTCTACCACTACAGGGCCCCCAGGGTAACCCACCAACCCAACAACAACAGGGACCTGGGGGCAGTGGGATTGGGCACACCGTCCAGGGGACAGAGGCCCAGGGAAACAGGGCAACTCGGAGGGCTGCTGTGCGACAGGGGGGGAGGAGCGGCCCAGGGAACCCACTCTCCAAGAGGCCCTCACCACCATCATGGCAGCCTACCACCACTCACAAGAGACGATGGCGACGGTACTGGCCAGGTTCCAGGAGATCCAGGCACAGCAGGAGCAACGCTACATGGGGTTCAGCGACCAACTCACCAACATCTCAACCGCCATGGGGAGCATAGTCCAGGCCCTGAACCGTATAGAGGACACGTTTCGGGACCATGTGGCATCACACAGGGCCCCTGTCACTAGCCAGGAACAGGAACAGCCTACCACCTCCGCCGGCGCTAGTGGACAGGAGGCCCCACCACAACGACAGCCCACCAGAACCCCACCTCCTGCTGAACAACAACCGCCCCGCAAAAGGAGCCTGAGATCAAAAAAACCGACAGAGTAGGATGTCAAGACCCCCGCCAGCATCACATACCCCCTGAAGTCCTCCCACTGTTCCACATTGCCACCCTGTCAAACCTTGAACTGCCCCTGCTCCATCCTGCCACAGGCATATGGACAATGCACCTGTGAGACTGAGAACTGGACTCTGCCATGGACATTACTCCACCCCCACCCATCACTGTTTCACTATCATGTACCAATATCTATGCACTAATAATAAATCACACATTGCACTGAAATCAATCAGGACTCAGCCTGTCTTATTTACAAATGTATGACACATTACATATCAATTACGTATTATTAACATTGTGAATTACACATACCGAGGTAACTTAGCATTAGTCCATGGGCCAACCAAGCCGAGGTCACGCAGTGGCTCATACAGGACAGAAAAGGGAAGGGAAAATCAAACATCATGTTTATAGTTCTGGGGGGAAATCGACAAAGTTGAGATGCAGGAGGCTTTCAGGAAATGTAAAATGGCATGGGTGATTATTACCTGTGTGCTACTGGAAATACTGTTCTATTACTCCGTCCCTGTTGTCTGTGTCGTCCTCTGAGTCTTCCTCCTCTTCACTCTCCGCAGGCTCCACAGCTGCTTCAACACCACCATCTGCACCATCCTCCTGCAGGAAAGGAACCTGACGTCGCAATGCCAGATTGTGAAGCATACAGCAGGCCACGATGATGTGGCACACCTTCTTAGGTGAGTACATCAGGGATCCCCCTGTCATATGCAGGCACCTAAACCTGGCCTTCAGGAGGCCAAAGGTCCTTTCGATGATCCTCCTAGTTCGCCCAGGGGCCTCATTGTACCGTTCCTCTGCCCTGGTCCGGGGATTCCTCACTGGGGTCAGTAGCCAAGGCAGGTTGGGGTAACCAGAGTCACCTATTAGCCACACACGTTGTCTCTGTAGCTGCTCCATCACATAGGGGATGCTGCTATTTCGCATAACATACGCGTCATGCACTGACCCTGGGAACTTGGCATTTACATGGGAGATGTACTGGTCAGCCAAACAGACCACCTGGACATTCATCGAATGATAACTTTTTCTGTTTCTGTACACCTGCTCATCGTCTTTTGGGGGTACCAAAGCCACATGGGTCCCATCAATGGCACCAATGATGTTGGGGATATGTCCAAGGGCATAGAAATCACCCTTCACTGTAGGCAAGTCACCCTCCTCTGGGAAAATGATGTAGCTCCGCATGAGTTTCATCAGGGCAGACAACACTCTGCTCAAAATCTTTGAAAACATAGGCTGAGACATTCCAGATGACATGGCCACTGTTGTCTGGAATGACCCAGTTGCCAAAAAATGGAGGACTGACAAAACCTGCACCAGAGGGGGAATCCCTGTGGGTTGGCGGATGGGGGACATCAGGGCTGGCTCCAGCTGGGCACACAGTTCATGGATAGTGGCACGGTCAAGTCTGTATCGAAGTATTATATGGCGTTCTTCCATTGTCGACAGGTCCACCAGCGGTCGGTACACGCGAGGATTCGTCCTTCTCCTCGCAAGTCCCAGCGGACGGTGCCTAGGAAGGACAACATGGAGCACAGAGTCAGGCAAACCACAGGTACGTACAGACAGCTTGCACAGTTAAAGAATGGCAATGGGTTGAAAGGCGTGTATGTGTGGCAATGCAAGGCCTAGGCCTGTGTGTCGCAGTCAAAATTAAGCCATGTAGGCCCTTGAAATGGCGGCTGCCTGACCTGTGAAGTGGGACAATGGGATGTGAGGTCAATGCGCTGGCGGGGCACACCGTGGCGGTAGGCGGTCGAAGACCGCGGCGCAAAGCCGCATTGGTTAACATTGAACCCTATGGGTTTCAGGAGCCAATGACGATGTGCGCCGGCGGTCGCGGTACGCACCGCCGCGGTACGCACAGCCGCGGGCGTGACCGCCATTTCCTAGCTGATTGATCACTCGAGACCTGATCATCCACAGGAGAGGACCTATACTGCAAGTGCTGCTGTGACCTCGGTCTGGAAGTGACAATGGCTGCTGCGACTGGGGAAAGGGCCCCTGCCTTCACGTTGGAGAAGCTTGTGGATGGGGTCCTCCCCCAGTATGCGCTACTCTACGGTCCTCCAGACCAACAAGTGAGTACACCGGGTGCACATGGAATGGGCTATGCCTGTGTGGATTGGGGTGGATGTAAGTTGGTGGGGTGGGGGGCGAATGAGGAGTGCAACGCACGACAGATGAGAGCATGTGCCGTATGGAAAAGTTGGTGGGGGAGGCCAATCACATCTAACATGCAGGTCATTGATGATTTCCTCCTTTCCACCCTGTACATGTCAAATAGGTCAGCGCCCATCAGAAGATCGAGATTTGGCGTGCCATCGCCAAGGAAGTCCGGAACTTGGGGGTCCACAACAGACGGGGCACCCACTGCCGCAAGAGGTGGGAGGACATCCGCCGCGGAACAAGGAAGACCGCAGAAACACTGCTGGGGATGGCCTCCCAACCTAGGAGGGGTGCCAGTCGCACCATGACCCCCCTGATGTCCCGGATCCTGGCGGTGGCCTACCCTGAATTGGATGGGTGCTTTAAGACATCACAGCAGACACAAGGGGGTGAGTATCAGCACATTCTCCTATCTTTCTGCGCAGTGGAGGCGTCTGGGTGGGGGAGGAGGGCTGTGGGTGACATTAGGCCAGGGCGCTTTCTGTAGTGTAGTCCTCTCCCTTAGGCATGGCCCTGTGCCCCCGGCCCCCACCTCTGTAGGGTGACAAGTACAGCCATTGAAGGTCCAGCATCACCCATGTGCGCGTTTGACGTCTCTTGGCCTGTTGTCCTAGTCAGTAGTACTGAGTAGTGTACCCTGAATGCGCGGCTTAGTGCATGAGGCTCCTGTGTCTGTCCTCTCCGCCAACGGTGTTGACATTGCATGCACTCAACCTGGTCTTCTTTTTTCTCCCCCCACCCTTTCTCTTCATCTTCTTGTGCATGTGTGCATTAGCATCATCAGGCGGAGGAGATTTGGCATCGGAGCACGAGGGAGCTGCAGGACAAAAGGCCCCGGTGGGCCCAGGAACAGACACCGAGGGCACCAGTGATCCGGAGGGCGAGGGGAGCACCACGACGGGGACCGCTGGTGAGAGCAGCAACAGCGACACGTCCTCGGATGGGAGCTCCCTAGCGGTGGCGGCAACATCCGGGCCCCCCGCCTCTACAGGTACAGCCGCCACCCAGCGCACCAGCACCGCCCTCCCAGCAGCCCCTCAGCCTACGCTCGGTGCCCGCTCGCCCAGGAAGGCGCGCGTCTCCTTCGCCCCAGGCACCTCAGCCCCTGCCCCTGTTGCCCCTGCTGCCCTCAGTGCGGAGCTCATTGACCTGGTGAGGACGCTCATTGTTGGGCAGACAACCCTTTTGAATGCCATCCAGGGTGTGCAAAGGGAGGTGCAACAGAGCAATGCGTACCTGGAGGGCATTCATTCGGGTCAGACTGCCCATCAACGAGCGTTCACTGCTCTGGCCTCAGCACTGACGGCAGCCATTGTCCCTGTTTCCAGCCTCCCTCTTCTTACTGCCTCCAGCCTGTCTCTGTCTCCTGTTCCTCAGCCTATCCCATCCACACCATCAGACCAGCCTGCACACACCTCAACACCCAAGAGCAGCTCATCCAGACACAAGCACCACAGATCCCACAAACACTCACCCAAGCAACACCCAGATGCAGACATTCCAACAGTCACAACCACCTGTGTGTCCCCCTCCTCCTCGTCTACCTCCTCCCTCCCTGTGACGTCTACACTCACACCTGCATGCACCCCAACATCAGCCAGTGCTTCCATCACCACCTCACCCTCCAGTACAGTCCACACTCGTGCAGTCACCACCCCCACTGCCATGTACACGTCCCCTGTGTCCTCTCCCACTGTGTCTGTCACCCCCTCTTCCAAGACACACAAATGCAGGCAGCCACCCACCCAACAGACATCCACCTCACGACAGCCTACAGCACCAGCACCTTCACCCAATGACAGCACACCTGACTCTCCTACAACCACATCCTCTTCCTCCACTCCCATCACCACTTCTCCTACCCTTTACCTTGGACCTAAAAAGCTTTTCATGGCTAGTCTTGACCTCTTTCCCTCCGATGACCTACCCCCTCCATCTGCAAAGAGTCCCAAGAGCACCGCAGCCACCACCAGCCCAGCTTCGAGTGTCACTGTTGTGCATGGGATCTGGAGTCCACCCTTTGCCAGCAGTGACACATCGATCAGCAGCAAGGACACGTCCAGCCCCCACCCCCCGGCAAGAGGGCCCGCAAAAACAAGGGCCGCCGTGCGAGGACTGACAGGGCTGCCCCCAAGGAGCAATGTGCGGCCACTTCACCAGCCACACCATCTAGGGGAGGCAAGGGCCCGAGAGCCCCATCAAAGGAGCGGAAGGGCAGCAGGAGCGCGAAGAAGGTGGACCCCACATGTCACATCCCAGCTGGGAAGGAGGACACTAAAGAGGCCAGGAGTCCGTCCCCGAAGGGTCCAGAAACGTCACGGTCCGAGGGCGACTGAGCAGGGAGTCCAGGCCAGGTCTGGCTCCCTTGACCTGCTGGATGAGCACCGCTGAACAGGGCCCGCCGTGGAGAAGAGCACCGCTGAACAGGGCCCGCCGTGGAGAGGAGCACCGCTGAACAGGGCCCGCCGTGGAGAAGAGCACCGCTGAACAGGGCCCCGCCGTGCAGAAGAGCACCGCTGAACAGGGCCCCGCCGTGCAGAAGAGCACCGCTGAACAGGGCCCGCGGTGCAGAAGAGCACCGCTGAGCAGGGCCCGCCGTGAAGAAGAGCACCGCTGAACAGGGCCCGCGGTGCAGAAAAGCACCGCTGAGCAGGACCCCGCCGTGCAGAAGAGCACCGCTGAACAGGGCCCGCCGTGCAGAAGAGCACCGCTGAACAGGGCCCGCGGTGCAGAAGAGCACCGCCGAACAGGGCCCGCCGTGGAGAAGAGCACCGCTGAACAGGGCCCCGCCGTGCAGAAGAGCACCGCTGAACAGGGCCCCGCCGTGCAGAAGAGCACCGCTGAACAGGGCCCGCGGTGCAGAAGAGCACCGCTGAGCAGGGCCCGCCGTGGAGAAAAGCACCGCTGAACAGGGCCGGCGGTGCAGAAGAGCACCGCTGAGCAGGGCCCCGCCGTGCAGAAGAGCACCGCTGAACAGGGCCCGCCGTGGAGAGGAGCACCGCTGAACAGGGCCCGCGGTGCAGAAGAGCACCGCTGAACAGGGCCCGCCGTGGAGAGGAGCACCGCTGAACAGGGCCCGCCGTGGAGAAGAGCACCGCTGAACAGGGCCCGCGGTGCAGAAGAGCACCGCTGAACAGGGCCCCGCCGTGAAGATAGGCACCGCTGAAGAGGGCCCCGCCGTGCAGAAGAGCACCGCTGAACAGGGCCCGCCGTGCAGAAGAGCACCGCTGAACAGGGCCCGCGGTGCAGAAGAGCACCGCTGAACAGGGTCCGCCGTGGAGAGGAGCACCGCTGAACAGGGCCCGCGGTGCAGAAGAGCACCGCTGAACAGGGCCCGCCGTGGAGAGGAGCACCGCTGAACAGGGCCCGCCGTGGAGAAGAGCACCGCTGAACAGGGCCCGCGGTGCAGAAGAGCACCGCTGAGCAGGGCCCCGCCGTGAAGATAGGCACCGCTGAAGAGGGCCCCGCCGTGAAGATAGGCACCGCTAAAGAGGGCCCGCCATCTCAAGCACCGCTCCGCTGGGCCCTTCATCTCAAGAACCGCTCCGCTGGGCACCGCCGTCTCAAGCACCGCTCCGCTGGGCCCTTCATCTCAAGCACCGCTCCGCTGGGCCCTTCATCTCAAGCACCGCTCCGCTGGGCCCCGCCGTCTCAAGCACCGCTCCGCTGGGCCCTTCATCTCAAGCACCGCTCCGCTGGGCCCTTCATCTCAAGCACCGCTCCGCTGGGCCCTTCATCTCAAGCACCGCTCCGCTGGGCCCTTCTTCTCAAGCACCGCTCCGCTGGGCACCGCCGTCTCAAGCACCGCTCCGCTGGGCCCTTCATCTCAAGCACCGCTCCGCTGGGCCCCGCCGTCTCAAGCACCGCTGCGCTGGGCCCTTCATCTCAAGCACCGCTCCGCTGGGCCCTTCATCTCAACCACCGCTCCGCTGGGCCCTTCATCTCAAGCACTGCGCCGCTGGGCCCTTCTTCTCAAGCACCGCTCCGCTGGGCACCGCCATCTCAAGCACCGCTCCGCTGGGCCCTTCATCTCAAGCACCGCTCCGCTGGGCCCTTCATCTCAAGCACCGCTCCGCTGGGCCCCGCCGTCTCAAGCACCGCTCCGCTGGGCCCTTCATCTCAAGCACCGCTCCGCTGGGCCCTTCATCTCAAGCACCGCTCCGCTGGGCCCTTCATCTCAAGCACCGCTCCGCTGGGCCCTTCTTCTCAAGCACCGCTCCGCTGGGCCCTTCTTCTCAAGCACCGCTCCGCTGGGCACCGCCGTCTCAAGCACCGCTCCGCTGGGCCCTTCATCTCAAGCACCGCTCCGCTGGGCCCCGCCGTCTCAAGCACCGCTCCGCTGGGCCCTTCATCTCAAGCACCGCTCCGCTGGGCCCTTCATCTGTAGAGACATTGAGAGACTGTGGCCTTGCACTCCCCAGGATGGTACAGTGGGCAGCCCACCCACTGTAGAGACATTGAGAGACTGTGGCTTTGCACTCCCCAGGATGGTACAGTGGGCAGCCCACCCACTGTAGAGACATTGAGAGACTGTGGCTTTGCACTCCCCAGGATGGTACAGTGGGCAGCCCACCCACTGTAGAGACATTGAGAGACTGTGGCTTTGCACTCCCCAGGATGGTACAGTGGGCAGCCCACCCACTGTAGAGACATTGAGAGACTGTGGCCTTGCACTCCCCAGGATGGTACAGTGGGCAGCCCACCCACTGTAGAGACATTGAGAGACTGTGGCTTTGCACTCCCCAGGATGGTACAGTGGGCAGCCCACCCACTGTAGAGACATTGAGAGACTGTGGCTTTGCACTCCCCAGGATGGTACAGTGGGCAGCCCACCCACTGTAGAGACATTGAGAGACTGTGGCCTTGCACTCCCCAGGATGGTACAGTGGGCAGCCCACCCACTGTAGAGACATTGAGAGACTGTGGCTTTGCACTCCCCAGGATGGTACAGTGGGCATGGTGGCTCCTCGTGGATCTGGCGTCGTGGACTCATGTGGCTGTGGTGCCCCCCCTTCCCTTCCCCCTGAGGTGCCTGTAGTTTTTACATCTGATGCCCCTGCAGTGTTCTCTCCAAAGGACTCAGGTCTCCTGTGTGGGCTTTGCCCTTGTTTCTCAAAACTTTGCCCCACGGACATGATGAATTCGTAGGATGTGCAGGACTTGTTACTTCAGTTATACACTGATGTGTATATCATTTGTTTTCTTGTAAATATCTTTCATGGTTGTACGATAATTTTCAGGAGCTTTTTGGTACATAAATATTTATTCCAAATTTGATTATGTCATAGCATTTTTCAGGGGTGTTTGGGTGGTGTCACTGTGACTTGTTGCTCTGCATTGGTGTGTACATAGTTGGGGGGGGGGGTCGCATATGTGTGTGCCCGTAACCTTTCGTCCTCCCCCCTCCCGTGTGTCGTAGGTGCAGTACTCACCGTTGTCGTCTGCGCCGGACTTCGTACTTGTGGTAGATGAGAAGGTAGACGAGAGCAGGTAGGATGTTTAATTCGGGTTCCATGCTGTCCTCCTTCCTCCTGGAGTGCGTAGTGGTGTGCGTTTTCCCGTTCGTAGTCTGTTTCCGCCGTGTTTTTATCGGCGGTGCTCCCACCCCGGAAAAGGTGGCGGATTGGTGAGTTGTGATAGTGTGGGCGGTACATTGTCTGCCGCCTGGCTGTTAGCGGTGACCGCCGCGCTGTTTGTTTGTACCGCCGTGGCGGTCGGAGTGTTAAAGTGGCTGTCTGTGTTGGCGGTTCCCGCCAGGGTCAGAATTCCATTGTTTTGACCGCCAGCCTGTTGGCGGGTTGGCCGCCGCTTTAACACCGACCGCCAGGGTTAGAATCACCCCCTTAGATTGCAGATATAATAGAACCTTCTTTCTCTTTATGAAGTGTGTGAGACCATGAACTTTCCAGGACAGAACTGTTAGCGGAAGCGGGGATCCCATGCTAGCGCCAGGTGAGGTTTTTTGTTGCGCACCGTTGTCCCTTGTTAAGCTGATGCGACAGGTAATGGCATGTACTAAAGGGGAAGCAGGGGATAGGTCAAAGTACAGGGGAGCGCTGGTGGGGTGCGTAGGAACCCCTGGGCGATGTAAGGGAGAGAGCAGACCCATTCAAGAGCGGGGAAAAAGAGGGGAGAGGCAGGAAGGGTGGAACATGGAATTGAGAAGAAAGATAAAGATGAATAGGATAGCAAGGGAGAAGAAGAGCCAAGTGATGTCTAGAGAAAGAGAACAGAGAAGAAGAGAAGGAGAGCAACTATTAAATAAGAAAGTGGATCTGTGATAGTGTGAGAACCGAGGTGAGCACCTCACAATATATAAGTGCTGTAGAACTGCGGGTCAAAATCTGTGTGGCCCATAAGCCAGGGTCACATGTGGGGGGGAATGAGGGGAAGGAGAGCCATTGACGTAAAGAGGATGGAATAGTGAATGTCTCCACAGCCAGGTGGGTATGGGGGGGAGGGGGCGGAGAAAGAGGACGTTGATGGAGAGAGGGGACTGCAGATGACAAAGGGAAAAAAGAGGGGAGGGCAGTCTATTTCCAAAAAGGGGCCAAGGAGGTTGGGGTGAATGGTGAAAGTTCCTCAGGGAATTCCCTGGACCTGGCCTAACATGGGGATAAGGGGTCAACCGGCGAGAGAACTCTGGGGCCAGTGATGCATTTTTCATGGAGGGATGGTCTCGGCATCCGTATCCCCCAGACGAGGACCATGAACATCAGTAGTGCCAGATGTGCCCACGGCGTCATCATGGGTTCAACATCGCATCAGAACCATCAGCTCTAGTATTGGGAAGTCCTCCTACACCCCTGCCCGGGTCCCCGTTGAAGGTAGGCTTGTACACCCAAAAGCAACCCTCAGGGGGAGTTAGGGGAACTCTCTCTGGGAAGAGTGAGAGGGCTGTGAGAGGCCATCCCACATGGGAGCATCCATGGTTATCTGAAGCAGCAGAACGCCATAGGGATCGGAAGAGTTGGGGGATCAGAAGAGCTGGGAGATTTAAGGGGTGGATAAAGGGGTCCGTATTTGTCTGAGATTGCACGTCCATGGGGAAGAGGTACCCCCGATGTCCTCAGGCCATGCGGTTCCCGAGGAAGGCGACAGAGCAGAGTATCAAGTGGAGAACCCGTAATCGGTTGCAGTGGTGGACCCCGCACGTCCCACCCCTCATCAACAACGCAGGATTTTCATGGGAAGGATGTAGGAATATGCAGTGAAAGTCTTGCTTTGCATCAACCACATAAACAAGAATAAGAAAAACAACAACAACATCTATGACAATAGCATATGTGACAGCAGCCGGTTAAGAAGTGCAGGGTACTTGGCCATCCGACGTGTGTACATCCTTAGCACCCGTGCAGTGAATCTCTGCTGTTACGAATAACTCCCAGTGTATGGGACAGTCAAGTAGCAGAGGGTTGTGGTTTCAAGGGAGACCCGGATTTGTCTCTGGTAGGATCTCGAGTAAGAACAATCACAGCTTTGAGAGCATGATCTCTGCCTTCCTGGGATCTCTGTGGGCGATCATAAGTCCTTCCCAATTTCTGCTTTGCTGAATGGACATCCCGCTTATCAGGGTCTGAGTGTGTTGAAGGTCTTTCCAAAAAGGGAGAGTTTGGCTGCATAGATGTGGAGGTGTGGTCCATGAGTTGCGTAGTAAGAGTAGCCAAGAAGGAACTGAGAGCTGCTGGTTAAAAGAAGTCTCTAGATCTGCCATCCTGCGTAATCCACATGTGAGCCAGTACGAAGAGGCCAAATCTGATATTCATGTCTCTTAGTTGCGAGCAGAGGGCCAGGAACCCTCTCCTCTTCTTGTTGGTCTCGCTGGAGAAGTCTGCTGCAAGTCAAACATCAAACCCCTCCATCCTATATGAGCCATGTGCCTTTGCTGCCGTAATAACCTGGCGTGCCTGCTCGTGGCATAGGAAACAAGCGATGATGGGGTGGGGCTTTTCTGAGTCTGCATTGTGGATGGGGCTGATTCTGTGGGCACCTTGGAACTCCAAGGCTAGGGGGAAGGTGAGTCCTGTGAGCTCCGATAGAAGATCCCTGAGATATGCTCTTACGTCTGTGCCCTTCTTGCGTTCCGGAATACCAAAAAAGTAAACATTGTCCCTTCGGCTCCTGTCCTCCAGATCTGTAAGTTTAGCATGGAGGAACTGTAACTCTGGGTTTCAACTTCTGTGACACCGTGGTCAAGGTTCGTGACCTTATCATGAAACCTGGCAACATCTGACCATATTGAATGAGATGCCATGGAGAGTTCTGTGATCTTTGAGTCCATGACTTCCAGGCGACTACCCACTACTGCAATTTCATACAGGATGCACTCCATGGTATTGTCCAAAAGTGCATCAATTGTAGAGGCCTTTCATGCTTTGTTTCAACTCCGGGTCCCCGGGTGTGCTGGGCTGATGTCCTGTAAAGGGGCTATGTGGGCTATTACTGGGGCAGGCAGAGAGAATTAATCTCTGATAGTTCTTAGGCACCCCCTTGCCAACAACGAAAAGTGGGGTGTCAGCATATCACTGTCCCCAATATTGGGTTGTATTGCCTATGTGTCCCTCTCACCTGAAGTAGGCCGTCCTTTGCGGTCCGTAGGAGTCATCCAATGGCCTCAGGCTAGGGGGGCTCAATCTACGTTCTCTCCCCTCTTGTGGGCTGCCAGATGTCGATCTAGAGGGGGTGTTGGAGGGGAGAAGCGTCGGGAGAGGCTGTGACCCTGGGGGGCCTGCATCATTCAATGACGGCCACACGTGGGACCGGCTTTGGCCTAGAATGCGTGCAGCTGCGCTCAGCCATCTTAAATTGAGCCCGTGGATCACCTTGGGGCTACAGGCCCGGAAACACGCTGTGGCTCTGGGGCCTCTTCCGACCCCAGAAGAGGTGCCGATTCGGCCCAACCAGACTGCTGAGTATGTGCTGAGGGTGGGAAAGCCCTCTCGATGTGTCTGCTCTCCCTCGCTCACACCCCGGCATGGCCTGCCTCACGGAGCACCAGCTTCAGGAGGACATTCTTTCCCCGGCCTGACCACACCCATTTTTTCT
The DNA here is from genome assembly GCF_031143425.1 of Pleurodeles waltl. Classification (NCBI taxonomy): domain Eukaryota; kingdom Metazoa; phylum Chordata; class Amphibia; order Caudata; family Salamandridae; genus Pleurodeles; species Pleurodeles waltl. The sequence goes on along the minus strand of NC_090439.1, from coordinate 1,009,461,645 downwards.
TTTCTTTTAATCTTTTTTTCTTGGGACTCAGCTGAAGCCAAGTCCCTATATGGCTGTCAGCACTTTCTTGTTGAAGTGTTGACAGCCAATCAGATATCTGCAAGGGGACAGTTGGATCCACAGAGTAGCTTCACGACCAGATATCTATATTTTTTCAACTCAAATTTCTCCAAGACTACTAAACAGATTTACACCAAGGGCCAGATGTAGCAAGGCTTTTGCGCTTTGCAAACAGCAAAAATTGCTGTTTGCGAGGCGCAAAAGCCACATCGCGATGCCCATTCCCATTTTGCGAGTCAGTAACCTGGTTACCAACTCGCAAAATGGGAAAGCGAGTCGCAAATAGGAAGGGATGTTCTGCGGTCGCAACGCAATTCGCAGTTACCACCAGTGTCACACTGGTGGTAACCCATTCACAAAAGGGAAGGGGTCCCCATGGGACACCTTCCTCTTTGTGAATGGCCCTGAATTTTTTTTTTCAGAGCAGACAGTGGTCCTGCTCCGAAAAAATGAAACTGACACATTTCATTTTTTCCTTTAAGGAAAACGGGCTGCATTACAAAAAAAAAACTGCTTTATTTAAAAGCAGTCACAGACATGGTGGTCTGCTGTCTCCAGCAGGCCACCATCCCTGTGAGTGCTGCGACTTGCAAGGGGGTCGCAAATTGCGACCCACCTCATTAATATTAATGAGGTAGGCCTTTGCGACCCCCTTGCGACTCGCAGATGGTGTCAGGGACAACATCCTGCATCTGGCTTTGCGACTCGCAATTTGTGAGTCGCAAAGCCGGAATTTCCTACATCTGGCCCCAAATCACAAAAAGCGTGCTTTCAAGACCAAGGTCTAGCTTTCTGCCAAATTTGGTGTTCAGCTGTTCAGGATGAAAAATCCTATTGACATTGAATGAGAAAAAGTGTTTTTGGACCCCACCCCCTTTTTCTCACCCTCACTTGATGGCTCACTCCAAAACTTTCAAGACAGCAGCGCAACTGACCAAAATATTCGTTTTGAAAATTTCACGAAGATTCATCAAATGGCACTAAAGTTATTAGCAAAACAAAAAATGCACCGTCTATTGTGAAAATGTTCCTAACTATATAACCTACAGGTAGTAGCCACTAGGTAGTTATAGTTAGGACCAAGTTTCCATAGACAAAGTGTTTTTTGACTTTAAAATATTGTTGGCGTCGTATGACGAACCGTCACAAAACTTTAAAAAAAAAAAGTATGTTGATGAGTCTTGTTGCACAAAGAAAGTTTTGAGGTGATCCATCAAGCAGGGGCCGAGAAAAAGGAGGGTAAAACATTTTTTTTTTCCCATGTTCATTCCGTTAGTAGTTTTGAACACGACTACAGTCCGAACCGTGGACAGAATTACACCACATTTGGCAGAAAGGTAGATTTTATTCCACAGATTGTGCTTCTTATTATTTGGTGTAAATCCGTTCAGTAGTTGTTGAGAAATTTAAATGTATAAATCTGTGGCCACAATGACTTCACAAATAATGATGAGCTCGTGCAGAGATCTGCATAGCTCTGATTGGCTGCCAACACTTCAACCAGGAAGTATTGGCAGCCGTCCTGGGACTTGGCTTCAGCCGAGTCCCACAAAATAATGTGAAAAAAAAGAAAAGGGTCCAGGGTAGGGACACTCTGACCCTTAGCCAGGGCAAAAAAAGCACTTAAAAAAAATGTTTGCAGTAGATTTGTGATGATGTTGTGAATTCATGGCAAAATTAAAAAAACAAAAAACACACACCGGCTCACCCGCTTGTTTTTATGAAGCCCTGGGGAGACCAGGTCCCAGAAGCATGTTGAAATAGAGGAAGGATGCACGGGGCCTCCCTTCTAGGGCATTTATATGTCTCAGGGTACTCCAGCTCCCCAGGTCTTAAATCACATAGAATGCAGGGGAGCGCACTCCCCCCTGCAGCCCCAGGTACCCGCTCCTCCTAGGGCTTTAAACATAACTAAGGGACACCACGCAGCCCCACAGAAGCACAGGGGACTGCCACCTGTCCGGGGCTTTAAATTAAAATGAATGGGGCAGGTGCGTGCCCCCCCTACTGCCCCAGGGACCGCCACCTCCCTGGGGCTTGAAACATAATTAAGGAGGGGTTGTGTGCCCCCCACCTCCCTGCAGCTCCAGGGACCACCACCTCCCCGGGGCTGAATTTAAAATAGGAAGGGGGTCTTTCATGGACCTCCGGCCCTGGGGACCCCTACCTCCCTGGGGCTAGTTCACATTGGAGAGTGGTTGCGCAGCCCCCCCTTGGCAAGCCAGTGATGGCCCTGGGAACTGCCACCCCAAGTGCAGGCTCCTGCTGTGTCCCAGGGTGCCCACCCACGGGACATAGCTGTTTGCTTTTGTTTGGTGGAGCTGACAGCTCCCACCAAGTAAAAGCAAACAAACTCTGCTTTCTGCTAGCAGGAGCTGTCAAACAGCTCCTGTTTGCTGAAAGCAGAGTTTTAATCTGTTTCCCTGCACGCAAATATGCGTGCAGGGAAACAGATGAAAACATTGCTCCTGCAAACAGGGAGCTGCTATTTAAAGGGCCTTCAGACTTCCCCCGCAATCCTTTCACTCGCTCTCTCTCTCGAGATTGTTATTGCAATGATATCTCTATGCAATGACTTCAAAGAGTGAGACTAGCAAGATATTTGATACGAATGTTATAGTTACATTTGGATGCAGAGCAGAACAGAGTCCCTTCTGGTCTAATGGTCACTCAGTAGGCTGGATGTTGAAATCCTAGGGCCTCTTTACGATTTTACGAGTTTGGCAGTCCATGCACCATCATAGCAGTGTTTGCAGTCTGACCGCCATTGGGTTGTCGGTCGGACCGCTGTATTATGAGTCATGCGGGCTTATGAAGTAAAGACCGCCATGTTCCCGCCAGCACCGTCAGACAGCACAGACTGCCACAGTCACGATGCAGCACAAACAGGCCAGCGGAGCCTGTGTTGCTGCCAGACACATTATGAGGCTGCACACTGCCAATGTGACCATTGCGGTCCAACCACCACGTCTCAGCAGGCGGAAACGTGGAGTATAAAGGGAGGCACTCACCTGTAAGCAGCCTCACACGTCTGGTGCCACCATAGAGCTCATCACACACATCCTGCCGCTGCTGCTGATCATTGATGGAGCACAAAATCCACGCTGCCATGGACACAACTGATCATGAGTACACACACACTTACCTGTGTCATTACACTCAACAATAGGTCGTCATGCTGTCATCCACATCATATGGGGGTCACGCTAATGGCACCAAGTACACTTGTCATTGTGTCCCGCGTCAGAATCAGACACAAAGAAGGACACATTCACAGTCACAATACGCCGCCTTTGGGCAGGTGACTCGCATTGCACCACAACACTACACAAAAACTCACATCTGCTTATCTCAGGGACACTGAAGTGTACACAACATTGTCTCACACAACACCAACAACACAGCAACATCACAACTATAAATACAACTCACACACTTACATTCCTCACATGCCATGGACTGTCATCACATTCAACACAAATATGTATAATTGTGGCATGGAACTTAAACATCACTCCCAGTAAACAGCCCTGCAATGGACACATTCATATCACCCACATTGCAACATCATGGAAGGACAATGGGATTCACAATAGACAGAGAGACAAATATACAAAGCTCACTATTCAAATACTACTTGCATAATAGGGATGGGGCATCAGGAGCACTCAGGGAAGGATGCTGCACTGGGACACATATCACTTTGCACATGCCCCTTAAACAACATTTTCACAGGGATTGGTCCTACATGTATCTCAGGGACAAACAGTACTAGACCCAAATGACATGCTTATCTGCACAATGTGGAAGTGCAAGCCCACAATGCACATACAACTCCAACTACATGGGACATACCTCTACATTAAGTAGCTGCAAGGTATGCAGCTAAATGGACACAGCACAGTCAAATACAAACAAAGGTGGCACAATTGAACACACTCCATGTCTGCACAAACAACACTCAAGCTGCCACACATTAGATGAATCCATAATCCATATCAGCAGGGCATGTCTAACACTATGCATGCTTACATTGGACAACACAAGATGAAATACTTACCATAACAAACAGTACACAATGCCATGATACCACCATTGTATTTACACCCACATATCCATGCAGTTAGCATATACCCTTATCTTGGGGGACACCAGCACTGCCCGCAAAGTCAGATACTGCAAACAACAGCACATAGATCAGCAAGCAGGCTGAAAAACAAACAACTGCAGGCAGACAACACAAGTCACTCAGGAACACCATTAAGGAAGAAAAGGAATTGCAGGACAAATATGTACCCAACAAATCAAATGTTTGGGTTTATTCAATTAAACTTGAAAAGTCCAAGGCCATTGTGCAGTCCATTGTAATATGCACAGGCACAAAACTCTGCTGTCGCTTGATTCCTAACTGCAGGGAACCTCCACCGGAAGGGGCATGAGTTGGCAGGCAGGCACCTCAGGGATCATTTTTGATGGGTAGGGGGTTGGATTTGGGAGGGGTGGACTGCTCCTTAGGAGGGGTGGGCTTCTTTTTGGGGGGGGGAGGGGTATGGGTGCTTGCAGGGGGCAGGTGTAACATGGAAGGACTTGGAAGTGGAAGGGATTGGTTGGGAAGTGCGTCGGGGCCTCTTGGGTTTGGGATGGGTTAGAAAGAACAGGGGAAAGGTCAAGGTCAGACAAAAAAACTTTCTTAGGAACACGGAGACGGTCACCAGAAGGGGGTGGGGATTTGGAGGTCAAGGGAGTGGTTGTCAGCTGTGTCGGTGTGGATGTCATGGGTATGCATGTGAGAGGTTTATTTGTGTTTGGATGGTGTCTTTTGCATGGGTGAGTGTGGGCGTTTGTGTGTCTTGGGGCTGGGAGGTGGAGGAACTGGGGATGGGTGGTGGATGTGTGTGGGTCTGTTGGGATGGTGTCTGTGGGTATGCTGGATGTGGTGGATGTCTGTGTGTTTGGGTGGTGCCTGTGGGTATGGTGGGTGCGAGGGATGTCTGTGTGTCTGTTGGGGTGGTGTCTGCAGGTATGGTGGGTGTGGTGGTTGTGTCACCGACTGTTGTGGTGGTACCTGTGGGTATGCTTAATGTCGTGTGTGGGCCAGTGGGAGTGGTGGGGGTATCTGGGGAAGTGGTGACTGATGTTGTGTGTGTGGGTGTCTGTTGTTTGCTTGCGTGCGGTGTCTTTTGTGGTGCTTGTGTCTGTGTGTGCTACTCTTGTGTGTTAAGGTCTGTGTATTTGGGGTAGGTAGTGGAATGGGGATTTGGATTGGGAAGAGGGAGTGGAGGTGGGACGGAAGGTAGGGGGTGACTGGCTGCTGTCAGTGTGGAGGCCAGAACCTGAAAAGATTTCTGTAGGACAGACATTACACCATGAATGACTTCCTGGAATGCATTTGTCTGCTGCAGTTGGGTTGCCAATTCCTGGATGACATTCATAATATCTGTATGACTCACAGAGACACTCCTCAGGAGGTCAATAGCCTCCTCACTAAGGGCAGCAGGGGTAACAGGGGCTGTTGCGGAGGTACCTGCGACAAAGAGATGCCCACCCTCTTGGGTGAGCGGGCACAGCTAACTGGGTGGGGAGCAAGGGGGAGGGTGGTGATAGAACAGGGTGTGGCGAACAAAGATGGTACAAGGGTACACTCCAATAGGTTGGCCACCACTAGGCAGTAGCCACTGGAGGAAGATTCCGATGATGTTGTTCTCCCCCGTGGCACTCCCCTCACCCTCTGGGCAACTGGGTCCCTCTCTGTCTCTGGTGTCTTAATCTGAGGTCCTGTGGCCATATGCGTCCCTGTCTTTTTTGCTTCCCTGACTGATGTTGCATATACAAATAAAAATAGGGTCATCACATGTCCAGAATCACATTTGAACAACTGCTCTGATTAGAAAACATTACCATGTCAAGGAGGCTTAAGCAACAAATTCTACCTAAGTGGCCCTTACATGAGCCATACCATACGCATGCATGCCATCTGAACTGTCATCAGTTGCACACAGAAAAATCAAGATCTCAGAAAACTACAATTGTATGACTGAAGTTGTGCAATCACAGCAACCATTGAACTAGTAGGAGACCTCACCACCCTCAAAGCTTTACCCCATGGAGTATACCTAATTTACCTGTTGTTATATAATAATAGGCCTATGCCAACTGTATTCCCACAGATCCCACACAAAGTCATACACACATCTATGTGTCACCTACATAATGACCCAACAATAAGAAATGATGCTCCAAAATCCTGCCCTGTTGCTGACAAAAGTACAATAGCCTGGAGAAAGTGACATGGAAATACTCATGTCACACTAGAAGCAGTTCCACAATGCACACCTCAAGAAGTGATATTTGCCCAAGTGGAGTTATGGAGGTAGTACTAATGTTGCTCAGATAGGCCACACATTTGGCATGGAAATGGACACTGTAGACGTCATGTGCAATATGTCAGGGAGAGATGTCTCTAAAATCCACAAAACAATAAATCAGCAAGCCCCAGGGAAATCACCACTATTGTCTGGCACCCCATACAATGACATACTCTGAGTGCTTAAGTAGACACCATTTGTCCTTTGAATGTTGGAGAGGCCCAGAGATTTGCAAGTACATGTTGAAGGACCTCAACATGGTGCTCAATTGGAAGCTACATCATTGCCTCCATTATGGTCATGCAGACCCAGATGTCTGTGGATGAATGGTTGTACCCAAACACATGTGATTTCAACATAACTGCAAGTCACTCCATGATGCATGCTAATATTCAGGTTTCAAGCCTTACCCATTTTACATTTGCAGAGCACTTAGCTACATGAATCTATATCAATGGCATAGAAATGCACATTGTGGCTAAAAACACTAGGCTTACCTGTTGTCCCTCATTGCTACTGCAGTTGTACATGCCAAATGACATGCTATGACATGTGAGGGTATGTGCCAGCCAATAAACAATGGTGACACACTGCTGCATGTGGCCCAACATGAAATGTACCTCCATCGTATATGTCGTATTCCACACACAGGTTGCCATGCACATATTTGTGAGGGAATACAGACATCAACCCATCAACACAGGTAGACTATGCATTAAACAGCAGCGTACAAATGTTTTGCTAATGAGAAAGGGACACATGCTGACATATAGGCACAAGGAATGTTGGCAACACTGATAGCATATAAATCATGTCAATGGACATTCCCCACTTATCAAGTGAAAGTATTGATTGGTAGCTGCACCCAAAGTACAATGTATGCTCTGACACATGTATGATGGCCATTTTCACATTACAGACAATAGTGAGGCACCAGCAACTGTCATACACTGAAGACAAGTAGACTGTGAGTGGTAGATGCCAAAATACTCATTTACCCAGACACATGGCTGAAGACAGTGATCCATCATTTCCTTACTTTTGGCCTGTAACATTGAGGAGTAGGGGTCTGTTGCAAAGAATTTACACCCACTACAACAACAAACAGTACCTGATTGATCACTGCACACATCCATATGCCCTCCCCAGAAAGCAAGTTGTTTGTGGGTTGGACACAGTTGTGTCCTAGGTCCCTGGGCCAATAGTTAAGACTCATCAGTATGCACCACGTCACATATCTACACAAACAGTCACTTGTCTATTGTGTCACACATAGCCATCCCTAATCGTCAGGGGAGCCGACAGAGCCTAACAAATTCACTTGACAATGTGACAAGCAGGAATATGCCTTGTTCTCACCTCTTTGTGGCTGCTGTGCCATCCTCAAATGCCCATCAAGGTCTGGGTAGGCCACTACCAGAATGCGGACCATTGGGGGGGTCATGGTACGACGGGCACCACGCCCACTTTGGGAGGACATCCCCAGCTGGACCTCTGCAATTTTGCAGGCACAGCATCTCAGGCCCTCCCACCTTTTCCGACAGTGAGTGCTTCGCCAGCTGTGGACCCCCAGGGTTAGCACCTTCTTGACAATGGCTTTCCATAGTTCCTTTTTCTGATGGGCGTTGACCTGCATGGATGCAAAAGACAAATCAAAAGGGTATAATCACAAGTTTCATCACTAATGGTTGAGTCTCATACATGCTAGTAAAACCAAGCTAGGATTTTTCTCTTTGTTAATACTCCCCAATTGTGAAGCACACATGCCAATAATTACAGGGACGTGACTATAGACATATGTATTTGCACCAGCAAACTAACCCACTATCCTGTTCATGGCCTGCAATGACTAAGGGGGTCATTCTGACCCTGGCGGTAATTACCGCCATGGCGGAGGTCGGCGGTAGCACCGCCAACAGGCTGGCGGTGCACCGCTGGTCATTCTGACCACGGCGGTTCAGCCGCGGCCAGAAACGGAAAGTCGGCGGTGTCCCGCCGACTTTCCGCTGCCCTTGAGAATCCTCCATGGCGGCGGAGCGCGCTCCGCCGCCATGGGGATTCTGACACCCCCTACCGCCATCCAGTTCCTGGCGGTTCTCCCGCCGGGAACAGGATGGCGGTAGGGGGTGCCACGGGGCCCCTGGGGGCCCCTGCAGTGCCCATGCCAAGGAATGCCTAGCAGACACTGAAATTCGCGACGGGTGCAACTGCACCCGTCGCACCTTCCCACACCGCCGGCTCAATTCTGAGCCGGCGTCCTCGTGGGAAGGGTGTTTCCCGCTAGGCTGGCGGGCGGACTTTCGGCGGTCGCCCGCCAGCCCAGTGGGAAAGCCAGAATGACCGCCGCGGTCTTTCGGCGGGAACCGCGTGGCGGGCGGCGACCGCCGTCCGCCGCGGTCAGAATCACCCCCTAAGTAAGCTTACTGACATCAATCAATCAATCAGGGAATTTGTGAAGCACACTACTCACCCATCAGGTCTCAAGGTGCTGAGGAGGTGGGGGGCTGCTACTGCTCGAACAGCCAAGTCTTGAGAAGTCTCCTGAAGGTAAGGAGGTCCTTGGTCTGATGCAGGTGGGTGGGAAGAGTGGTCCGTGGCTTGGTGGCGAGGTGCAAGAATGATCTGCTACTGGTAGTTGTTCTGCGGATGCTTGGGACGGTGGCGAGGGCGAGGTAGGCGGAGCAGAGCTGTTGGGTTGGGGTGTAGAAGGAGAGCCGTCTGTTGAGGTATTCTGGTCCGGAGTGAGCAGTGCCTAGTGAGCATGGGTGAGGAGTTTGAATGTGATTCCCTTGTTGACAGTGAGCCAATTTAGGTCTCTCAGGTGGCCTGTGATTCGGCAGTGGCAGGAGATGTCCAGGATGAGGCGTGCAGAGGCGTTCTGGATGCGTTGATATCTGGTAGCCCATGCTCTAGCAACCTGTACTGTGATGTGAGCAACAGTGAAACACTACACACCTATGTGGCTTCTGAAGGGTAAACTCCTTTGTCATGAATGGACCAACACATTTATTCTCTGGGAGAATGACTCGCTGCATACAGTCCCTACAAGGAACTGCCAGAGCACAAACTTCAACATTACACATGAGTAACAATCAAGGGGCTGGCATGGTGGGTACAGAGAGTGTCTTCCTTGTCCATTTATGGACATGTAGCCTAACAATGCAGGCTCATGCCATTTCAGGGGTGGTGTTCTGTGTTATGTACCTGGACTACAGAACACTCCTTTGGACATATGTATCTATCCTACAGAGATGGCATCCAACAAACAAAGGAAAGCATTGTACAGTTTCTGCTATGCCACCAAGCTACTGGGTCACACATCATGGCCTCCCAGGAATCAACACACTGTCTGCAGTGTGGGACTTTCATTTATGCAATATGATTGTACAGGACACATATGACCTGTGTGAAGGTGAGAACAAAGCTGTGGTAGTAAGGGATGTGGCATGAGTCTAAGACACACATTGACAATGATGCTAAATTCACATATAGGCTAGATTAATAATTCACCTCTAAACCCATTCCTAATTTAGTAAAAGGAATAAGGAATTCAGGGCAGTTTTTGCCACCAGAGCCTCGTATTGACCATATGGCAGGAACTGCTAAGGTACAGGAAGTGGGTATAGTGCCACAGTTGCATAGCCCTAGTGACTCTACCACAGCCTAGACTAGGTCCCATACTGGGAGATACATTTGACAGGTCCTGGTCTCTGCAGGCTGAACTGACAGGATCTACATGACACTCCATTCCCATCACTTTCCTTGCATGACAGTGCATCTCGTAGGCAACAGCAATTTGTCATGTGGTGTGTGTAGCAACCCGAAGGGCAGAGGGTCTCCTGATATGCCTTCCACACACCAGTTTAGCAAGGGCAGATGTGGTTTGAAAGATCTGTGGCACTAGACACATTGCTCACATGGCTCTCAACTGACTCATACAACATGCATACATAGCTCATGCTGACATGCAAATACATGTTGTCTGATATTTACAACAATCATGAAGAAAGAGATGTCAGTGGATGGCAGTAATGTCTCCTTACCTAGTTATGTATATTCAACACAAGGAGGATCTAGGACCCCAAAAACCTCACACAGCACAGTGTGACTGAACGTAACATATGGCACTGTCCACCAATACCTGCACATTGTCCATCGCATTGATGCCACACAAACGGCAACAACAGGCACACAATAAGTCTAACTGGCACACAAGGGCACATTCTAGCCTGTGAGGAGGGAAAGGATGGTGAAGTACAGAGAAAACTGTGGACATGAGGTATTTACTTGCTTCTCTGGTGAGCCATAGAGCTGTCCATACAGGAGTAAGACCTCAGTCACCAGCCTCTCCAGCTCCTCTGGTGAGAAGGCAGGGCCCTATCACCTGCTGGACATGGCATGATTGTTCCCAGAAGTGACATACAGCAGCTCAGGTCGTGGAGGCATTGCTGACAACTGTGTCAGGAGTCAAGTCAGTGAATCTGCACAGCATGGCGGTCACATCTGCCATGTACATGGTCTTCACCGCTGGTGGACACAGCCATTGGCCCGCAACTGCCGCTGGCAACAACGTTAGCATATAGCTGTGTGTTGTGGCCTCTTTCTATGTTATGCATTCTCCCCACTACCTTAATGTTCCCTGCTGCTCAGCCAGTGAGTGAGGTCAGAGTATGGTTGGAATGTTGACAGTGTTTGTGCCTGGAACAGTGGACAGTTGGAGTGAGAAGGGCTGAGCAGCATAATTCTGCTCCTGGTGGGGCTTTATCTGTAACCCTACAGCTAAGCTAATAGACCTACTTCTTTTATAACCTATGAGCATCCATCATTGATTACAACACTGTGTCCGCCGCTATGATGACTTCCACCAGCGGTCACGGGCGGTTCCTAATGTCAAGTGGAGTAGGTCAGGCAGCCGCCATTTTGGCAGCCTAAAAAGCTGTATTGGGCTTTAGAAACTGCATCACACCTGCAAAAAGGGATTTTTGACCTCATAAACATCATTATCCTGTCTTGTTATGTAGGTCCTACTACTCAAACGCCATTGTAGTATGTTGCATGGCACAGCTGGCTTTTAACAGTGTGGCACAGTCCACTACCTCTGACGGTCATTTTGGCGGTCGGGATATAAAGTCACATTTCAAGGGGCTATTGTGTTCCATATCTTTGAGTTTGATCCATATACATGTTGTGGACACGTGTGGAAAACCATGGGCTCAAATGTGACCCTTGTGTTATTTGCAGCTGTGATGTGTACCGGTTGCCATGTCTATCCATTCAGAAATGCCTTGTCACATGATATCTTTGGCATGCATCATATATGTTGCTGTGGACACACTGAATAATGTTACAAATCATATCTTGTCATACATAGGTACCCAGAGAGAGGGAGGATGAAACAACCTCCTGTCAACTGTCTACTGCCAGACCTTCAGACCATGAAGCAATGGCACATAATAACATATTACCGCCTGGATAGGCAAAGAATAGCAGACTTTGATGGAGCCAGATCTGATGCCAGCTGTAGGTTATCCAACAAGCATGCCACCCATTGTGCAAGTCATGCCAGTATTGCACTTCCTCACCACAGGGCCCTTCAAACATACAGTGGCCCTATCTGCTGGCATGTCCCAACCTATGTTCAGCCTGGTGTTGAAGGATGTCCTCTCAGCAAAGTTGAAACACCTCAACAGATTATCGGGTTTCCCCGATATGAGGATTTAGCCCATTTGAAGGCTGACTTTTATGGTTTTGCACGCATCCCACATGTTGTGTACCCAGAGAGGGCCTGGCTGGTTGGTAAGTCATACCTGTCCTGTTTGTGTGTGTGTGTAGTGTCTGGTGCTACAATTATGAAGTGAGTGACTCATTGTTGCACATATGTCCCATTACTTAACAGGAGGCTCTGAGTATCCAAACTGTACTTGGTTGTTGACACCCCTAAGGAATCCAACTACACCTAGGGAAGTCCGCTTCAATGAGGCCTATGGAAGAACACAGTTGGTAGTGGAGCGGGCTTTTGGGCTTCTGAAGGCCAGATTTAGGTGTTTGGACAGAACTTGTGGAGCCCTCCTCTACTCACCCAGGAACATTTTTGAGATCACTGTGGCATGCTGCATGCTTCACAACATCGCCCTGCGGGGGAATATCCTGTACATCTGAGAGGAGGGGGAGCCTGCAGTGCCACCGGGTGAGAATCCTCAAATGCCAAGTGAGGATGACAGTGGTGAACAGGAAGGAACTGATCTCATCAACAGCTACTTTTCATGAGTATAAGAATGTCATGTGATGTAATGACTGTGACGATTGTAAATGAACTGTAGTTGTGAGAATGTGTGGAGTGAGTGTTTTATCAACAGTTGGGGAGCTGGTACTCTGCAATATTAAGCCAAAGGCTGCTTAAAGAGTTACCCTTTGACATATCCCGACCTTGATTGTGTTGCTTTGTTTGTGTCAGTTTCTTTGCAATGTAATTACATTTCCAGTTGCTTGCTATGTGATTTGTGTAAAAGGTATATTTTCAAGCCTATACTCGTTATTTTGTCTTTGTACAGGTACCTTCACAATGACATCCTCATGTGGGCTTTTCAGAGTTGTTACATTGGCAGGTATCTGATGCTGTTCTGACATACAAAGTGGACATGGATTGTTATGGTAACGTAGGTCACAGATTTGGGGTGTATGAACTTGTGCCAAGGCAGCTTGCACAGTGTTTGGGTGGAAGTTTAGAAGTGCACATTGGACTTGTTTTGTGTGCTGTGTTGGGCCAACTGCATCATGTGTGTCATCATGTGAACATGAAGTATGTAGACATCGATTACAAGCAGGTCATTCAGCCTTCACATTGGCCAAACACTATTCTTGTATGACCTGTATGTAGTGGTAGATGTATTTCATAATTGTAGGCTACAGTGCCACAACACTGACATATGTTTGTGCCATTTCACCAGATGCATGGTCATCGGACTACGATGGACCTGTAATCAGGGACTGTTGGACTGCCATCTGTCTGTATCTTGGATGATGTGATGTTGGATGACTTTGGTGTGGTATGTGATAAGGCTCAAGGTGCTGACATCGTCCACTTTAATGTTTGCCTATTCTGCAGGACAATGTCTGACAAATTCCTCCCTTCTGTGGTCTGGGGGGCTGTAGCCTTCAATATGTACTTTGACTGAGTAGGAGTCACATATTCCTGTGTCAATTAGGTCCAGATATATGGACAGTCTATGTGCTGAACACTGGAACAAAATGTTTATTGTGACCAGACACTTGCACGTATGTGTTTGTGTGTAATGGTTGTAATCCTGAGATGGAGACTGTGTACCTTTAATATATCCCTCCTTGCATAAGTAAGTTATGTCTTCATCCTATGGTTCACATGGTCTTACATCTCTACATAGCAAAATGTTGAAATTAACCAAGCAGACAGTGAGTTTGTGATTGGTGAATTTATTACAGTACTGATGCAGCAAATAACCTTTTGACAGAAAATAAAAATAATAATAAAGTGAACATGTCTGCCATAGTGAATGAAATCTTTGGAGTAGGTGCCACACCATTGGCAGTCCGAAGTAAAGAGTACTCCTCCCACTGGAACTTGTAGGTAGTTCAGGATCAGTCAACAGAGTGAATGTGTGGCATACAAAGGAGTACCTTTAGGAAGAGGTCACTTGCTGGCAGTGGTGTGTGTGTCTTGCCATCCGCACCTCCTGTATTCTTCTCCAGATGTCCCTATTGATGTCCCTCTGTAGCTGCTTGATTTTCTAGAGTTTGGTTACTACCTGGTCCATCACACCTTGGGACTTCTGATAGAACCCCAAGACTTGGCTGATGGTGTCCTGGCCAGGAGCAGCCCTAGTGGCCCCACCACACTGGCCTACAGCATCCCTCCCACTCACCCTACCCCCACTAGTCTGTGCCCTTGCCACAGGGTGCCCTCTCCACTGGGTCCTGGACCCTTATTGCAGGATTCAGGACTGAGGGGCACAGGATGGTAGACACTGTTCTAGAGACACAGGTCGGGGGACAAATGGTTTCCTGTGATGTTGGGGCAACCAGGCTGGGAGGTGTTGATGTGGCCAAAAAGAGACTAACTGTTGGAGTCTGAATACACTTCAATCAATTGAGAGTTAAGACACAGGGGCTTTGGACAAGACTGGGCTGGTGAGTGGAGTAACAGTAAAAGTGGTAAAAGGTGAGCTGCGAGCATGCATGACATGGCATTTTGGTGACATTTTTAGTGTTGTGACTTACTAGACCACATTGCCCCAGGTATTCCTTTCAAGCCATCAGGATGTAGGATGGCAAAGACCTTCTCCTCCCAGGGAAAGAGATGCAATGGGGCACTGGGAAGGCCACCACCAGTCCTCTTGGCCTGCAGCTGGTGCCTGGAGACCAGGGAATGGACCTTGCCGCTGAGGTCATTCATTCTCTTCCCAATGCCCTCCCTTGTGCGCATGGTGGTGCCTACAGTATTGACTCTCTCGACTATTATGTCCCACATTTCCATTTTCCTACTGAGAGTAGTATTCTGGACTTGTGCTTCAAACAGTTGTGGCTTTACTCTTATGATATCGACCATGACTCTTAACACATCTTCTGAAAAACGGGGAGTTTTAGAATGCGACATGGTGGAAACAAATTATGGGTAACAGTGACTTACTAAACAGCGGAAGTGCAAAAGGGTGTGAATGGACAAAAGTGTGTGCAAGGTGTTGTATGGGATGGTGAAAAAAGTGGTGCCTAATATCTGTACTGTGTGGAAAAAAGTTGCTCTGACTTCTGTGTGTTGCAGTGTAAATGCAAATGAATTTGGTGTGCGAAGGTGTGTATTTTATAGTGTCCCATGCAGGTTTGTCCACTGTGGCAATGTGTGTCAGCTGTGTTGTTTTCAAATTCATCCAATGTGCAGTTGTGTATTACATTGCTAACCGTGGACCACCGTGACTCGGACTGCCATTGGCTGACCACTATGGAGATCTTCCATGGCAGCTTTGTGCTTGTAATATGGTCATTGGTTGGTCACAATCCTGATGGCACTAGAGGTCAGACAGCCTATTTCCAGGCCTCCACGCTGCTGCCTGTCTGCCTTTTTTGGCAGGCGGTCTGTATGACTTGTAATAGGGCGGTGTGAAAGACCACCAACATGGTGTTCTTTTTGGGACCTGCAACATGGTGGTCTGGTAGTCCAACTGCCAAACTCGTAATGAGGTCCGTAGTATTGCATGGCAGTGTGCTTGTTTATTTACTAGTGTTTTGAGTGTTAAACCTTCCTAGTGATGGAACACTCGCATTTCTATCCAATCACATGCGTGGGTTGACTGTCATAGGTATGTCTGGAAGCATCACAGTAGGAGTCCCCTATGTCTAAAGGTTAAGTTCACAGACCCTCAAACTGAAAGGTGAGGGTCCTACTCCAGTTGTGTCTGTAGTCATTTTACTTCTTTAATGTTTTTTAAACTTCAAAAGTTTAAGGTTCATACTGAAAGGTGACCTTAGTCTTTTAAATTGACAAATACATTTTTCTTTTCAATTTGTCTAGAAATAACTCATTCTAAGTATTTCATTCATCAAAGCCTAAAAAACTTTTGCACTTCCTCTCACTCTCTCTCTCTCTCAATTTCTCTCTTTCAATCTCTTTCTTCCGCTCACACACCCAATCATTTATTTCAAGTATCTGTAACTCGTGCCCATAGGTAACTATAACTCACACCCTTGCCATGCACTGCTAATTATCCCAGATATTACAGCACTCATGACATTTTTTATAACATCATTGATAACATTTGTTGTAAAATGATTCATTAAAAAACTGTTTATGGTGGGGGTGCAAGTTACAGCTACCTAAGGGCACGAGTTATACTTACTTCAAATAACTCTAACTACGGCTGGTGAATTTCTAAGGTTTCGTACAAGTAAATTCAGGACCTAAATATAACATCTCTGTAAACTTTTGTTTTAAGTGAATATATATATTTATATATAGTTATGCATATTATACCAAATCCTTTTGTTCAAGGAAAAGTAGGGACACCATTGTGCTGCTGTGTATTTATTGAACCTTGTTCACAGGAAACAGTTTCCCCATCAATGCGTTTCGGGCGTAGCCTTCCTCAACAAGGTTCAATAAATACACAGCAACACAATGGTGTCCCGGCTTTTCCTTGAACAAAAGGATTTGGGATTTGGTATAATATATTAGGAGTTTCCGGAACCCAGCAGGGACCGCTGCATCCGAGGTTTCTCAATCCGTATTACAAATGGCAATATATATATATATAAGAATATATATATATATATATATATATATATATATATATATATATATATATACATATATATATATATATATCCAAGAAAGAAGTGACTCAAACATATGATCTCACCAAAGAACAAAAATATATTTCTAGTACAACGTTTCAGCTTCCGCCTTCCTCAGGTAGTACAAGATGGTTTGCTCATGGGCTGCACAGCTGACACTGCTGGATTTTCAAAAAGCATCATGAGTGAAGATTCCAATTGGAATGTGGAATCGATGCAGTCCTGAGAACTCTTCAGATATGCAGAAATCAAGTGGTATTGTCAGTGATGTTCAGTCCATCTGGATGCAGTGATTTTAAACGGTACATCCAGAAGTTTTCTCTGATGTCCAGTAGTTCTTCCTTTAGAACATGTTCCACAGGGAAAATCTTCAAATCTGATAGTAAATGGTCCACAAGGTTAAAATGATTGGCTACAGGCTGGTCAAGTTTCTTGTTAATTATTGCTGATTTGTGGTTCCTGAATCGTGTACGGAGGTCATTCACTGTTTGGCCTACATATTGTTTTTTACAGCTTTGGCGTGGGCACTGAATCAGATAAATAATGCATCTAGAGCGACATGTAAGATGCTGTCTTATTCCATAGGTCTTTTTTGTAACAGAGCTGGTTACTGATGATGTTTGTAAAAGGTATTCACATGTGATGCACCTTTTAGAATCACAGCAATGCACTGCTGCATTTGTTACAGCTTGCTTAAGTTAAGCTCTCACAATAAGCGATCGTAAATTGGGAGCTCTGCGGTAAGCAATGACTGGCGGTTTCGGAAAACGCTTTTGTAATTTTTCGCAAGTGGATTGTAAGGGAAAAGTTGTTTGTATTCCTTGCGGAAAAAATGGATGTACCGATGCATTACGCATTTCAAGCTAAAAAGTTGTGCAAAATACTGAAGCAGGCACTTCATGCAATAAAGCATTATTACGTATAGGCCTATTTTTAAGTAATTTAATAGAAAAAACCTGATTAACTCTCGTACAATTTAGCCACATCTATTTTTAAGATTAGCACTATTTCACCACCATTTGGCAATGATTTGGCAGGTGATCTTGGAAAAGACAAGAGCAGCAAAAGTTTGTATTAATATTTTTTTTTCATGTGTTTCTGCACAAATACAATACCATATTGATGTCCACGCATATTTTGCACTGATGTTTTACAGGTCTTCTTGGTTTAGATTGAGCAACTTTCCAATGACCATTAGACAGTTCCCATAATAAGGTACGGTCCTTTAGTAAGTCTGGTATTTTAAAACAAACATTTTATAGTGTTCCTTAAAACCATGTTCCTGCTTCTGCTGAAAGAGCTGAACAGTCTTGTCTTGACTTGTGATTGGCTCATGCACGTTAAGGAAGGAGGTGATTAAATATGTGAACACAAGACAGCGGAGAAGACATATACACACAGCAAGTAGAGCTCCATTGGATGCTAAAATGTAAGAAGTGTGTGGTGAAAATGTAACTCTGAAGACAAAGTAGGATTTTTACATTAATATGTGTTGAAACATGTTACCAAGCTACATAATGGGTGAGTACTATTGTGATTAGATTTTACTTAAAAGGAGGCGCTGACCCGACCAGACACCCTTATTGGCTAGAAGTGTAGACTTTTATTGCCAAATGCTGTGGAATGTCATTAATCCCTGGCCTAAGATCAGAACCAAATCACAGGTGCTTCTGGAAACAATTAATGGTTGAGGAAGGCCGGCTACCAATTAGCCGTGCAGAACTAGGCTACCTGATTGGTTGAGTTAGCCTCCTACCGCATCAGTCTGTAGACTGAAGACTGCACCTTGACCCATTTTGTGCTTGGAAGTAACAAAAAAGGCCAAAAGGTGTATAATAAAACTGCAAATAATATAAATTGATACATTTTAAGATATATGCCTTCGGTGACAGTGCTGAATGAAGGCTACTGGACTGCATAATCTTAGTTTATTCAGAAAATGCAAGGGCTGTAGTAGAAGAGCATTACTTTTCCACCCCTATATTCTGATGGTATTTTACCTAATAGATTACGTGGCGAAATAATTATTCTGCTGTGATAAGGTTAAACATATGATGGGAAAAAGGCCCGAGAATTACTGATTCATAACATCTGCTTCAGTGTTATAGCAGAGATACCGGAAAAGCAATGATTCTTCCTATACAGATTTTATTACAAACACATGTGTGCATTCATGCAGTGTGACAAAATACCACAAAATCACAGCGCCTGAAGTATAAGTTTGCTGCGCTTATGTTTAAAGCGGACACTCCCTAGTCCTGTGTTCTCTCACAGCAGGCAGTTTTGTAACAGGAAGAGAGGCCCAAGAGAACCCCAGACAGAAGGTCACAGGAGAACAGTTGTACAGCACTGGGAACATGCCAAGAACCAAACAAGGACAAACAGGAAAACAGTCTCACCATGAATAAGAGCAGAGAATTGGAACACGAGGCCCGCCGGAAAGTATGGGCTGAAGTGACTGCTTGTAAAAAACTATGCGCTAAACTTATAATAGCGCCATGTATACAGAGAACGCAAGAATAAACTGGAAAACTGAAGGGCCTGAACGTGAACAACCATGGATAGAAATCTCTGAGCAGGCGCTCAGACTGGCTTCAGTGCAAAGCTGCTCTTTCCATGATCATTTGCTCGTTGTAGTTTCAGCTATAGTGGTGCATGCTTCAGATAAAGTATAATAACATGTTTCCCCTACTTCCATTTGGCGCATCGTGTGCCCCATCCACGTAAAGAGGAGGAAGGACCGGTCCTGGTTCTTCAAGTATGTACATGGGGTCCTGTTCCATGGTGCAAGCCTGCGTGGCTGACGAATGTTTGTTGCATGGGCGAGCGTGGCACAGGGTCTGGAAGCAGTGGAGCTTTGCTGACCCTTGTCTTGGCGTCAGCAAGGTATGGGCGAAGACTCTCTAAAGCCAAGGTGCCGACATACCAATAACATAGGAATGGGGGGTGCAAGGTTGATCAGCAGATCTGGAAGAGAAAGCTTTACGTCATAAAGAAACCTCCATCTGTAGAAGTCTTTGCAAGGCAGGATTGCGGATGGTGGGACGTAGTAGCAGACGATCAGCCTCAGAACAAAGTAATCACTTAACAGCACAGAAGAAACCGAGCTGAAAAGTACCTATGAATCTAGAACAATTCTATGTCAGGACCGGAGGCTCAGATTATGCTTCTCTTTCCATGCTTTATTTTAACAGCAGCCAATGAAAATCATGGAAAGTAAAAAACTACATGACCCAACATTAGTCATATCACATGATCAACCATAGAGGAGGAAGCCTATAAAGTGTTGCATCACACCCAGCCACTCCTCTTTCTTTGCTGCTTCGCAGCCAGATAAGTGTGATTTATCTATTTGCTTAAACTGTATTGTGTTTTTTAAATGACGTTGGAGCGGGCCTTTCCCCTCCCTCATTAAGCGTCTCTGAACGCTTACGAGTCTAGTGGAGTGGGAGCAGGGAGCGTGGTCTCGCGCTTCCAGCGCAGTCCATCAACATGCCGGTAAGGTTTCTCTTCCCTTTCCTTCGTTTTATGATCGGCGCTCAGCGTGAGCCCGTTTTTTATGACCTGCGTTTTATCTCCCTGTTTCGGCTCCACTGCGTGTGTATTGGACGCGCGTGTGAAGCCGGCCTCATTCTTGTTACCGGACCTCCGTTTCTGCTTGCGTGCGGAGCGTTTCGGTGGGGCCATTTCATCTTCTTTTGCCGCACGCTCGGTCGGAGCGTTTATTGCCGATTCCCGCGCTCGCTCGGAGCGCTTGGCATATTTAGTTCATTTTTTCTCCCGGGTCGGACTAATACGCTCAATCGGAGCGCGACCCAGTTTTTCCTTTTTAGCACCTAGAGGGCATTTAAGAGGCACTGCCTCAGGAATAATCGGCGCTCCTGCACAGATAGCTTTACCAGTGTTGGGAAACTTATCTAGAGGTGTTACCTCTCTCCCCCTAAGCATCATATTTCGCTTTTAAGACCCTCTGAGAAATCCTACACCGGCTCAGCTCCTGTTTTACGCCCCAGTGCTGGGACACTGGGGTTGGAACAATTTTGATTCAGGCTGGGCCTGACTTAAGGGTTTTTACCCTTCCAGGACAACTCCCTCCACATCTTAAAGACTTTTTTGTGATTACTGTCCTGATTTATTTTCCTGTTGTTAGTATTTGATTTATACTGCTCCTCTGGAACTTATATCTGCTGCAATTCAGTATGGCTGGCTATGATGACCCAGCCGAGGAACTGTACTACATGGAGGATACTGCTGGCTCTTTTGACCAGGACTTAGTTTATGCGCTTGACGCAGATATGCGTCACTCAGTTAATCAGGCCTTAGTTCAGGCCATTCAGCCCTTCAAACATCACCGCTTGGGCCTAGTAGAACAACAGGTTTGGGCAGCCCCTGGGAGCGCTTCTACATTGGAGGATCCCGCCTTGGCGGCAATTCCGCAACCCGAAAAGCAATTTTCCAACCCTCATGCTGCTGATTTCCAATCCCTGATAAGAAATATGGCTAGAGAGCATGATTACAATGCGGGTTCGCGTAAAAAGGGTAAGGAGGTTCCACCTTCATCATCTTCCTCAGAGCCCTCATCAGAACAGGAGGATGCGCCTCCTCGTAAACGTAAGAAGAAAGTCCATCACCAGGAGGTTCCCACCCCTAAGGTGTTAACTTTCGAACCAGAGGACATTGTTCACCCCAGATCCTCTCTTTGGCTACCGCCCCCTGAGGTGGCGGATTATGTCGAGGCCCATATCAGGCATGGTTTTGATAAAGATATTCGCTCGAGATTAAGATCAGAGTGTCCAAGACCAGATTTTCCATCCAAAGTTACAGAGACTCCGGAGTTAGATCCTACCCTAGTAACTTTTCTAAAAAAATCTGCTAAAGACCCCAAGAAGGGTATTGATCGCGCATGGCGTGGCTGCCAAGATAAACTCTTAGACGTTTCTGGTCCTCTAACCAAGATCCTCGAATTAGCCTTTCAGGCCAAGGAATCGGGTGATCCTATTAACCCTGATATTTTGGTAGGCTGGGCTCAGAGAGCTCTATGCTTCTTGGGCAATGCTAATTGCGCCATTTCGTCTGAACGACGCAGGTCGATTTTGATGAAATTGGATCCCAAGCTAGCAGATCTTGCTGTTTCAGAATCAGGACCCGTAGCACAGGGTTTACTATTTGGTTCGCCCTTCATGAAGGAACTATCTAAATTTGTATCCACCTACGCCAGTCTGGACAAAGCGCAAGGATCCATCCGGAGAGTGCTACGTCCACTTTTTCGTGGGGCCGGACGCTACAGAGGGCGTGCTTTCGGCCGTTTCAATCGGCAAGGCCCCCATCGTGGTTCCTTCCAACAAGGAAGAGGAGGTTATCAGGGATACGATCCCTCTACAGCTACCTTCTACCCATCAAGGCCTAGGTACGGCCGAGGCAGATTCCGCAGAGGGAGAGCCAAAGGTCAACAATCTTTCTCCCAGGAGTCGGGAGCCACAGGTGAGCTTGGTCTTGAATTCAAATGTGATTTTGGGGGGCAGAACTCAAAATTTTTGGGGGAATTGGCATCTGATTTCATCGGATGCTTGGGTCCTAGAGACCGTTCAGGGGTTCAAGCTGGAATTTTACGAATCCCCTTATCAGATATGCCTTCCCAGACAGGGACTTTTTCCCCTTCAAGAACACAGTCTTATTTCCGCAGAAATTTTGTCTCTTCTCAAAAAAGGTGCCATTATCAGAGTTCCCCATCATCCGTCAGGTTTTGTCAGCCCAGTATTTCTGGTAGACAAGAAAGGGGGCGGTTCGCGCCTAGTCCTCAACTTAAAAGACTTCAACGGTTTCTTACTTTACCGCCATTTCAAAATGGAGGGTATCCATTTACTGAGGGATGTTCTCCAAGAAGGAGACTGGTTAGTCAGACTGGATCTAAAGGACGCTTACTTGACAATTCCGATTTTTCCTCCCCATCGGAGGTTTCTTCAGTTTTGTTGGGGGACGAACTTTTACGAGTACAAGGTTCTCCCTTTTGGTCTCTCCTCCGCCCCTTGGTGTTTCACAAAGGTTATGCGTCCAGTAGTGGAATTCCTTCGTTCTCGAGGGGTCAGGTTAATTGTATACCTAGACGACATTCTTATCATGGCCCAGGATCGAGACCTCTTGTTAAATCATCTCGAATGGGCAGTGTCTCTGCTGCAAGATCTGGGTTTTATAATAAATGCTCAAAAATCGGTTCTGGTTCCCTCTCATCGTATAGACTTTCTGGGGTTCCAGATAGACTCGCTGCAGTCCCTTCTGATTCTTCCATCAGGGAAGATACGTTCAATCAAGAGAGAATTGAGGTGTCTATTATCCAAACAGACTGTTTCCTTGAGAGCGGTTGCTCGCATGGTGGGCCTGCTCTCTTCTTCGATTCAGGCGATCTTCCCGGGTCCATTGCACTACCGAGCCCTTCAACGTTTGAAGATATCTCATCTTCAGAAAGGGCTTCGGTATGCAGACCAGATTCCCCTTTCAGAGGAAGCCAGGGCAGAGATGCTTTGGTGGCTCGAGCATATGGAAGCCTGGAATGGCAGAGCCATATTCAGTTCTCTCCCAGATGTAGTGATAGAGTCCGACGCCAGTCGTTGGGGCTGGGGAGCCCGGTGCGGACCAGTTTCCACGGGAGGCAGATGGTCCAACTCGGAGTTGAATCTCCACATAAATTGCCTGGAACTTCTAGCAGGCTCCTTTGCGATCAAAAGTCTTTCCCCCGTCAAGACGAATTGTTGTATTTTGCTTCGCATGGACAATATTTCAGCAGTGAGATATGTCAACAAGTTGGGGGGAACTCGTTCCCGCATTCTGGCGGAGATTGCCAAGGAATTCTGGCATTTTTGCCTTCAGCACAGGATTTCGGTGGTGGCGGAATACCTTCCGGGGACCAGCAACCTAGTGGCCGATTGGAACTCCCGTCACCTCAGGGACTTCAGCGATTGGAGGTTACATCCCAGAGTTTTCCAAATGCTTTCTGCGAGGTGGGGTCCCTTCTCGATAGATCTGTTTGCATCCCGTCTCAATCGTCAGATGAAACGTTTTTTCAGTTGGAGACCAGATCCAGAGGCATCGAGGACGGATGCTTTCCTTCAGGACTGGTCTCGGGAACTGGGTTATGCCTTTCCTCCTTTCCTGATGATTCCCAGAGTCTTGGCACAGATCAGACGCCAACAAGCGGACCTAGTGCTGGTGACACCTCTTTGGAGGTCGCAGGCGTGGTTTCCGGTGGCTATGGAGCTGAGTTGTGCTCATCCGCTCCTCCTTCCATTCCGAGAGAATCTTCTCCAGGACCCTCTGGGTCTGTTGCATCCGTTGATCCTGTCAGGCAAGTTATCCCTGATGGCATGGCGTCTTTCAGGGAAAGATGGGTCCTCCCAGGACTTTCGAAGGAGTCTTCCAGCTTCATTGCGGGTGCCTGGTCCTCCAGTACTCACAAACGATATGCTTCAGCGTGGAAGCGATGGAGTGCTTGGTGTAGTGCTAGGAGTGCAGATCCTTCTTCAGCAGGCAACTGTCTGGTCTTGAATTTTCTTTCCTCTTTAGCAGCTTCTGGGTTAGCCTACCGGTCTATTAATAATTATAGATCCGCTATTTCAGCTGGTCATGTACCGGTGGAGGGTAAGTCCATCGGAGAGTCTCCTATTGTTTGCAAACTAATGAGAGGTATTAGGTTAGCTAATCCCCCTCGTCCCCGTTATTCGTCCCTTTGGGATGTTAATGTGGTTCTTCGATTTTTAGAATCTTGGCCTGCTAATAGATTTTTGTCTAGAAAACAATTATCAGCTAAACTCACCATGTTATTGTGCTTGATATCTTGTAAGAGAGTCTCTGATGTTAGGGCTCTGGATTTGGCTGGGAGAGTGTTTTCTCCTGAAGGAGTATCTTTTTCCATTTCGCGTAGAACAAAATGCAATTTGAAGTCTGTATCTTACGCCTGTTTTAGAGATAATCCCAAGCTTTGTGTGGTACAATGTCTTAAAGCTTACGAAGTGAGTACAGAAGAGTTTCGTTCTGATATGGGAGGTCAATTACTCATTTCTTTGGTTAAACCATATCGTCCTGTTTCCTCAGCCACTCTCGCTAGATGGATGCGTTGGTTGCTGAGTGAAGCAGATATTGATATTTCTAAATTTGGTGCTCATTTGACCAGAGGAGCTATGGCATCGAAGTCTTTAAGCTTGGGTTCTCGTTTAGAGGACATTTTAAAGGCAGCGGATTGGTCCTCGCCTTCAACTTTTAAAACGTTTTACTATAAACCTATTGTGGATATAGCATCGGTGGTGGTGAATCAGCTTTGAACAAGCATAATCTGAGCCTCCGGTCCTGACATAGAATAAAAAAAATTCTAGCATTCGCGCTAAGAATTTTTCAATTCTATTAAGGACACGGAGGCGAGGATTATCCCGCCGCACTGTGTAAAATATGTATACATAATTGTAAAGTTCATGTTATTTGATTTGTATGTTAATGACTGTACTTCAGTGTTTCCCTCCCGTTTGAATAATGGCTATATAAATATTTATTGTATTATTCAGTTTTTATGGCCTGGACTTTTTCATTTTTTCTAGGAAATGATGAGAAGTAAGGCGGATTGCCGCGATTTCGTTCTTTGTCCGGTCAAGTCGGATGTCGGTTCATCTGTTCTCAGGATTTTTCGTTGGAGGATTTCGTTTAATCTTTGACTTTTCTGTTGCGAATTTTGAACAAAGAAAGAGGAGTGGCTGGGTGTGATGCAACACTTTATAGGCTTCCTCCTCTATGGTTGATCATGTGATATGACTAATGTTGGGTCATGTAGTTTTTTACTTTCCATGATTTTCATTGGCTGCTGTTAAAATAAAGCATGGAAAGAGAAGCATAATCCTCGCCTCCGTGTCCTTAATAGAATTGAAAAATTCTTAGCGCGAATGCTAGAATTTTTTTTATTCTGAAGCACAAAAGGGAAGAAAGGGAAACAAATACAGATTGAAGGGGTGACGGACCTGCTGAAAAATGGTATAGCTGTGTTACAAGCCAGCTAGATGGATAGCTGCAGTGCTTTTATGCAGCACACACGACCAGAAAGTTCTGATTGGTCAGGTGATTTTAGGAAGCCATCTTGGCAAGGTAATATTCTAATGAGTTGACCATCTTGGATTGGATTAAGCATAGTTCTGGTTTCCATCATTTAAAAATACTTGCCGTAAACTTTAGGAGTTTGCACTCAAAGGGGGACTTCATCTTACAGCCCACTCCTCGGCCTGCAGTACGTCCTTGCAAGAATGCCTGCAGCCACAGCGGGAACCAAAAGGCCAACCTTGTAGTTGACTGCAAATAGCCCACACTGACCGGTTAAGTGCTCTGGGGCAGGGCATGCTCCTGAGTCAACCGCACAACTCCTGTGCTTCCTGTAAGTAGACAGCACCACAGTTCTCCAGTGGGAGCAGCCAATCTTGAAGTGTGCTGTCTGTGGATAGGTACAACAGTCTGCAATCAGTGATTGATGTATTCTTGTGTTCAGAATGTACATTCCAGCATGTTTTAATGTAAATTTTGCAGGCCCAAATTAAACATGTGAAACCATAAAAAATAATTAGCATAAAAATAGCGCACATGCAACCGCTATACAAAAGGATGAAATAATGTTTGTTGGTGTTTAGGACATTATTAAGTTCCACAGAGGGTTGAAGAATACATTTTGAAGACTCGTTCGTGTATATTGAAATTTGTCATTCACTTAAGGTGTGTAATGAGGTGTACTTTGCTGCAAGATAATGATCACAATGTCCAATATGGTTGAAAGAAGAAAATTGTCCTTTAATGATGATATTTTCTTTGTTCATTCCATTTGGTATGACCAATACTTTTCATCCAAGTGACTTAAATGCTCCGATTTGTGACAGAAGTGATAAATCGTCCATTAGAATTTCTCTAGTGCTTGAGAATCTTCCAGCAAAATTGCCTCCACTGTAGGGAAAGTACATGGAGGTAATTGAGCCAATTGTGTCTTTACCAGTTCAGAAACCTCCAACGGAGGAGTCATTGCTTTCTCCTCAACTTGAAAGATTTAGGGCCTGGTTACGAGGCTGGCAGTCTTGAGACTGCCAGCCTCATTGTGGCAGTCAGGACCGCTGCTGCTGTGGCCCATTATGACTCATGTTGTCACATCGCCAGGGTACCACCGTCTCCGCTGGGAACGGTGATCCCGATGGACTGATGGTGGCGGAGGTCAGAATCAGCCAGGGCGGTGCTGCATGCAGTGCTGCCCTACTGATTACAACCTGGTTCTCCGGCAGCCTTTTCATGGTGGTATAACCGCCATGAAAAGGCTGGCAGAGAACAGGTACGGGGGTGGCCACAGGGTGGCCCATGCACTTGAAATGCCCTGCCAGCAACCTCACAATGCTCACTATCTGCATTGCTGTGCAGACAATGAGCATTGCGAGGGAGCCGGTGCCCCCTGCGGTGGCAGCTTTGCAGCCGGCTCAGTTACGATCACAATACTGTCACCACTTTCCTGCTGGGCTGACTGGCAGATACCTTGGTTTTCCGCCCGTCAGCCCAGCAAAAAAGTCATAATGGGCCTAGTGAGGAGGTAGCCAGCGTGGCGACAATGTCCCCGCCGGAAGTTCGAAAGACGGGTCTTCCTGTCCGCCAAACTCATAATGAGGCCCATAATGGTATAACTCAACTTTAGGCCAGTCCCATAGTCTGGTAGGTAGATGGGGGAAAGCTGTATACAACCTTGTAGATGTTCTGCAAATAGGAGTTTTTTCACCTGCATATTTTCAGCCTCAGTGACTGTTAATACACATTATTTTCTCTTATGTAGCACATGCATTTAGTGCCTATCATTCTAGGGTCATCAGTGCGCCTTACACTGATGAGGACACATCAGAAACAAGCAGGTCATAAGGACAAATAAGACACTGCCATAGAAAGAACAATGACGCAAATCATAATACAACAAATCATAAAACAACTGCAATCAACATCTTGCCCAAGTAAATAATTCAGAAAAGATTCAAATGGGTAAGCTTCTATTTACCTGATTGGGATGCACTCAGATAGTACCTAGAGCTGGTTACAAAGGATTAAAAGCATGAGGTTCCTGTGCAAGAAGCGGAGCATGCCATAGTTTTCTGTAGAATAAATGTTGGGGATATTAATATTCTAACTGATTAGGCGTTCTCTCCAAAACATTTGGTTTCACACACAAATATAGAAGGTGGTTCAGGTGGAGTTCCTTGTAAACTGGGTACCCAACCATAAAGAGAATACTGGCCTCCAGAGCAGGCTGGAGAACCACGTGTAAAATGTGGGACATATAATCACATTTACATGCAGCAGCTACGGAACACTCAGCTTGTGAGACGATATTGAAATCTTAGGTACTCCCAAATACCACAATTAAATCTTGGGTACCCCCAAAAGACCACACACTTTTTTTTCATTCAACATGTAATGTAGAACTTAAGATCAGTAAAATCTAAAATTTGACACAGTTGTCAAAATGGTACTACTACAAAATCCATGGGTGGATGCATTCAAGCGCCCATGCTCCACCCATGCATGAAACACATTCTTAGCACAAAGTAATGGAAGACAGCACTAACCACTCAAAGCCAAAAAGGGCTTTGTGTTGAGGGTGTGCCATAAAAATGATGGAATCTCCATGTAAATCTGCCCCAGTATTTATTATGCCCTATATTATGACCTGGGCCCAGTAGAACCTAAAAAGGTCATCAACTTTCTAGAAGGTGTTACAGTGCTAGCTTTAGTACTAGAACACAGACTTACACTAGAGAAGTGGTTCCCATCCTTTTGACGTCTGTGGACCCCCACTTTATCATTACTGGAACTCGGGTACCCTCAAAGAAACATTACTGGAATCCAAGGACCCCCACTGAGTCATTACTGGAAGCCAAGTACCCTGACCTAAACAATGTTGATGATTTTAACTGCAAAGCAATGCATAAAAATACAGAAGCAGGCATTCCATCAAACATATACACAAATGATTTTATGAAATGTTCAAAGAACTAAAATAACACAAATAAAAAAATTAATAAGAAGATTGGAGCTTTTGTAGATTTAATTGAAGCCACACATTGTCCATGCTATATTCTCTTTGATGTTACTGCACTGCTACCACAAATCATTCTGAGAATACTAATTTAATTTTTAGCCTCCATTTTCAAATTCCTTGACATTTACAGTACGTTTTCAATTGTACATTTAGCCACTTTATTTAGACACACTTTATTATTCTGTTAATATTAGTTAATTTTCTAAGCAGTCACAGGTTGGGAACAACGGCACTAGATGAACGACAGCAGCAAATAGAACTGATGTAAGCCTTTGTGTTGCCAAAGACAGCCAAACCAGCCACAAGTGTCACTTTTGTAAATTGTCTATGCGCATTAGGGCTATACGACTGTACAGAGTACAAATCTGTGGTACGGAAATGAAGGGAACCATTTTATCCACTATTAGAAAGTGTATGTTTTCCGCAGCAAGGCTGAATAACATTTTTCTGGTCCATGGCATAGATAAGAATAAAATTCAGTAGCTTTTTTATAGGACATAGGAATAGATGATAGGAATACAATAGATAGGATAATTGTCACATATAAACAAACTCTAGGATGTAAATTCAGTCAGATGTCTATTACCTATGGTGCTTACTTAATTTTTGAGAATTTTATGCATAATCAGCCAAAACTCATCTGCTTAAAAAAGGGTGGTAACATTCAAGGACACCCTTCTGTAATTTATACCGGGTTTCACCTGAGTGTGTAGTAGAACCAGAGCCTGTTACCTCAAATCAAGACCACACAATGCCATATATAAAGTGAGGTCTTCTGGCCTACATTTGCCCATGAGTAGTCCTTGCAACACTCTTCTCTTCTAAGTTAATAGAAAAGAGTGTGAGTGATAAGTCTTCTGGGTGGAGCACAGAATTTAAAGCATGAACCCCAATACCGTGCAAAGCAAGCCCCAATGCTAATGACAGCTATCTGTGCAAGCACTGCAGGGAAGAGGACTCTGGAATGTAGTATTTTTCAGTGGCCTGAAGATGTCTCATATATGTACTTCCTTCTTTGGATGCATTTTTAAAATAAAATAAAGTATAAACGTGCATTAATTACTGTATGTTTGTTGTGAAAATATCAGATTACGCCAACAGTTAATAGCACCATAACTCGGCTGACCACAGAATGGCAGTTAAGGGAGAAAGCAAGGCAACTATGCACATTAGAGTCACCAGAGTCACTGTAATCTGCAAAGTTAACTGTATTTTAGACAAAAGAAATCTTTAGATACTAAAGAGATAAACTGGATCTGACTGCAATATTAAAATAAATATGAAGATTCTGAAGGTTATGATATGCAGATTGGATGAGAGGAAGTAAAAAACGCCACTAAATAAGCATAGCTCATGAATGGAACAATAATGACCAGCACTGTGTTACTGATCTGTCTTCTTTCTGAGTAAGCTCAAGCTCCAAGGAACTACCAGTATTAGTACCCCACAGGGGCTGATATGGTATAGGATTGTGAGGACCCTCCTTGCACAGAGAGCACCAGACCACAATTTACACTCATTCGAGGTTACATAGCTGATGAGTGCCACACAAGCCAGAATTGCAATTTCTCTACAGTGGCTGAAGAGTGGAAGTTAGACCTGTCATCCTTTGGTTGGTCTTCCCCAAATGTTTGCCTTCCTCTGTTTTCATTGATCTCGTTTTGCTGGCCTTAGGGCTCTGCACACTTTACTTGTGCTTACCAGTGCTAAAGGGATTGTGCTCCCTCCTTTAAAACATGGTAACATTGTTTTGTCCCCAATTGGCACATTCAATTTACTTGTAAATCCCTACTAAAGTGGTACTGCATGTGTCCATGGCCTGTAAATTAAATGCTGCTATTGGAGCTGCAGCACAGATTGTGAAACCCACTTAAGTAGTCCTTTAAACATATCTCAGGCCTGCCATTGCATCCTGTGTGTGCAGACTTTAAACTGCCATGTCGATCTCGCAAAATAATCTTTTTATCAGGCCCAAAAGCTCCTTATGAATACATATTAGTCTCCCCTAGACTACTCCACTAGGGTAGGCCCTGAACAGCCTAGAGAGCAGGGTGTGTGCTTTTACGTTTTACATGTCCTGGTAGTGAAAAACTCTTAAATTCGTTTTTCGCTCTTGCCTGCCTTTCCTATTGGATAACATTGTGGTTTCCTTATCACATTTGGTAAGTGATAACTTCCAAATGGGACCCGGTAACCAGTTCATGTTTGGTGTCCTTGGAATTGTAATGAAACATTGTCTTTCATGGTAAAGACAGATGTTCAGTTACAAATTTTAAAATGCCACTTTTAGATAGTTGGCATTTTCCTGCCTTAGCTGTTTAGTGTCTCCAGCTTGTAAGATGATTATATGTAGTTGACAGATGGTCTTTGTGCATTCCACTTAGACAGCCACACACAATAGACAGCTTAGGTGCACCTGGATGGGTCATCACTGGAAGGATTGGAGGGCACAGTTAGGCACAGCTTCACTTACACATAAATAGACTGTGTTGTTCCTGCACGCACATGATTGTACACCCCCTGAAGTTAGTTTGGAGGCAGAGGAGGCAGGAAACCTGTGCACTTCAAAGGGAATCTTCTAGAAGTTTCTCCCATTTCAAAGAAGGCACTAGGAAGAAATATTTCACTTCAGACACTAACACTCTTGGACCTGTAGAAGACTCTGACAGGAAGAAGGACTATTAAAAGGGTTGCTACTCTGCTGGATTGCTGACCTGATGGACTGCTGCCTGGGCGAGAAGGACTGTACCTGCAACTTGTACCACCAGGGTGACCCAAGGTCTAGTCTCTTGTCACCAGCATGTGGACTTTGCAACTGAAAATTCTGCCTTGTCAAGTGGTGCCATTCCAGTCTTGGATTCTCGGAAGTTGGCCTGAAGGTGCTCTGCCAGCCCATTTGTGGATCCAGCAGAACAGAAGCATCCCCTCTGCTGCGTGGCGGAACACAGAGCAGAACCGATGCATCGGCTCTGCTGCGAGGATTCTTTCAGCGCACGGACCCAACATCAACCTCACAGCTTGCAGCCTCATCGGAACTACTGCTATGCAACACATCCCTGATGCAGGCCCCAGCACTACAAGCTACTCCTTGACGGCAGCTTCGATGATGATGCAGGACTTTGCATTCTATGCCCCACAGACTTTTCAGAACCAACCGGTGTGCGATGCATCCTCGAAGCAGTGCTTCGCATCGTAAGCTTCTTTTGGAAATTGCCTCCTTGACAAAACAGAGGACCTCACATCACAGTCTCGCAGCTTCCCAGAACCAACGCTGCGTGATGCATCTCCGACCCGGACCTCGCATCGCCTCAGTTGCACGATTCATCCTTGACGAAGACCTTGCAATGCTCCACAAGTGTTCAATGGACCTAACTGTGTCCCTGTAAATAGCCTGCACTGCTCCATGGTCAGCCTGAGCTTATGACTTTGTCCCGGCTGGCGCAACCAGATATCCACAGTTGTTGATTTGTGCTTTTTCATGCTATTTTCATCTCAACCTTCAAAATTAGGTATCTCCGGTTCTACTGATTAGAGTTTTGTAATTTTTATCTTGTTTTGTTTATTAGAAATTGCTCTATTTAATTTACATGTAGCGTGTAAGTTAAGCCTGATTACTCTGGACCAAGCTACCTGAGGATAGAGCACAGGTTAATTTAGGGCTGCATGTGACTTTTTGAGAAGGATTGTGGTTGCTGCTTAACTAAGGTTTCCCCCCTTCCCTCAACCAGTAATCCGGTTTCTTACACTCAAATAGTAATAAGATAGTGAAGATGTTGCCTACCCGGAAGAAAATGTGAAGATCATCTACATTAGGATATGTCTCCTGCATGCCCTAGTGGAAAAGTTCTCCTGTGTCTGGCTAGTGCCGAAGGGCTTGTGGAAAAAAGAAGTTGTTGCTTTTACAGAGCTTTTCCAAGAACTAGTTGGAAATGGACATTTGACTGTGGGCCTCAAGTGAAGTTGTAGTAAACTACCTGTAATTGGAAACCATGGACGTCTGTGCTAGGAAGCAGTTTGGAAAATGTGGACACTTTTTTCATCAAGGTACATTTTAGGAAGAATAATTTCTAGGGAGTTGGATAATTCTGCAGTAAATAAGTAAATATTTTAGATAGATCTTGCCTAAAACCTTTTGTTTCTCTCCCCAAAAGTCACTGGGGACTCATTTATATCCTGTGGTGCTAGAAACAAATGTGCTGCTTCCTTGTGTGCCTATTTTCTATTTCTGAAAGGTGTTTGTATCCAATGTTGTCACAATTACCTTTTGCCATAAATGTGATCCTTTCATCAGCTTTCCTTTATTTGTGTTGCTTTTTACTTGTTAAATTATTATTATTTTAGCTAAGTTGGGCCTTTCTCAATTATCTGTTTTAGCTTTATTATAGTTTTTGTTGGTTAATTTTGTATTTGTTAGGTATTAGAGTAGTATCAATTGATTTTCTCTGAGGAAAGCCATTGTATGTTAGCCAGACTGGCAAGTGGGAATCAACGATTTCTCATAGAAAATACTCAGGTGTTTGGTACTTAGGGAAGCTCAATCATCCAATTTTCTACAGAAGAAATACCACTGGTAAAGTTGATATGTTGCACATAAATACAATATGAAGCTCACATAGTAAATATGAGAATGAGCAAAGACTGTGACGACCAGTTGCTCAAAAACCAACTGGACCTAGATGTTCAGTATGTGTAGGGAAGAACACCTTTAGAGTGATCCCCATATTGTTTGCTACTTTGAGCAGGCATTTTTTTACTCTGGGCACTGGAACACTACTCTCCAGCCCGGCGGCCGGTATTTTGCCGCCACCGGTATCATAACCCTGCCTACCGGCATGGTTTCCGTGGTGTTCGTAACGCCACGAAAACCATGGCGGTAGGCCCTTGCAGTGACAGGGAATTAGTTCCCTGTCACTGACAGGAGGCCCCTTCCCTCCCAACACTCCCCAGATGCCCCCACCCCCTCCTTCATCTACGTTCCCCCTCCCTTCCAACCTACCCCATACACACACTCAGACACACACTTATTCACACAGACAAACACGCATACGTACATGCATGCATTCATTTATACATGCACACACCCCCACACCCCCACACACATCACCCCTCTCACCCTGATGGAAACCCGACTTACCTGTATCCAGGGGATCTTCCGGCAGGGGACCGGACAGGGCGCTGCCACCGCCAGCAGCGCCCGCCAGCAGAACACCGCCAGGCTGTATTATTTTTCATAATGCGGCTGGCGCGGGTCTACTGGCGTGGCACTGCTGGTGGTAGCAGCGCCACCTTACCTCCATCCGCCAGTATGGCCACATCCGGATTTCCACCCTTCTTTTGGGGGAAATCCGGCTGTGGTCATAATTGGGCGAACGGATGGTAGCCGTGGCGACGGCTTTTTGGCGCCGTCGCCACGGCGGTTGGCGGCATTTACCGCCAGTGTTAAAATCAGAACCTATATGTTACATATTGATTACAGTATAGGTTTACAACACCCAGATTGCCAATACAGCCTTTAACTGCTGTAGACAACGCTATAGCAAGCACATATCATCGGATGCCATTTTTGCCTTTTTTAAGACCTCCTTTTGACATTAGCTAAGTTACCTATCGATAGAACATTATTGCCTATAAGGACATGGTGCACAATGTGCAAAACTAATACATACCTGATATTTAGATTGGTTTGCCCCTTCCATTGCAGAGTGCGCACATTTTCTTTCACTGCATTATACTGCAGTAGCGCTTTCCTCTAGACAAAGCATGATTGTGGACAAAAGCCATAAATCCTGTAAACCAAGTTAGGAAATAGCTATAGACATCATCTGCAGACCACTGTAATATATATAACAAACATCAGATTTAATAGTGAACATACATAAACATAATGCAAAGATGATTTTACTAAAATGTGTTTCTACTTGCCCCAAGCCATTGCAGTAACTAATTATCATGTTCTGACTAGGCACCCCTCTTTGCTGTGGCAGTAATTGGCTCATGTTGGAATGCATTTTCTGGGAGGTAAGAGAAGGGTAGGCCTGTGGCAAGAAGTCATGAAGTAATTAATTGCAGGCTATCCAGTTATTGGCTGTTCCTCCTAAGTGGTGGAGCGGTGTAGCCCCACCTGCTGCGAGTCCAGGAGGTAAACACAAATAAATAAAATGGCAATTAAACGTTTGCCGCTGGATTGCGCTGTCATAGCACAAGTGTGAGGGCAGGGGGTGGCTGATTCCTGCGGATTACAGGATGAGCGTTGCTCCTGCCAAAGTGCACATGTCGGATTGGCCTGCTGGTTTGCGGTAGCCAGCCTGACATGTGCTCTTCAGACCCAGCAATCCCAGCGCTGTGAAACAGCCGGGGGATTGCTGGCACAGACCCCTAGCCTCAAAATGAGAGCAGGGTTAGCCTGCTCCAACCAATCCTGGAGCTGCTCTCATGCTGCAGGATCCCACCGGGAAAGGAGAGACACACCGGACCGAGGGCCAGAAGCATATAAGGTGAGTTTTTCGGCATTGGGCAGCGCTCCACTGTATTTTAATGTTGCCAGTCGCCACAGCATTCAGTGGTAAATATATAGGAACGTGTGAGAGGGAAGTGGACATGAAAAGAAGAAGGCCTTTACAGCAAAGTGGCTGTAACTTTCAAGAGTCACATATTTATGGTAAACATTCCTGTGATGTTAGTGTACTGTATGCTGTCAATGTTGGCCATATATCTTTTAAAGGATGTGCTCCATGTTTGCATTTGCATGTGATAAAATTGCTTGCAGATCGGTTTGTCCAGTACATATGTTGATATGCTGCTACAACCTCAGATATGTCGAGTCCTCTGTTTGAAGTGAAAAAAATGCACACTTGAGCATATCATAGCAATCACTCGTTTTAACACGAAATATTTCTGTAGTGCAACATTTTGCTAAATTTCATCAAAGTTATTGGCCTTAGCTCATTGGGCTGTTAGAGCTGCGAATCCAGAAAATGTGAGGAAAGAAACAGGATGTTACCATTAGCAGGTTGGAATTTTGCTATATAATTGAATTGTAAACATATGAATGACGTGGGAATAAAAGCAGAGACCAGTTGAATGTACATTTTATTTACATTTATAATACCATGTGCAGTTTCCAGTTACGTTACATTTTCAGAGCTTCTATCTCACATTTTTGTAGTCTATTATTATATTACGTATTTTTATTGTTCTTTTTACGTGACATTTTCTTTTACTTTTTCTTATAGATTTTAAATTCTGGATAGTATTGTAGTGGATGATGATATAGTTGCCCACTGCAGTCCCAATAAAATTTATGGATAAAAATCCTTATTTAAAAAAATAATTTTGTGCAATTAATTTTAAGAGCCTATTTGCCTGCTGAGAATGTGATAATAACTTAGAACGATAGCCTTCAATGGGAGTGTTTAATTAATGAACATTTTATGAAAGAAAGACTGCATCTCTACAGCAGTGGTCTGCCTTCTGTGCTTTTACTTGTACTTTAAACAATGAGAGAGGAACAAGACTCCATGTCAGGAGCCGAAATTAATTTGCAGAATGCATCATGCGTAGAAAAAGGAAATAAAATGGAGAAAAAATATTTTCCTCCTCCTTACCCTAACCCCTGGGAGGCGATGTGAAGCAACCCTAGGTTTACAAACTTTTGTAAATCTGTAATTGCATGGGTGGGTTCACAGGAATGCTCATGCTCCTCCCATGGAATGCATCTCCATTCGAAATGAAACGTAGCACAAGCTTCTTTGTTGTGTTACATTTTTTCACAAAACGATGCAAGGCACCACAAATTGCCGCTTACATAGGTTTGTAAATGTAAATAAGGAATTACGCTGCCTTGCATCATCTAGCTTGGCACAAGGACAACATAACTCCTTAAAAAAACTGCCCTTAATTGTCCCTCATAAATAAAAGTCCCTCATCATTTTTCCAGTGTCGTAGAGATTTCTGAACAGTGGTAACAGCAGTGATAGTCAGAGACATCCGGAGTAGACCACAGTCCCTGCATAGGTCAGAGGTAAGATTAAGACAGCATCGATTCATGCCTTCTTAATATGTCTTCTAAGAGCCTCTGCCCTAATGTTCCATGAGTGCCGACGTAGTGGATTGCGCACAAGTGAAGGGTGTGCTCTTGTGGTGCTTCTGGGCAAGTAGAGGTGCATGCTCAGTTTCCCATTCCTGACAATAAACAGCTAACAATGATTCTAGAGTTTGCAGACCGAGATGCTCTTTGTTACTTCCCTGTACTGGCCAAACAATTCCTTTCATCTTTCCTCCAGCTTCAAACTGCCATCCCCATGACTGTATTGCCCCAACTGAATCCCAGACTCCCTTTCTTTACCCCTCCTTCGCCACATGTGCCTCATGCTGCACTGTTGATATCAACACCGAGATGCATTGGAGTGATGGTAAAAATGTATCTCAGAGGATGTCATGTCATAATCTACTTTCATCCATGATTTCTCCTGACTCTTCTACCCGCTCTTCTAATGATGCCCTCAGAGTTGTTGCCCATCTCTCTCATCAGGGTAAAATTTCCCCATGCCAGTACTGTGGGTAGCGACAAGAGGAGGAGGTCCTGTTTCTCTCCACCCAGCAGGCGAATGTGGCAGTTGTTCGGTTTCCACCTGTGATACCGGCATGGGGTAGAGGTTTGATGAGTGGATGTGTGAGCTGGGAAAGGAAAGAGCCTAGCCGGAACTCTCTGGATGTTCATCGGTGTGGACAGGCAAGGGAGAAATGGCGCCATGGTCATGCACTTAGGTTTGGGTGGAGGCAAGGTAGGCCATAGAGTGGCCATACTCTGGAACATTTTAGATTTTACCTGGGAACTGCATGCAAGCTATGCCTCTACCAATGAATCACTTCCACTTTACCCAACCTGTCAATGGAGTTATTGACAGATCAAGGCAACATTCTATTCCCCAGCTGTACATTTGATTTGGGATTTGTATGACAGAGACAATTTGTCAGGCGAATGGGAGCCCATCAAGCTCCCCTATCATATCTTAACAACTATATTACTGTCAGCTTCCTAATTATGGTTTCTGCTGGAATGTTAGCACAATCTTTTCTATATTAACCCAAACATTGCTCTCAGAAGCTCTGCAGTGGACATCTGCTCTACGGCATTCTCCTCAAGCAACCAGTTTTCGTGTCTGCTCATTCCTAATTCATAGGTCTATTCCAAGGGTCTCTAACCTTTTCTGTAGTAAAAGCTACTTAAGTTCAATGAAAATCATTTAGAGCTACAAATAGTATTAGAATGTTAATGATGACCTCTATCAGACAAGTTTACATTTTTGTTTTGAATTTTAACTTTTCAGTTTTTGTAGGCTGGGCTGCACATAGGAGAGCTACTTATGGGTAGCAAGAGAACTAATAGTACCTCATGAGCTACTTGTTTATGAAGAGAGTACAGCTCTCTTATGTGTGCAGTTTATTGCATCTATATTCGTACGAGAACAGTGACTTAGACAGAGACATAACAAAAGGCAGGCAGTTGTATCAAGCATGCCTCCTTCTACCTTTTCTCTGTGCTCAGCTGGGCAACCTTGCTATGTTGCTTAGTGCATGTAGCTTCCTCAACAGAAGAATCAAAGATTTTCTCTTTTCTGCATTTACATTATTTTTGTTAACATGACTATCAAATAAAATGGTGATCTCTCACACTCTGTTAGTGTCATAAGTAGCAAGGGAGGAAGTCACTATCTGGCTGGTCCATTAAAGATACAACATTGTTAATGCTTAGTTTATTAATCACTATTCATGTATTTTAAGTGTTGGATTTGCATAAGATAATGCATTAACCTAGAGAAAAATAATGCACGCATTTGATGACCCGCCCACCAGAGTGGCCAGCAGTGTTAACAAAGTGTACTTATTAATGGCTTATTAACATGAAATGTTGAGCTTCTGTTTGACTAATGTAGTAATATGCCATTTTAAAGGTGTGTATTAGCTTTATTAATCGTAGGCCTTAACTTAGCACGATTTTGGCATAGGTGTACGGTCTCATGTTAAGCTGCATTTCTTAGGCGTTTTATAAAGAAGGTTGCTTAGAGAATTAAATTGTGATTTTACACTGTACTGACCATGTGCTCATAGATTGTTAGTTCTTATGAGAAACTGTTTGCTAGATGTTCCTGGTAAAACAATGTAAATTGTAGTGTGTGTAAGACGGACCTTCCCAGGAGAAGACAATGGATGCACTGACTGGAGTATAAGCTGCAACAATATTGATACCTGACGAGACGAATGACGGGAGCAGAAGAAGAGGAGCCAATCATCGACATGTGAACCATGTAGTAGTAAAACTTTAGATAGGGGGTTCTATTCTTATTGGACTCAATGTAAACATGGGATCCCCTGACCAATTAGTATGTGGGAAGTAGTTTTAGGAAATCTAACTTATCCAGACTGCACCAAGAGAAGATAGCCTATTATTTTCTAAACCATCTTGGGAAGAGAGACATGCTTAACTTTACTGCTTAAAGAGACTTTGCTTTTCTGAACTTTGATGCTGAATCCTGATG
Source organism: Pleurodeles waltl (assembly GCF_031143425.1). Lineage (NCBI taxonomy): Eukaryota > Metazoa > Chordata > Amphibia > Caudata > Salamandridae > Pleurodeles > Pleurodeles waltl. The sequence goes on along the minus strand of NC_090439.1, from coordinate 1,009,422,280 downwards.
TCTTACTGGCCGAACTGATGTCCTGTTGATGAAGACTGTCACAGCTTGCTGAACCATTTTGAGGGCAGGTATACAATTACTTTACTGATAGCTTTGTCTATTTGCTTTTGTTTCTAGGTACCAACTGCTATTTTGAGCCATAGTTAGATGTTTTTCCAAATTTGTGTGACTAAATTGTTTTGCATGAAGTCCAAACATGCTTTTCTAATCTGAGATTCTCACAGATGAAGGTCGCTACATGAAATAACAGCTGATGTCTTTTCTTTGCTGAATCTAAACGTATGTTATATCGTTTGCGCAGTTATTCCTGTTATTAATTTGTACGGTAACCTTACAATGTGTAGTAGCTCAAGCTTTGGTTAGATTGCGATTCTTTCTCAACTTTGGACAACCAGTATTGTTTTTGTATGTTTAGCATTTGAGTTTCAGACTAAGTTACTTGACATTAGCATTGCTAATATAGGGAAATAAACCCTCTAACTTTTACCTAAAGATGTGGTTATTCATGGCCAAGAAGTCATGGTGAGTGGAAATTACGGACTCTTATTTATGATTGATGTCGTTGATTGCTATTGATTATCAATTTGTATTGATACGGGGTTATATGGTGGGAAAATCTCAAAGCGCAGTCAAAAGGTCCATTGGCCTATTCACGTCTTCCTTATAAGTTTACTTATTAAGGTCTGACGTGCTAACAACTTCAAAGCAGTTCTAGGTGTTAAACCGATTCATTTACAACATTATTTCGCGACGAGGATAGGATGAGTGAGGAAATAATAAGAAATTAATTGATGGTCCATTGCAAAAGTAGGAAGATTGAAGAACGACTGTGGGCAGCAAGAAATCCCAGTTTAAAGGATGCCACTCACTTGGCTAAAGTTGTGGAAGAATCTGAATTCTGTATGTGCGAGATGGGATAGCAAGCTGAAAAGGAGCAAGTAGCTGAATTAACAGAAAAGGGTGAAGGTGTGCACAATAATATAGGTGTGATAGGCAAAAGTACACAGAAAATGAAGAACATATATATTAAGTCTAATAGCAAAAAGTGTAACAGTTGTGGCAGCAATTTAAACAATAGTGTTTTAAAGCATGCTTTGCAATTGGTAAAGATTTTAGGAAATGTGGATGCAAGGATCACTTTGCACGTATGTGCAAGGAATGGCCTAAATCCAAGGTAGCCGTGACATCTGTTGATGAAGATTTGTGTGGTGATCGTATATTGAGTTTGCAGGATAAGGAAGATACTATGAAAAGGAAGACCAGACCAAGAGCTATGTTTGTGATTGAGAATAAGAAGGTAAAATTGATGATTGACACTGGGTCAAGATATACCATAATTCCAAAGGATTTGTTTTTGCAGGAATGGCCATGTATAGTGTTAAAGGAAAAAGATATCTGTCTGGTAGGATTTCAGGGAGAGGAGATAGATTTTGTTGGTTTCTTTGATGCATCTATTACATTTAAAACAAGAGAGATATGTGGCGAGGTTTATGTGGCGGATTCTGGACCATCAATCCTTGGGTGCGTACACCAATATGTCACATTCCTTCAACAAGACCATTACCTTGAGGATTGTATAATGTTGTGCGATGATGTTAAATTCCATGCTGAAACAGGAAATCCCTCATCTCAAAGGAAACCAATTGTGCACCACTGTCAGTAATTATAGGGTGTGGAAAGCCTTCCCTCCTAAAAACTCATTCAAAACTGTTATAATACTACTTATAGACACTTCTCTCATAAATTTAACCTCAACCCATTTAGAGTAGACATCTACCAATACCATGGTGAACCTATAATCCAAAGGTACACCGCCAGACAAAGGCCCAATGAAGAGTAAACAAATGGTGTGCCACACCTCTTCTGGATTTTCTATGTTTCCCATCTCTGACCTTGGTCCTACTTTTAAACTTTTCTTACTTTCTTTACATTCCGTACATCTCTCCACCCATCAAGCTGTTTGCATATCTCAACCAGGCCACCAAAAATGTTCTTTCATTCTTCTTTGAGTTAATGTTTGCCCTAGATGCCCTTCATGTGCTAATTGTATAATATTTCTCCTCAAATTATCCTGCAGTATAAACCTGTCACCTCTCATCATTATGCATCCATCAGTGATCGAAAACTCCTCCAACACCTTAATGTATGGCCTTACCGATAAGGCAAGAGCACTCTCTCCTCTTCCACCCTCGACTATCATTTTTCTCACATTCTGTAAAACTGTATCTTCAGCCATGTCTTTCACCCACTCATCTTTTGTACAAATGCCTGTCCCATGATGTAATACATCATCCAACCATGCTACAGACCCCATTTTTTCATTGCTAATAACTGTCTCCTTGTCAATCATCTCCCAATCTAGAGGAAGACGAGATGGCGCATCTGCTTGCATATACCTCCAGCTCGGAATATGTTCCATGTGATAAACAAAATCTTGCAAACGAGCCGCCATACTTGCTAATCTCGCAGATCCCTTTCCAGCACCTCCCAGAGACAAAACCTTTATCAATGGCTTGTGATCTGTCCTCAATTCAAAATGTATTCCCCATAAAAATGTTCTAAAATACTCTGAAGACCAAGCAGCTGCCAATGCCTCATGCTCGATCACTGAATAATTCCTCTCAGATTCTGTTAGGGAACAAGAAGAGAAGGCCACAGTTTTCTCAATACTATTGTGCAGCTGAGATAAAATTGCTCCTAAGCCAGATGCACTAGCACAAACTTTGAGAATAGTTGGCAATTTGTCATCAAATGAGACAAGAATACCAGCAGCACACACTTCTTCTTTTATAGCATCAAAACATGTCTGTTGATCTTTTCACCAATAAAAAGTACACACTTTCCTCCACAGTTTCGTCAAATCTTCAGTTTTGGTTACAAAGTAATCAAAAAATTTTGAATAATATTCAATGAAATCCATAAACAATCTTAGTTCATCTTTATCCTATGGAGAAGGAGCAGACGATATGGCTTCCAAAAGATCTCTCTTTGGTTTGACTCCTTCTCTTGAAATCATGTGACCTGAATATTCAATCTAAGTACATAAAAATACATATTTCTCTTTTCTCAGCATCATACCAGCATCCAACAATTTACCCAATACGCTCCTCAAAATTCGATTCACTTCTTCCACCGTTGGTGCATACAACAAAATGTCATCTTGAAAGAAAATAACACTGTCCAAACCTTCAAAAAGTTGTGACATCATGCTTTGGTAAACGCTAGCCACAGTAGATAGACCGAATGGCATCCTAATAAAATGAAAGGTACCATCCAAAGTGATGAAAGTAGTTAAATCCCTAGAACTATGATGTAATCTGATTGAGTGGTAAGCACTTCTCAGATCTAACTTTGAAAAGTATTTACCCCCTTTAAGCAACAGCAAATGTTCATTAATGTTTGGAAGTAGAAAGTTGCCTGTTACAATATTTTGATTTGCACTACGTGGGTCCACACAAAATCTAAGTTGCCCATTAGCTTTCTTATGAAACTAGTCCCTACTTGGTTGACTGATCGAGAGGGTATTAACAAAGACTCACAAAGGTGTAAATGTCCTGGCATTCATGTTGGAGATTGAGTGAAAGTTAAAGATGGGAGAGCGGGCTGTGGATGGTTTAAAGTTCTAGGGCCGTTTAAAGTAAAACAAGTAAGTGAATTGTATGTGGTGTTAATGGATGGTAGCAAATGGAACAGACGTAGAGTAGCATATCAGAGAGGAGGAAAGTGTCAGGAAGCTTATTCGGGTATGAAGGAGAATGAAGGTTATAATGGATTTATGCTCTGTGATGAAACTAAGTGTGAGTCTGTAGACAAGGATCCATCAGCAGACAGGAGTGTTGAGACCAATTCTGTAACACCAGCAGACATGTGTAGAGACCAATTCTGTCGCTAGGCTGACGAGAAGTGAAAGTGTTGATGTAACATTACAGACTGCGAATAAGTATGTTCATGAAGAACGCATGGATAGAGAAAAAAGAGAAAGAAGACTACCTCCATGCTTGAAAGATTATATAAGAGCCTAGTGTTGTTGTATTATCTCTAGAAGGTAATACTGTTATCAAAGGTCATCATTAATTGCGTTACAGACTTATTTTTGTAACTTATTTTGTCTTAACTGTACTAATTCTACATCTATATTTTCTGTAACTTAATACTCAAATGCTTTAATTTTATATGAAAAGGAAGGCTTTGTCATAAGTAGAACCTTCATCTGCTGAAGGCTGTGTAGAATGTTATGGTTTGTAATTCTCTAGTCAGCTGGCACTAGACTGGCAAGGGAGCAAGTCACTATCTGGATGGTCGATTAAAGATACAACTTCAAAGCAGTTCCAGGTGTTAAACCGATTAATTTACAACATTATCACAGTTACAACTATTACTTCCCTAGGCCCTATACTTCCACAAACACACTCTAAAGGATAACTGCTGTTGTGTTTAACATATAAGCAGGCTTCACTTGTATATAACATGTAATGCTTGTCAGGAACAACCCTGCCGCTTACATCATCCCCTTTTGACTGCCCTCCACCTTCAATCATCACATGACCTGACTTCTCTTCCCACTCCTCTCTTCCACTTCATTTGGCATCCTACGCTCTCTGCCTATAGCATACTTCCCATGCATCTCATCCTTCTATCTTTGGTCAGCTCAGTGCCAACCCTCCCCTTCCAGCACCTCATTCCCCTACGTTTCTTTCCCTTTCTTCTGACTCATTCTGAGGAACCTCACCTCTATTTCCATGTCCCTATTTCTCATCCTTCTCCCCCTCTATTCCCTACCATCCACCCTACCCTGCACCACCTGCTTTCTCCTACTCTTGTTCCTGCTCCTTCCCCTCAACCTCATTTCCCCACTGGCTACAAACCAGTCCACTTCACAGACTTTTTTTCTTCTCCTCCCACCTCTAGCTTCTTTAACTCATTCCAAATCTTTCCTCACAGCTCACTTCATTGCTTCCTAGCTTCTACTCCTCGTCTTATGTCACGTTACTCCCCAAAACCGCACTCCTTGTACTTCATCCTTTATCTCATTCTTGTCCATCTTTTATCTTTTACCAGCACACATCTCATCTACCTTCACCTTCCACCAGCTATCGGCATTTGCCTCATCTAAATGTTGTCAGGCTCCTATCCATCTTGCCAGTCTTACCCATACCTTCGTCAAACATGTATTCCTCTTTTTTCCAATCATATCTCTCCTCTCGCTTCCTACTCTTCTCCCCTCTTTTTCCGCTTCTCTCTTTTCTCCTCCCTACTATGACCCCTCATGTTCTGCATTTTTCCTTTTGGTTCTCTACTTTCTCCCTCTTTTCTCCTTCGTCCTTCTTTCCTGCTCTCATCCTTTCTTTCTCACCTCTCCCTTTCCATCTGATCCTACATTTCCATCAGCTCTTTCTCCTACTGTCTTCTTCCCAATCTCCTTTGTTTCCCCAACTATCCTCTGCCTTTCATCTCACTTACTCATTTTTACTAATTTTTACTATTTTTTTTACTCTTGTCCTCTCACTCCTCCTTCTACACTCTCCTGTGTCCTCATCTCCCTTCATTCATTTCGTCTTTTTCCTTTTCTCCTTTGTCGTCTGCCTTTTCAACTCTTCTCTTGCCATTTATCATGCCTCTTTCTCTGGTCATCCTTTTCCAAATCCATTCTCCACCCTTCTAGTTTCTCACCTCCTCTCCAACTCCTCTGCATTTTCTCTTTCTTTTTCTCTGTTTTCCTCTCCCCAGCCCAACCTTCCCTTACACTTTACACCCCCCGCTCTCACATTCCTTCTCTTTCTACTTCACTCATCTATTTTGAAACTTTTAGGCAAATTCCACTAGAATACCCATCTCCCTACACCATATTTTATTGTATATCTCAAAATAAATCATCCCGACATCAAATATGCTAAGCTAAACCATCACCCTCCACACCACTCCAGCCACAATACTAGACACTATACACACTGCCTCACACTGGACATTACAACATCAGCATACTATACCACACCACCTCTGCCTTAATCACGATATGCAGTAACGGGCACATACACTTCAAGAATGACAGCTCTTCACAGTCAAGCCGCTTTCTTTTCTCATAGAGGTTGTGTTCAGCAATAATTTCAGTGTTCATTCTTCAGTTATGGTGCTCACAACTGCCTGAGTCTTCTGTTCTTCTGAGTTTTTCAGTGAACCTTCTGCACCTCTAGACCACCATGTGGTATAGAAATTCAAACTCTCTTCCACCTAATGCATGCAAAACTTGAGGCTAGCCTGCACTCCCTCACTTTCAACCTATGCATTTTTCTGGTATTTTGTTGAGCCTCTATGCTTCCCATATTTCCAATAAGAGAGAATAACTCGCTTGAGGTATTGCCATATTAATCACATTGGGGTTCATGTCACCTCTTATCTGATAGGGATTACTGAATTTGTTTTTTGGCGACTACAAGTCCTACACTGCCACTTGGATCTGCTGCTGACTGCCGTGAGGAGAGGCCAATCTATTGAGCACTGTATATAGCACTGAAGGTTCCCCACAGGCATGGGACACACCCACGAATGTGCCTATGAGAAGACTGGGCCTAGAGTGGGCCCACCTGGATTTTCTTAAGAGGGGCATTAGGTGTGCTATATAATGGGCAAAAGGAAAGCTATAGCTTTGCCTGATCCCCCAGTGGAGAAAGAGGGGCTGGCTCTTAAACCTGTTCGGGTAAATCCCCCATCTTATCTTTTTCGTCAGCAGCTGTGGGGGCACTCAATGAAGAGATTGTGACTTTTGAAAGAGGAACTTGCCTGACAGGCCCTTGATAACTGGATGTACTCAAGTCTGCTCAAAACTTCCATCTCTGATAACCTCAGTTGCCACAGTGAAAGGTCATGAGATGGGTGCAGATCTGGAAGATCCTGGTTTTAGTTGAGCAGCCCCCCTCAAATCCATTTGTCACACAGGAGCAGACCTCCTTTGAACCCATCCCCCGGCTGCTAAGAGGAAAAAAAAGAGAGAGGGTTGGCCCCAGAACGAGACACTTTGCTTCCCATTCTATCCGGAACTCAGTGTCCCTGGCTGTCCCTCTGGACCACGAGGACAATGTGTGAGGTACAGGATCTCTTGGATAAATGTTTTGTAAAAATTGTTTTTAATGAGTTTTGTATAGATAACAAATAACAGCAAGATGAGTCGTAGATAACCCACCATTATGTCACTTGTATGCTATTGTAGTGAGTAGTGTCTATCTTAAGGAGGGGCCTCTTTTGAAACATTACAAGTATGATTTGAGATCGTTGTCAAGCCAAACTTACCAAACAATAAACAAATCCCATATAGCCCCTTCCCACTATGTAAAAACAACCCACCCTCCAGACTCCATATCTACAGCAAGAGGGAGGGGAAGGGAAAAGAAAGGATAAAGGAATGAGAAAAAAGAAAAACATCAAAGGAGAACAACAGGTATATGGATGTTACACAGTTTTCGAACTATAAGGCAGTTACCAGTAAAAGTCCATAGTCCAAATGTTAGTCATCATGGGGAGACCCAATCATTGTTTAAGGGGAAACCATTCCCCATCTTTAGAATTGGAACAGATGGAGCACCCTCGTATGTGTGAGGAATGCAGATAGCGTCAATCCTCTGGAAAGATAGGACACTGAGGGACCCCAAAGTTTTTTAAAATCATCCAGAAAAATGTCCGTTATTCTTTACATTGTGAGAACTTGCCACAGACGTGCGTGCCAATGTGTCATTGCTGAATCCTCCTTTTTCTTTCAAGCTGCAGCCAGTGCCATTTTTGCTACATGTAAACAAAACCACATTATGGCTCTATCGCTTCTAGTTTGATGTTTAAGGGTGTCATCTCGGAGGCCCAATAGCGTAAACTCCGCTGACTCTGTGATTGGATATCTTAGTATTTCTTTGATTTGGGCAAGCATCTCAGTCCAGAATGAACAGATCGTTGGACAATCCCACCATATGTGGTGAAAATCCCCTCGAAGCCCACACCCTCTCCTGAATAGATCAAAGGTGATGGGCAAAGTTTATTTCAGATTGGTGGGCTATAGATTCCAATCAAAGAGTACTTTGTAGTGTGCCTCTATCAAGCCTGTAGAGTCATTACATTTCAGGATGTCCATGCATAGGTTGCTTCATTTTACTTCAGAGATGAATTCCCCGAGTAAATGTTCCCAGACTGTTACGTATTGCGACTTTGAGGCAAAGAGTGTTGAGCGGAATAAAGAGTATAGAAAGGAGATATTTCCCCTGGTAGCTCCCGCTCATCCTCAAATTGCTCAATGGGGGTGAGATCTTGTGTGGTGGATAATCTAACATCAGGTTGAAGTGCCCAGTGCCTCAATTGTGTATAATGGTAGTGCTCTGAATCTGGAAGGTGGACGTTCTGCTGACAATGTTTGAAAGTCAAAATATCCCATTTATGGAAAAGATCAGATAGTGTAAGGCAACCCACTCCCTCCAAGCATCAAAGGGCCCAGGAAAGAGAGCTAGAGGGAACGCCGGATTATAGGTTATCAGCGTGAAGGGAGAGTAGTCCTCCCTGCTACCCTAATCACTTCATCCTAAACTCTCAGGGTTGTTTTTGTGGGGGTCTTTAGTGTGCATCAGGTGGACGATCTGCCTTTGGGTTCTATAGTACATCCCAAATAACTCTCCCCACTATCACCCTGTCCATATGCAACCAGTGGTTATCTGATTCGCAGAGTGACCACTATGAAATGACTTGTAATTGTGCTGATTTATAGTAGAGGTGGAAATCTGGGAGGGCCTAACCTCCTGCCTTTTTTGGAAGTCGGAGCAGCTTAAACAGTGAGGTGGCCCTGCAGTTCTGCTGGATAAAACATGTAATTAGGGTGCTCAGAGTCAGTAGGAATTCACTGTCTAGTTCTATTGGAAGGCTTAGATATAGAACACCGAGTAAGACTAACTTCTTGATGCCATGGATGCGTCCAAGCTAGGAAAAATACATAGGTGTCCATCGGTTGAGGTCTACCTTCAATTGTAGCAGTAGTGGCAGGAAGATGGCACGATACGGGTCAGATAGCTTGGGGTGATTTTAATACTGAGGTAAGTGATATCTTGTTTAGCTCACTGGAAGGGTGTTTAGGCCACCCAAGAACTCCATGTTGGATTTGCGCAGTGTTGAATTGAGTATGAGAGATTTAGTCAAGTTAATTCAGAAGCCTACCACTTCTTCAAATTGGCATAATACCCCCTGGAGAGCTGTTAGTGAGGGAAGGGAAGTGGGGAGCGTGAAAAGAACATTGTCAGCGAACAAGGAAATCTTATGTTCTACTGATCCAAAGGTAATCACCCTGATGTTGAATGTGGACGGTATTCTGGCCGCTAGGGATTCGATAGTGAGCGCAAATAAGAGTGGGGATAAGGGGCATCCCTGTCTCGCCCCCCTCTCCAGATGGAAGAGTTGCAAGTTCACACCATTAACTAAAACCCTTGAGCGAGGTGTTGCATAATTGGCTCAAATCATTTCTATGAATCAGTCACAGAAACCGTAGCATTTTAGTGTGTAGAATAGGAATAGCTGTTCCACTCGGTCAAATGCCTTCTCTGCATTGACACTTAACAGTACTGCTGAAATTTTGTTGTTGTTTTTTTCATTAGGTGAAGCACCCTTCTCAAATTGTTGTGTGTTTGCCTTCCCTTTATGAAAACAGACTAATCCAAGTGTGTCAAATCTGGCATCATGTCATCCAGTTAGGAGGCCAGTATTTTTTAATTAAGTTTGGCATCCAGGTTAAGCAGGACAATGGGTCTTTATGAGCCACAAGAGTGGAGGTCTTTTCCCAGTTTTGGGTTAACCAATATCAGTGCCTCATTCATAGAGGAAGTGGCAGCCCCTAACTCGTCTATGTGGTTACAAAGGGAGGTCAGATGGGGGACTAGGTCAGAGCTCAACATTTTATAAAACTTGACTGTGAGTCTGTCAGGCCCTGGTGACTTATGGGGCTTCAACACCAGCTGGACTTCTTCTTCAAGGATAGGGTCACCTGGCATCCTGTTTTGGGTGGGAGTCACCTGTGGGAGATCTACGTCTTCCAAATTGGCAAGTTGGGTGTGGATGGTGGTATGTTCAGCTGTGTAAAGCCTTTTGTGGAAATTGCCAAATATTTGGTCATTTTCTGTGTTGGAGCTTGTGAGGTAATTCGATTTTCGTTTGATATCTCCAGTATATTCTCTCTCGCTCTTCATTCTGAGTTGCCACACTAGATGTGGTCCCACCTTATTAACCCATTCAGAGGACGTGCATTTAAGACACAGTAGAGTAAATTCTGCCCTGTTGGTATAAATAACATTAAGTTTACCCCGCTGCAAGGTCAGTGTTGGGGTTTCCTTATGTGCCTGTTTAAGTTTATGCAGTTCAGCTCCAACTGTTAATTGATCTTTTGCCCTTTGTTTGTTACATGCTGAGACTAAGCAAATACATTTCCCTCTGAGTACCACTTTGATCCCGTCTTAGTTGGTAGAAGGAATTTTATCCAGGAAGTTGTTTAATTGAAAATACTCCCTAATGGCTTTCCTCAGTTCATCCCTGAAGAGGGGATCTCTTGTAAGGGATCTAGGGAAGAACCAATGGCGATAACTTGGTGGTGTGTTACCCCAGTCCAGCATTACCAACACCGGTGCATGATCAGAAAAAGTGATTGGGTGGATTATCATTGTCTGTAGGACCTGGATGAGGGATTGGTTAATGAATATATAATCCAATTTGGAATATGTATGGTATGAGTGTGAGAAAAATGTTTCATCACGTGCGTCGAGGTGGATTGTTTTCCAGGCATCCGCCACTCGCAGTGTGTGTACTGAATGTTTCAGTGCTTTGGGAAAGCTCCTGTAGTTGATATGTGAGTGTGTGTGCTATTAATGCCAGAATTTCACGTGAGGTTAAAAGCCATCAATAAAAAGATCTCACATTTCGTGAAACACTCCAATAAAGACTAAAGTGAGTGCATAAACAGGGCTTGGTTAGTGTAGGGAGCGTAGACATAGGCAAAGGTGGTTAGTCTGCCTTTAGGTGGCCCTTCACCATAACAATCCTCCCCTCTTTCTGCATTTTATATCGTTTGGGCTGGCATGGAACATAACTGCCACACTGTTATGTTTCGTGGATGCTGAAGACTTATACATCTCTGGATAGGCTTTAAGCATTAATCTATGATCCTCATCCCATTTGAGGTGTGCCTCCTGTGGCACCACTACATCATAATGCTTATCAAGTAAATATTTCCATAATTTGTGGTATTTGGCTGGCAAATTCCACACGACTATGAAACACACACCCACATTACCCACAACCCTTTACAAATACAAATCATTGACACCAGATAGACACCAAGATCACTGGCACAACTAGACACGCACACCGCTCACACCCATACACCCCTCACACACTCCACATCACACACCCACCACATTACCCTACACACTCTCACCAACACACATCACATAACATCCATGACACCACAAAGGCACCCCCTTTTAACTGAGGAGGAGTTAAGGGTCATGGTGGGGGAAATCATCAGGGAAGAGCCACAGCTCTTTGGAGCACAGGTGCAGCTGATATCAATAACACCCTCACTCCCATCACTCCACTCCATCCCACACACTCCACCATCACATCACACTAATCCCAATGCCAAGCCCTGCATGCTGTATCAATGCATGGACACCCCTCCCAGCCCTGCATGAACACTCATCACCAAAGCATGCACAGCATAGGGAAACTAACATAACTACTATACATCAACATACACAAGCAAAAGGTGGCAGGGGAACAACAAACATAGAGAGGAAGCTACAGAAGTTCAAATGTCAGACACCTGAAGAATAATACATCATTTACATCCCCACAAGTACCCCAGCCAATGTCATTGGGGAGGAGGTGCCACCACTATCCAGTCCCCCAACAGAAGAGGCCCACAGTGATGACAGTAACTCTGTTATTCTGGATCTGGACAATCGACCTGGCCCATCAGGGATCACTGGACAGTCGGTCACCCAAGCACAGTCACAGACCCCCACAGAGCCTCCTCCATCAGGAACCAACACCACAGCACCCACCCAGCGTACTCACAACCCCGGTCCCCAGGACACGTCAATCAGCATTGTGCCCACCTGTACAGGGACTCTAGGCCACACCTTGCACACCAGACAATGAGGAACCTGGGTTCAGTGGCAGTGGGCACACAGTTCAGGGGACAGAAGCACAGGGCAACAGGGATACTGGGAGGACTGCTGTGCGACAGGGGGAGGACAGGACCAGGGAACCGACTCTCCAGGAGGCACTCTCTGAGATCCTGGAGCCTATCAACATTCCCAGGACACGATAGGCCAGATCCTAGACAATGTGCAGGAGAACAGGCAGCTGCAGGAGGGTCAGTATCAGGGGATCAGGGAGGACTTGCAGGCCATCAACAACACCCTGATCTCCATAGCAGGGGTGCTGGCAGACATGGCCAACATTATGAGGGAGGCAGTGTCACACCAGCGGGCCCCTACCACTAGCCAGTCATCTGAACAGCCCTCCACTTCTGCTGCTGCTAGTGGCCAGGAGGCCCCGCCACAGGACCAACAGGCCACCAGCACCCGTACCCCTGCAGGAGGTGAACCACCCTGCAAACCAGACAGAAGCCAGAGACACTTGCGAAGACCACTGCCAGGATATGAGACTCTCCTGATTGTCCCCCAGGTGTCCCACTCAGTCACCTTGTCCAACTCGAACTGCCATTCCTCCCCTTCCTATGTCCCCATGTACAATGCACCTGTGCTACAAACAGACTGGAACAATACCCTGGACTTTCCTCCATCATCACCCCATCCCATTGCACTTTCCCCTCTAGATTTTAGGACTACAATAAACACCCTTGGATAAAAATCGACTACTAGTAATTCATGTATTGCAAATTTGATTTGATTGAAACAGCTACAACCATTGCAAATTAACTTTACTTAGAATGAGCATAGAATTAATGACCTGTAGCTGGCTGTTGTGATCAGAGCAGGAGAATGTGTCATATCACCAACATCTGCAAAATGAATATCCAGAGGTAACAGAAAGTACGGCAAAGAAGTGGGTAATGCCAGCAAGGCAATGCCACACAGAACACAACAATACTCATAGAAATGTAAAGTTGCACTGTCTCACCTGTGTGTCATTGGAAGTACTGACGTATCACTGATGTTCTGTTGTCCACATCCTGATCCTCTGCCTCCTCATCCTCACTGTCCTCAGGGTCCATTGCTGCCACAGGGGCATCTCCAGTCTCCTCCTCCTGCAGAAAAGGCACATGCCATCTGAGTGCCAGGTTGTGCAACATGCAGCATGCCGCTACTATCTGGCAGACCTTCTTGGGTGAGTAGCACGGGGCTCCACCAGTCAGCTGGAGGCACCTGAACCTGGCCTTCAGGAGGCCAAAGGTCCTTTCAATGATCCTTCTGGTTCGCCCATGTGCCTCATTATAACGTTCTTCTGTCCTTGTCCTGGCATTCCTCACAGGTGTCAGCAGCCGTGATAGGTTTGGGTAACCAGAGTCACCTGCAAATATTGAGGGACAACATTTAGCCACACACTATCCTATATGGCCATCACCATAGCCATACACCAACATATACTGGGTGGGAACCAGGGCTCACCTATTAGCCACACCCTGTGCCTCTGTAGTTGGGACATCACATTTGGGATGCTGTTATTCCTCAGGACAAAGGCATCATGCACCGACCCTGGATAGTTAGCATTGACGTGGGAGATGTACTCGTCTGCCAAGCACACCATCTGCACATTCATGGAGTGGAAACTCTTACGATTCGTGAACACCTGTTCATTCTGGCGGGAGGGCACACATGCAATATGTGTTCTTTCAATCGCAACTATTATATTGAGGATATGTCCCATCGCATAGAATCCGGCCTTTACAGTGGCCAAATCCTCAACCTGGGGAATGCAAAGTAGCCTCACATGTGTTTTATCAGGGCAGACAACACTCTTGTTAGCACGTTTGAAAACATTGGCTGTGACATTCCTGCTGCCAAGCCCACTGTCACTTGGAAAGAACCAGTTTCCAGGAAATGGAGAACTGATAGCACGTGCACAAGAGGGGGGATCCCAGTGGGGTGACGGATAGCAGATATCAGGTCAGGCTCCAAATGGGCACACAGCTCTGTGATTGTGGCCCTGTCCAGTCTATAGGTGAGTATTATGTGCCTGTCCTCCAGTGTATCCAAGTCCACCAGGGTATGTCTCCATCTCCTATTCACCGCAGCGGCAGGTATTGAAGGGACACAAGAGTGAGTAGGCTGTCACAAACTGAACAATGGAGCCACAACAGCAGTCCACAATGTGCAAACATGTAATGGGACAGTGTAAATAGTGAAGTATGTTCCTATTGATCCTGTGACGCAGCAATAATCAATCAGCCTGTTCACCCCCCTAAAATGGCGACCGCCTGTCCTGTGTGTAGGGACAGGTGGAAGTGAGGTAATGCAGCTGACGTTGTGCGTCATAGAGGTAGGCGGTCCTGAACCGCTGTGCAATTCCTCATTAATATTGGGCCCTATGGGGTACAGTGGCCAATGGTGATCTACGCTGGTGGTGACGGTATGCACTGCGCGGACATGACTGCCATTTTCTATCAGATTCCTCACTTGTTTCCTGACCTTCCATAGGAGAGGACCTACACTACATGTGCTGCTGTGACCTGTGTTTGGAACCTACCATGGCCTGTGTGACTGGGGAAAGGGCCCCACCCTTCACTTCTGAGGAGTTGGAGTGATTGGTGGATGGGGTCCTACTCCTTTACGGACTACTGTATGGGCCTCCAGACCAACAGGTGAGTACACCTTGTGCACGATGCATGTGGCATGAATGCTTGGAGTTGTGTGTGAAGGCCTTGTGTAAGGGGGTAGGTGGATGTCCTCTTGGCGGTGTACATGTTGTAGGCTGGGCTATGTCTGTGCCAATGGTGATGCAAACGGGTATGTTGGGCCATTTGTGGGCCAGGCTGGATGGTTTGTCTAATGGTGCTCTCCTGTCTGTATTGCCTCTGCAGGTCAGCACCCATCAAAAGAAGGGAATATGGCATGCCATTGCCAGGGAGGTGCGGACCCTTGGGGTCTATGGCAGGCAGAGCACCCACTGTCGCAAACGGTGGGAGGACCTGGGACACTGGGCACGAAAGACCACCGAGGCCTAGCGGGGGATGGCCTCCCAACGAGGAAGGGGTGCCCGTCGGACCCTGACCCCCCTGATTGCCCGCATACTGGTGATGGCCTACCCTGAGCTGGATGGGCGCTTGAGGGCATCACAGCAGCCACAAGGGGGTGAGTACTGTGGCTATCATTACAGCTTACGGCTGGTGGAGTGGTATCTGGGTGGTAGTTGTGTGTCCTTGGTTGCCCCTTGGCCAGGCCAGACATAGCAGCATAGATCCTCTGGTGGCCAAGGGTTTGAATGGGAAATACTGCTTACCTAGCTTGTTAGTATTCACTCCTAGGCAGGTTTGCGTGGGTCCCAGGTGTGGTGCAGTTGGCGGTGTGTGCCCCTCCTCATTCCTTAGTGACAAGCCATTTCACTGGTGGTGTCATGCATAGTGCGTAGGCCTGTTCCCTGTGTGTGAGGGAACTGTGTATGCCAACTGTGGTGTTGAAAGTCCTTGACCCTGTGTATCCTTTGTCTCTCTCCCCCCTTTCTTGTTTTGTCATCCTATCCTTATGTGCATTAGCATCATCTGGCAGAGGAGCTGAGGCACCAGCGACAGAGGGAGCTGCATCCCACAGGACCCTGGAGGCAGAGTCCACCGATGCTGAGGGCACCAGTGGGATGGAGGGCAAGGGGAGCACCACGGCGGAGACTGGGGGGGGACAATACAGACTCTGATACCTCCTCCGATGGGAGCTCCCTGGTGGAGGCAGACACCTCTGTGACCACCCCAGCTGCAGGTACAGCTGCCAGACCCCGTACCAGCACCGCCCTCCCAGTAGCCCCTCAGTGAGTTGCCCGTGCCCGCTCACCCAGGAGGGTGGACATCACCTTCACCCCGGGCACCTCAGGCCTTGCCGCAGTGAGCCCTGCTGTCCTGAGTGAGGAGGCTATTGACCTCCTGAGATCCATCTCTGCGGGGCAAACAACCATTGTGAATGCCATCCAGGGGCTGGCAGCCCAGATGCAGCAATCAAATGCATTCCTGAAGACCATTCACTGTGGATTGGCGGCCCAACAGAGATCGATTCAGGCTCTGGCCTCCTCTCTGATGGCAGCCATTGTCCCTGTTTCAACCGTCCCCCCTCCATCTTCCACTTCCCATTCCCATTCTACTAAACACCAACCCATCCCAAGCACACAGCCATACGTGCATGCACCCAAGACAACACCCAAGAGTATCACAGGCAAACACAGCACCACACTTCATCCCACAGGCACTCACACAAAAATCATTCAGTTGCAGACACAACATCCACTATCTCCACTGTCTCCCCCTTCTCCTCCACTTGCCACCCAGTTGTGTCTACACTCACACCTGCATGCACTACATCAATATCCACTACCAGCATCATCACCACACCAAGCAGAACACACACCTCACTGGCAGACACCCCCACAACATCCATGTACGCGTCCCCTGTGTCCTCTCCACTGTGTCTGTCCCTCCCTCCTAAAGTACACAAACGCAAGCACTCAGACACCCAACAGACATCCACCTCGCAACAGCATACAGCCCATGCACCTGCAGCCAAATCCAGCAGACAAACACCTCCAAAAACCACTCCCTCATCCTCCACTCCCATTACTCCTCCCTCTTCCCATCTCAACGTCCCTAAAAAGCTTTTCCTTTCACAGATTGACCTCTTTCCTACCCCTCCCCACCGTCCTGCATGTATGGGTAGGGTAGCAAGGACCCAGCCAAGCACCTGACAGTGCACGGGCCCAGTGAAAGCACCACCTACTTGTGGTGGAAAGGATTCCAGGCCAACAATACTGAAGGGGAAGGAGCCTGCACCAGCTGTTAAGAAGGGGAAGGAACCTGTAGCAGCTGCAAAGAAGGGAAAGGAGCATGCAGCAGCTGCAAAGAAGGGCAAGGACCCTGCACCAGCTTCAAAGAAGATGAAGGGCCCTGCACCACCAGGCAGAGGGGGAAGAGCCCATCCACCAGTGCCAGGAAGGGTAAGGAATCCCCAACCCCTGAGCAGGAGGAGAGGAGGCAATCTATGCCAGAGGAAGATGACAGCCAAACACCGCCACCACCACCAGCTGTCACAGGGCCTCCACCGCCAGCCGTGGTTATGCAGCCATCAGAGAGTGCAGGGGCTGAGCAGGAGCCTCCCACAACCACCTCCACAGTGCATCCATCGGAGGGTGCGGGGGCTGAGCAGGAGCCTCCCACAACCACCACCACAGTGCAGCCATCAGAGGATGCAAGGGCTGAACAGGAGCCTCCCTCAGCCACCACGACAGTGCAGCCATCAGAGTGTGCAGGGTCTGAGCAGGTGCCTCCCACAACCACCACCACAGTGCAGCCGTCACCACTGGCGGATGCCATACAGTCCAGCCTCCAAGGGCTGCTGTGTGGCCTGCCCTCACCAGAACCATTGTGGAAGACACCCACTTGAGAGACTGTGGCCTTGCACTCCCCAGGACAAAACACAGGGCATATTGCCCCCTCCAGAACCAGTGGGGAAGACACCCACTTGAGAGACTGTGGCCTTGCACTCCCCAGGATAAAGCACAGGGCATGTTTCCCCCTCCAGAACCAGTGGGGAAGACACCCACTTGAGAGACTGTGGTTTTGCAGTCCTCAGGACAAAGAGCAATGGGCATGTTGCCCCCCCAGGACCACAGGGTTTGTTCCCGCATCCGGCTGAGGTGCCCCCCACTGAGGTGCCTGTTTATTTGACAACTGATGCCCCTGCAGTGTTCTATCCGGATTGGTGCATGATTTAAGTGGGGCCTTTTACTGTGCCCTGTTGCCATGTGGGCTCTGTGCACTATGAATTGGGCAGTGTCCCTTTTTATACACCTGTACAGATCTGTATCATGGCCAAATCGGATTTTTCATTTTATTGCTGGACTGATTACAATCATTTTCATAAATGCATGTTGCCTTTGCATTATTCTACAGATTTTCGTGGTCAGATTGTTTTTGTAATGCATCTGGTTGTGTGTATGGCGTGTGTATGCCAGGTGTGTGTGGTGCGTGTGTGTGTCACTCTGGTTTTCCTCCCACCCTCCCTTGTGTGGTAGGCGTCTGTACTCACAGTCGTTGTCTTTGCCGGCGTTTGTGATCCAGGTGGAGCATAACATAGAAGATCATTTGGAACGACTTGCAGTTCGGGTTCCATGGTGGCGTGGATCTTCCCTGTGTCTCCAATGGTATGTCCTTTCTCTTCAGTGATGTGTTTCCACCAGGCTTTTGATGGCGTTGATACCACCCCGTAAAAGGTGGCGGAATCGTGTCTCAAAATATGGTGGGCGGAACTTTGTCTTCCGTCTGGCTGTAGGCGGCTACCGCTGTGGTGACTGTTGTTTCCGCCCAGGCGGTCGGTGTCGTACATTGGCTGTCTATCGGAGATATTACCGCCATGGTTACAATTTAGTGGTAATTACCGCCAGCCTGTTGGCGGTATTACTGCTACTTTATCTCTTACCGCCAGGGTCGTAATAAGGGCCTTTGTGTCCAATTGCACCACACTGGTACCCACTGAGTCCACATCCTGTTGCAAAGTGATGAGTTTGTTATTAAGGTCAGACTTAAGAGTTTCCAGGGACGAAGGGAGGTCTGCTTTAAGTTCTTCAGGGAGTTCCTTTTTCAAATCTCTTAGGGATGCAAGCAGGTCTTCTTTGGTGAGAAACATGGCTGCACTCTCGGGCATCGTTGGCGACGCACCCTGTGCCTCAGTTAGAGTAAAGAGCTGGAAGTTGTTGCTTCTTTGGAGGCATGGAGATAGCAGTACCAGTCAGTTGTTTTTGTCTAGCAGTTAGGGTAATGACACGGGCAATGTCCAGCGCGTACACCTCCAGTCCTTCAAGGAGGCAGAGATATACTGAGAGAGCAGGCCTGCCAAGTAGGCCTATGATTGTGCATGCAGTCTCAGCAGGCTTTCAGGGTGCAGGCAGTACTTCACATGCAGAGACGACACAGCAACAGTATCTGGGGGCATTCATTAGCCTCTCTGTGTGCTAAGTGAGCACTGAGGCAACTAGCCAAGCATTTCTCTTTCATCTCCCTCTCCATGTGAGGGAACACCACCTGTGTCTACAACCGTAACTTTACAGCCCCTCTTGGTCCCTTCCCTGGAGCGCCAGGCCTCCAACTCTGTGCGGGGTGGTGTTTTGCAGATTCTGGAAGATAACTGTCATGAATAGAGGCCTAAGCTCACTGACCTTGCCACCAGGGAGGTACAGGTGCCAAACTTTGTTGCTAGGGTTTTTGTTGCGACAGATTGTTAGTCAATTGATGCATTGTTGGCCAGTTGTTGCTGCCAGGCTGTGCCCATGGGGAGAGTCAGTTGTGCTGATGTGGCACTGATCAGGGTTGCCTGTCTCCCAATCCCTCCGCCATCTTAGGGTCAGACATTGAGTAGAGGTGGTAAGTGGAGTAAGGAGCACTCCTGCTGACTAACTTTCTAACCAACTGTACCTGGGGCGAACCTGGATTTCCTCCTCCTTGCCGGATTATCAGCTGGAAGTTGAAGGGGCTACGCAGAGGGTGTTTACTCTGAGCTTTGTGGCACCACCATCTTTGATTCCGGCACAGGGCCCATGAGGCTCTTTGCGGTTAGGCTCCCCCACCAGGCCCCCGTTTCTGATGTGGGAGTGATATGCCAAACTGCTCCTCAGCCCCCCTGTGAACTGGTGTCCCTGGAGACAAAGGCAGAACTGCTCCATTTCCCTTCTTGCGGTCAGCCGCTGCAGGTCAAAAAGCGGGCCTCCCGGCTTTGTATTGCCACAGTCACCAGGGCTCCTCAATGTTGTTAGAGTTCTCCCCTTTTCTCAGACTGCAGTTTAATCGCCTCAGCAGCCCATGGAGTCCCCAAAGAAGTGCAGCACAGGGTTCTCAGTGGCTGCAATGCTGAGTCCTGCGGTCAGACCATCACACCTCTCTCTTGCCCCTGTAAGCCTGTACAGGATTTGTCTCAATCCATCACATTGGGGGTGTAAAAAATACACCTCAGTGTGCGGTCCCCGCTTCCCAGAACAGTATCTAACATTTAGGCATAAAAGCGAGTCGCCTTGCGTAGCAATGCCTTAACTTTCCTTCGATGTTCAGCAGAGCCTCAGTGGATCACGTCCACTCAGCCATCTTGGCTTGCCATGCCCACTCTTGGATAACTTTTATCTGAAAATTGAAAACAGAATCTTCTGGAGCCTATTGTTACTCAGCTTGGGAAGACTGAGCAATTTGCCTGGAAAAAGTAATGCCCACCTTGAGCCTCTCTGCCTCTCTTCCGTTTCTGATGGAAAATTAGGTGCCCACACTGAACCGGATAGGATCATGCCTTGGTTTTAGACACCCCATGAAGGCACCGGGGGAAAGGGGTAGTCTAACTGTCTAACTCAGTTGGGGACCCTGGCACGCAGATCCTCCGACCCAGGGAGAAAGGAGAGGCTTTCTTACAGGGCAGGGCTGCTAATGTTACTTGTCCACAATCACTCCTGCAAGGGTTATCTGGAAAGTCCTTGACCCCAGATGATCGAGCTTGCCTGTTATCACCCCTCCCAGAGACTAGTATAAACCTATCTCCTGTGGCTACTCCCTATCTGGTGTGAGGCAATTTACCCCAACCACCGAACAATGCTGTTGAGAGCTATGCACAGCTTAAAAACATGGTCACCCACTGGCTAAAGATCCTCTCCTCTCTGTCGGGCAACATATGTAGGTGAGTGGATGAACATGGTAAGAAGAGTCAAATCAATTTGCATTCATAGGAAAAAAACCAGTGTGTATTGTGTAGTCATTAACTTCAACCGACCTCATGTGGCTGGGTCGGTTCTCGTACCCATCAGAGTGAACAAAGGTACCTCCATTGTAGCGCTTCTGCTGGGATTCTTCTACAGGCCTGAATTAATGAGTCATGTATGAAGCCAGCTCACCCTGTACTGCTGAGGATTGTCATGGGCGTTCAGAATGCTTTCAGGTTGAACAATTGAAATAGATTTGCACCCCTCAGTTCTTTGGACTCTTGTCATTGACTCAGTCAGCCTGACCTTTTACGCATCCCAACACAGTAGCTTAGTGAACCTCTACACGCAGACCCGATAATAATCAATTATAATGTTTTAAATTTGATTAGCTGGAAGACTTCAGGCCTTGCAGCTAAATTCAATGAGCCATGTTGACTTAATTATGCGAAGAGTTTTGGTGTAATTTGTTTGCAAGACATGGGCCTTGTCTAGTTGCTTTGTGGGGGTGTTAAATTTGTTTCTTATTCCCACAGGTGAATCCAGCTCAGGCAGGTCCAAGGGTGGTTTGGTTATCTTTGCGTTGCAACTTCGAGGTACTTTCTACTGGTGCTCCTACCCTACCAGCAATATCACTCTTCTTGGTACATGCCCCTACAATGTTGTTGTTTCATTTTCATAATGCTAAAAAATCCTAACAAGATATGCATAACGTAACCTTATGCAATCTTTCCTAAAAAAAACTAGTGGGTGCCAAATGGGCTTTGACACATGTAATCCTGGCAGAAGACTTTAACTGCCACTTGTGTTAGAGCCCCATAGTTTAATCTCATAGAGGGTCTTCACATGGAACACTCCTAACAAAGGAGTCTCCTAACCTCTATCTTAAACAAACATGTTCCTATTTTATTGCTTGAAAAAGTGTCCAATCAGACTTGAGGGAGGTGAACCCGACTTTCACAGGCAGTGGGTGTGCCTCAATCACTGACTTTGTTTTTGTCTCGTCCCCTATCTATCTAGTGATCTCAGAGGCTAGAATTGATTGTTGGCCTTATAGTGATCATGACTCCATTTGTTTATCCTTTTGCTGGGCACAGAGGAGGAAGAAGAAAGTTTACAGGGTTGGTGGAGTCTGGAAGCCAACAAGCCAGGGTAGAAAGCTTAGGTGAGCCTGGTACCTTCTGAGTGTCTTAGTCAGAATCTGTCCAACAGGAGTGCGAGCAAATCCTTAACCTGCCTAAATAACGCTTCCAGTTCTAGTGAGGTTCTGAATGCTTTTTCAACTATCCAAGCACAATTTTAGAGTTCCTTAGTCTCCTGAGAGGAGCCAAACACTACCCTGGACCCAAATGGTTTGACAAAGGACGCTCCCAAGCTTCAAGAGGCTTAAGAAGGGTGCTAAAGGAAAACCCAAGAGACCCTTCCCATGTAGTGACCTGTCTGAGGAAGTACAAGCTGGAAATAAGGAGGGGAGAAAACACGTTAAGGGACACAGCCTGGGCCAATTTGCTGGACCCTAGGTGCCTTAACAATAGTGCATAATTTTGGGATATTATTAACCAACCAGGTTTGGCCCCAGATGATGCTCCCTCTTTATTGCACCATATAACATCAGAGGATTGGGTCTCTCATTTTGAAGGGGTTTACAATGGTGGGTTGAGGACAGTAATTGCTATGGACATGCAGCCAATGGTAGGGATTTCAAATCTTGTGTTTACGTTGTATGAAGTAAGGAAGGGTATATTGGGATTGACTAAAAGTAAGGCACCGGGGCCTGATGGGATCCTAAATGACCTCTATTTGTGTGACACTGACATGTGGGCCCCGATTTTGACGAACACGATAAACGCTGCAGTTAGGGTGGGCCATCCTGCTTCATGGGCTACCTCTATTATCGTCAAAGGTTTTAAAAAAAGGTGATAGGTACACCCCCAATGCTACAGGCCAATCTCCTTGATCAACTCTGTAGTCAAGGTTGTGGGTTGTGTCTTCTTAGATAGATTCTTGTCTTGGGCTGAAGAACATAATGACACCTCAGATCTACAGTTTAGGTTTAGGCCTACTAGATCAACTATTGGTCAGTGCTCATATAGACTTCATCCATCTTGCATTCATGGATCTTACCTCCGCCTTCAACCAAGTGAACCAAGACAAACTATGGAGAATTTTTCTAAATATGGGGGCCAATCAGGACATTGGGGGTCATTCCAACCTCGGCGGTAAAAGGCACTTACCGCCGTTCAGAAGACTGCCATAACACCGCCGCTGCCGCTGTAAACCGCCACGGTCATTCTGACCCACAACAGGCAAACCGCCAAAATACAGACATCCACAAAAGTCCGCCACACCAAAGGGCAGCGAGAAACTGGCGATGACCAAACCTCCACCGTCACGCCAACAGAAATACGCCCACACTATCACGACACACGAATCCACGCGGCGGTCTTTCAACCGCGGTATTCCATTGGCGGTACACACCGCCGTGCTCAAAATACACACACACTTACAAAATACAACCACATTGGACAATTCAAAATACACACACCTGAGACACATACACACACCACTCCCACACACCCAATTAAATATAAAACATACACCCACATCACCCACAAACCTCCACTCCTAGAGATTCGTGAACACGCACCGAGAATAGACATCCGAGCACCCAGACGCCCAATTCACTGTCACCCAGCAATATTTGCACGCACTTCACACAACACAACAATACACATTACCACACTTAGCACCACACAATCCACCCTACACATCACCCACACCACCCCATGGCACCGCAAAGACACCCCAGGTTCTCTGATGATGAACTCAGGGTCATGGTGGAGGAAATTGTACGAGTAGAGCCACAGCTGTTCGGGGCACAGGTGCAGCACACCACCATTGCCAGGAAGATGGAGCTATGGAGCAGAATAGTCGACAGGGTCAATGCTGTGGGACAGCACCCAAGAAATCGGGACGACATCAGGAAGAGGTGGAACGACCTACGGGGGAAGGTGCGTTCCATGGTATCCAGGCACAACATCGCGGTGCAGATGACTGGCGGCGGACCCCCACCTCCTCCCCCAGAATTTACAACATGGGAGGAGCAAGTCTTGAACATCCTGCATCCTGAGGGCCTTGCAGGAGTAGGCGGAGGAATGGACTCTGGTAAGGCAAATCTTAACTACTTCTCCCCCCCCACCCCACCTGCATGCCAACTCATACCCCCACCCTCACCCTCACCCCCATCACATCCTGCTCCTTGCAACTGTCTCACCATCACAACCCACCCATCCCAACACCTAGCCCTGCATGCGTCCACAAAGCATGGACACCCATCACCTAAGCATGCCCACTGCACATACACATACAAACCCCCTGCCCCCCCAACCACCGTCACAACAGCCCCCACAAAGGAATGCCAGCACTGGGGTACACGGGCACCCACCCATTGCACGCTATGACACACACAGAAGCAATAACCATGCTTTTATACCCCTGCAGGACCCGAACGCCACGTCACCGCGCAGGAGGGTCCACAAATGTCCCCTCCACCCCCAGAAGAGGCCCACAGTGAGGACAGCAGCTCTGTCTCCCTGGATCTAGTTGAGCAGCCCGGTCCATCGGGAACCTCGGGACAGTCGGTTCCCCTCACACAGCCACAGGCCACAGTAGACTTTCCCCCTCTGGGAACACCAGCACAGCACCCACCCAGCGGGCCCATACCTCTGTCCCCAGGACACGTCAATCAGCGGTGTGTCCACCACTACAGGGAACCCAGGCTAACCCACCACCCCAACAACAACAGGGACCTGGGGGCAGTGGTAGTGGGCACACGGTCCAGGGGACAGAGGCCCAGGGAAACAGGGGAACTGGGAGGGCTGCTGTGCGATGGGGGGGACAGGCCCAGGGAACCCACTCTCCACGAGGCCCTCTCCTCCATCATGGGAGCATACCACCGCTCCCAGGAGACGATGGCGACGGTCCTGGCCAGGTTTCAGGAGATCCAGCTTCTGCAGGAGCAACAGTATATGGGGTTCAGGGAGGAACTAAGAAACATCAGTTCCGCCATGGGTACCATCGTAGTGGCCCTGAATGAGGTAGTCACGACATTGCGGGACACTGTGGCACCTCAAAGGGCCCCTGACACTAGGATGCACCAAGAACTGCCTACCACCTCCGCCGGCGCTAGTGGACAGGAAGCCCCGACACAAGACCAACAGGCCACCAGAACCCCACCCCCTGCAGAAGGAGAACCACCCCGCAAGCGGGCCCTGAGATCCAGGAAGAAGACAGAGTAAGATGTCAAGACCCCCGCCAGCAAAGGATACCGCCCTGATTGTCAACCCACTGTCCCACATTGTCACCCTGTCCAACCTTAAACTGCCCCTGCTCCACTTCCCACAGGCATTTGGACAATGCACCTGTGAAACTGATAGCCATGGACAATCCTCCACCATCACACCTCACCGATTTGCAACCACCCATCCAATTTAGAGCACTTGAATAAAAACACTTATTGCACAAAACAATCTGGAGTCTGGCTGTGATTTAGAACAAATGTATTAGACATGACCGTGCCAAAATGTTCATTCACATTGTGATGGTAACAAACCGCTGTCACACAGCTGTAGTCCATGGGGAAACAAAGCAGATGTCACTCAGTGGGGCCCACAGCTCTGAAAACGGAAGGGAAAGTCACAACACAGTTAGCATACACTGGGGGAAAAAGTCAGACAGTAGAGAGGTAGGAGTCTTTAAGTAAATGTAATATGCCGGTGTCTACTCTTACCTGTGTGTCACTGAAAATACTGCTGTATTACTGTGTTCCTGTTCTCTATGTCGTCCTCTTTGGCTTCCTCCTCTTCACTCTCCACAGGCTCCACAGCTGCTACAACACCACCATCTCGACCATCCTCCTGCAGAAAAGGCACCTGGCGGCGCAAAGCCAGGTTGTGAAGCATACAGCAGGCCACGATGATCTGGCACACCTTCTTTGGTGAGTACATTAGGGATCCACCTGTCATATGGAGGCACCTGAACCTGGCCTTCAGGAGGCCAAAGGTTCGCTTGATCACCCTCCTAGTCCGCCCATGGGCCTCATTGTACCGTTCCTCTGCCCTTGTCCTGGGATTCCTCACTGGGGTCAGTAGCCAGGACAGGTTGGGGTTACCAGAGTCCCCTAATAGCCACACCCGGTGCCTCTGGAGTTGACCCATCACATACGGGATGCTGCTATTCCGCAGGATGTAGGCGTCATGCACTGACCCAGGGAACTTGGCATTAACATGGGAGATGTACTGGTCAGCCAAACACACCATCTGTACATTCATCGAATGATAACTCTTCCGGTTCCTGTACACCCGTTCACTCATGCTGGGGGGGACCAAAGCAACATGTGTCCCATCAATGGCACCTATGATGTTGGGGATATGTCCAAGGGCATAGAAATCACCCTTCACTGTAGGCAAATCCCCCACCTCAGGGAAAATGATGTAGCTGCGCATGTGTTTCAGCAGGGCAGACAACACTCTGGACAACACCTTGGAAAACATAGGCTGGGACATCCCTGATGATATGGCCACTGTTGTTTGAAATGACCCACTTGCTAAGAAATGGAGTACTGACAGCACCTGCACTAGAGGGGGGATCCCTGTGGGTTGGCGGATGGGTTACATCAGGTCTGGCTCCAGCTGGGCACACAGTTCCTGTATAGTGGTTCGGTCAAGCCTGTATGTCAGTATGACATGTCGTTCCTCCATTGTCGACAGGTCCACCAGCGGTCTGTACATGTGAAGATTCCTCCATCTCCTCTCATGTCCCAGCGGACGGTGCCTATGAAGGACAACAGCGAGCACAGAGTCAAGCAACCCACAGGTACGTAACCATAGCTTGCACATAGCACGATTCCCAATGCATTGAATGGCTTGTATGAGTGTTGGTGCATGGCCTAGGTATGTGTGACGCAGTTGGTAATTAGGCCATGTGGGCCCTTGAAATGGCGGCTGCCTGACCTGTGAAGTGCGACAGTGGGATGTGAGGTCAATGCGCTGGCGTGGCACACCGCGGCGGTAGGCGGTCGAAGACCGCGGCGCTAAGCCGCATTGGTTAACATAGAACCCTATGGGTTTCAGGAGCCAATGACGATGTGCGCCGGCGGTCGCTGTACGCACCGCCGCGGTACGCACCGCCGCGGGCGTGACCGCCATTTTCTATCTGCTTAATCACTCGATACCTGATCTTCGACAGGAGAGGACCTACACTGCAAGTGCTGCTGTGACCTCGGTCTGGAAGAGACAATGGCTCATGCGACTGGGGAAAGGGCCCATGCCTTCACTGCAGAGGAGTTGGAGAAACTTGTGGATGGGGTCCTCCCCCAGTATGCGCTACTCTACGGTCCTCCAGACCAACAGGTAAGTACACTGGGACCATGCTTAGTGGGCAATGCCTGGGTTGAGTCGGGTGGATGAAAGATGGTGGGGAGGGGAGCGATTGAGGCATGCATCAAACGACAGATGAGAGCATGTGCCACATGGCAAGGGTGGGGATGGGGGGCCACTCACATCGAGCATGCAGAAGGTGATGACAATTTTTCTCTCCCTGTACATGTCACATAGGTCAGCGCCCACCAGAAAGTCGCGATTTGGTGTGCCATCGCCAAGGACGTCCGGACCCTGGGGGTCCACAACAGACGGGGCACCCACTGCCGGAAGAGGTGGGAGGACATCCGACGTGGGAGCAGGAAGACGGCGGAGGCTCTGCTGGGGATGGCCTCCCAAAGTAGGAGGGGTGCCAGTCGTCAATTGACCCCCCTGATGTCCCGGATCCTGGCGGTGGCCTACCCCGATTTGGATGGGCGCGTGAGGACATCACAGCAGACAAAAGGGGGTGAGTACAAATACATTCTGCTGACTTTTCGCGCAGTGGAGGTGTCTGGGTGGGGGAGGAGGGCTGTGGGTATCCCTAGGCCAGGGCGATTTCTGTAGGCTAGGCCCCACCGTAAGGCATGGCCCTGTGCCCCCGCCCCCCACCTCTGTAGGGTGCCAAGTACAGGTATCCATGGCCCTGTGTCATCTATGTGTGCAGTTGTCGTCCATAGGCTTGTAGGCCATGTCCCACGGATTGCGTAGTGGACCCCAAGTGTGCGGCGTAGTGCAGGGGGCTTCTGTGTCTGTCTTGTCCGCCAACGGTAGCGGTAATCCATGCACTCAACATGTCTTTATTTCTCCTCCCCCCCTTTTTGTGGCCTTCCTGTTCATGTGTGCATTAGCATCATCAGGCGGAGGAGAAGTGGCATCGGAGCACGAGGGAGCTGCATCTCACATGGCCATGGAGCTCCCTTGTGGTGGTGGCAACATCCGTGCCCCCCGCAACAACAGGTACAGCCGCCACCCAGCGCACCAGCACCGCCCTCCCAGCAGCCCCTCAGCGTTTTCCCCCTGCCCGCTCACCCAGAAAGGTGGGCATCTCCTTCGCCCCAGGCACCTCAGGCCCTGCCCCTGTCACCCCTGCTGCCCTCAGTGAGGAGGTCATTGACCTCCTAAGGACCATCATTGTTGGGCAGTCTACCCTTTTGAATGCCATCCAGGGTGTACAAAGAGAGGTGCACCAGAGTAATTCATACCTGGAGGGCATTCATTCGGGTCAGGCTGTCCATCAGCGATCGTTCAACGCTCTGGCCTCAGCACTGACGGCAGCAATTGTCCCTGTCTCTAGCCTCCCCCCTCCAACTTCCTCCACCCAGACCCAATCCCCTGTACCTCTGCCTATCCCAGACACACCCACAGACCAGCCTGCACACACCTCAACACCCAAGGGAAGCTCATCCAGACATAAGCACCACACATCACACAAGCATTCATACAAGCAACATCCACATGCAGACATACCAACAGCCACTGCCTCCACTGTGTCCCCCTCCTCCTCGTCTCCCTCCTCCCTCCCTGTGACGTCTCCACTCACACTTGCATGCACAACATCTTCAGCCACTACGTCCATCACCAGCACACCCACCAGAACACTCCGCACACGTGCAGTCACCACCCCCACTACCATTTACACGTCCCCTGTGTCCTCTCCAAGTGTGTCTGTCACCCCCTCCTCCAAACTACACAAACGCAGGCAGCCACCCACCCAACAGCCATCCACCTCACGATAGCCTCCAGCCCAAGCACCTGCACCCAAAGACACCAGACTTCACACTCCTACAACCACATCATCTTCCTCCACTCCCATACCCACTACACCTACCCGTCCCTCTCTTTCCAAATTGCTTTTCCTTGCCAACCTTAACCTCTTTCCAACAACTCCCCCACCCCCTCCATCTCATAAGACTCCAATCAGCACCTCAGCCACCACAAAACCGGGACCTGTGAAGAATGTTGTCCATGGACTGTGGAGTCCCCCACCCTCAAGGGCATCCAGTTCAGCTAGGAGCCAAG
Organism: Pleurodeles waltl; assembly: GCF_031143425.1. Lineage (NCBI taxonomy): Eukaryota > Metazoa > Chordata > Amphibia > Caudata > Salamandridae > Pleurodeles > Pleurodeles waltl. The sequence continues at coordinate 1,009,392,941 of NC_090439.1, read as the reverse complement.
GCACGGCCAGCCCACCCCCGGAAAAGCATCCTAAGATTGCCAGTGCCCGGCGCGAGCGACCAAAGACCCCAGGGACCAAAATCCCTACATTGGCTCCGTCAGGAAGTGGGGTGCCACCTGGCACACCGCCAAAGGTGGGAAAGGGCCACAAGCGTGCAGGGAAGGGTGGGAAGGGCAGCACGCCCGACAAGTCCGGCAGCAGGCCAGCTGGCCAGGAGGGCCCCCCCAGCCCCATCCCAGGTGTGCAGGAGGACACACACAGGCCCGGTACTGCAGTCCAGGAGGGCCCCGCAAGCCACGTCCCAGGTGGGCAGGAGGACACACACAGGCTGAGAACTGCAGCCCAGGAGGGCCCGCAAGCCACCAGACAGATGGGCAGGGAGGCCCCGCCAGCCACAGGTCAGGTGGCGAGTGACATCCATGCCTGGGCCGGATCCGATGACCAGGACACTGCTGAACTGGGCCCTTCATCTCAAGCACCGCTGAACTGGGCCCTTCATCTCAAGCACCGCTCCGCTGGGCACCGCTGTCTCAAGAACCGCTGAACTGGGCCCTTCATCTCAAGCACCGCTCCGCTGGGCACCGCCGTGTCAAGAACCGCTGAACTGGGCCCTTCATCTCAAGCACCGCTGGACTGGGCCCTTCATCTCAAGCACCGCTGAACTGGGCCCTTCATCTCAAGCACCGCTCCGCTGGGCACCGCCGTCTCAAAAAACGCTGAACTGGGCCCTTCATCTCAAGCACCGCTGGACTGGGCCCTTCATCTCAAGAACCGCTGAACTGGGCCCTTCATCTCAAGCACCGCTGAACTGGACCCTTCATCTCAAGCACCGCTCCGCTGGGCACCGCCGTCTCAAGAACCGCTGAACTGGGCCCTTCATCTCAAGCACCGCTGAACTGGGCCCTTCATCTCAAGCACCGCTCCGCTGGGCACCGCCGTCTCAAGAACCGCTGAACTGGGCCCTTCATCTCAAGCACCGCTGGACTGGGCCCTTCACCCTAATCACCCGCCTCCGCTCCACTGGGATCCAAGGCCAGGCCCTGGACTGGATCGCCTCCTTCCTCTCAAACCGTTCCCAAAGAGTTTACCTCCCTCCGTTTCGCTCAGAACCCACCGAGATCATCTGCGGCGTACCTCAAGGCTCATCGCTCAGCCCGACACTCTTCAATGTCTACATGAGCCCCCTCGCCAACATCGTTTGCAAGCACGACATCATCATCACCTCCTACGCCGACGACACCCAACTTATACTCTCCCTCACCAAGGACCCCGCCAGCGCCAAGACCAACCTACAAGAGGGTATGAAGGACGTCGCAGATTGGATGAGGCTCAGCCGCCTAAAGCTGAACTCTGAAAAAACTGAAGTCCTCATCCTCGGCAACACCCCGTCTGCCTGGGACGACTCCTGGTGGCCCACGGCCCTTGGCACCGCACCGACCCCCACAGACCACGCCCGCAACCTCGGCTTCATCTTGGACCCTCTTCTCACCATGACCAAGCAAGTCAACACCGTGTCCTCCGCCTGCTTCCTCACCCTCCGCATGCTCCACAAGATCTTCCGCTGGATCCCCGCCAACACTAGAAAAACCGTGACCCACGCCCTCGTCACGAGCCGCCTGGACTACGGCAACACCCTCTACGCCGGGACCACAGCCAAACTCCAAAATCGCCTGCAACGCATTCAAAACGCCTCGGCCCGCCTCATCCTCGACGTACCCCGCAACAGCCACATCTCCGCACACCTGAGACACCTGCATTGGCTCCCAGTCAGCAAAAGGATCACCTTTCGACTTCTCACCCACGCACACAAAGCCCTCCACAACAAGGGACCGGAATACCTCAACCGACGCCTCAGCTTCTACGTCCCCACCCGCCTCCTCCGTTCCTCTGGTCTCGCACTCGCTGCCGTCCCTCGCATCCGCCGCTCCACGGCGGGTGGGAGATCTTTTTCCTTCCTGGCGACCAAGAACCGCTGAACTGGGCCCTTCATCTCAAGCACCGCTGAACTGGGCCCTTCATCTCCAGCACCGCTCCGCTGGGCACCGCCGTCTCAAGAACCGCTGAACTGGGCCCTTCATCTCAAGCACCGCTGAACTGGGCCCTTCATCTCAAGCACCACTCCGCTGGGCACCGCTGTGTCAAGAACCGCTGAACTGGGCCCTTCATCTCAAGCACCGCTGAACTGGGCCCTTCATCTCAAGCACCGCTGAACTGGGCCCTTCATCTCAAGCACCGCTGGCCCATTGGCGGAAGGGGCAGGCCCGCATCTGTGTCGGGCAGGCCTGCACGAAGCATTCTGGGCACTAGTCCCCCTCCAGTACCAGTGGAGACTGTTATCCACTTGAGAGACTGTGGCTTTGCACTCCCCAGGATTGAACAGTGGGCAAACCACCCACTGTAGAGACTTGAGAGACTGTGGCTTTGCACTCCCCAGGATGGCACAGTGGGCAACCCACCCACTGTAGAGACTTGAGAGACTGTGGCTTTGCACTCCCCAGGATGGCACAGTGGGCAAGCCACCCACTGTAGAGACTTGAGAGACTGTGGCTTTGCACTCCCCAGGATGGCACAGTGGGCAACCCACCCACTGTAGAGACTTGTGAGACTGTGGCTTTGCACTCCCCAGGATGGCACAGTCGCCATGGAGGCCCCTCGTGGATCTGGCGTCGTGGACTCATCTGGCTGAGGTGCCCCCCCTTCCCTTCCCCCTGAGGTGCCTGTAGTTTTCCTATCTGATGCCCCTGCAGTGTTCTCTCCGTTGGAGGCAGGTATCCTGTATGGGCTTTGCCCATGTGTTTTGGCCCAGTGGCCCACGAACAATGGCTGATAGACATATCGGACTGGACAATTTATGTATATAAAGTTATAGATGTGTGATATATTTTATACTCAGTCTTACAATATAATTCTATATTTATAATCATTTCCTTTTGCCTTTGCTTTCTTCCGGGGGGTTTGGGGGTGTAACTGTGATGTGTTGCTATGCATTGATGTGTGTGTTGTAGTGGTTGAGGGTGGGTGTGTCGCATATGTGTGTCCCCGTAATTTTTTGCCTCCCCCTCCCCTGTGTCGTAGGTGCAGTACTCACCGTTGTCTTCTGTGCCGGCATTCGTGCTCCTGGTAGAGGAGCAGGAAGACAATGGCTGGTAGGATGTGTAGTTCGGGTTCCAAGCTGTCCTGATTCCTCGTGGGGTGTATGGAGGTGAGCGTTTTTCGTTTGAAATGTCTGTTTCCGCCGTGTTTTTATCGGCGGGGCTACCGCCCCGGAAAAGGTGGCGGATTGGTGGGTTGTGATAGGGTGGGTGGTACATTGTCTCCCACCTGTCTGTTGGCGGTGACCGCCGCGCTGTTTGTTTGTCCCGCCGTGGCGGGTGGTGTGTTAAAGTGGTGGTCTCTGTTGGCGGTTTCCGTCAGGGTCGGAATTGCATTTTTTTTACCGCCAGCCTGTTGGCGGTTTGACCGCCGCTTTAACACCGACCGCCAGGGTTGGAATGACCACCATTGTCTATTTTCTGAGGGACCTCCATGCCCACATTGTTGCGGTTGTTAGGTGTAACAGTGACTCGAATTGGACGTGCAGTTTTAATACTGACTGGGGGGATAGACGGGTGTAGTCTCGTCCCCTTCCTGTTCCCATTATATATCAACAAGCTTGAACGTGTCCTAGTGAATGCCAGGCAGATTGTCCGCAGATTGGAGGCTGGTCGTTGTCAGTCTTGCTTTGTGGCAAAACCTGCTAGGGGTCTCCAAGTCCGTCTAGATTCCTTGGCCAGTTACATGGAGTAGTTAGACTTAAGCATCATTATTTGCAAATCCCATGTGATGGTGGTGGGCTTCAGCCCCACAAAAACCTTTAAGGTGGGGATGCAGGCCTTATTCCAGGTCGATGCTTTCTCGTATTTCGCTGTCATATTTGACTCTGGGATGTGCTCAGATGCACTGGACCTCCTTGTTAAATGGGAAAAAGGCTGACTTATTAAGGGCTATTGCAGCAGTATGGAGGTTGGCTCCTAGATCGGACAGAAAGCAGATCAGAGCCTGAATATAAGCCTACTTGCAAAATGCCTTTCAAAAGTCTCTTAAGGGAACAACTTCTAGGGATATGTCAAACATGACATCCTGCAAGTATAACAAAATATATTATTTGGGTGACCTCTTAGTGTCCCTCAATGTAGTTCCTCCTATGTAATTCATGAAGAACTAGGGGCTAAGGGCCAGATGTAGGAAAGGTTTTGCACGTTGCAAACAGTGAATTTCGCTGTTTGCGATGTGCAAAACCCACATCGCGATGCCCAATTCCCGTTTTGTGAGTCAGTAACCTGGTTACCGACTCGCAAAGCGGAACTGCGAGTCGCAGTTAGGAAGGGGTGTTCTCTTCCTAATTGCGAGTCGCAGCGTGATGCTGCATTCCTTTGTGACCTCGAACGCGGTCGCAAAGCAATCACAGTTACCACCAGTGTCACACTGGTGGTAACCCATTCGCAAAAGGGAAGGGGTCCCTATGGGACCCCTTCTTCTTTGTGAATGGCATGAAAAACATTTTTTCAGAGCAGCAGTGGTCCTATGGACCACTGCCTGCTCTGAAAAAATGAAACAAAAATGTTTCATTTTTTCATTTTGTAATGCATCTCGTTTTCCTTTAAGGAAAACGGGCTGCATTACAAAAAAAAAAAAAAAAATGTTTTCTTTAAAAGCAGTCACAAACATGGTGGTCTGCTGTCTCCAGCAGGCCACCATCCCTGTGAGTGCTGTGAGTCGCAAGGGGGTCTCAAATTGCGACCCACCTCATTAATATTAATGAGGTGGGCCTTTGCGACCCCATTGCGAGTCGCAGATGGTGTCAGGGACACCATCCTGCATCCTGAATTGCAACTTGCAAATTGCGAGTCTCTCTGACTCGCAATTTGCGAGTCGCAATTCAGGAATTTCCTACATCTGGCCCTAAGTACCTTATGGACACTATAGTCTTGTGTGCCCTCTTATGGTGGGTAGACATTTGGGCTAAGGGGGGAACCCAGCTAAATAAAGAGATTTTGCTTGATTGCCAGTCTCTTGAGTATACATCGTATCCCGTGGCTTAATTTTATCAAGGCAACCTTTCAGAGTCTATGTAGGGTGGTGTTCTTCACTAGCCCTGGGGGGGTTGTTAAGGCTGAAAGCATCTGGGTATGTGAAAACTTTCTGAAGAAGAGCCAATTGGAAAGGGGGCATGCGGCTCTACATAAGCCATTGGGTGTGGTTTTGTGCTGCTGAAAACTACCCAATTTATGGAGCCTTACCTCACAATTGTAACCTTTAATTACGACCCGTGTCTGCTCACAAGATTTCGTTGCTTGCATTTCCTCAGGGCTGGCAGGATGCCCATTCATTAGCATCCTGTGGCTGCGACCAGGTGTCTCCGCAGGACACAATGCACTTTATAATGGTTTGTAAATATTTTAAAGTACCAAGGAAAGCTTATATTGTCCCCCTTTCAAAAGCCAGTCAATTCAAACAATTTTTACCCGCCATTTTGTTTTTACAACTGCTAACTGCTGATGTAATTTTTAATGTTGCTAGTTTTTTAAAGGATTCTATGCGATTTAGGGTGACTGAATATAGTGAGGAAAACGAGGCCTGCACAGAGTCCTACCGATTGCAAGTCTGTTTTACCGATGTTTTTATGGTGGCTATGCTAACCAAATTGAATTTGAATCTGTTAGGGCTCTTTCAGTCGCCTATTTTTTTAGGGCCCCGGAGCACTCAGTTGTGTCCGGTCAAGTCTGGTCCATCTAAGCCTTAGGAATACGAATACACAATGGGATATGAAACTGTCCCATTGATTATCTGCCCACACCCTCTGTCAGACCTGGTTGGGGCAGTAGTCACAGGGGCAAGGGTCAGGTGGTTCTGAAGCCTCAAGCAAGAACTTTGCTTGGTTGCTGTCCTACCCCATCCACCTCGAAAACGCAAACTTTGTCCCTAGCAAATGATTATGCCTGAGGAATAGGGGTTTCTATAAACTGCGTGTAAATTCTATACAAGGCAAATATTTTTATTGTCCCAGGCTGAGTGATCTTTTTCTGCAACACTCTGCTGACACCGATGTCACAATTGCTATTTCTAAGGGGCAGCTTAGTACTCTGCTGGGGGCGGTGACCATGCTGTCCCCAGCCCTTGAACCCTTGGCTGGAGCTATTCTGCGGCTCTTCTTTTCCTCTCACTGATAAACCGAGGTTTAGAAAGGGGTAACAGCATGCCTCCACGCTGAACTCACATAAAAGGCTCCTGAGGCTCGGCTAAGTCAAACAACTCAATAATCCTCTGGTGATTTGATGTGTTAAATAACCCCTAACACTGCTTTAATTTAGTGCTTAATTTCAGCATGTGTGCCAGGGCTGAGCACATGAACTATTTTAGAGTACTAATACTTTATTGAGATGCTTGAATTTATGATTGCTCTGACTCAGCAGTAGCAGACACTCAACTGTTCTGTATGAAAGAGTCAGTGTTTCTTCTGTGGCATTCCTAGTTGTGAGAAATATGCACACATTTTGATTTCAACAATGCCCCTCCTGCCATGGCAAAAGGGCAATGAGGCCAGAGGCTCACAAAGCTTCTTTACTAGCACACCTACCCCCTCCTGAGCAGTGAAAGCCAAGGGGGTGAGAGCCAATGTGTTCCAGACCAGTGTGTGCATCCTGCTGAGACATCCAGTGCTGTAGGTCTTGTGGTTTGCAGGGCAAGATTTGGATTTATATTAGGAAGAGGGCTGTCCAAAGTTGCAAAGCCTGTTGAGTTTTTTTTTCAAATTACTCATGAAATTTGCTAAAGGGGAAGTTGGTGAATCTCTTTTTTTTTTTTTTAAACGGATTTAAATGTGGCACTATTATTCAAGAGAAAGCTCTGTGTTGCTCTGCAGGCCTGAAGATGCATCTGGCTACCTTGTCTTGACCATGTCGCTCTTCTTCTCTGTTTCCTAATTATGGTATTCCCTCTTTGGGAGCCTTCTGGAATCACGGAAGTCGAGAAGTCCCCTGGAGGCACGATGGAAGCCCCTTGGGATTGGGAACAAAAAAGGCAGGAGATGCAGCCAAAAGAAATCCCTATAGCCTGAGGTCCCATCCATGTTCAGTGGGACACCAGGCTGCAGGGACAGGGCAAATTGTAATTATGTCACACAAGACAATCTTTGGAAACGCCATACCTCTACACTCGGTGCAATCCTTTGTAAATCCAGATTTCTTTTTTCATTGCATTTTGATGATAGTAATTCATTTCCATTACAATGTAGTTAAAACAGTCATGGACAAAGCTGCACACAAAATGTGTAATGCTGTTAATGAGAGACAAATGACAAAAGCCTATACAGGTACTGGTATTTCTATAGCCTCATCAGGAGTAGTAAGCACTATATAAATGAATTTCGATGTCAACAGTGCTGCACAAATGTAGCTGGCGACGAATTTAGTGCTGTGCATAGCAGTCAGGCTGACATGAGACCTCCTACGGGTGCCCCTCCTACCCTGGATCTACTGCTTCAAGGTGCTTCTTGTACCACTATATCACATGACGCAAGTTCCGTAGAGTTTAATGTAATTATTATGCAATTTAATTTAATCAAGGAGTTTCTTCATTTTATTTAAATGTAAGGTTACGTTTGTCATTAGGGTTAGGTTATTTAATATAATTTATTGAAAATTGAATTAATAGAAGAATATAGTTAGGTTAAGATTAGTAATTATATGTAACTTATCTTGATTTAAAGTATGGTCACTAAATTAGGGGTTGGTTAACGTTAACTTCATTTACTGAAATATAATTCAGTTAATGTAACTTCAATGTAGGGTGTGGCTCAGTATTGTAGTTGGTGTATACGTACGGTCTAGGTATTGACTCTGATGTAGTTGTATGTTGGTGTAGTTGACCGTTTGGTAGCACCATGCGACTCTATTTCACAGAAAGTGACAAAATGATTGGCGCAACTTTGGTAGACAGCGCCGGTGGTGGTCGGCTGTGAGCCCCTAAAGACAGCATTGGTGACGGATCTTGGACCGCAAGCAAATTCATACTGGTGTAGGCAACGCATCATTAACCAATATAGCCACTGGGTCTTGTCAGTGCAAAAAGCTGCATTCACAGCTGTGCAACATAAATGACTGCAAGAACTTCCAACCCGCCATCCACCAACAAGAGGACACGCTTGCGCTAAACACACCATGCACCATAAGTACAACTATTTGAGACTCATGGCTTAAGAGGGCAAAGGCAGGTTGCTGGAGTTCGGTTGGCTGTATTTGCTTGACTTTAGGGCTCCTTTGACTGTGAAAGTTAATTCCTCTGTACTTCCTGATTCTCTGCCCAAGTTCACTCCACTGAAGACAGTGCAAGTAAATAAAATATAACATGCAGCACCCAAGGAATGATTCAGCCTTTGGGAAACATTCCAGCCTATATTAAGTCGTATTGCTCCCTGAGTCCTGACTCCCATTGTTTGGATGGAGCATAAATACTCGACCAGTATCTCCAGCATTCTTCTGAGAATAGGGTCTGTGTGCTTTTAGCGTCCTTTCAAACTCTAAATCCTTTCTTCTCCAAGATAAAAGCGCTGCGAGTTAATTTTAGACTTCACTCTCCAATTTTGGTTGTAGACTTGGAGCAGAGAAATGTAAAATGTTTACACTGCACACAACTGCACTGGGCACAGAGCCTGCATGTCCTCAGTTTACCATATAAGATGTGGTTTCTGCCAGTGCGTCATGCTGAGAGCGCTGCAGCGGGCTCTCCTGCAGGGCACTGTCCTACATAGGGCAGAAACACGAATCAAAATGGTGAAAACCTTCACACCCCTAGCAATGCAGTGAAAAGCAACTTCTCGGGTCACATCAAAAATGCAATTTGTGCTCATGCTGAGTGTTTGCAAAGCAGCTGCTAACACAGATGTCTTAATTAGAAATTATTAATGAATGTTTATGTATTTTGAATAATTACTTATGTAAAAAAAATGAATAACGTAGAAAACATAATGTGCACGTTTGAAAATGTCACCTCGAAGAATGGCCACCAGTGTTCACGAGATGTACTAAAATATAATTAATCCACATGAAATATTTAAAATGCATTAGATTAATGTGGTAATATGTCATACTAAAGGATATTAATTATGTTATTGTTTATTAATTGTAGGCCTTAACTTAGCGAGTGTCTTGGCTTAGTTGCCAGCACTCATGCAGAAGCTGTATTCCTTAGCGTTTAATAAAAAATGCTGACAGAGTAAAACTAACTGTGAAATGCTCATTGTTTTAATAAAACGCTTAGTAGAAGCATTCTATGAGAACTGACGGACAGGAGATGAGGTCTTTCGTAAAGTAACTAAATGTGTGTAAAGTGTGCAAAGGGTTCTTTCCCAAGGACACGAACAATGAAGACACTGACTAGAGACGAAGATGCAACAATTTTGATACCTGATGAGCCAGATGATGAGGACATCGTAAAGCTCGCCAATCAACGACATGTGAACTGTGAAATATTAGAGTTCATGGACTGGGTAAAGGGAAATTATTGGGTAGAGGAACAACGTACGATTTATTGACCAATTGGAAATTGGGGGGTGGTTTGGGGAACTTTGACATAATAACTTGACAAAGGGAAAAGATTTCAGACTTATCCCGAATTGTGAGGTGAGATTGAGGAGAAGAGATTCGAGATTCTGTCATTGGCCTCATACTCTCTGACTGAGAGCCTGATCTTTTGCTGATCGACTAATGACCTGAAGACGAAGACTGATTCTGCTTGCTGACCCATACCGGGGATAGGTAGATATGACAATGGCTGAACTGCATTTTTATGCCTTTTCTTTCTGGGCATCAACTGCGCGGACTTAGTACTTTCTTTAGGTAGATGTTTTCAAAATGTGTGTTCTAATTTGTTTTGCATGAAGCTCCACATGCTGATGCTAATTGGAGTTAGTTAGGGTTACTTACATGACGACTGACAAATTACAGGGACAAATGGTTGACAAATTATTTTGCTGAGCTTCATGGATGTCATAGTTTCACTGAATTGGGTTTTATTTGTGTCTTGTGTTGATGCATTAGAATGTCTTTTGATTCAAGCTTTGTTTAGATCACGTCTTCTGCGACTTGCTGATTAACAAGTTTATTAGAATTGTTTTCATTAGAGATTGATGAATACAAATTCATAATCAATGTGTACACCGTTCCAAAAAAGAAAGGGCGAAAGAGAAAGACTGAAAAATCGGTGTTGTAGGAGTGCCCTCAAGCATCACAATAGGATGCAGAGTATCATCATCGGGCTGACTCCTCGCCAGACCGGCACTGCAATGTCTGACGGGCCACTACACAGAGGTCGTGGCTCTGCAACCGGAAGGTGGTAAGACAGAACAGCTCTGATCCGTCGAATCTACTGACAGAGGAGCTAAGGAGAGAGGAAAATAAAATTGGCTATGAACACCCGAAAGCTAAATTTAATGTTTATAATGAGAGTCAGGCCAAGATTAAAAAACTAATAGGAGTAAACAGGGAATAATGTCACCTATACTCCTATAGGGAGGGAAGGAAGGAAGAATCTCATTCCTGCCGCTGGGTCAACATGTTTCGCGCCTGTTCGGTCAAGAATTGATCCTTTGGCGCTTCATCAGGACCATTTACTTATAACTTCTCCTTCATATCAAAAAACGGGGCAAAATTGAACCAAAAAGTAATGATAGATAAAGACCATAAATGCTAGGAGGTCACTTACAGTCTATGGACCATTCGTCACAGTCAGTCTAGTAGAAAGTCGCCCTGTGTAAAAATAAAACACATCAATTAAGGAAAGTGCAGTCACTAGACATACATTGGTGTCAAGATGGTGTGAGTGTGATAGTTATCAGGTCCCAAAGAAGAGACAAGTGGTGACAATTGTGAAAGTAACATTGACGGCTTACCATCCCATGTAAGGACAAGGCATCATAGGGACGCGTAAACCCTGTAAACACGGTGAGTTCACTAGATAAAAAAATTATATATAAGGATGATTGGCGTAATAGCAGTACATAAGTTAACACATTCAAAAGAATCAAAGTGAGGGCAATCCATATCTGGGATCATCATCTATCGCCTGTTGGGTAATGATACATGCACTCATAGTATTTTCTTCTATCACAGCGTAGATTCTGTTAATATACACTCATTTCTATTTAGAAGAAGTCTTCGTGCACAAATATGTGGGTATGTAGCCCAACAACCATATTTCACCGTAGATGCTGATCGCAACATATCAATAGTGAGACCTTGTAATTTATAGTAGCAGCAAAAAGTATCCGAGACAAGTCTAATCCAACTAGTCTCTCCAAGTGATACCCCCTCGTAAGCTCACCAGTTTAGCAAAAAAGCGAGTTGCACATACGCCGACAGCGTGTCACTTACTTGACCCTTTGTGTGTTTGTAGCTGTTCGTCTACCCCGGGACGCGTCCCTGAATGACAGGGAACGAGTGTTCCGGGCACGTTTAAATCAGGTGCTGTAAACTCGTTCAATTAGCCCTAATTCGCGTCCTGTTCGATGTCGGGGAAACCGACAAAGGACTAACGTGAAGCCGAGTGAAGGCGGCGGCCATCTTTGAATGGAGTTTATTCATGATAAATAAAGTGATACTCGTTCACTATCATGTGTGGGTCAATCTGCACAATAAAGTATATATTGTCAAGGGGAAAAAAAACGACTACTATGTGAAATGATATTTAAAAAACTTCAAAAATTAAATATAATCAGACAGTCGCCCTGATGTCATCGGGAATGATATGTCAATCCACAGTAACATCTGCGGTCATGGAAATCATAATAATCTCCATGGGACAATCAGCAAAAAAGAGGGTCAAGGAGATAGAGTCCACCAAGGAATATCGTCATTGAGACCCTCCTTGGCTGTCTTAAGACGGAAAATCCACCGTTGTTCAATCTTGAACAAATATTTGGGGTCATTCTCATTGTATCTGGGTACTTGTAGAACAGTCCACCACAGATCATTAGGGCCATGTCTAGCCTCTAGGAAATGTGAACTCAATTTTGTCGTAATCCGTGCACATCTAATGTTGCTACGATGTTCATTAATTCTTAACTTGACTGGTCTCGTTGTCATTCCTACGTACTGTAAATCACACGGACATGTAATCAAATATATGCAGTGCCGTGTGTTACAGTTGGTGTGTTTCGTCAAACGCCAGACTCCAACGTGTTTCAACTGAAGACTGTTTAGTCGTTTAGTTAATGGGCACACATTACAAGAGCCGCATGGATAATGTCCAGAGACTGGTGGAAGATTCCATAGTGTGGATTGCTCTGGAGAAACCTCCTGTCTTTGCGGTCGTGTGTGAATAATTAGGTCCCTAATATTCGAAGATCTCTTAAATGCAAAGAGGGGTCGTGCAATCTGTGATCCCCCGCTCAATAGAATCTGCCACCTTTTATTAATAAGCCTTTTGACAGTATTCGAAAGGGGAGTGTATGTGGATACACAGGTAAGTCGTGTTTGTACATCTCGTCTAGAAGGTTCTAGGAGGGCATCTCTATGGTTGTTTCTGGCTCTTTTATAGGATCTGTTGATGATCTTGGTGGGATAACATCGACATAGGAGTTTGGTTTTCAGCTCACTAGCCTGAGTTTCAAATGACTGTACAGAGGAGCAATTCCTACGTAGTCTCAAGAATTGGCCAAAGGGAAGGTTGTCGCGTAAAGCCTTCGGATGATGGCTATCATATCTAAGAAGACTGTTTCTGTCAGTGATCTTGTGAAAGGTATCAGTCACTAGTCTGCCATCCACGTTTTGAATCGAAAGATCCAAAAAAGATACTTGTGTGGTGGAAACATGTGCTGTGAATTTCAGGAAGGGATCCAGAGTGTTGATCCAGCCGGTGAACAAATCAATCCGGGAGATTGAGCCTTGCCATATGATGAGGATATCATCTATGTAACGGCGCCATAATTTAATGTTTTTGAAAAAAGGGTTCGTTACTGGTAGAATAAAGTTCTTTTCAAACTGGTACATATATAGACAGGCCAGACTGGGGGCAAAAGTGCTGCCCATCGAAGTCCCTCTAATTTGGTGGTACAGGGTATCCTCAAACTGAAAATAATTTTGTGTCATTGCCAGAGATGCGCAGTGCATTACAAAATCTATGGGAGTTGAAGAGGCCCAGGGTTGGATGCGAAGTGCAGACTCTACAGCTTCAAGAGTGGCAGTCTGTGGAATATTGGTATAAAGGGACTCCACATCCAATGTAATCAAGACCTCAACCTGGATGGTAGAGTTGATTGATTCTATTAGGTTCAAGACATCCTTGGTGTCTTTGAGATAGGTGCTTGAACTTTTAACTAATGGTTGAAAAAAGAAGTCGCAAAAAGTAGACAAGGGTTCCAAGACCGAACCAATGCCTGAGACTATTGGACGGCCAGGGGGAGGAGATGTGCCTTTATGGATTTTAGGGAGGCAGTAAAAATAGGGAACACGCGGATGCGTGTTTTCCAGAAACTCAGCCTCTTTCAAAGTAATCCAGGAATTACCTGTGGCCTCGTGAAGCATGCTCCTTATTTGTAGTTGTAAGGAGTGGGTAGGATCATGGTTCAATGGAGTATAATAGGTCCTGTCACTTAGAAGGCGGAGGCACTCCTGTCTATAATCTACAGAGTCCATGATAACTATAGCCCCTCCTTTGTCTGCTGGTTTAATGACTATGGTGGGATCTTGTGATAAAGTCTTAAGTGCTTCTCGCTCAATGGTTGGAATGTTGACAAAAGGACGTTTAGGAGTGATCTGTTCGAGGTCGTGTAAGACTGCTTTCTCAAAAGCTAATACTTCACATGGAAGAGAACTCGTTGGAGGCATGAAAGTGGATGGTTTCTTCAGGCCAGTATCATGAATAGCAGGAGGTTCTGGACGATCTTTGAAGAAAAAATGAAGTCGTATCTTCCTAAAAAAATGAGACAATTCACAATGGAGGCGGAAAGGATCTTCAGACGGAGTAGGAACAAAGCCTAGTCCTCTGTTCAAAACTTTCATTTCATTGGAAGACAAATGTCTATGGGACAAATTGACCACTAGGTCCTGAGTGGAGCTGTCTTGTTCTGGCTCCTGGTTATCATCTGGGGTTCCTCTCGACCCCAGTGTACTCTTCTGCCTCTTCCTCTCCTCCTTCCTCGCCCTCTGCCCGGGCCGCGGCCTAAAAAAGGCCCGTAAGGTGGAACAGGGCGTGGCTGGAAGAAGGGGTAAGGGGGTTGCCAGAAGAGAGGTTGATTATTAGTGTATTGAGGGAAGTTGTAGTAGGGATGAGGTATACTCTCGTCGGTGCTCCAACCGTCAGAGGAGGAGCTACTACTATAAGTCCGAGTTTTCCTATTCATACTCGTCGATTCGTCTGAGGATCGTGATTGGGTGTCGATCTCAAAGTCTTCCTTAATATAAGGATAAACTTTTTCTCTTTCGAATCTGTTAATGTCTTTTTGTAACTTGGAGATTTTTTGTTGTGTTAAGAACTCTTTGGTTTCATTGAGTTCCGTGTTAATCTCCAAGAGACGACTCTTAAATGTTGCTATCGTCACTGTAGCTTTAATGGACGCCTCTATACAGTTAATCTGAATGACTATGGACTCGGCTAACCGTTTGGAAGTGTTAATAATCAACACAAGCCAGTCACGGGTACATTTCCATGCAATCTGTGCCCAGTCTTTCCTAAAGGCTAAATCTTGTAGGAAGATTCTGGGCACATTAGATACTAATAGGCCGTTAGGAGCGATGTTGGCTCTCAAGTATTCGGTCATAATTGTCCCATGCATGACTGTCTTAATCAGTTCTCTTTTCAGAGAGGATAGTTTGTCCCACTCTTCTTTGAGGCTCCCAGAGGGAGCTGAACCATCACTGGAAAGAATAGAGGGTGTCTGTAAGATAGCTGAGACGACGTCATCGTCAAAGCTCAGGCCTTGGAAATTATCCATGGTCAGGAAAAAGTCCCGCAGCGGAATGCTGCTCAAGATACTAACTAAACGAGGAGGACTGGGAGATTGAACTGGTCCAGTGTACTTTCTCCCTATACGTGAACTAATAATCAATGTGTACACCGTTCCAAAAAAGAAAGGGCGAAAGAGAAAGACTGAAAAATCGGTGTTGTAGGAGTGCCCTCAAGCATCACAATAGGATGCAGAGTATCATCATCGGGTTGACTCCTCGCCAGACCGGCACTGCAATGTCTGACGGGCCACTACACAGAGGTCGTGGCTCTGCAACCGGAAGGTGGTAATACAGAACAGCTCTGATCCGTCGAATCTACTGACAGAGGAGCTAAGGAGAGAGGAAAATAAAATTGGCTATGAACACCCGAAAGCTAAATTTAATGTTTATAATGAGAGTCAGGCCAAGATTAAAAAACTAATAGGAGTAAACAGGGAATAATGTCACCTATACTCCTATAGGGAGGGAAGGAAGGAAGAATCTCATTCCTGCCGCTGGGTCAACATGTTTCGCGCCTGTTCGGTCAAGAATTGATCCTTTGGCGCTTCATCAGGACCATTTACTTATAACTTCTCCTTCATATCAAAAAACGGGGCAAAATTGAACCAAAAAGTAATGATAGATAAAGACCATAAATGCTAGGAGGTCACTTACAGTCTATGGACCATTCGTCACAGTCAGTCTAATAGAAAGTCGCCCTGTGTAAAAATAAAACACATCAATTAAGGAAAGTGCAGTCACTAGACATACATTGGTGTCAAGATGGTGTGAGTGTGATAGTTATCAGGTCCCAAAGAAGAGACAAGTGGTGACAATTGTGAAAGTAACATTGACGGCTTACCATCCCATGTAAGGACAAGGCATCATAGGGACGCGTAAACCCTGTAAACACGGTGAGTTCACTAGATAAAAAAATTATATATATGGATGATTGGCGTAATAGCAGTACATAAGTTAACACATTCAAAAGAATCAAAGTGAGGGCAATCCATATCTGGGATCATCATCTATCGCCTGTTGGGTAATGATACATGCACTCATAGTATTTTCTTCTATCACAGCGTAAATTCTGTTAATATACACTCATTTCTATTTAGAAGAAGTCTTCGTGCACAAATATGTGGGTATGTAGCCCAACAACCATATTTCACCGTAGATGCTGATCGCAACATATCAATAGTGAGACCTTGTAATTTATAGTAGCAGCAAAAAGTATCCGAGACAAGTCTAATCCAACTAGTCTCTCCAAGTGATACCCCCTCGTAAACTCACCAGTTTAGCAAAAAAGCGAGTTGCACATACGCCGACAGCGTGTCACTTACTTGACCCTTTGTGTGTTTGTAGCTGTTCGTCTACCCCGGGACGCGTCCCTGAATGACAGGGAACGAGTGTTCCGGGCACGTTTAAATCAGGTGCTGTAAACTCGTTCAATTAGCCCTAATTCGCGTCCTGTTCGATGTCGGGGAAACCGACAAAGGACTAACGTGAAGCCGAGTGAAGGCGGCGGCCATCTTTGAATGGAGTTTATTCATGATAAATAAAGTGATACTCGTTCACTATCATGTGTGGGTCAATCTGCACAATAAAGTATATATTGTCAAGGGGAAAAAAAACGACTACTATGTGAAATGATATTTAAAAAACTTCAAAAATTAAATATAATCAGACAGTCGCCCTGATGTCATCGGGAATGATATGTCAATCCACAGTAACATCTGCGGTCATGGAAATCATAATAATCTCCATGGGACAATCAGCAAAAAAGAGGGTCAAGGAGATAGAGTCCACCAAGGAATATCGTCATTGAGACCCTCCTTGGCTGTCTTAAGACGGAAAATCCACCGTTGTTCAATCTTGAACAAATATTTGGGGTCATTCTCATTGTATCTGGGTACTTGTAGAACAGTCCACCACAGATCATTAGGGCCATGTCTAGCCTCTAGGAAATGTGAACTCAATTTTGTCGTAATCCGTGCACATCTAATGTTGCTACGATGTTCATTAATTCTTAACTTGACTGGTCTCGTTGTCATTCCTACGTACTGTAAATCACACGGACATGTAATCAAATATATGCAGTGCCGTGTGTTACAGTTGGTGTGTTTCGTCAAACGCCAGACTCCAACGTGTTTCAACTGAAGACTGTTTAGTCGTTTAGTTAATGGGCACACATTACAAGAGCCGCATGGATAATGTCCAGAGACTGGTGGAAGATTCCATAGTGTGGATTGCTCTGGAGAAACCTCCTGTCTTTGCGGTCGTGTGTGAATAATTAGGTCCCTAATATTCGAAGATCTCTTAAATGCAAAGAGGGGTCGTGCAATCTGTGATCCCCCGCTCAATAGAATCTGCCACCTTTTATTAATAAGCCTTTTGACAGTATTCGAAAGGGGAGTGTATGTGGATACACAGGTAAGTCGTGTTTGTACATCTCGTCTAGAAGGTTCTAGGAGGGCATCTCTATGGTTGTTTCTGGCTCTTTTATAGGATCTGTTGATGATCTTGGTGGGATAACATCGACATAGGAGTTTGGTTTTCAGCTCACTAGCCTGAGTTTCAAATGACTGTACAGAGGAGCAATTCCTACGTAGTCTCAAGAATTGGCCAAAGGGAAGGTTGTCGCGTAAAGCCTTCGGATGATGGCTATCATATCTAAGAAGACTGTTTCTGTCAGTGATCTTGTGAAAGGTATCAGTCACTAGTCTGCCATCCACGTTTTGAATCGAAAGATCCAAAAAAGATACTTGTGTGGTGGAAACATGTGCTGTGAATTTCAGGAAGGGATCCAGAGTGTTGATCCAGCCGGTGAACAAATCAATCCGGGAGATTGAGCCTTGCCATATGATGAGGATATCATCTATGTAACGGCGCCATAATTTAATGTTTTTGAAAAAAGGGTTCGTTACTGGTAGAATAAAGTTCTTTTCAAACTGGTACATATATAGACAGGCCAGACTGGGGGCAAAAGTGCTGCCCATCGAAGTCCCTCTAATTTGGTGGTACAGGGTATCCTCAAACTGAAAATAATTTTGTGTCATTGCCAGAGATGCGCAGTGCATTACAAAATCTATGGGAGTTGAAGAGGCCCAGGGTTGGATGCGAAGTGCAGACTCTACAGCTTCAAGAGTGGCAGTCTGTGGAATATTGGTATAAAGGGACTCCACATCCAATGTAATCAAGACCTCAACCTGGATGGTAGAGTTGATTGATTCTATTAGGTTCAAGACATCCTTGGTGTCTTTGAGATAGGTGCTTGAACTTTTAACTAATGGTTGAAAAAAAAAAGTCGCAAAAAGTAGACAAGGGTTCCAAGACCGAACCAATGCCTGAGACTATTGGACGGCCAGGGGGAGGAGATGTGCCTTTATGGATTTTAGGGAGGCAGTAAAAATAGGGAACACGCGGATGCGTGTTTTCCAGAAACTCAGCCTCTTTCAAAGTAATCCAGGAATTACCTGTGGCCTCGTGAAGCATGCTCCTTATTTGTAGTTGTAAGGAGTGGGTAGGATCATGGTTCAATGGAGTATAATAGGTCCTGTCACTTAGAAGGCGGAGGCACTCCTGTCTATAATCTACAGAGTCCATGATAACTATAGCCCCTCCTTTGTCTGCTGGTTTAATGACTATGGTGGGATCTTGTGATAAAGTCTTAAGTGCTTCTCGCTCAATGGTTGGAATGTTGACAAAAGGACGTTTAGGAGTGATCTGTTCGAGGTCGTGTAAGACTGCTTTCTCAAAAGCTAATACTTCACATGGAAGAGAACTCGTTGGAGGCATGAAAGTGGATGGTTTCTTCAGGCCAGTATCATGAATAGCAGGAGGTTCTGGACGATCTTTGAAGAAAAAATGAAGTCGTATCTTCCTAAAAAAATGAGACAATTCACAATGGAGGCGGAAAGGATCTTCAGACGGAGTAGGAACAAAGCCTAGTCCTCTGTTCAAAACTTTCATTTCATTGGAAGACAAATGTCTATGGGACAAATTGACCACTAGGTCCTGAGTGGAGCTGTCTTGTTCTGGCTCCTGGTTATCATCTGGGGTTCCTCTCGACCCCAGTGTACTCTTCTGCCTCTTCCTCTCCTCCTTCCTCGCCCTCTGCCCGGGCCGCGGCCTAAAAAAGGCCCGTAAGGTGGAACAGGGCGTGGCTGGAAGAAGGGGTAAGGGGGTTGCCAGAAGAGAGGTTGATTATTAGTGTATTGAGGGAAGTTGTAGTAGGGATGAGGTATACTCTCGTCGGTGCTCCAACCGTCAGAGGAGGAGCTACTACTATAAGTCCGAGTTTTCCTATTCATACTCGTCGATTCGTCTGAGGATCGTGATTGGGTGTCGATCTCAAAGTCTTCCTTAATATAAGGATAAACTTTTTCTCTTTCGAATCTGTTAATGTCTTTTTGTAACTTGGAGATTTTTTGTTGTGTTAAGAACTCTTTGGTTTCATTGAGTTCCGTGTTAATCTCCAAGAGACGACTCTTAAATGTTGCTATCGTCACTGTAGCTTTAATGGACGCCTCTATACAGTTAATCTGAATGACTATGGACTCGGCTAACCGTTTGGAAGTGTTAATAATCAACACAAGCCAGTCACGGGTACATTTCCATGCAATCTGTGCCCAGTCTTTCCTAAAGGCTAAATCTTGTAGGAAGATTCTGGGCACATTAGATACTAATAGGCCGTTAGGAGCGATGTTGGCTCTCAAGTATTCGGTCATAATTGTCCCATGCATGACTGTCTTAATCAGTTCTCTTTTCAGAGAGGATAGTTTGTCCCACTCTTCTTTGAGGCTCCCAGAGGGAGCTGAACCATCACTGGAAAGAATAGAGGGTGTCTGTAAGATAGCTGAGACGACGTCATCGTCAAAGCTCAGGCCTTGGAAATTATCCATGGTCAGGAAAAAGTCCCGCAGCGGAATGCTGCTCAAGATACTAACTAAACGAGGAGGACTGGGAGATTGAACTGGTCCAGTGTACTTTCTCCCTATACGTGAACTAATAATCAATGTGTACACCGTTCCAAAAAAGAAAGGGCGAAAGAGAAAGACTGAAAAATCGGTGTTGTAGGAGTGCCCTCAAGCATCACAATAGGATGCAGAGTATCATCATCGGGTTGACTCCTCGCCAGACCGGCACTGCAATGTCTGACGGGCCACTACACAGAGGTCGTGGCTCTGCAACCGGAAGGTGGTAATACAGAACAGCTCTGATCCGTCGAATCTACTGACAGAGGAGCTAAGGAGAGAGGAAAATAAAATTGGCTATGAACACCCGAAAGCTAAATTTAATGTTTATAATGAGAGTCAGGCCAAGATTAAAAAACTAATAGGAGTAAACAGGGAATAATGTCACCTATACTCCTATAGGGAGGGAAGGAAGGAAGAATCTCATTCCTGCCGCTGGGTCAACATGTTTCGCGCCTGTTCGGTCAAGAATTGATCCTTTGGCGCTTCATCAGGACCATTTACTTATAACTTCTCCTTCATATCAAAAAACGGGGCAAAATTGAACCAAAAAGTAATGATAGATAAAGACCATAAATGCTAGGAGGTCACTTACAGTCTATGGACCATTCGTCACAGTCAGTCTAATAGAAAGTCGCCCTGTGTAAAAATAAAACACATCAATTAAGGAAAGTGCAGTCACTAGACATACATTGGTGTCAAGATGGTGTGAGTGTGATAGTTATCAGGTCCCAAAGAAGAGACAAGTGGTGACAATTGTGAAAGTAACATTGACGGCTTACCATCCCATGTAAGGACAAGGCATCATAGGGACGCGTAAACCCTGTAAACACGGTGAGTTCACTAGATAAAAAAATTATATATATGGATGATTGGCGTAATAGCAGTACATAAGTTAACACATTCAAAAGAATCAAAGTGAGGGCAATCCATATCTGGGATCATCATCTATCGCCTGTTGGGTAATGATACATGCACTCATAGTATTTTCTTCTATCACAGCGTAAATTCTGTTAATATACACTCATTTCTATTTAGAAGAAGTCTTCGTGCACAAATATGTGGGTATGTAGCCCAACAACCATATTTCACCGTAGATGCTGATCGCAACATATCAATAGTGAGACCTTGTAATTTATAGTAGCAGCAAAAAGTATCCGAGACAAGTCTAATCCAACTAGTCTCTCCAAGTGATACCCCCTCGTAAACTCACCAGTTTAGCAAAAAAGCGAGTTGCACATACGCCGACAGCGTGTCACTTACTTGACCCTTTGTGTGTTTGTAGCTGTTCGTCTACCCCGGGACGCGTCCCTGAATGACAGGGAACGAGTGTTCCGGGCACGTTTAAATCAGGTGCTGTAAACTCGTTCAATTAGCCCTAATTCGCGTCCTGTTCGATGTCGGGGAAACCGACAAAGGACTAACGTGAAGCCGAGTGAAGGCGGCGGCCATCTTTGAATGGAGTTTATTCATGATAAATAAAGTGATACTCGTTCACTATCATGTGTGGGTCAATCTGCACAATAAAGTATATATTGTCAAGGGGAAAAAAAACGACTACTATGTGAAATGATATTTAAAAAACTTCAAAAATTAAATATAATCAGACAGTCGCCCTGATGTCATCGGGAATGATATGTCAATCCACAGTAACATCTGCGGTCATGGAAATCATAATAATCTCCATGGGACAATCAGCAAAAAAGAGGGTCAAGGAGATAGAGTCCACCAAGGAATATCGTCATTGAGACCCTCCTTGGCTGTCTTAAGACGGAAAATCCACCGTTGTTCAATCTTGAACAAATATTTGGGGTCATTCTCATTGTATCTGGGTACTTGTAGAACAGTCCACCACAGATCATTAGGGCCATGTCTAGCCTCTAGGAAATGTGAACTCAATTTTGTCGTAATCCGTGCACATCTAATGTTGCTACGATGTTCATTAATTCTTAACTTGACTGGTCTCGTTGTCATTCCTACGTACTGTAAATCACACGGACATGTAATCAAATATATGCAGTGCCGTGTGTTACAGTTGGTGTGTTTCGTCAAACGCCAGACTCCAACGTGTTTCAACTGAAGACTGTTTAGTCGTTTAGTTAATGGGCACACATTACAAGAGCCGCATGGATAATGTCCAGAGACTGGTGGAAGATTCCATAGTGTGGATTGCTCTGGAGAAACCTCCTGTCTTTGCGGTCGTGTGTGAATAATTAGGTCCCTAATATTCGAAGATCTCTTAAATGCAAAGAGGGGTCGTGCAATCTGTGATCCCCCGCTCAATAGAATCTGCCACCTTTTATTAATAAGCCTTTTGACAGTATTCGAAAGGGGAGTGTATGTGGATACACAGGTAAGTCGTGTTTGTACATCTCGTCTAGAAGGTTCTAGGAGGGCATCTCTATGGTTGTTTCTGGCTCTTTTATAGGATCTGTTGATGATCTTGGTGGGATAACATCGACATAGGAGTTTGGTTTTCAGCTCACTAGCCTGAGTTTCAAATGACTGTACAGAGGAGCAATTCCTACGTAGTCTCAAGAATTGGCCAAAGGGAAGGTTGTCGCGTAAAGCCTTCGGATGATGGCTATCATATCTAAGAAGACTGTTTCTGTCAGTGATCTTGTGAAAGGTATCAGTCACTAGTCTGCCATCCACGTTTTGAATCGAAAGATCCAAAAAAGATACTTGTGTGGTGGAAACATGTGCTGTGAATTTCAGGAAGGGATCCAGAGTGTTGATCCAGCCGGTGAACAAATCAATCCGGGAGATTGAGCCTTGCCATATGATGAGGATATCATCTATGTAACGGCGCCATAATTTAATGTTTTTGAAAAAAGGGTTCGTTACTGGTAGAATAAAGTTCTTTTCAAACTGGTACATATATAGACAGGCCAGACTGGGGGCAAAAGTGCTGCCCATCGAAGTCCCTCTAATTTGGTGGTACAGGGTATCCTCAAACTGAAAATAATTTTGTGTCATTGCCAGAGATGCGCAGTGCATTACAAAATCTATGGGAGTTGAAGAGGCCCAGGGTTGGATGCGAAGTGCAGACTCTACAGCTTCAAGAGTGGCAGTCTGTGGAATATTGGTATAAAGGGACTCCACATCCAATGTAATCAAGACCTCAACCTGGATGGTAGAGTTGATTGATTCTATTAGGTTCAAGACATCCTTGGTGTCTTTGAGATAGGTGCTTGAACTTTTAACTAATGGTTGAAAAAAGAAGTCGCAAAAAGTAGACAAGGGTTCCAAGACCGAACCAATGCCCGAGACTATTGGACGGCCAGGGGGAGGAGATGTGCCTTTATGGATTTTAGGGAGGCAGTAAAAATAGGGAACACGCGGATGCGTGTTTTCCAGAAACTCAGCCTCTTTCAAAGTAATCCAGGAATTACCTGTGGCCTCGTGAAGCATGCTCCTTATTTGTAGTTGTAAGGAGTGGGTAGGATCATGGTTCAATGGAGTATAATAGGTCCTGTCACTTAGAAGGCGGAGGCACTCCTGTCTATAATCTACAGAGTCCATGATAACTATAGCCCCTCCTTTGTCTGCTGGTTTAATGACTATGGTGGGATCTTGTGATAAAGTCTTAAGTGCTTCTCGCTCAATGGTTGGAATGTTGACAAAAGGACGTTTAGGAGTGATCTGTTCGAGGTCGTGTAAGACTGCTTTCTCAAAAGCTAATACTTCACATGGAAGAGAACTCGTTGGAGGCATGAAAGTGGATGGTTTCTTCAGGCCAGTATCATGAATAGCAGGAGGTTCTGGACGATCTTTGAAGAAAAAATGAAGTCGTATCTTCCTAAAAAATGAGACAATTCACAATGGAGGCGGAAAGGATCTTCAGACGGAGTAGGAACAAAGCCTAGTCCTCTGTTCAAAACTTTCATTTCATTGGAAGACAAATGTCTATGGGACAAATTGACCACTAGGTCCTGAGTGGAGCTGTCTTGTTCTGGCTCCTGGTTATCATCTGGGGTTCCTCTCGACCCCAGTGTACTCTTCTGCCTCTTCCTCTCCTCCTTCCTCGCCCTCTGCCCGGGCCGCGGCCTAAAAAAGGCCCGTAAGGTGGAACAGGGCGTGGCTGGAAGAAGGGGTAAGGGGGTTGCCAGAAGAGAGGTTGATTATTAGTGTATTGAGGGAAGTTGTAGTAGGGATGAGGTATACTCTCGTCGGTGCTCCAACCGTCAGAGGAGGAGCTACTACTATAAGTCCGAGTTTTCCTATTCATACTCGTCCATTCGTCTGAGGATCGTGATTGGGTGTCGATCTCAAAGTCTTCCTTAATATAAGGATAAACTTTTTCTCTTTCGAATCTGTTAATGTCTTTTTGTAACTTGGAGATTTTTTGTTGTGTTAAGAACTCTTTGGTTTCATTGAGTTCCGTGTTAATCTCCAAGAGACGACTCTTAAATGTTGCTATCGTCACTGTAGCTTTAATGGACGCCTCTATACAGTTAATCTGAATGACTATGGACTCGGCTAACCGTTTGGAAGTGTTAATAATCAACACAAGCCAGTCACGGGTACATTTCCATGCAATCTGTGCCCAGTCTTTCCTAAAGGCTAAATCTTGTAGGAAGATTCTGGGCACATTAGATACTAATAGGCCGTTAGGAGCGATGTTGGCTCTCAAGTATTCGGTCATAATTGTCCCATGCATGACTGTCTTAATCAGTTCTCTTTTCAGAGAGGATAGTTTGTCCCACTCTTCTTTGAGGCTCCCAGAGGGAGCTGAACCATCACTGGAAAGAATAGAGGGTGTCTGTAAGATAGCTGAGACGACGTCATCGTCAAAGCTCAGGCCTTGGAAATTATCCATGGTCAGGAAAAAGTCCCGCAGCGGAATGCTGCTCAATATACTAACTAAACGAGGAGGACTGGGAGATTGAACTGGTCCAGTGTACTTTCTCCCTATACGTGAACTAATAATCAATGTGTACACCGTTCCAAAAAAGAAAGGGCGAAAGAGAAAGACTGAAAAATCGGTGTTGTAGGAGTGCCCTCAAGCATCACAATAGGATGCAGAGTATCATCATCGGGCTGACTCCTCGCCAGACCGGCACTGCAATGTCTGACGGGCCACTACACAGAGGTCGTGGCTCTGCAACCGGAAGGTGGTAAGACAGAACAGCTCTGATCCGTCGAATCTACTGACAGAGGAGCTAAGGAGAGAGGAAAATAAAATTGGCTATGAACACCCGAAAGCTAAATTTAATGTTTATAATGAGAGTCAGGCCAAGATTAAAAAACTAATAGGAGTAAACAGGGAATAATGTCACCTATACTCCTATAGGGAGGGAAGGAAGGAAGAATCTCATTCCTGCCGCTGGGTCAACATGTTTCGCGCCTGTTCGGTCAAGAATTGATCCTTTGGCGCTTCATCAGGACCATTTACTTATAACTTCTCCTTCATATCAAAAAACGGGGCAAAATTGAACAAAAAAGTAATGATAGATAAAGACCATAAATGCTAGGAGGTCACTTACAGTCTATGGACCATTCGTCACAGTCAGTCTAATAGAAAGTCGCCCTGTGTAAAAATAAAACACATCAATTAAGGAAAGTGCAGTCACTAGACATACATTGGTGTCAAGATGGTGTGAGTGTGATAGTTATCAGGTCCCAAAGAAGAGACAAGTGGTGACAATTGTGAAAGTAACATTGACGGCTTACCATCCCATGTAAGGACAAGGCATCATAGGGACGCGTAAACCCTGTAAACACGGTGAGTTCACTAGATAAAAAAATTATATATATGGATGATTGGCGTAATAGCAGTACATAAGTTAACACATTCAAAAGAATCAAAGTGAGGGCAATCCATATCTGGGATCATCATCTATCGCCTGTTGGGTAATGATACATGCACTCATAGTATTTTCTTCTATCACAGCGTAGATTCTGTTAATATACACTCATTTCTATTTAGAAGAAGTCTTCGTGCACAAATATGTGGGTATGTAGCCCAACAACCATATTTCACCGTAGATGCTGATCGCAACATATCAATAGTGAGACCTTGTAATTTATAGTAGCAGCAAAAAGTATCCGAGACAGAGGGCGAGGAAGGAGGAGAGGAAGAGGCAGAAGAGTACACTGGGGTCGAGAGGAACCCCAGATGATAACCAGGAGCCAGAACAAGACAGCTCCACTCAGGACCTAGTGGTCAATTTGTCCCATAGACATTTGTCTTCCAATGAAATGAAAGTTTTGAACAGAGGACTAGGCTTTGTTCCTACTCCGTCTGAAGATCCTTTCCGCCTCCATTGTGAATTGTCTCATTTTTTTAGGAAGATACGACTTCATTTTTTCTTCAAAGATCGTCCAGAACCTCCTGCTATTCATGATACTGGCCTGAAGAAACCATCCACTTTCATGCCTCCAACGAGTTCTCTTCCATGTGAAGTATTAGCTTTTGAGAAAGCAGTCTTACACGACCTCGAACAGATCACTCCTAAACATCCTTTTGTCAACATTCCAACCATTGAGCGAGAAGCACTTAAGACTTTATCACAAGATCCCACCATAGTCATTAAACCAGCAGACAAAGGAGGGGCTATAGTTATCATGGACTCTGTAGATTATAGACAGGAGTGCCTCCGCCTTCTAAGTGACAGGACCTATTATACTCCATTGAACCATGATCCTACCCACTCCTTACAACTACAAATAAGGAGCATGCTTCACGAGGCCACAGGTAATTCCTGGATTACTTTGAAAGAGGCTGAGTTTCTGGAAAACACGCATCCGCATGTTCCCTATTTTTACTGCCTCCCTAAAATCCATAAAGGCACATCTCCTCCCCCTGGCCGTCCAATAGTCTCGGGCATTGGTTCGGTCTTGGAACCCTTGTCTACTTTTTGCGACTTCTTTTTTCAACCATTAGTTAAAAGTTCAAGCACCTATCTCAAAGACACCAAGGATGTCTTGAACCTAATAGAATCAATCAACTCTACCATCCAGGTTGAGGTCTTGATTACATTGGATGTGGAGTCCCTTTATACCAATATTCCACAGACTGCCACTCTTGAAGCTGTAGAGTCTGCACTTCGCATCCAACCCTGGGCCTCTTCAACTCCCATAGATTTTGTAATGCACTGCGCATCTCTGGCAATGACACAAAATTATTTTCAGTTTGAGGATACCCTGTACCACCAAATTAGAGGGACTTTGATGGGCAGCACTTTTGCCCCCAGTCTGGCCTGTCTATATATGTACCAGTTTGAAAAGAACTTTATTCTACCAGTAACGAACCCTTTTTTCAAAAACATTAAATTATGGCGCCGTTACATAGATGATATCCTCATCATATGGCAAGGCTCAATCTCCCGGATTGATTTGTTCACCGGCTGGATCAACACTCTGGATCCCTTCCTGAAATTCACAGCACATGTTTCCACCACACAAGTATCTTTTTTGGATCTTTCGATTCAAAACGTGGATGGCAGACTAGTGACTGATACCTTTCACAAGATCACTGACAGAAACAGTCTTCTTAGATATGATAGCCATCATCCGAAGGCTTTACGCGACAACCTTCCCTTTGGCCAATTCTTGAGACTACGTAGGAATTGCTCCTCTGTACAGTCATTTGAAACTCAGGCTAGTGAGCTGAAAACCAAACTCCTATGTCGATGTTATCCCACCAAGATCATCAACAGATCCTATAAAAGAGCCAGAAACAACCATAGAGATGCCCTCCTAGAACCTTCTAGACGAGATGTACAAACACGACTTACCTGTGTATCCACATACACTCCCCTTTCGAATACTGTCAAAAGGCTTATTAATAAAAGGTGGCAGATTCTATTGAGCGGGGGATCACAGATTGCACGACCCCTCTTTGCATTTAAGAGATCTTCGAATATTAGGGACCTAATTATTCACACACGACCGCAAAGACAGGAGGTTTCTCCAGAGCAATCCACACTATGGAATCTTCCACCAGTCTCTGGACATTATCCATGCGGCTCTTGTAATGTGTGCCCATTAACTAAACGACTAAACAGTCTTCAGTTGAAACACGTTGGAGTCTGGCGTTTGACGAAACACACCAACTGTAACACACGGCACTGCATATATTTGATTACATGTCCGTGTGATTTACAGTACGTAGGAATGACAACGAGACCAGTCAAGTTAAGAATTAATGAACATCGTAGCAACATTAGATGTGCACGGATTACGACAAAATTGAGTTCACATTTCCTAGAGGCTAGACATGGCCCTAATGATCTGTGGTGGACTGTTCTACAAGTACCCAGATACAATGAGAATGACCCCAAATATTTGTTCAAGATTGAACAACGGTGGATTTTCCGTCTTAAGACAGCCAAGGAGGGTCTCAATGACAATATTCCTTGGTGGACTCTATCTCCTTGACCCTCTTTTTTGCTGATTGTCCCATGGAGATTATTATGATTTCCATGACCGCAGATGTTACTGTGGATTGACATATCATTCCCGATGACATCAGGGCGACTGTCTGATTATATTTAATTTTTGAAGTTTTTTAAATATCATTTCACATAGTAGTCGGTTTTTTTCCCCTTGACAATATATACTTTATTGTGCAGATTGACCCACACATGATAGTGAACGAGTATCACTATATTTATCATGAATAAACTCCATTCAAAGATGGCCGCCGCCTTCACTCGGCTTCACGTTAGTCCTTTGTCGGTTTCCCCGACATCGAACAGGACGCGAATTAGGGCTAATTGAACGAGTTTACAGCACCTGATTTAAACGTGCCCGGAACACTCGTTCCCTGTCATTCAGGGACGCGTCCCGGGGTAGACGAACAGCTACAAACACACAAAGGGTCAAGTAAGTGACACGCTGTCGGCGTATGTGCAACTCGCTTTTTTGCTAAACTGGTGAGCTTACGAGGGGGTATCACTTGGAGAGACTAGTTGGATTAGACTTGTCTCGGATACTTTTTGCTGCTACTATAAATTACAAGGTCTCACTATTGATATGTTGCGATCAGCATCTACGGTGAAATATGGTTGTTGGGCTACATACCCACATATTTGTGCACGAAGACTTCTTCTAAATAGAAATGAGTGTATATTAACAGAATCTACGCTGTGATAGAAGAAAATACTATGAGTGCATGTATCATTACCCAACAGGCGATAGATGATGATCCCAGATATGGATTGCCCTCACTTTGATTCTTTTGAATGTGTTAACTTATGTACTGCTATTACGCCAATCATCCATATATATAATTTTTTTATCTAGTGAACTCACCGTGTTTACAGGGTTTACGCGTCCCTATGATGCCTTGTCCTTACATGGGATGGTAAGCCGTCAATGTTACTTTCACAATTGTCACCACTTGTCTCTTCTTTGGGACCTGATAACTATCACACTCACACCATCTTGACACCAATGTATGTCTAGTGACTGCACTTTCCTTAATTGATGTGTTTTATTTTTACACAGGGCGACTTTCTATTAGACTGACTGTGACGAATGGTCCATAGACTGTAAGTGACCTCCTAGCATTTATGGTCTTTATCTATCATTACTTTTTGGTTCAATTTTGCCCCGTTTTTTGATATGAAGGAGAAGTTATAAGTAAATGGTCCGGATGAAGCGCCAAAGGATCAATTCTTGACCGAACAGGCGCGAAACATGTTGACCCAGCGGCAGGAATGAGATTCTTCCTTCCTTCCCTCCCTATAGGAGTATAGGTGACATTATTCCCTGTTTACTCCTATTAGTTTTTTAATCTTGGCCTGACTCTCATTATAAACATTAAATTTAGCTTTCGGGTGTTCATAGCCAATTTTATTTTCCTCTCTCCTTAGCTCCTCTGTCAGTAGATTTGACGGATCAGAGCTGTTCTGTCTTACCACCTTCCGGTTGCAGAGCCACGACCTCTGTGTAGTGGCCCGTCAGACATTGCAGTGCCGGTCTGGCGAGGAGTCAGCCCGATGATGATACTCTGCATCCTATTGTGATGCTTGAGGGCACTCCTACAACACCGATTTTTCAGTCTTTCTCTTTCGCCCTTTCTTTTTTGGAACGGTGTACACATTGATTATTAGTTCACGTATAGGGAGAAAGTACACTGGACCAGTTCAATCTCCCAGTCCTCCTCGTTTAGTTAGTATGTTGAGCAGCATTCCGCTGCGGGACTTTTTCCTGACCATGGATAATTTCCAAGGCCTGAGCTTTGACGATGACGTCGTCTCAGCTATCTTACAGACACCCTCTATTCTTTCCAGTGATGGTTCAGCTCCCTCTGGGAGCCTCAAAGAAGAGTGGGACAAACTATCCTCTCTGAAAAGAGAACTGATTAAGACAGTCATGCATGGGACAATTATGACCGAATACTTGAGAGCCAACATCGCTCCTAACGGCCTATTAGTATCTAATGTGCCCAGAATCTTCCTACAAGATTTAGCCTTTAGGAAAGACTGGGCACAGATTGCATGGAAATGTACCCGTGACTGGCTTGTGTTGATTATTAACACTTCCAAACGGTTAGCCGAGTCCATAGTCATTCAGATTAACTGTATAGAGGCGTCCATTAAAGCTACAGTGACGATAGCAACATTTAAGAGTCGTCTCTTGGAGATTAACACGGAACTCAATGAAACCAAAGAGTTCTTAACACAACAAAAAATCTCCAAGTTACAAAAAGACATTAACAGATTCGAAAGAGAAAAAGTTTATCCTTATATTAAGGAAGACTTTGAGATCGACACCCAATCACGATCCTCAGACGAATCGACGAGTATGAATAGGAAAACTCGGACTTATAGTAGTAGCTCCTCCTCTGACGGTTGGAGCACCGACGAGAGTATACCTCATCCCTACTACAACTTCCCTCAATACACTAATAATCAACCTCTCTTCTGGCAACCCCCTTACCCCTTCTTCCAGCCACGCCCTGTTCCACCTTACGGGCCTTTTTTAGGCCGCGGCCCGGGCAGAGGGCGAGGAAGGAGGAGAGGAAGAGGCAGAAGAGTACACTGGGGTCGAGAGGAACCCCAGATGATAACCAGGAGCCAGAACAAGACAGCTCCACTCAGGACCTAGTGGTCAATTTGTCCCATAGACATTTGTCTTCCAATGAAATGAAAGTTTTGAACAGAGGACTAGGCTTTGTTCCTACTCCGTCTGAAGATCCTTTTCGCCTCCATTGTGAATTGTCTCATTGTTTTAGGAAGATACGACTTCATTTTTTCTTCAAAGATCGTCCAGAACCTCCTGCTATTCATGATACTGGCCTGAAGAAACCATCCACTTTCATGCCTCCAACGAGTTCTCTTCCATGTGAAGTATTAGCTTTTGAGAAAGCAGTCTTACACGACCTCGAACAGATCACTCCTAAACGTCCTTTTGTCAACATTCCAACCATTGAGCGGGAAGCACTTAAGACTTTATCACAAGATCCCACCATAGTCATTAAACCAGCAGACAAAGGAGGGGCTATAGTTATCATGGACTCTGTAGATTATAGACAGGAGTGCCTCCGCCTTCTAAGTGACAGGACCTATTATACTCCATTGAACCATGATCCTACCCACTCCTTACAACTACAAATAAGGAGCATGCTTCACGAGGCCACAGGTAATTCCTGGATTACTTTGAAAGAGGCTGAGTTTCTGGAAAACACGCATCCGCGTGTTCCCTATTTTTACTGCCTCCCTAAAATCCATAAAGGCACATCTCCTCCCCCTGGCCGTCCAATAGTCTCGGGCATTGGTTCGGTCTTGGAACCCTTGTCTACTTTTTGCGACTTCTTTTTTCAACCATTAGTTAAAAGTTCAAGCACCTATCTCAAAGACACCAAGGATGTCTTGAACCTAATAGAATCAATCAACTCTACCATCCAGGTTGAGGTCTTGATTACATTGGATGTGGAGTCCCTTTATACCAATATTCCACAGACTGCCACTCTTGAAGCTGTAGAGTCTGCACTTCGCATCCAACCCTGGGCCTCTTCAACTCCCATAGATTTTGTAATGCACTGCGCATCTCTGGCAATGACACAAAATTATTTTCAGTTTGAGGATACCCTGTACCACCAAATTAGAGGGACTTTGATGGGCAGCACTTTTGCCCCCAGTCTGGCCTGTCTATATATGTACCAGTTTGAAAAGAACTTTATTCTACCAGTAACGAACCCTTTTTTCAAAAACATTAAATTATGGCGCCGTTACATAGATGATATCCTCATCATATGGCAAGGCTCAATCTCCCGGATTGATTTGTTCACCGGCTGGATCAACACTCTGGATCCCTTCCTGAAATTCACAGCACATGTTTCCACCACACAAGTATCTTTTTTGGATCTTTCGATTCAAAACGTGGATGGCAGACTAGTGACTGATACCTTTCACAAGATCACTGACAGAAACAGTCTTCTTAGATATGATAGCCATCATCCGAAGGCTTTACGCGACAACCTTCCCTTTGGCCAATTCTTGAGACTACGTAGGAATTGCTCCTCTGTACAGTCATTTGAAACTCAGGCTAGTGAGCTGAAAACCAAACTCCTATGTTGATGTTATCCCACCAAGATCATCAACAGATCCTATAAAAGAGCCAGAAACAACCATAGAGATGCCCTCCTAGAACCTTCTAGACGAGATGTACAAACACGACTTACCTGTGTATCCACATACACTCCCCTTTCGAATACTGTCAAAAGGCTTATTAATAAAAGGTGGCAGATTCTATTGAGCGGGGGATCACAGATTGCACGACCCCTCTTTGCATTTAAGAGATCTTCGAATATTAGGGACCTAATTATTCACACACGACCGCAAAGACAGGAGGTTTCTCCAGAGCAATCCACACTATGGAATCTTCCACCAGTCTCTGGACATTATCCATGCGGCTCTTGTAATGTGTGCCCATTAACTAAACGACTAAACAGTCTTCAGTTGAAACACGTTGGAGTCTGGCGTTTGACGAAACACACCAACTGTAACACACGGCACTGCATATATTTGATTACATGTCCGTGTGATTTACAGTACGTAGGAATGACAACGAGACCAGTCAAGTTAAGAATTAATGAACATCGTAGCAACATTAGATGTGCACGGATTACGACAAAATTGAGTTCACATTTCCTAGAGGCTAGACATGGCCCTAATGATCTGTGGTGGACTGTTCTACAAGTACCCAGATACAATGAGAATGACCCCAAATATTTGTTCAAGATTGAACAACGGTGGATTTTCCGTCTTAAGACAGCCAAGGAGGGTCTCAATGACGATATTCCTTGGTGGACTCTATCTCCTTGACCCTCTTTTTTGCTGATTGTCCCATGGAGATTATTATGATTTCCATGACCGCAGATGTTACTGTGGATTGACATATCATTCCCGATGACATCAGGGCGACTGTCTGATTATATTTAATTTTTGAAGTTTTTTAAATATCATTTCACATAGTAGTCGGTTTTTTTCCCCTTGACAATATATACTTTATTGTGCAGATTGACCCACACATGATAGTGAACGAGTATCACTATATTTATCATGAATAAACTCCATTCAAAGATGGCCGCCGCCTTCACTCGGCTTCACGTTAGTCCTTTGTCGGTTTCCCCGACATCGAACAGGACGCGAATTAGGGCTAATTGAACGAGTTTACAGCACCTGATTTAAACGTGCCCGGAACACTCGTTCCCTGTCATTCAGGGACGCGTCCCGGGGTAGACGAACAGCTACAAACACACAAAGGGTCAAGTAAGTGACACGCTGTCGGCGTATGTGCAACTCGCTTTTTTGCTAAACTGGTGAGCTTACGAGGGGGTATCACTTGGAGAGACTAGTTGGATTAGACTTGTCTCGGATACTTTTTGCTGCTACTATAAATTACAAGGTCTCACTATTGATATGTTGCGATCAGCATCTACGGTGAAATATGGTTGTTGGGCTACATACCCACATATTTGTGCACGAAGACTTCTTCTAAATAGAAATGAGTGTATATTAACAGAATCTACGCTGTGATAGAAGAAAATACTATGAGTGCATGTATCATTACCCAACAGGCGATAGATGATGATCCCAGATATGGATTGCCCTCACTTTGATTCTTTTGAATGTGTTAACTTATGTACTGCTATTACGCCAATCATCCATATATATAATTTTTTTATCTAGTGAACTCACCGTGTTTACAGGGTTTACGCGTCCCTATGATGCCTTGTCCTTACATGGGATGGTAAGCCGTCAATGTTACTTTCACAATTGTCACCACTTGTCTCTTCTTTGGGACCTGATAACTATCACACTCACACCATCTTGACACCAATGTATGTCTAGTGACTGCACTTTCCTTAATTGATGTGTTTTATTTTTACACAGGGCGACTTTCTATTAGACTGACTGTGACGAATGGTCCATAGACTGTAAGTGACCTCCTAGCATTTATGGTCTTTATCTATCATTACTTTTTGGTTCAATTTTGCCCCGTTTTTTGATATGAAGGAGAAGTTATAAGTAAATGGTCCTGATGAAGCGCCAAAGGATCAATTCTTGACCGAACAGGCGCGAAACATGTTGACCCAGCGGCAGGAATGAGATTCTTCCTTCCTTCCCTCCCTATAGGAGTATAGGTGACATTATTCCCTGTTTACTCCTATTAGTTTTTTAATCTTGGCCTGACTCTCATTATAAACATTAAATTTAGCTTTTGGGTGTTCATAGCCAATTTTATTTTCCTCTGTCCTTAGCTCCTCTGTCAGTAGATTCGACGGATCAGAGCTGTTCTGTCTTACCACCTTCCGGTTGCAGAGCCACGACCTCTGTGTAGTGGCCCGTCAGACATTGCAGTGCCGCTCTGGCGAGGAGTCAGCCCGATGATGATACTCTGCATCCTATTGTGATGCTTGAGGGCACTCCTACAACACCGATTTTTCAGTCTTTCTCTTTCGCCCTTTCTTTTTTGGAACGGTGTACACATTGATTATTAGTTCACGTATAGGGAGAAAGTACACTGGACCAGTTCAATCTCCCAGTCCTCCTCGTTTAGTTAGAATACAAATTCATGACTAAGTATAGTTAACGAATAGGAAATAAACTTACTAAACTTATAATCAAGGTGTGGTTATTCATGACTGAAAAGTAATGGTGAGTGAAAATGACTGACTCTATTGATTGTTGAATTGACTAATGGTTATTGACTATTGTGTATTGATTTCTGATTCTCTGTCGAAACTATGGTAAGAACACCCTATACGAATCTAAAGGTTCATCAACCTAACGCGTCCCCTTGTAAGTTTACTTACCAAGTATCGACGTGCTGGTTTATTAATATTAATGAGGCACTGCGTGTTTATGTTAATGAGGCAGGGATTCGTTTGCGAATCTCTTGGAATGTCAGCAGATGCCGGAAGGGTGAGGGACAGCTGATCTCAGTTACTGCATTTACCTTTGCAGAATATCGTCATGGAGCCGCCATAAACAAACAAGCCCTGGCAAGCCACAATTTTTTATTTATTTTTTTCGCAAACTTATGTGATAGGCAGAAAAAGTTTAACAGTGATGTAGAAGTGTTTATAAGAAAAATGTAAACGTGTAAAGATAGGATTCATATTTTATTAAGTAAATAAGAAAATACCCATCCGCATCTCGATTCTGCACATTCTGCAGAATACACCAACTCTGCATTCTGTCACCAACTTCAAACACTCTCCTAAAACACACAAAACGCATCCTAACATACCACAGGACCCTTTTCAGTTATTCTCCCACGAAGTCAGGCCTGCTGAGGGAATCAGTGAGCTTCTGGCATTCCTGTAGAGATTATTCACTCTATATCAATTTCCACAGGAATACCACGAGCTGAAAGCCAACCCACACACTGCAAATTAAAAGATTTCATGTTTTCCTTCAGTCAACCCAATTGCCCATTTGTTTCTGTAGAACCCACACATCAACAACTATTTATTTTCTGAAACTGAAAGAAGAAATATTTGGGACCACTTAGCAACTGTAATCTTTGTTATATGAAATAGGAAATTTACTTGTGTAAGTACTCAGTCAGGGGCGGAGCTTCAGGGGGTTGTTTGGGGTGTTAAACCACCCTAATAATTGTATTTTTTGTGATAAAATAGTTGGGTGCAGGTGCTTTCAGTTGGGTTTGATGCAATATCTGTCCGATTTCACCAGGATTTTTTACACACACAGGCAAAAACGCACACACACTCTCCCTCTCTCTATTTGGAAAGAATGTGCTTTCTCTCACTTAGTACCCCTGCCAGTATGCATTCTGATCCCTTTCCGATGCGCCTTAAGCTCCGCCTGTGTGCCCTGCTTGTCGTATAATATATTTTAACATTATGTGTCACCGCGATTGACCAATCTACGCCCCTGAAAATAGTATGGGGCAGATTTAAGAGCCATTCGTGCCATAATATCACTACATTACCATCATTTTTTTTACACTAATGTGGCAATATTCTGGCAAAAACATTGCACCAGATTTACAAAGTGGCGCAATACATGCATTGCGCCACTTTGTAAGCCCTTGCTCCACATTATGCCTGTGCCAGGCATAATGTATGCAAGGCTGCATCCCCCTGTTAGTGGGGGCTGAAAAAATGGTGCAAAGAAATCTAAAATATTTCTTTGCATTATTTTTTTCGACATTTTTAATGCCTGCTCAGAGCAGGAATTAAAAGAGGGCACACCATTGGTTGCAATGGGCCCCTATGCACTGTTCAGGGTTAGCGCCAAAATTTTGCTGCTAACCCTGAACAGTACATCAATAGCGTAAAAAACTCTGGCGCTATTGCCCCCTACCTTGAGCCATGGTGCAGCGTATTTTAAATACAGCGCCCACATGGTAGCGGTAGGGGGCCGCGCCACTTTTCTTAAATCCCCCCCTACGTCTTTCATTTCAATTTGGCATTGAATCAAATAGAAAAGAAAAACAGAGACCCTGGTGCTAAAATATTTCGTCGAAAGTCACTGGCATTTACCTTTTCAACATCAGCAGTATTTAACTTACAGTGCCATTGACTCCATTAATAACTTCTCATGAATAATTAAACCTGCCTTTATGAAATA
The DNA here is from genome assembly GCF_031143425.1 of Pleurodeles waltl. Lineage (NCBI taxonomy): Eukaryota > Metazoa > Chordata > Amphibia > Caudata > Salamandridae > Pleurodeles > Pleurodeles waltl. The sequence continues at coordinate 1,009,355,947 of NC_090439.1, read as the reverse complement.
TTTGCAGGTTAGCCGGGTCCATTCTACTTTTATGGTTGCGGCCTATGCGTAAGCTGTCCGTCGTCTCTTTTCAGTCCTGCGGCAACATTCCATATTCACTCTGAGCGCATTCTTCACTCTGAAGGCGCCTCGCATCACCTGCATTCTTCACGGTCCGGCTGCGCACTCCCAGGCGCTCTGAACGGTTTTCCAGGAAACACACATCTGAGACCAAGTCACAAGCCAGGTCATCTCCTTTCTCCGTCATCTCACAAGCACCTTCACGTTGCTAAGCATTATAGCAGGGACAGTCCTTGTTCTATGTTAAAATACTGATGAGAGTGATATCAAGTTTACAAGGACAGTAAATATAGGATTCAGACCAGGCCGTTTAGTTATGTTTTTATAGTTATAGACTAATAGTACTGAAGCTATGAGTTACATTCATAAGGATAAAAGGTTTGCACGAGCCACGTTTTTATATTTGTTTGGATGTCATAGTAGAGATTTCTATCAAGCCAGTACGATAATTGGAATATCTGTAGGCGCTGTAAGGAGCGCTACATTTCTGTCAAGATAGCCACGTATAAAGAGCTACATTTTAATCAAGATTTGGTCACTACTGGAGACAAGTCAAAACAATTGTTTAAACGTCAAAGCCTGGGTAAAAAAGCAAAAAAGAACCTCGAGAACAGACATTAGACCAAACTGCCTAAGGCCTACATGGTAGGAAACTCAAGGAAGCCCCTTGTCCAGGAGTCACAAGGATCTACAGAGGAGCTGGCCATGTATGATTTGAATAACAAATAAATAAATAATCTGAGAATCATCGACTTGCTGGTGTGGGTGAAAGAAAGAAGCAGTTGATAAGCCTGCATTGCTCCTGACCCACTTTACACGAGTCCACATCTCGTATTACAACCTTCAGAAGAATACCTTCCTTCACCTGATGCAGGTCTCCCTAATTGTGTTATTGTGAAACCATTTCACCATCATTCAGAATATTTATATTTTTGGTTTGCGCTGACCCTAAACACGTGGTGCTCCCATTGACTAGTGTGAACCGTGAGTCCAATAGTCGCATGGACATGTTTACGCATCCAGCCCAAAGTGTGGTTTGGCTCTATGTCCGAATCCTCTCTTAACCGCTTTACTTCCTCTCAAAGGACCCCTAACATCTTCAATTTTCTCTTTTTTTCACATCAATTGAAGCCCTGCATTTGTCAGTTCAGCTCCAGTCACCTTTTTCGATGGAGGGATTTTGAGCTTTGCGAAGCTATTCTCTGCTGCACAGGCTCAAGCTGACTGAGCAACACTGCTTCAACCATGCAATTCTGCAGTGCCTGAGACCCGGCCCCAAATGTATTTTATCAAGAGAGCTACAACGTGGCAGTTCAACAATGAGTTGTAAATGAGCGGTCTCATTTATTGCGCTCCTGGTTCCCTTTCTAAAGTGTTAGAAATCTTACCAGGGTTCTATCTGCACTGTAGACAGTCCTAGTACATTCTGGTTTTAATAATATGCATTTATCTGACTGCCCTGCCAGATCCACCTGTAAGTGAAGACCAAACGTCCCGGATGAGCCAGTGACTGACCACTCTAGCTAGCCCTGAAGAGTGAAGAACACAAGGGAGTCCTTCGTTATCCAAGTGAAACGCAATACTACCAGAAACTCTGGGCCACCTCTGGTGACAGACAATATCTGCCACTAGGGGTGCCACTAGAATATGCAGAAAAAGCCAGAGGAGCAATATCAATTGATATCTGAGTACATAAATGTACATCTGCTTAGGGACAATGATGTTTTCCAGTGTTGCTCCCAATTTTCATTTTAACCTAAAAGATTTGTTGATTTTGTTATCGGGTAACCCTTTAAGGTGTGATTCCAGAGTGCCATGGGTCGTATACACAAATGTTGCCCCATTGGAGTTAATAACAGAAAATCTACACCTAATGGAGGAATATTTTTGTAAATGATATTTAAGACACAATGGCCCAGCGCCATCCTAATGACATATTAGCATAATTTGTTTACACTAATGTGGCGTTAAATGGCCAAAAACACCATGGTACATTTACAAAATAGCAGAATGCATGCACTGCGCCACTTGTAACCCTTTGCTGTACATTATGCCTGCGCCAGACATAATGTATGCAAAGGGGGCGTTCACCCTGTTAGGCGGGCCCAAAAAATGGCACAAAGAAATGTAAGTGATTTCTTTGCATCAAGTTTTTTCTGCACTTTTAACGCCTGCTAAGAGCAGGCGTTAGAGGGAGGCTCCCATTGGTTACAATGGGCCTTTGGGTGCTTTGCAGGATTAGCATCAAAATCTTTGACTCTAATCCTGCAAAGCACTGAACTAGTGTCAAAAATTCTGATGCTATTTCCGTAGCTACCTCCCTGGTGCGCCGTATACTAAATACAGCGGACACATGGTGGCGTTGGGGGGTGGGACGCTAAGGTGCGCATGAAACGTGGCGCTGCACTAGGTGCAGTGCCACTTTTCATAAATATGCCCCAATATTTGTCAGATGATACTTTTGTCAAAAACATACAACTCTGTACCTGTATTTTTTCTCAAATTATAAGAGAGAAAACAACACAACATCACTTTCATTATATTTCTCTCTGTTGTTTCTTCTCCCTTTTTGATTACTGGATATTAGTTCTGCTGGGATCGAATTATTTCGTAGCAGTGTTATCATTTGCGGGGTAAACAACACCGATATATTGACTTGTTTAATGTAAATAGGGCTATCCCATGGCAATAATACCACTTTGCAGTTTTGTGGTGCAAACGCAGCTATTAAGGAATACAGATCAGTGTCAAGTGTAGCGCTTTCAGAAAGATGAAGAAAACAACTTTAAATGTGACAGTTTTGTAGGTTAAGGTCAAACAAGAAATACTTCCAGTACTCTCTGAAAATACGTCTGCTGGCTTTTATTAGAATTGTTTCCATCCATGATAGTGAAAATCCGCAAACGATGTGTGCTCTTTAAAGTGAAAGGTCTACTGTAAAACACACCATATAATGTGTGTAGGTTTTTTGGGGGGGTTTGTAGGGGCAGAGTGGAAATGTGTTTGCAAAATGCCTGTTACAGTGACTTCAGTTAAGAGGAAGTGAGTGTCTGAATCAATCAGTGAGTGAGTGTCAGCACACGTCAGACAAAATGCTCAGCAGCTGTTACACTCTTCATCCAGGCTGCAGGCCCCACTAGGTATGCTCAGATGCATTGCAAATCTAACAGTTTCTAATCATATGATTCTTGTTTCCCAAATTCTTAGTGGCGACAAGTTGTGCCTTCATTTATCACTGAATGATGCTAGTTCCTTTTAAACAGAAGAGCATTATCCCAATTTATGACTGGGCCTCCCCTCCACATGAGCTATTCGGTTTATCTAAGGTGGCTTGACAGGGCATCTGGCAACAGACCTTACGAGATTAACAGAAAAAGCTCTTTCAGAAGTACTACTGAGGGAGGGACTTAGGCCTTGCCTGCATCTTCGTTTACTAGAGGGCAGATATTATTGGTTTCCACAAAAAACAAGAATGCATGTATTGCACATTTTGCCTTCTGGGAAAGCTCATACTCAGAGCATCAAAATGAGTTGATTGTGATGGCAGTCCATTGATCATGATCATAGAAATGATCTGTTTATTATGAAAAGGCACAATATAGGTAGAAGGCCTGACATGTTTCTTCTGAAAAGCATATGGTAAAGTCAATATGCATTTAAGGGTAGATTGTTATTGCTCTGTAATAAAGCCTGTAAAGAGGTGTGGAACCTAACAGGTTACCGTAGTAGGCAAGAGTTTTGCTGCTGGTTCCCCCTTCTGACAAACCATGGGGATAGACGTTTTGCACGGTGATAACCTTTGTTAGGCCAGTTTACGAGTCATAGTATTTGCTTACAGTTATACTTTTATAACTGTATGCCCGATGGTTGCCTTGCAAGAAAGATTAGACTCAATACAGTAGTACTGAGTTGGTTATAGTGACAAGTCAATGATAAAGGCAATAAGCCTGACTGATTCCCTGTGAAAGGTATTTGATGCAATAGGTCTCATATTTGTTTAGGATAAGTATGACAAAGGCACTAGGCCTGTCTTATTTCTTGTGAGGAACATGTGTTAATTCCAGTAGACCTACAACAACAGATTAATATCAATCGTTAGCACTTACAGACTATTGAAAGGCACTTTGTTTCATGGAATCTTGCAGCTTACTGTAGTAGGCAAGGGTTCTGGTGTCAGTAACCTCCTCTGACAAACCCTGAGATTAGAAGTATTCACTATGATAATCCTTAGGCCTTTTGAGAGGGCTGACATTGTTTCCCCATATGTAATTTTGCACATTTTTTTTATTTTCCTTCACTAAGTAAAGCAAGTTATGTCCTTTGTTTTAACAGTACCATAGGAGGGTACCAAAGTAGAGCAAATGCTGCATAAAAAAACAGCAACAATGTGGAGAGAATATTATGCTCACCTTTTGATCTTTTGTAAATAAATATACGTATCAGTGCTCCTTAACAAGGTGCAACACATACACCTGTGGCCTAAATGCTCTAATCATCTTTCCTTGCTTTCAGTGCATTTGTCCTTCATGACACAGTGATCCCACACAAAATGATCACTGTGTGTCACATCAATGGAGTGTTGACATCACACCACTCCACTCTGAACGCAAATCTAGTCTACCTTACCTGCTGTTACGAGGTCCATCAGATTGCATCAACGGTCCCTTATGTTGAAATGATTCTGGACACGCCGGAAAGATATGTGCATTTTTATTGAGAGCAAGCCAGCAGTGTCCCCACACGCCACTCAGATCCTTCCAACTGACGCTCCTTTTATCACCACATTCCAGAACCTCTTGCATCCTGTGAACTAGTCACAGGTAACTAGGATACCACATCTTCCCTTCTTAATCATGATTAAAATAATTAGACAAGTCATAGATTAGTTAACCAAGCGTCTACACAGGAACTATTACACATAAAAATGGAATAAAAACTAAATCAGAAATTGCATGCAGGTTGGTACCTAACGAACGTTACCAGTCTTAAAACCTATATCCTCTCTATAATTAACACACAATTTGTGAGTAAAGGAATAATATCAACTCATAGCTTGCAGCAGATACTACATTATAGAGTACAATAACAGTCACATTATAAAATCATTACATTTCTCTGGCAACACTATAGACCTGCCTACCCCCATCCATTGTTGCTTTTGTGTTTACACACAGTTCAGTGGTGTTATTAACTCGGATGTGGATGTTTTCAATGTTATTAACTGGAATGTAGATATTTTCACTACCTCTTCCACTTCCTTCACACAAAAGAGAGGTGTACCTACATGCACGGTGGGTGCACCTACATCATTACATGTGTTTGCTATGTGTGGAGGGTCCTTTGTCCCCTTTTTGCATTTGCCAATCAAGAACCTTGTTGCATCTGGACATTCTACTAACATGCCATATCTTTTTGTAACTCAACAAAGCAAATATATTAGAAACTTCTACACCTTGCAGTGGTACTGAAAAGTTACTACCTCCTTTCCTTGTTTTGTGGACCAAATTTACTCTCACCCAATCACCCAGAGTTAAATACACCTCCTTCATACAATGGTACTTGTCATAGTATGTTTTGTACAATTTCTGCATTTTCATATGCTACTTTTTTACCACAGAAGGAGACCATTTACTGCAAATTTTCATATTCCTCCATGCCACATTGTCTTTTGTAACGGTTCTCTTCCTCTTAGAATTCTGAATGGGCTGTACCCTGTTCCTGTGGGCTTTATCCGTATGCCCAAACTGTGCTACCCAACTCCTTCACCCAATCCCCACCAGTACTGATGGCTGCTTGTACACTGCCCATTACTAACGTATTAAAGTGTTCCATGACGCCATTCCCAGCGGGATGGCAGACTGGAGTTTTCTTCCCTGTAATCCCATTTCTGTTCAAGAATTTTTCATACTGCTTAGAGATAAATTGCATCCCATTATTGCTCAAAATGGACTTTTGAATATCTTCTCTTAATTTTTTTTTTTCTAGAAAGGAATCTGGCTTTGGCATGAATTTCTTCCAATACTTCATTCTCGGGCCATTTGGAGTAATGGTCAGTGACTATAATAACATACCTATGTGCACCCCAATCATCCAAAATGGGTCCTAGAATGTCTATGCTCACTTTTTCCCATGGATTTTCTGGGTACTTCTGCTCTCCCAAAGATGATCCGAGCATAGACTGTGCTTTACCAGCACTGGTGCATAACTGCCAATTCCATGCAAATCATTCTGTGTCACACCTACGCCTGGCCACCAATAGGTTGATTTCACCCTATTTTTAGCTTTACAATGCCAAGATGTCCTTCATGATTTATGTCTAAAATCCTCAATGTCAATCCTTTTGGCGGTATTTACCTGTCCCCCTTGAGAATATAAACTGCTTCATTGAGGGACAATTCATCTTTAATTTCCCACAAACTCTTGCATTCTTCCTGTAACTTGTTTTTATCAGACCAGCCTTTGGTAATGGATGTTTAGCCGACACTAATGTTTCATCTTCCTTATATTTCATTTCCCATTCTTCCGTTAATATAGCATCTTTGTCATCCTCAGTCATTGGCACACTGTAGACATCTCACTCCATATTTACTTGTTCATTAATTGGAAAAGGAGAATGTTTAAATAATCTGCCACCTTATTAATTTTTCCAGGCAAGTATTCAATATCGTACTGAAAATCCAATAACCTCAAGGTCATTCTTGCAATATATAGAGCAGCTCTAACAATGCTCTTCAATGTGAGTACTTTCATCAGTGGTTTATGGTCCGTATGGAGTGTAAACCTAGGTTCCCATAAATACTGTCTAAATTCATACATTGCCCACACTGCAGCTAATATCTCCTTCTTGATTACCCAGAATTTCTCTTCAGCAAGAGACAATGAGCGGGAAGCAAATTCTTCTCCTGCTCCGGACACCTCCCCAGTATTTTCCCACTGGCATGTGTGGTGACAATACAGTGTGCTCCTACTTCAAATCCCTGCAAGGGAATTGCTGTACGTATATCCTGTTTAATGTTCTCAAAATGAGTTTGTAAAACTTCATCCCAATTTAATTGTCATCTCATCTTTAACAACTGTCTCATTATATATGTTTTCATGGCAACGTTTTGTACAAACTTGGAATACATTTCCATGTATCCTAAAGAGGACCTTACATCCTCCTTGTACATTAGGGCTGGGGCATTACTAATATCTCTAATGATGTCCTTTTTGGGTGAAATTCCATCACTACTCACTTCATAGCCAAGATATGTTACACATTTCAATGCAAATTTACATTTCTTTAGTTCAACAGTTAGTCCCTTGTTGGCTAATTTCTATACCACCAACTTCAGTCTAGAATCATGTTCCCGCCTGTCTAGGCCCATCAGCAGTATGTCATCAAGAAAGTATGTCAATCTTTCGATGCCTTTAAAAGGTTTTGGACATCAGGCGCTGAAACACTGAAGCCACTGACGCAAGGCCAAATGGCTTGCAAATGAATCTTAAACACCCAAAGAGAGTGATAAATGTAGTAAAATTCGTGCTAGATGGATGCTGTTGTACCTGGTGATAGGCCAAAGTTAAATCTATTGTTGAAAAACATTTTATGTACTAGGATTGTAATACAAACACGTCAATCAGACTGGGCCTGGATTGATCAGAATGGGAGACAGTATGGTGGCTGTGTCTTCCTAGCGGCCATAGGTGTTTCCTCCCCTCGCAGCTCCAGCTCTGTGTACGAGTCCGCGCCACACATGAGACATGGAAAATGTGGGAGGCGAGTGCGGCGCTGGTGCTGGGCATTTTTGTGGTGATTCACCGCCTGTGCTGCAGTGTCGGTCTGAGTGAGTTGTTGCAGCAGCGGGCCTTTGAGACCACTGTGCCTCGGGCGAACACTGGCAGGACTATGGGAGCAGGTGGAGCTCATGGCCCAAAAAGCCGCGCGTGGCAGCCGGCTGAAGCCCCGATCCAGCGATCGAAGGCAGCCTCAGTCTTTGCCTCTGGGGCTTGCCCCTAGGACTGAAAATGCCGGAAACGCTTGGAAGAAAGCAGCCCCAAAAACTCAGGGGACTTTGGAGGACATACAACCAGCACCAGTACTGGACTGCAATCTAAAGGTGGAGACTAAGAGTGTTGGACAGCGTGGGAGTGGGCTAATTATACCTGAAATGTTTAAAAATCCTCAATATGCAACCCACCCACCTCCCCTCGCTGGCAGGCTGACCATGTCCACTAGCTTCAAGCGCTCCCTGGAACTGGTGGAATTTAGTGATTACAGTGGTGAATTGGTGCCTCCTGTGAACAACAATCCTTCGTCTCAGGTCAGTGCAGATGTCAACGGGCGCTTGGATATGAATGAACTTTCCGGGGATCTTACTTTGTCAGGCCTACTTGTTTTGGCTCCCAGCTCCATTTGTGAAGGCTTATTAACTATGTCTGGGGAGGGAGGGTGCCACATTTTGCAGGGCCCTAGCTCCCCTGGTATTGTCATGCATGCCCAAGACTTTGAGAGTTTGCAGGTTCATGACAGGGTGGCACCAGCACATTTTCTGATATGCCAAGGCTCTCAGGGCCCTGATAAAATCCATGGGGCCACCTGTAACAACAGGGTGGGGAAGGAGGGCTGCTCTGGACAAGGTTAGGTTGGAGAACATTTTTATTCTCTATCGGATCAATCCAGGGATTCTGATAATTCCAATACTAGCTCCTCAATGGTTTCGGAGATTTATAATGGCTCCATTGCCCCCTCGACCTCTACATTGAGGCGGACTGCGATTAAACGCCAGGAAGGGATGATGGAGGTGGATTGTTCAACAGCCAACCCAGACAAGTCCAGTGGGAAGAGAAAAAAGAAAAAAGCTGCGAGTAGGGTGAGAGCAATGGAGTGTGACTATACAGACACTCAACAATTACAGCATAATCCAGATGATATGTCTGAGGGTCCTAGGGACTATGTTATTGATGCTATTAGCGAGGGGGCCCCTCCCTCTTTGCATCTTATTTATCAAACCATGATGGCCCAACATAAACAGATTCAAGGCGATAATAAGAAAGTCAGGGTTGCCACGAAGCAGCTGAAAGTTGCAGTAAGTAAGATTGCAAAGACCTGCTCAGATATTGGTGAGCGTATTGCTATGACTGAGACTAGGGCTAATGTGTTAGAAGCGGAACTGGGGACTGTGGCACAACAATCTGCCATTCATGACACTCAACTTATAGATATCCAGTGGAAAAAAGAGGATTTTGGAAATTGGCAACGCCGCAATAATCTGCGTATCTTGGGGATACAAGAAGGAGCAGAAGGCCAAGATCCAAGGGCTTTTATAGTTAGGCTATTCAGTGCTGCATTTCCTGATTTGGTCGGCTGGCACTGGGAGAAAGAAATACAAAGAGACCATTGGTTCCCACTGTATTTGAAGAAGCAACGATTGGTGGGAGAAACCGTGGTAAATCAACCAAAAGCTAGGGCCATTATTGTTTATTTTGGCAACTATTTGCTGCATCAAGCAATTTTTGAAAAAGCTCGTCCTGACTAAAAAATTAACTGTGAGGGTTGTACTTTTTTTACCCGCCCAGATTTTTGCCATGCCACAGTGGAAAGACGCTGGCGTTTCAGACAAATGATAAGCCCTTTCAGGATAAGGGGCAGAGGCTTATTTACTGAATCCTGCTTGTCTTAAGATGATATATAACAGCACAAATCACCCTTTTACCTCTGAGATAAAGACTAAAGAGTACTTACAATCCCTGACTTAATTGAGTTTGATGGGGAAATTCAAAGAGTGTTTTGGATTATCAGATTATTTGGTCTGTGTATTTTATGGCTGGCTATTGTTATTGATATTTGGGGTCACTTACTGTTTTACTTGATCACTTGCTTTTTTTGGGCAGGGCTCCTTGTAGCTCTGTGGCGGTATCGCTTCAGACTCTAGGATAAAAGAGCTTGTTTTTGGAGTCCTTGAGCAGAGTGGGCCTTTTCCATCTTACAGAGCTTCAGTCTGGCTGTCTCATTTGGTAGGGATTGGGAGAGGGTTGGGGGTGGGGGTAGTGAGGGTTGGGGAGTGGGTGTTTTAGGGTGGTGGGATTGGTGGGGGAGGATTGGGTTGGGTAGGTTTAAGGGGGGGAGATGCACAGTAGAGTATTGTTGGAATATTGCATATTTAAGATTAGTTTTGCTATGATTTTGGTAGTTGCTGATAGTGATTTAAATGGGATACTGTAATAATTCACATATAGCTACGGTAAATAAATCAGGAATAGCATTTCAGCTATTAGCGTGGCCCAGACCGAGTTGGCCCTTTTGGAGCTACAGATCACGGGGCTCGCTAGGAACAACTTCCCTATGCAAGATATTTTAAATCAAGTTGCGGCAGCGAAAGCCAGAGTCACTCATATGTATCTAGATCAGGATATTATTAAAGCTCAGATTCGTAGACAGGAATGTTATGAGCTAAGTGAGAAGGTGGGTAAGCTTTTATCATATAAAACTAGACAAAAGGTGACTCAGGATGTTATTACCTCAATTAAGGACAAGGAAGGCCAGATTGATCGGGGGATCTAGCAGTCTTAAAGGTTTTTAAAGATGATTACTCTGCATTATACCAGCAGGAAACTCAAGATCCCTATGATTTAGTAGAAAGGATCAGCCTACATCTGAGTAAAACTTCAGGACCAAGATTGCTTGTGGATGAGAGCTGCCAATTAGCTACCCCTATTACGTTGGAGGAAATCTCTGTAGCTTTAAGCTCTCTGCCTAGCGGGAAAGCCTCTGGGCCAGACATGATTCCAAAGGAATTTTTTATTTTTTAAAGATCTTTTTTGGTGAATTGAAAGATGATCTTTCGGCATTATTTAAGTCAGTACAGGATGGATCACAGGCACCGGCCTCCTGGCTATCTGCTAATATTATCGTATTTAAAAAAAAGATAAAGATCTGTTATTACCAGGCTCTTACCGTCCTATTTCACTAATAAATGGAGACGCTAAGCTATATGTTAAAATTCTTGCGACTAGATTGAGTCGAGTAATTAAGAAGCTGGTTTCTCCATGGAAGCATGGATTTATCCCTGGGCGAGGGACCGCTGATCATGTGAGGTGGGTCATTGCCATGCTAGTTGCATCTCTGGCTACATAAGCCCCTATGTCATTAATTTTACTAGATGCCTAAAAGGCTTTTGAGCGGGTGAATTGGGAGTGTTAATGGGCAGTATTTCTTAAATGTAATATAGATCCTGGTTTTATTAGGGCTGTTCAGGGCTTATATCAGAAGCCCACGGCACAAATTCAACTGGCTGGGGTGGCTTCTGAGCCTATTTTTATTACAAGGGGCACAAGACAGGGATGTCCCTGCTCGCCTTTGCTTTTTGCACTTTATATAGACCCTTTAATTAGAAGGCTACTTGATAACAACTTGATTGCCCCTATGGTAATGATTGGAGGTACATTTAAATGTTGGTGTATGAGGATTATATAGCCGTTACTACACCTGATCTAGGGACAGAGGTAGAAGAAATAAAGAAGTCAACTGTGGAGTTTGGTGAGGAGTCAAGCTATTTAGTAAATAAGGCTAAATGTCAAATAATGGGTAATGAATGGGTCTTTTTTAAGACAACAGGAAGGTAGAGCAAGTGAGCTATCTAGGTGTCAGATTAATGACTTATCTGGAGCGGATTGTTGAGAGCAATCTTGCCCCTGTTTTAGCCAAAACTAGAAAGGAATTACACCGTAAGAAAAATGTACACCTCACAATCATTGGGCGGTGCAACCTTATTAAAATGCACTTCCTCCCTAGGGTTCTGTATTTTTTTTTAACTATCCCATTGGAAATTAGCAATGACTGGCTCAAATACATGAAAAACTTAGCAAATGGTTTTATGTGGTGCTTTTCTAAAACGCAGCGGGCATATAAGTATTTAGTACTTTCAAGAAAGAAAGGGGGATGGGCATCCCCAAAGTTTCATTTTTATTATAGGGCAGCAGTCTTACAATATATTCAGCCATTAATTATTCAATATGCTGGTAATAGAGGTGGTGGTGAAATCTGTGCAACTATTTATAGTATGATATGGAGTAGGACTGCCAACGCTGCTTTTATGAGAATAGTGGAGCCCAGTTATTTAAAAAAATGTTAAGTTTAAGATTGTCCGGTCTGCATTTAAGGTTTGGTCTTGCATTAAAGGTAGAATTGGAATTGGTCAGCTTAATTTCTACACGCCTCTATGGAATATGCCCATACTCCCTGACATTTTTAAGGATAAATGTTGTGCTAAGTGGGTACAACGAGGCGTCCGGCGTACTGGGGATTTGTAGAAAGATAGTTATTTGAAATCATTTGATGAGCTGAAAACTGATTTCTTGCTTGATAGCAAAGATTTTTTTAAATGTTTGCAAATGAGGGATTTCTTGTTGTTTTCCACTTCATATGGCCCACTTGGAGATAGAAATCCAATTTTGGAGCTAATTGGCTGGTCAGCTCTCTGTACCCACTTCTTTTGGACCTATTGTCTGATGACTTGGGCTAACATGCAGAGAGGTGGGGACGAAGTATTGGTGCTTCTGAAGCTTCATTCCTGGCCTCTTTAGAGATGGCCCAGCGTTTTTTGCTTGCTGCTGGGCCACAAGCTCAACATTATAAGACAATATTTCACCTATATTATAACCCCACTAAGCTATCTAAATGGGGTAGGTTGAGGGGGTTGGTATGCCCCCACTGTAATAGATTGGTGGCTGATTTAATATATATGTTTTTTAGCTGTGGTATGCTGCAAGAGTTTTTTATTGATATTGCTAAGTTTCTATCAAGGATTATGCACCAGGATATTGTGATAACTCCTCAACTTTTATTATTAGGGATTGATGGAGCGGGGTGTGCAGGCCAGTCTCAGAGGTTTTTGTTTTTAACTATGTCAGAGGCTCAGTGTTGCATTGCTTCAGACTGGGTGTAACCAACTTTACCAACCTTTAATCAATGGCTAGCCCGTCTCTGCTCAATGTTTTATTTTGAGATGGGTTCTTATGCGTTTAAGGGTCAATCCAGCAGGAAGATCTGTAAATTAATCTGGGCCCCACTAGCACAATGGTTAGGTAGCAGACAACTGCTTTATTATGAGATGAATATATGGCATATTCTAATTTTTGCACTATTTCAGCACTTTTATTCTTGGCGATGGTTTTGAAGATCGTATCATTGACCATTGCTTGTTTAATATGAATGAATTAATTTATATGTATTTATATGCATCTTATTTATATTTTATACTGTGCATCTGTAAAAAATAATAAAAGAAAAAAAAAATTCTCAATCATAGGCAGGGGAAACTCGTCAATAATAATGTTTTTATTCAAGTCTCTGAGGTCTATGCATAATCGTAAGCAGTCATCTGGTTTACGAGCTACTACCAGGGGAGCCATCCATTCGGCACTCTCTACTGGTTCTATAATCCTATAACTCTTTAGTCTCCAAGGCATCTAACTCCTTCATAACATTTTCCCTGTGGGTATATTTCTGACTTTGTGACATACTGGTTCTGCCCCCTCCTTCAACACAATTTTGTGGACAAACCCACTCAGTTTCCCTAACTTACTGGAAAATACACTAGGAAATTGTTTCTTAACTTCCTCCTCCACAGTCGTACTTGGTTCACAAAGTAGCATTACTTGGTCTCCACTATTGGGGTCAAGGATAATGCATAAAGCCCTCAGGTCAATCTATTCAAGTACAAAGGGCCCTTTTTCTGCCATATGTAATTTTTCTTTGGCTGTCCTGTTTTTAAATTCAAATTCTACCTCTCTAAAACCCACCATAGGAATGTTCTCACCTGTGAAGGTAACTGGGTGTACATCTGTAGAATTCAACTGGTCACCTAAAGTTGTGGCAAACAAGTGCTCCAAAACAAAATTTTGTACTATGGTGTAAAGAGACCCTGAGTCTGCCACAACCTGTATATGTATCCCACTAATATTTATGTTGCACCTGGGTTTTTTCTTGGAGCCAATGTTTACATGTAAAACAGTGTCAAGTATGCCTTCATCACTCATGGAATCATTCTCTCCATCCACATGATTTTCCTTGTCCATTGCACACTTAGCCATATTGCTGTCACCTTTGTTTGTCCTGCAAACATTTGCAAAATGGCGAATGATCCCACAATGTCACATTTAGTTTTGATCGCTGGGCAGTTTTTGTCCCTGGCTATATGGCCTCTATTACCAAACCTAAAACAAACTGGTCTTTTGTCTTCCAAATCAGGTTTACTTTCTACTGATTTATTCCACCCAGGACTTCTGCCATTCCTACTTTCTACTTTCTTCTCATCTTCCTTGGGATTGAATACCTTGCAAACTGACACCCCTTCACTACCATTTTTTCAGAGCAGATTTAGCACACTTTTTTGACATTTTAGCTTTCTTTACAATCGCAACAATTTCATTCAAAGGTGAATCACTACACACCCATAGCTTTTCTTGGATACTTGCATTATTAGAGTGCATTAACATTTGATCTCTATTGAGATTGTCATGTAGAATCCCAAATCACGGCTACATAATCCTCTACTGACTGTCTTCAGTTGTCTCCGTCATAAAAACGTTTACCTGTGGATAGCCACACAACCTTTTGGTTGGTAATAAGCATCTACATCTTCCAAGGCATCTTTAAATGCATCTGGGCTGTCAGTCTGTCTTATTTTCTTTTCCATCTGACTATAAATGTGCAAACGTTTGGGGCCAAGACTGTTTCTGTTTCTTCCTAGAAGGTGTAAATTCCTCATAATTTTCTTTTTCTAGAGCTGAGATGTAATTAATAAAGTATTCTTTCCAGTCTAGCCATTTTACTAAAGGCTCACCAGGTCGTGAAAGAAATGTCACGAGCGGAGTGAGACCACAATTTTGAGAACTCATTACCAAATGCTTGCTTCCCTAAGGTTATTACTAATGTGACTATTAATATATGTACTCTACTACCCATGGTAAATGCACAATAATAAAAACAACTCAACAATCCTCTGTTGTAGAATATAGGAGTGCAAATCACTCTGGCAATAACTGCTGATTCAAGCGAAGTCGACTCGTTCCAATATGGCCTCGACGTAGCGTGAATGTGCACCCTTGATGTGCAGATGCCTGTCAACATAGCGTGAGTGCGTGTACTTGATGTGCAGAACCTCAATCCTTCAGAAACATCACTGGTTGATACACTTGATGTGCAGACGCTCACTTCTTCAGAGACGTCACTATTTGGTTGATGTGCTCTGCCACAGCGTTCCACAGCAGCTTCCCAAAAGTGCTCTCACTCACTGCTAATCCCCCTACAACTTGTGACCTGAGCGGGTCACAGGGACTGCTGAATGCTCCTGCACACCACACCACTAGCAAAACCTGCATTCAGCCCCTTGACATCCAGCGTCCGCAATGTCAATGATCCCAGCTTGCTCTCCCCCAGCAGACACTTCAGTTTAGTAAAGTATACTTAACACAGAAGGCCTCCACCTCGTCGTCAATTTGTAGAGATGACTCTGGACTCACAGTTAAGTTATGTATATTTATTGAGAGTAAGCTGGCAGCATCTGCATACACCATTCAGGGCCTTCCAACTGACACTCCCCACTCCCTTCAAAACCTCGTTCTAGAACCTGTTGCATCCTGTTTCCTAGGCACAGGTAACCAGGATACCACACCTTGTACCTCAATTGCATGCTACCGCTAACCCACCTCAATGTTTCAAAGACTGCGACAACACCTCTCTGCTAATAAAAACTGCTTAGGTTGCTGCTGGAATCATCCAGCAGATGTCAGCTGCCATTGGTTGTTAGGTGGCATCCAATACTGTATTCCGCTGTTGTCCCAACCTATGGAGATGCAAATCTTGGTGCACGGGATAGTGGATATGACAAAATGTTATTTTTCTAGGCTGCAAGCTCCGCCGAATGACACCAGCTACTCTGGTGCTGAGTTCTCCTGGCCATCTACCACACATCGTACTCTGCACTCAGTCAGCCTCAAGCAGTTTGTGTTCACAGTCTTGTGCATATAGCACGAGACTTTAACAGAGAAAATTCAATGTATCATAAAAGTTGATTAAATAATATAACAGATTGACAAAAAAGCCATCTAATTGTGAGCAAAGGCTAAAAGGGATAAATCTGTATCCAGTGCTGTCTGCGATAGTCAGTTTGAGCTCTCTGCAGGAAGGCCGCAAAAAGGTTATCAAATTGGAAGTTAGAAAATTTGACACAGAGAAACGCTTTGTTCCAGTATTCAGTATCCAAAGAGTTTGGTCCTGAGCAGGCTACCCTGGGGGTGATTTTGCTTTGCTCATCTGACATCATTTTACTGTAAGGGACAGCCAGGTCACATGCTTTGAAAATGATGCTTCAATAGGGGGTATGACCAGAGACACTGGAATTATGTGGGCTAGGAGGCCACATTATGTGGCAGGGTGACTAAATGATGTGGCAAGAAAAGGCAAATCATGCACTGTAATGCTGCACATTTTGCAGTATAGTTTTGCCATTTTATACATGATAACACTCTCTGGGAAAAGATGTCACCTTATTGTACTAGTTTAACAACCAAGTATAGCAATAATTAGCTGAAATATGACAAGTCAGCCTTTACAAAGGGCCTTCTACTGCGCAGGAACACATGTTGCATTGATTTTGGTACCTTTTGATATGTTTGAGCTAGAAACCATTGTTTGTTAAAATGTGCCGATAATGTAGGAGATGATGTATATGATGTATTATGTGGCGAATGGGGCAAATCCACAATAATGCAGATAACACAGTGGATGCCGGATTTCATAAATCCAGTGACCCTGGTTATGATGGCACAATACCTTAATTGCACTAACAAATAGGTCCCCCCCAGAGAATGATTTGGCAGGCTAGCTACCACCAGGGTCTAATCTGGAGTCTGTTTTTGGTGATTTTTAAAAAATAAGGGGCACATTTAGGAACTGGTGGATACAGGGGATCATCAGTTCTCAAGTTGTCAAATTTCGTTTAGAGATGAAGGACCCACTGAGTTTCCGGCAACTAAGTTTCACCTCGCCCAACTGTTAGAAAAGCTGTAGATTGCAGTCCATCCATCTCAGTCACTGATATATGTGCATTGATGCTTCCACACTATTTAAGACAGGTCACCCACTACTGTTTTTTTTTATTGGTCTTCTACCCCAGGAAAAAATATATGCCTCTGGCTCACATGGAGATTCCTCCTTGTGCATCGGTGACAATTGAGTTTTTTGGGGGTTTGTTTCTGAAATAAAAAAATCACTCATGACCTGTCATGACATGCTGGCTAGAAGGCTTACCATTTTTGCAGAAAAATCTCCCACTATTGAGCGCTCTCAATGAAAGATTCCGATCAAGCCAGCAGAGACCTCTAAATGCAGGAGGTAGGTTTCTGTAGGATTGGATAAGGTGCCCCAGTGGGTTGGCGGGACACTAAATATGCCCCAAGCCTTTACGGGACAAGTCCTTCCATAGCCTTTGATTCTAATTGGTGCCATAAATAGATGCCTGCCAAGGGACTGTTTGGTAACAGACTTGTGCCAGTAGTATATTTACACTCATGCAAAGTGGTATATAACTAATTACATATTACTGAATATATTTTTTGCATATTTCATTTCATATGTCACTTGTTAATCATATTACGTTTTTGTATTGTTTCGCATTGTCTTGTTTATCAACTAAAATTTATTTTGAGAGAAGCATTGTGCTTGGCTTTCACAAGCAACTTGGTAGGTTTTAAAGAGACACTGGTTTTACAAGGCAAGATTCATTTGCGCCTTAGTTCCAGGTGAGGAGGCTACTAGCCTCACTTAGTCCTCTGGTAGTTAGCAGGGGCAGAAAAACACATACACCCACATTTCTCTTATATGACAGAATGTGAAGGGCAACGTCCCAGTGATAAGGACTAGATACGAGCAGGGCATTTTAATTTCTGAATCCCAATTTATGAAAAACTTGTGCAAACAAAAGTGTCAAGCTTCACAAGGGAACGAACAAAAATGTAATATATCAATGTACATTACAAGTGACTCATAGTGCACACACTGCAAGCTCTTGGAATTTGCAAGAAAAAGACAGTGGCAAAGGGACATGACCCCCTTTCTCAGGATTCACATGGAAATGTGTCAATGGCTTATAGCTGCTTCTGCGGTCACCAAGCACTGAAAGTTCGCTGACTAACCTTGTCAGCCAGTAACCATATGCAAGTGGGCATCTCTTTCTTATGATTACTGACTGACAAGGTCAGTCAGAGAACTTTTTATGCTTCCCTTGTGCGAGAGGCATGTGAGGACGCCTTCTCCCCCTGGTGTTTTTCTTGTGATCTTCCATTTTCTGGAATGGTGCCCCTTGTCTCCTTAGGTAACAGGGTATCAATATCAACATGTAAATTAATCACCAACTTAGAACAGTGTGGACCCCGAGGATTGCACAGGTGCTATGTTTATATATAAATATCTTAGTGCTCAATTTGCTAAATCTTTCTTTCACTCCACTGTTCAAGAGTCACTTCCTTGTTAGTCTCATCAATAGCAACAGGTTGCGAGTGTGAATGCACAGATGGAGGTCTGCCGCCCTTTTTGAATGTACTTCTGTGCATGATCAGCTGTTCACAAGGATGCCCAGAAGAGCCCTGCCTCACAAACAGTAATGAGGCAGAATTTCTGTGACGGCTTGTGAAAGGTCTCCTCATGCCGTGCTACATTACAACACCCGGCACAGTGGTAAGCCTTGGCTGCTTGGTATCGCAGACCTTGCCCAAAACAACGCTCTGACCCGGCTAATCATAAATTTAGCCCACGGTCCTTTCAGGTACCAATTAGTATATATTTGGCTAATTCTCCCCTCCATATTGTAAATCGCTCCATTGTGAACCAAGTTTTGGAACTTAAGTTTGCTTTTATGATTGGGTGGGAAGGCCTTGGCAATGTGCAGTGAAATAGCGAGCTCATTACTAATATGTAGAAAAGAGCGGGGGGAGCTCTTGAATCACGACATACTCCCAAATTCCCACCCACTATGTGCATTTTGATGTATATATAAGCATAAAAATTTACAACTGATGTGAAATATGTCTATTCAGTAGCTCGCAGAGGTATTTTACTCTCATTCATTGTCCTCTAATTGCTCTTTTCTGGACAACAGCAGGACTAGCCTTAATGGGAAGTGGGACTATTTAAAGAGGTAGTAAATTTTCAGGCAGCATTTTAGGCACCGGGCCACCTTGAGGATCTATTACTGCCCTGGGTGGAAAGGAAGGCTGCTGAAGAATTTCTTGCACTCAGATGAACTGAAATTCTTGGATCAGAGCCAGGACAATAAAAGACATATGCTATTTATAACATGGCACACGCGATCCCTCATTTAGCAGAACTACGAGAAAGGGTTTCTAAGAAACTATCCTGTGCATATATTCCATGGAGGAATATTCCTCCTAGAGGAGGGAAAGCGAGGTCGCTTCTTAATTTGTTTTTCGTTACTGCTTGCGCTACCACTTCTTGCACAGCCGGATTTTGTAATATGCACTCTTAAGTAGTCCGTTATTTCTAGGAATTATTCAAACATTAATCTATACTGTAAAATGCAGGCTTGTTTGCAGGAACGTGAGCTGCGACGTGAGGCTTTTAAAAAAATAGGGATTTGATTAAGTGCAGTACATTGGGAAGAGAATTTCAGCTGCAGTATGGAACAGTGTTAGAGATAGATAGATAGATAGATAGATAGATAGATAGATAGATAGATAGATAGATAGATAGATAGATAGATAGATCTGTTCTCTGCAATCAGCTGTTCTGTCTCATACTCTTTTCTGGTTCCTCTTCTTGCTACTCTAGATTTCTTTTAATCACAATAATTAATTTACTGCTGACACTTTGTATACAAGTTTGACATCTTGGCGCATTTTCACCAGTTTTATTTCCAAAGTGCCTTTTCCTGACGTTCAATCGTATCATTCGGAAATCAGGTCACACAAAGGCTTGGTTTCCCCAGTGAAAGGATCAAACCATGAGGAAAGGATTGAAGGGAGGTTGAAGTCTTCAGAAATTGACTTGTTATAGCCAGTGTATTCTCTGAGCGCAAATCCAAAGGCACATTTTCACACAGCTAGTAAAAATGTCCAAAAATATCGCTCAGAGCAGGGGAATTCGGGTTTTTGGGACAATTCCAAAATACTTTGACATTGAGAAATTGCGAAGTGGAAAGGTCTGTCCCTCAGATGATGTAGTGGGAAGGAAATATGGTCTCGTACATGGAGCTGCCGCCTTTCAAACATAGGGAACCAGGTTAAAGTTCCGGCTTCAGTTCAGCAGCCTGTGATTATGGTCATATAACATAATCTCTTGTGCCTAAAAGAGTAGTCTGGTTCTGTTTTAAAGCTATCCAAATGCCCTAGGGACAGCTTCAAGCCACATTTTTTTTCAAAATAGCCTTCAACGTGTGACAATATTTGTCTAGGATTGCTGTGAACGACATCAAGGGAGCTCCCATACAGAAGGCTAACACTTCATTGATACTAGAAGTATGCCATCAAACGGCAAATGAAAGAGGTTGTCAAAACACCAACTTCCAGCTATCACTGCTGAGGGAAATCTTAACTCTCATGGAGAGCATTGGGGGTGGCTCGTTTGGACTCAAGCACTACAGTATTACACTAGACTTCCCACAAATTACCTAAATACACTCCAATATTCAACAACAAGCTGTCAGGTTAGCCTATTCCTCTGACAATGTCAACACATTAATTCCGACCAGAGAGCACCACCATGGCTTCCAGTGAAAACTCTTGTGCACCATGTATAAGGCCTACTGGGGCACAAGTACAGGCTAGCTGCACAGATTCACAACATATCACAGAGATTCAACAGGGACTAGGGAGCTGCAGATTCTCACACACTCAACCACCTAAAATTCAAATGACTAACGCATACTTATAGCTCACTAAGCGGTCATAGGCCTCTGGAGCATCCTCACTCCATCACAAGAAGAACCTTCTCCATTTTTGGCCATATCAGAACTCTCAGAGATGATTTTGAATAACTAAAAGTGACTTTTCTCTAACCAACAGACCACAGGGACCACACGCCAATCCAGGATCCTTGAACCGCTCGCCTGAAATAGAATCAAAATATCAAACAACACATAAAGTAAAACGAATCCGAAGGGGGTGCGAACCAAGGGAGGCTTCATTGGAGGCTCCTAGCCTCTGATGGATATAAATCAACTAGTACATGGACAATATGATATGTATCCTATCATTCAAAAGCCAACATCTGCAGAAGGTCATTCTCAGCATCTGCTTGGGCATCGGTCTAGGCACCGAATGTAAGAGACTGACCAACTCTCCCACACTCAACGTTATGCCAATCTCTTCTCAGTTTCCTTTTCCCTGAAACAGACCTATTTGAGGAACAATCATGATCTCAGCCTGAGAAGTACTAACACCATGAAAATTATCTCCACCTAGATTCAGCACTCTGAAGTGTCCAGCAGGTGACATGCCAGCATATTCCAAAGCTTCCACAACTGATAAATGAAAAATGAGTTAAATAAAATAAAAGGTGGATGTTCAGGAATCTTTCCTTTTAATTTACTTCACTAAATGTATTGAGACAAAAATATGCCTGCAGATAAAACAAAATCCCCTTCTTTACCAAGGTAATTATTCCATTTGAGTCTGGCCTGATAATCAAGGATCGAATAATTTAATAGGATGAATATCTCTTTTGTTCCCAATTGTTTCTTCTCTCACTCCAGTTTTTGTTATTGTGTAAGGCAGCTGCATATGGAATGGTCACTAATGCAGTGTTGTGTGTGAATCATTGAATAGAGTTGAACCACTACCATATTGTTATATATGGCTGATGGTCTGTTTATTGAAAATACTACCAATGTGTCTCCCTTGTATTAGATATGACATAATCAGGTTCGGCTTGGCCTGTAGGGCAATCAAACAGTGCCCAACGGGCTGATCTGACAGGTCAGTGCATCGACCAATGTTATGGCTGTTTGTGGGTTTGTTTTATGCTCTGCTTGGCCGTTTTTACTGTTGATGTTCATGATATTAAAACAAACATTACCTGTAGCACGTTCAAATCCATGGATTCTTCTATACTTTACAAGACACTTGCACAGCTTTACAAGTTCAAGACTGCCCAAATTTGCAAACATGGGCCACTTTTTTGGTTTTATGATTCACTAATGTGGGAAACATTTATTTTGGTGCTCAGGCCTATTTTCTGTTCCAGACTGACTCTGGACATTGTGTCCCTGTTTGAACTCTAATGCAGTTTTCCACTTTCCCAATATCTCTAACATTGTTGCTCATCTATTCTACCATCAGTACTTGGGCATTCAAGCCAGACTCACTAGTCTGTATTTTCACATCTGTGCTGGAGAAATGGGTTCCTTGTAAATGTCTTCATACAGGGCTTTATTTCATAAAAGGTAGCTGTTTGGAGAAGGAATGCTGGGCTGCCAGTACAAATGCTGCTTACCATGTTGTAGCCGAGAGCTCATAAAATATTAAACCAGTGGCTTCAGGCCGACTCATTTCATAATTATTGGCCCCTATGAGACACACAAAAGGATAGACAGAGGTTTCCTGATGTGATTTGACCCCCACTCTCCAAATGTTTATGTCATCAAGAGTATTTCCACAGGACAATTGTGAAAAGGGTCATCCCAGGACTTGTGTGGGATTGTCCCTATTGATGTGTGGTATGCTCAAACAGTGGTGTGGGGGGGGGATAGATACTTCCCTCATCAGGCCATGAAGAAATTGGCAGTTTGCGGTATTTAATAATATATATGTGTGTGGTATAACATGCTTGGGTAATCATGTATTGTGTAAATGTTTTAATCTAACAGTACATAAGTACTGCAGTTTAAGATGGAAGTTACTCACTAGGGGCTGTATTACACCAGTGCCCTGGGGCCACAATGGACATGTGCACCTGCTTTGTGCACTCTCAGGACACTATAGTCTCATGGAAGGGGCTGCAGGCACTTATGCAGCCCTTTCTGTAATAGTGATAGTGCTGGCCCACATGTAGTGTCAGCTATCTCGAGAGAGCATTCCCTCATTTGCATGGGGTGTGGCCTCATGCAAGTGAGGGAATCTCTTATCTTTTGGCCTGTGCCATATTATAGGCATCGATGCAAAGGCAAAGAAGTCATCAGGAATCCCACTGGAAGGGAGGGAAGAAGTAGGGTCCCATGCCCCCCCCTGACATTCTCCTGCAGGAAGGTGTTGTTTGTAGAGCTCTCCAGCTATGTTTGAAAAGTTCCCAGTAGTAGCTTTATCCTGGTATTTTCAGTCTAACATTTCTCTAACCCCTTGAATTAATTTTGTGGAGACATGCAGGTCTAAATTTAGGTGTAAATCTACACTTGAAAATGGTAAATACATACATGTAACTTTACTTGTGTGAAAAGGCCCCCACGTTGATAATGTTGGGTATGCAACTGCGATGGCCTCAGGACCAGAGCTGAGAATATCCATGATACAGAACGATTCTCCCACTAGCCGAGCTAACTGCACTTTGCAGGCTGTGTAGGGCCTTCACCTGGGTAGCTTACACTTCATATCATACTGAATCACATTCTACGTAATGAAGTTGTATGGAAAGTGTGTGCACCTTATTGTTCAACTTCACTGTTCAACATACATGAGTTGTAAGCCACAAGTAAAGATGGTTGGTACTAGTCCCCGCAATCAAACTGCCAGCTCACTTGACATCCTCACATAGGTTACTAAACAGTTGCAGGTTTCTCATAAGATCTTGCTTACTTCTTAAGATATTTGCAAGGTCCCTTCGAATCTATGGTACCATTTATCAGCTGAGGTTCCTGCAGATTCAGAGTTATGAACATGTGACTCAGGCACAACTCTCAAGCATAACACTTAGGCCCTCATTACAACCCTGGCGGTGGGTGATAAAGTGGCAGTAATACCACCAACAGGCTGGTGGTAATTACCGCCAAATTATGACCATGGCGGTGATATCTCCAATAGACAGCCAATGTACCACACCATCCACCATGGCGGAAACAACAGCCACCACGGCGGTAGGCGCCAACAGCCAGGTGGAAGACAAAGTACCGCCCACCATATTTTGACACAGAAAATTGAAACCTTTTCCGGGGCAATACAATGCCAACAAAAGCCTGGCGGAAACAGAGCTCAGAAATGAAAGAACTCACCATTGGAGACACGGGGAAGAACCACGCCACCATGGAACCCTAACTGCAAGTTTTCCCAGTGATCTTCTACGTTATGCTCCACCTGGAACACCAACGCCGACAAAGACAACAACGGTGACTACAGCCGCCTAGCACACAAGGGAGGGAGGGAGGAAAACGAGAGTGACACATACCCGCACGACACACACTCGACACACACACACCATACACAGAAGCAGCTGCAGACGAAAAAATATTTGTCCCCGAAAAACGGCAGAATAATGCAAGGACAACAGGAATTGACTAAAGTGATTGTAATCAGATCAACATCAAAATTAATAATTCGATTTGGCAATGAAACAGATATGTACACATGTACAAAAAAGGGACACTGCCTAGTCTAAAGTTCAAAGGGCTCACATGGTCACAGGGCACAGTCTAAGGCCCAACTCAAATCCTGAGCACATCCGGATAGAACACTGCAGGGGCATCAGTTTGCAAATAGTAAGGCAGCTCAGGGGGAGGAAAGGGGCACCTCAGCCAGATGCAGGAACAAGCCCACTGGTTCTAGAAGGGGCAACATGCCCATTACTTTGTCCTGGGGAGTGCAAGGTCACAGTCTCTGGAGTGGGTGACTTGCCCATTGGTTCTGGAGGGGGCAGCCCGCACAGTAGCCCCTGGAGGGTGGACTACATGGCCTCCGCCGGCAGTGATGGCTGCATGGTGGTGGTGGTTGGGGAAGGCTCCAGGCAGCCCCTGCACTCACTGATGGCTGCTCATCCACAGCTGGCGGTGGGGGCCCCGTGACAGCTAGTGGTGGTGGCGGGGTTAGGCTGACAGCTTCCGCTGGTGTAGACTGTCTCTTCTCCTCCTGTTCATGGGTCCGGGTTCCCTTATCCTTCCTGGCAGGGGTGGATGGGCTCTTCCCCTCTTTGCCTGGTGGTACAGGCTCCTTCCCCTTCTTCACAGCTAGTGGTGGCTCCTTCCCCTTCCTCACAGCTGGTGCTGGCCCCTTCCCCTTCTTCACAGCTGGTGCAGGACTCTTCCCTTTCATCCCTGGTGGAGCTGGCTCCTTCCCCTTCGATGTCGTAGGTCTTGTATCCTCACCACCATGAGTAGGTGGTGCTACCACTGTCCCCGTGGACTGTTTGGCTGAGGTGCTAGGCTGTGTCTTTGGTACCGTGCCCATACATGCAGGACGGGGGGAGTGGTAGGGAAGAGGTCAATTCAGGCAAGGAAAAGCCTTTTAGGGACGTTGGGGCAGGAGGAGGGAGGAGTAATGGGAGTGGAGGATGAGGGAGTGGTTGTCGGAGGTGTATGTCTGCTGGATTTGGGTGCAGGTGCATGGGCTGTATGCTGATGTGAGGTGGATGGCTGTTGGGTGTATGAGTGCTTGAGTTTGTGTTCTTTAGGGAGGGACAGACACAGCGGGAGAGGACACAGGGGACGCGTGCATGGATGTTGTGGAGGTGTCTGCCAGTGAAGTGTGGGTTCTGCTTGGTGTGGTGATGCTGGTAGTGGATGTTGATGTAGTAAATGCAGGTGGGAGGTGGAGGAGGAGGAGGAGGAGGGGGAGACAGTGGAGGCTGTGGATGTTGTCGTATCTGCAACGGTATGGTGTTTGTGTGAGTGCCTGTGGGATGAAGTGTGGTGCTTGTGTTTGCCTGTGCCACTCTTGGGTGTTGCCTTGTATGCATGCTTGTCTGTTTGTGTGCTTGGGATGGATTGGGGTTGAGGATAATGGACTGGCAAGTGGTAGTTGGTGGGGGGACGGTTGAAACAGGGACAATGGCTGCCATCAGAGAGGAGGCCAGAGCCTGAATCAATCTCTGTTGAGCCGCCAATCCACCATGAATGCCCTCCAGGAATGGATTGCATTGCTGCATCTGGGATGCCAGCCCCTGGATGGCATTTACAATGGTTGACTTCCCTACAGAGATGGATCTCAGGAGGTCAATAGCCTCCTCACTCAGGGTAGCAGGGCTCACTGGGGCAGGGCCTGAGGTGCCTGGGGCGAAGGAGATGCCCACCCTCCTGGGTGAGTTGGTACGGGCAACTCGCTGAGGGGCTACTGGAAGGGCTGTGCTGGTACGGGGGTGGTGGCTGTACCTGCAGCTGGCGTGGTTACAGAGGACAGAGGTGTGGTGTCCCCTCCAGTCTCCACCGTGGTGCTCCCCTCGCCCTCCATCCCACTGGTTCCCTCGGCGTTGGTTGACTCTGCCTCCAGGGTCCTGTGGGGTGCAGCTCCCTCTGTCGCCGGAGCCTCTGCTCCTCCGCCAGATGATGCTAATGCACATAAGAACGGAATGACAAAACAAGAAAGGGGGCGAGAGAGACAAAGGATACACTGGGTCAATGACTGCACCAACACCAGCATTGGTGTACACAGCACCCTCACACACAGGGAACAGGCCTACGCACTATGCATTGCACTGCCAGTGATATGGCTAATCACCGAGACATGAGAAGGAGCACACACCGCCAACTGCAGAACATCTGGGACACATGCAGCCCTGGCTAGAAGTGAATACTAACAAGCTAGGATACCTGTATTTGCCATGCAACCCTTACCCTTCAGATGACCTACGCTGCCAAGTCTGGCCTGGCCTTAGGGGCACCCACTAACACACAACCACCACCCGGATACCACCCCACCAGCCATAGGTTGTAACTATACTCACTATACTCTCCCCCTTGTGGCTGCTGTAATGCCCTTAAGCGCCCATCCAGCTCAGGGTAGGCCACCGCCAGTATGCGGGCCATCAGGAGGGTCAGGATCCGACGGGCACCCCTTCCTCATTTGGCGGCCATCCCCAGTTGGGCCTCCGCGGTCTTCCAGGCCCAGCGTCTCAGGTCCTCCCACCTTTGTGACAGTGAGTGCTCCGCCTGCCATAGACCCCCAGAGTCTGCACCTCCTTGGAGATGGCACGCCATAATCCCTTCTTTTGATGGGTGCTGACCTGCAGAGGTAATACATACAGGAGAACTCCATTAAATGAACAGTCCAGCCTGTCACACACATGGCCCACCATACCCAATCCCATCAACATTGCAAAACACATAGGCCAGCTCACAACATGTACATCGCCAAGAGAAAAAAACTCACCCCCCACCCACCCTTACATGATGCCTTTCACACAATTCCATGCATTCATGCCACAAGCATTGTACCCACAGTGTATCCACCTGTTGGTCTGAAGGCCCATACAGCAGTCAGTACTGGGGTTGGACCCCATCCACCAGCCGCTCCAACTCCTCAGAAGTGAAGGCTGGGGTCCTTTCTCTGGTCACATGGGCTATGGTAAGTTCCAGACACAGGTCACAGCAGCACATGCAGTGAAGGTCTTCTCCTGTTGAAGGTCAGGAAACGTGATGATTGAGAAATAAAATGGTGGTCACATCCGCAGCGTTGTATATCGTCACAGCCGGAGTACATCCCCATTGGCCACTGTACCCTCTAGGGCCCAATATTATCCAATGAAGGATTGCACAGCGGTTCACGACTGCCTACTGCCACGGCGCACCGCGGAATTACCTCACTTCCACCTGTCCTTCCACACTGGACGGATGGTCGCCATTTCAGGGGGGGGGAGATAGGCCTATGGATAATTGCTGCGTAACAGGATAAAAAGCACATACTTTTAAATTCCACTGTCCCAAAACATGATTGCACGATGTGGACTGCTGTTGTGGTATGGTTGTTCAAATTGTGACAGCCACTCACTCTTGTGTACCTTAGATACCTACCGCTGTGGATGAATTGGAGATGGAGACATACCCCCGGGTACAGACCCCTGGTGGACTTAGCTACACTGGAGGACAGGCACATAATACTCACCTATAGACTGGACAGGGCCACAATCACAGAGCTGTGTGCCCAGTTGGAGCCTGACCTGATCTTATCTATCCTTCATCCGACTGGGATCCCACCTCTTGTGCAAGTTCTAACAGTGCTCCATTTCCTGGCAACTGGTTCTTTCCAAGTGACAGTGGGCTTGGCATATGGAATATCACAGCCAATGTTCTCAATAGTGATGGCAAGAGTCTTGTCCGCCCTTATAAAACACATGGGCAGCTCCATTGCTTTCCCCCAGGTGGAAGATTTGGCCACTCTGAAGGCCGGATTTTATGCAATGGGACATATTCTCAATATAATTGGGACGATTGATAGTACACATATTGTGTTTACCCCCCCCCCGGCAAAATGAAAACAGGTGTACAGGAATCGTAAGAGTTTCCACTCCATGAATTTGCAGAAGGTGTGTCTGGCGGACCAGTACATCTCCCACATCAATGCTAAGTATCCTGGGTCGGTGCATGATGCCTTTGTCCTGAAGAATAGCAGCATCCCAAA
Organism: Pleurodeles waltl; assembly: GCF_031143425.1. NCBI lineage: Eukaryota > Metazoa > Chordata > Amphibia > Caudata > Salamandridae > Pleurodeles > Pleurodeles waltl. The sequence continues at coordinate 1,009,327,357 of NC_090439.1, read as the reverse complement.
CGTGATGGCCCAACTACAGAGGCACAGAGTGTGACTTATAGGTGAGCCTTGGTCCCCACCCAGTGTATGTTGGTGTATGCCTATGCTGTTGGCCAAATAGGATAGTGTATGGCTAAATGTTGTCCATATTTGCAGGAGACTCTGTTTACTCAAACCTATCGTGGCTGCTGACCCCTGAGCGGAATGCCAGGACAAGGGCAGAATAACATTATAATGAGGCACATGGGCGAACCAGAAGGATAATTGAGCGAACCTTCAGCCTCCTGAAGGCCAGGTTCTGGTGCCTTCATCTGACAGGTGGATCCCTGTGCTACTCAGCCGAGAAGGTCTGCCAGATAGTAGTGGCATGCTGCATGTTGCACAACCTGGCACTCAGGCGCCATGTACCTTTTCTGCAGGAGGAGGAGACTATAGATGCCCCTGTGGCAGCAGTGGCCCCCTGAGGACATTGAGGATGAGGAGGCAGAGGATGAGGATGAAGACAACAGAACCACAGTTATCCGAAAGTATTTCCAATGACACACAGGTGAGACAGTGCAACTTTACATTTCTATGACTATTGTATTCTGTGTGGCATTGGCATGCTGGCATTACCCACTTGTTTCTTCTACTTACTGTTACCTATGGATTGTCATTTTACAGATGTTGGTGATATGACATCAATGTCCTGATGTGATCACAACAGCCAGCAAACGGTCATTCTATGCTCTCACTATGTACAGTTAATTTGCAATAGAGGTAGCTGTTTCAATGATTACAAATTTGCAAAACATGAAATACTAGTAGTCGAAGTTTGTCCAAGGGTTTTTATTGTAGTACAAAGATATTGATGGGAAGGTGCAATGGAATGGGGTGATGATGGAGGAAAGTCCAGGGTATTGTTCCAGTCTGTTTGTAGCACAGGTGCAGTGTCCAAGGGGGACATAGGAAGGGGAGCAATGGCAGTTCAAGGTGGACAAGGTGACAGAGTGGGACACAAGGGGGACAATCAGGAGAGTCTCATTTCCTGGTGGTGGTCGTGGCAAGTGTCTCTGGCTTCTGTCTGGGTTGCAGGGAACGTTTGCGGGGTGGTTCACCTTCTGCAGGGTGAGGGATGCTGGTGGCCTGTGAGTCCTGTGGCGGGACCTCCTGCCCTCTAGCGGAAGTGGAAGGCTGATTGATGGACTGGCTAGTAGTAGGTGCCTGCTGCTGTGCTATTGCTTCCCTCATGATGTTGGCCATGTCTGTCAGCACCCCTGCTATGGAGATCTGGGTGTTGTTAATGGCCTGCAAGTCCTCCCTGATTCCCTGGTACTGTCCCTCCTGCAGCCGCCTGTTCTCCTCCACGTTGTCAGGGATCTGGCCCATCGTTTCCTGGCAATGTTGGTAGCTTCCCTGCTCCTGTCCTTCCCCTGGTGCACAGCAGTCCTCCCAGTGTTCCTGTTGGCCTGTGTCTCTGTCCCCTGAACGGTGTGCCCACTGCCACTAACCAGAGGTCCCTAAGTGTCTTGTGGGTGAGATGTGGCCTGGGGTCCCTGTACAGGTGGGTACACTGCTGATTGACATGTCTGGGGACAGAGGTGTGGGTATGCTGGGTGGGTGCTGTGGTGTTGGTTCCTGGTGGGGAAGGCCCTGTGGTAGTCTGTGATTGGGCTTGGGTGACTGACTGTCCATTGGTCCCTGATGGGCCAGGTAGGTCCTCCAGATCCAGAAGTCCAGAGTTACTGTCATCACTGGGGGCATCTTCTGTTGGGGGACTGGACAGTCTTGGCACCTCCTCTCCACTGACATTGGCTGGGGTACCCGTGGGGATGTAAGTGATGTATTATGCTTCATGTGTATGACATATTGTACTTCCCTGACCTCTCCTCTATCGTGGTGTTGCCCTGCAACCTTTTGTTTGTGTATGGTGATGTATTGTAGGATTGTTAGTTTCCCTATGCTGTGCATGCTTTTCTGATGGGTGTCCATGCAGGGCTGGGAGGGCTGCCCATGCATTGGTATTGCATACAGGTCCTGGCATTGGTGTTAGTCAGATGCAGTATGTGGGATGGAGTGGAGTGATGGAAGTGAGGGTGAAGGGATTTGATGGCATGCAGGTATGGGGGTGATAAGTGGTAAATGTTGACTTACCAGTGTCCATTCCTCCGGCTACTCCAGTGAGTCCCTCAGGATGCAGTATTGCCAAGACTTGTTCCTCCCATGCTGTGAGCTGTGGGGGAGGAGGTGGGGGTCCACCGCCAGTCCTCTGTATGGCAAGCTGGTGCCTTGCTGCTATGGAATGTACCTTCCCCGTAGGTCCTTCAACCTCTTCCTGATGTCGTCCCTTGTTCTTTGGTGCTGTCCTACGGCGTTCACCCTGTCCACGATTCTCTACCATAGCTCCATCTTCCTTGCAATGGATATTTGCTGTACCTGTGCTCCAAACAGCTGTGGCTCTACCTTGACTATTTCCTCCACCATGACCCTTAACTCCTCATCTGTGAAACGGGGGTGCCTTTGTGGGGACATGGGTGTTGTGTAGTGTGTGTTGGTGACAGTATGTTGAGTAATGTGATGGGGTGTGTCATGTGGGGTGTGTGAGGGATGTATGGGTGTAAGTGGTGTGTGTCTAGTTGTCTAAGTGGTCTTGGTGTCAGTCTGGTGGCAATGATTTGTATTCGTAAAGGGTAGTGGGTGATGTGGGTGTGTGCTTTATAGTGCTTTGGGTGGATAGGTGTGGTGTGTGTATTGGTGTCAGGTGTGTTTTTTTCGTATTGGCCAATGTAGTGTTGTTTTGTATGTGGGTCTCCATTCTGAGCGCAGCGGTATGTACCGGCAATGGTTTACTGTCTTTGAATGTCCACTGTGGTGATTTGTGGGTCATAATGTGGTGGGCATTGTTCTGTTGGCGTAACGGCATGGGTGTTTGTACTGCCACTTTTGCACTGACCTTTGGTCTGGCGGATACGTGTTTATGGCTGTATTCTGTCGGATTGGTGTGTGTGTGTCATAATATGGCGAACGGATATTCGTCACTGCGGCGGTATGGTGGTGGCCGTCAGCGTGGCAGTAAGCGGAATTTACCACCAATGTCATAATGAGGGCCCAAGTTGCTGTGTTTTATGCATTAAGATGTGTGGTCCTGTGCAACCTCTGCCGTTGAGATTGGTCATTATATGATGTGTTGGAAAATGAAGGTAAATACAATATTTTTTCTTGTAGAGTAGTTTTGGGAATCTGATGAAACCCTGATTAATGGCAATCAGGCACATGCTAGTTTCATGTGGGATGGATTGTTACTGCGTACTGATTGTGAGCAGACTTGGTATAATTCCGGCTGTTTTTTTGAGCCACGACAGATCCTCGGCTCGGCTCTGGCTCGGCCCTCCCTGTTAATTTTCTGGCTTGCCACCTCTAATTTATTGCTGTAGTCAGTGCCTCTGGGGTAGGCTTTATGCAGCCAATTATTCATAATTAAGGGAACGGTGTAATCGCGCAATTTTCTGTGATTTTCCGTCAAAATAGTAAGATGCGATTACCAAAATTACTTTTATGACTCTGGTGTAATTAGGTTTGCCCAGACCTACCTTTAAGCTTTGTTTCCGTGAATTCAGATTTTGATGTATAATACTCACCTCATGTCTTTAATAAAAGTAGGACTTTCTTTGACTGTCTAGCTGTGTGTGAATGATGTAGGGAGGGGTGAGCTCTGTGAAACTTAATATGATGAATTTCACCTTTTGACTTACATTTAAAAATGTCAGTTGTCTTTGCACTGGCAGAGTACACAGCTATGATCAATGACTGCTCCGGGAAAGAGAAATGCTTCCGTGGCACTGGCTGGGGGCCTCAGTGTCATAAGGTTAAATACGTTGCCTTTGAAGTAACACCGCGGATGCCTTTCTGACAAGAGAAATATGAATATCACACAAGCCCCGCACATTGTGGTCACACAAAGGCCGGTGGTGAGCACTGGGCACTCATTATTTACCTCATAATCAGGGGTGTCGCCAGCCTTTAACGGCGCTGTCTCTCCTCTCAAGCACGTTAATCCCCTCTGCGCCCCCATTCACGGCCATCATGGCTTCCTCGCAGTTTAGTGGATTGAGAAAAAGGCTTTCATCCTATTGTGGGCCCATCTTTTACACTCTTCCCATCCCAGGGTTTAGACACGAATTTGCAGTCGGTTAGTGTAGCGCCTCGCATGACTTGCGCATCCGCGCTGGGGGTAGGCCGGTCGCACCGCATTGTCACAGTTCAGTCTCCCCCTGTGGCCCACATCAGGCCCCAACCGGACAAGGCGCAGGGGCTCCGCCGGGAGCCTCATTGTGCCCGAGTTCATTAGCACCACAAAGGCCCTCAGTGGAATGTCTGCCTTTAGCGTCCACTCACAGAATCAACTTTTTTAAGACTCCAGCAGCTCCAACTGAGAGAGGAATTCCTTCAGTTAGGCGGAAGATTAGTATGCTGGTAGGGATGAGATGAGGCCTAACGGCCGAAGCTGAGGCTTTGGAACTGGGGAACCAGGTTTCAGCCCCAACGTCGACTCAACATCCTGCGATTTTGGTCAAATGCCTTAAAAATGAATCTGACTTTGTGAGGAATAACCTGGTGCTCAGGTAAAGCGACCGAATTCGGGCTATTTTAAACTACACCAAAATTCACAACCGTTCTGGATTTAGGAGAATGTGTGATGCTGTTGAGGCTCATTGGATGACGTCCTGGTCCGGAAACATTGCAGTATAATTTAACATGCACATTCATAGCGGGTTTTAGATTTGCACAAATTAACATGTGATAATGAAATGGCCACACATTTAGATAGAAATCGGGACTATTGTGCTTAAATCGCCTTTTGTCTGGATTTATTGATTCCAAATTAGCACCACCACCTAGGGTATATTATGATGTGGTAATATTACTTTTCTCTAAAATACAAAAATATTGCTAAATATTCAAAAATACTCCCCGCTCATTTAGCACTAAACTTGACACCATCCACCTACTCTAAGCGAGGGCAGACAGAGGAATGTGAGATTTTGTAAAGTATGCCTATGCAGGCGTTTCTTGACATGAATAATATCCCGAGGGCCCTGGGGCATCCTTGGGGAGACAAAATCATGTCAAGTTTACCTGATTCTTGTCTGAGGACCAGAAGCAACTGACTCTCAGGTATGTGCAGAGGCCTCACAATGCGTCTTATTGCAGAAGGAGAAAGGGACAGCGTTGTGCTTCTCTCTCTGGGACGCCCTCGGCAGGATGTACACACAGAGGTTAGAGGGAGATTAAAGTGAACTGGTGCTGACCCCAAAACGTTCCCGCGTTCTGTACTGTGTGTCAAGAGATTTTCTAGGTCCTCCTTATTTAATGCATTTTAAAATGTTTCTATGGCTACCAGTCGCCTCTACCCTCCTTCTCATTTTTGAAAGTTGTCAATGTTCACAAGAAAAAAGATCCAAAAAGTTATTATGGCTGGAACGTTTCACTCAATTGTTTGCTCCCCCACTAACTCTATGTCACCCACAATCTCTTTTAATCCTTTACCTATTACTGTTCTACCTAATGTACCTGCTCCCCCAATCTTCCGTCCCATGCTACATTCTTCCACCACTCTAGATGTCCTGTCTCTGTATCTTACTCTTGTACAGCCCTTTTGACAAAAGTTTATTCAGTCGTAAACATAAGGTTATGACTGAAGATATCTTCTTTATGCCCACTTGGAACCCCCAAAGGGGTTCTTGGCATGTGTAGATGTATTTACTACTGGATTTCTCTAACACCAATATGGAGACATGTACAGTAATAAATCCCACTAAAGGGGAGGTGGGTGTTGGAAGATGCTGTTTACCTTGATAATTTTGGAACACCCAAAAACCTACACATTTTTGAACATTCCCAAATTTCAATCCAACCTGGTGAACTTTCAGGTTTGGAAGGACATCCGAACAATTAACACACAGCTACAGATGTACTTCATGGAATGTTTGTGAATAGAAAAAGAAGTAAAATAATGCAGAGGCAGAGATGGAAATCTGTGCCCCTGCTTTTATGCACTTTTCATGAATAAGACCCACTGTGTTTAATTAGATTCCGACAATAACTAAAAGTGGAAGACTTAGCCCTTTACTCACAGATTTCAAGTGCATAGAACAAGGAAAAAGACATAGGAAAAAAGTAAATCCAGTTTAACTGTACTCGAAAGATGAAAGAGCGTACATGCCTCAATGGGATTCAACCTCATGACTAGGGGTGGGTGGAACTTGCAGAATTTAACTCCAGGGAATTCCACAAAATTACATAAAAACTCTGCAAGATTCCCCTGTGTTCCGCCAATGGGGGGAAATAGGCACGCTGCACTACTCGGGCTGCGATTTAGCACTGGTAGCACGTTCCACGCTGAAAATTAAGCATGAATTGCATCACACGGTGTGCCTTACGGCACAGCTACTTCAGTTGATTTTGCTGCCACTCCACTAGATTTTCTACTTGAGTGACAGTCTTCTGACCATGAATGGTATCGACTGCCAGTGGCAGAAATATCTCACAGGATTTTCTCCTAGCGACCGAAAATCGTTCTTGGGGACACCAAACCTCACTCACACTTGCTAACTTACCATTCTTGAGCCACAGAAAAGAAAAATTCTGACATGCTCTTGTAAAGTGACCAAATTACCGCACAGTAATGCAGAGCCACCAAAATTATGCCAATGCTGATGAGCAGAATAGAATATTCCAGCCCCCCCCAGTCATGAGCTTCCGCACACTGCAGATGTCAGCAGCGAACAATAACTCCAACTGATTGTAGGCATGGAGCTTATAGGTCCATATTGCGACATGCAGTAAAATACAGTTTCAAAATATTTATGGAAGAATAAATAAGGCATACAATAATGTACAACACATGTCAGAAAATCCAGACAATAAATATGAATAAAGTGGAACTATAAATATGATGAAAACTAGCAAACCAATTTCCAGCAAATTAATTACATAAAGAACCATCACTTATCTAACAAAGTGCAGTAAAAGTTAAGAAATAATTCCAGAGAGTTGAATTTACGTTTTAGCATTACAAAACAGTTATTTCTATGGATAATGTTATCCACCACAACATATTGAATAATGACAGTGTATGTTTTTAGCATAGAACAGGTGCATAAAGTGTTGCATAATTGCACAATACATTGCCTCATAATACCTTCCTGAATGGGTGTGTGAAGAATGGCATATTAGCATGAATGTGCTCATCTGGAGATGTGTACAGCATCAGATGTACCTGAATACTTTGAGTCACATGTCCCTTTGGCACCAATTCAACATGTTTGGTTCATGTTAATGAAATAGCACGTGCCAGTAGTGGAAGGGCTCTCTACTGCTGACTGTGACATTGGAAGGCAGAAAACTTTATGAAGGGTAAGTGCTGCTCTTTCCACGCAGAGTGTCTCAAGAGGATATTATTGCAGGCGATTGAGACCTCATCAAATGAGATGGCTCGATGACAGGAGAATGCCAAGTTTCTGAGTGCATTAGCCCAAAGATATGTACTGGTGTCCTGGAGAGTAAAACGCTTTGGAGGAAAAAACTTTCATTTTTTTCAAGTGAAAGGACCTAATAGTGAATACATGTAAGCACACCAAAAAGAAGATAATGAAAGATGAAGAAAAGGAGGAAGGAATGAAAGCTAGAGAGAGAGTGACAGAGAAAGAAAATGTCAAAGACAAACACGTTCGGAAAAAACAGATAGATATGTAGAGAGAAAACGTCTAAGAGGGAGAGAGCAAGCAGGAGAGAGTGAATTAGAGAGAAAGAGAGTGAATGAATGAGCGCTAAAGAGAACGATAGAGGGGGTCATAGAAAGGAAAAGAGAAAGTTATAGAGAGGGAACATACAGAAAAACAGAGAGAGGGACAAAAAGAGAAAGAGATGAGGCTAAAGATGGAGAGAACAAGAGGGAGAAACACAGTAGTCCTGAGATAGAACATTTGGGAGAAAGAGATGAAGATGCATAGAGGGAGATAGAGCTACACAGAGGAAAAAGAAGAAGAAAGATAGAGGTTAAAAGAGAGTTAAAACTCTAGAGAGGTAAAAACTAGAGAGGCATAGAGAGAAAGTAATAGATTTAGAAAGAAAGAGCAAGAAAAAGAAAAGATAGAGTAAGAGTGGGGGGTATACAGAAAGAGATAATAGATAGGGAACAAAAGACAAAGAGTACAAGAGAAAGGCACTTGGTTATCTTCCTATTTGTCAGCATATTTGTCCTATAGTCAGCACCGCCTAACAAGCTGCGGCTAATCTGAGATGAGTTGATGAAAGTGAAATGTCTTGCAGGAACGCCCGCTGCAAATCTCAAGGTGGGAGGAGGGGTCAGGAGAGGGACAGTAGAGATAAATAAAAAAAGAACTCAACTTTCCTGGTGCTGCCGGCTGCCTCGAGCTCCTCTTCTGATGTTGTCCCAGCAGTCCCTAGGACACCAACACAGACACCCCATGCAATTCTGGCACTGCTCTCACACTATACCTAGCATGAGAGCAGCACCTGAACTGGTCTGAGCAGCTTGGTCTGCCGCTCAGACACTGCGTTGGAGTCTGTACAGTTGCTCCAACCCGACTGTGTAACATAGCTGGGTTGGAGAAACGTAATTGCGCATGCCGGTTTGGCCAGCCAACGACGTCTGGCCAAACTAACATGCACACTAAGTGCACTCCACTCCTGCTCCCCGTACCCCCGTCCATGGCCCAGTTCCGCTCTCCCTTCACACACTGACTGAGCTGAGCCAGCAGCTGAGAAATAAAACAAAATATTGTTTTATTTCTCAGCTGCTGGCTCTTAGCCAGTAGGGCGACGCTCCTCCAACCTTGTGGAAGAGCCACAGCTGATGTCTTGATGCCAGAAATTACTTAAGCCAAAATGGAACTGTACTGTTTAAATTAAATGAGATGACCTTATTCATTTTTGTTCATAAACAGATTGTATTAGTTTGTCACAATATAATACAAAACAGAGAAGTAATGTTGCACATAGCATTATCACTTCTTTACACAATTACTTCCGAGTGGACATTGGTTCAGTGACTCGCATACCTCCTGCAAGAGGGAAATACCACTCATCCACCCTCCCGTAACCCACTTCTATTATCAGTTGCCATCAGCACATAATTAATCTAGTCTATAAAATCTAATCTATGACGCCATACTTTTTCATGCTTATTCGGGCAACCTCACATTTGACATGCTTTTGTTCCAATTGTGCACATCTATCCATCACACTCAGCCACTCTGAAGTGGATGCCATAATCTTGCACAGCAAATAGCGATTTCGCTTTTCGCTAAAAAGCAACCAAGGGCTATGAACATCAGTGTATGGCAACTGTACTCCCCCTCTTCCGCTACCTCCAATAGTGCTGTTTGTCGTATGAGTGTTATTGGTACCATGAGCACCCTAGTAATTGTTGACTGGCCTTTAACCCAATATCCCTGAATATCTGCACAGGCCCACATTAAATGATAAAAAAAGTGCAAGGGTCTATATTTCATTTCAGGCATAGTGTGAGTGGAAACTTCCCCAGTTTTTGCTGGTAGATTGGCGTGCAACAGTATCTACAGGGGCATAGCTCCATAGGGGGTGTCTGGGGTGTTATACCTCCCTAAAAATTGTATTCTTTAGTAAATAGTTGTATACACGTGCTTTCAGTCGGGTAATGTGAAGTGTCTGTCAGATTTCACCTGGGATTTTTACATGCACACAATGACAAAAACACACTCCCTTTCTCTCATCTATCTTTTGAAGGCCTTAAGAAATGTTGATTAGTTTGAGAAATATTGTGTGTTAAGTACCCATAATAATCTCCCCCTCTCGCTTTCCACTGCCTTTTAAGCTCCCCTCATGCCCTTCTTTTCATATAATGGGTTTTAACAAGATGTCCAAGCGTGACTGTGGAGAAATCTGAAGCTTACATCCCCCCCAATCATACTGACTGACCTGCGCCCCTGAGTACCTATGTAAGCTTTTTTTAAAAAGATTTCTTTAATGATGTTTTTCGGTTTAAGCCACAGAGGATACATGTATTATGTACAAAAAAAGCCGAGAATAACAATTAACAAGTACACAACTCTGCTGCAACATGATCCCATCGTATAGAGTACGGCTATAGTACTGGCTGGAGTCCCATTTGCCCATGGCAGAACTAACCAGAGACAAAACAACAATGATAGGCATGTCATAGTACATCATACATAAAGTTGATTCACAGTTCGTCACTAGAGGTTACCTATTGATTTATAGTGTGGACTCCCCTGCTGAAGGCAGTGAACTGTGCAGCTGTAGGAGGGAACCCCCCGATATCGTGGGAGAGCACGGAGCACCTAGATAAAGCATGTATAGGTGGGACGTCAAGCCATTAAGTCAGGATGGTATCATCTACGGCATCTGAAGCTCAGGTGAAAGATAAGACTCCAATGGCTCCCTTTTATCCCTGGGCCTGGAACTAGGGGGTAGCAGTTCTGCATAAACAGTAAGCTGGCCCTTTCAATATATCGAATCTTGCAGCCAGTCCTTGAATTTCAGTGCCTGGCCCTGACCCCACTTACACGCAAACTGCCTCTTGGCGAGAAGGAGGCTGAGTGAAACATATTTCTGTGTGTGACCGAAGACTGCCACCAATGGCGTGAGGGTGAGCGGGTGAGCAGTTGTGAGTGACAAGCCACCTCAATATCCCCCCATTAGGACCAAATTCAGAGACATGACCAGGCCAGGTGGAGGAAATCTGTCCCCTCTACACTGCATCCAGCACATCTGTTACCTGGGGGAGAAGATATCTATATAGTCTCGCAGGAGAATAGTATATCCTGTGCAGGAATTTATAATGGATAATGTGTAGCCTACTGACTGATGGCAACAACAGAGCCACTACGTATCAGTAATGGGAGCTCCCAGTTCCAGATCCCATCCCTCCCAGGCACCTACACTCACAAATGGCATCTCCTCCTGTGCCGTATGGTATGGAATGGACACTAAGTGCTGCATCCCGTCACAGGTAAGTAATGTTTGCAGTGTTTTAAGTGTAGGGGCTTCCAGAGAGAAGTCAGGAGTACCAGCTTTAACTTTGTGCCATAATGTGATATACAGGAAGACATCCAGGGGCGTTAGTGTCTTGACAGCAAACAATGCTTCACAAGTAGTGAATTGTCCATCATTATAGAGGTCCCCAAAAGTATTAGCTTCAGCCCATATGAGCATATTCCAGCAGGCAATTTCGTGAGTGACAGGGATGGAAGCCTGATAGTGGAGCAGAAGGAAATGTGAGTACAGTAGTGGTTTACAAGCTCTTTTAGCTAGCTTGACCCAAGCTAAATTGGTGCAGGTTACAGTGGAATTGGATGTGGCTGTGGCAGACACCTGTAGTCCCAAGTAGGCGGCGGAGGGGATCAGGGCCATGTAACCCTGTTCAATGGCCAGGTGTGGCATGTATGGGGGGCTTGTACCAGTAGATAGTGTGGTGAGCCTTGGCGCTTAAGTAATAGAGCTCCATGTCTGGAGCCTTAAAGCTCCCTCGCTCAAAGGGTTGAGTGAGTACCTCCCAATGTAGACCTTGTTGTTTTCCTGACCAGGCCAGTCGAATCACCTGCGTCCTGAGAAATGTCGCCCTGGCCAGTGAGGGATACTGAGAAACAGATACAGGAACTTCAGCAATATGACCACTTTCATGAGGGAAATCCATACCGCTAAGAGTTGGGACAATGAGAGCCAGTGGGTGATACTGTCCGTCACATTGGACAGAGCGGTACCATAATTTGCACGCATAAGTTCATCTCTATTTCTAGAAATGTCTATGCAGAGATACCTAAGGCTTGAGTCGCACCATGTCAGTGGGAAATCTGGTTGAAATCTCTGGGTAGCTGCAGTTAAAGGGAAAATAGTAGATTTCTCCCAGTTTATCTGAATACCCGACAGTCCACCAAAACGAACAAACTCATGGAGCACCACATTCGACTATCCTGACGGTCCCGGAGATACAATGTGATGTAATCTGTATATAGAGATACTAAAATATGCCTAGTAGGACATCTGACAACATATTGACAGTGATGCTGTCTAAGCTTGGCAGCCAGGTGCTGTGTGCCTGAGTGATGAAAAATGGTGGTGAACACGATCCATTAATCCGGACCCTGGCTGCTGAGTGGGAGTACAGGAGGGCATCCATGACAGAAACGCTGGAGGGAATCCCATACGCGGAAGCACAGGCCTTCAGGTAGTCCCATTCCAGGGAATCAAAAGACCATGGACAAGGCTGGGTCTATAGTGTGGCACAAGGCAAACAGGGTATGTCAATTGTGGGAGGTGGACTGCCCAGGGATGAACCCCTATTTGTCCAGCCTAAACAGAAACATAATTAAGAGGCTAAGGTGATTTGTGAGGATCTTGACTACTATCTTAGAGTCATAATTGATGAGTGACAGGGGTCGGTAAGTATCACAGTGTGTTGTGGGTGTGTGTGTGACTGTGTTTGTGTGCATTCATGCGGGTGTGAGGTGTGTGTAATGCGTGTGTGCATGAATGGGTGTGAGTGTACGTGTATGTTGTGTCGTGTGATTGCGTGTGTGCTAGTATGTATATTTGTGAGTGCTGCTGTGTGTGTGTATGAATGTATGCATGCGTGGGTGATTGTGGGTATGCGTGTGTGTATGAGTGTGTATGTGTGTGCGTGTAGGTGTGTGTATATCGGGGGTTGGGAGGGGTAAGGGGAGGGTGGTGGAGGACTCTGGGGAGGGGGAGGAGGGCGGGGAAGACCCCTATCAGTGCCAGGGAAAGAATTCCCTGGCACTGATAGTGCCTATCGCCATGGTTTTCGTGGCAGTACAGGAGCCACAGAAACCATGGCAGTGGGTGGGGTTATAATGCCATGGGCGGCCTAGTGACGGCCGCCGGACTGGAGACTGTAGTGGCGGTATGTACTGCCAGCCTGTTGGCAGTAAAACTGCCACTATTACACTGACTGCCGGGGTCGTAATGACCCCCTTAATGTCCATCCCAAAGTTCTTAAGCGTATCTCAAAGGGCCCGCAGCACACCACCACTCTTAGCCAGGAATAGTCTTCACTATGTGACCTTAAAGGCTTCCCAATTGGTACTCAGCTTGGGGACAGTAGCCATAATTTCTTAGCTCAGTTCCTCCCTAAAAGGAGTAGCCAGCAAGAACAATGGGGAAAGTCGCCACAGTGCATAGGGTGAAGTATTCATCGGAGGACTCAGTTCTAGGAGGACTTGGGAATGATTGGAATAGGTGTGTGCTAAATGTGTGACTCTCCGCATCCACAACGCAAGCCCAGGTAATAGGATCCAGTAGTCCAACCCAGACCAGCATGCATGTACTCCCGAGTAGAAGGTTTCTTCTGTCACCTGTGGATGCATTGTGCACCAAGCATCCAGCATCTAGGGTCTGGGTGTTTGACTCATACACTGAAGACACCCAGCTGATCATCTCTCTGACTGAAACCCCATAATGATATGGACATGTCGAGAGGCTACACTATGGGAGGTGGAGGAGCTATGTAGTCTATCCAGTTCTGTACTGAGAGCCAAATTGAAGTCTTCTCCCCAGAGAATGTAGGTGGAGCCAACATCAACTATGTGACCCCATAGTCTATCGAAGAAGGAGGGGTCATCATTATTTTGGCCATAATTTCTTGGCTCAGTTCCTCCCTAAAAGGAGTAGCCAGCAACAACAATGGGGAAAGTCGCCACAGTGCATAGGGTGAAGTATTCATTGGAGGACTCAGTTCTAGGAGGACTTGGGAATGATTGGAATAGGTGCGTGCTAAATGTGTGACTCTCCGCATCCACAACGCAAGCCCAGGTGATAGGATCCAGTAGTCCAACCCAGGCCAGCATGCATGAACTCCCGAGTAGAAGGTCTCTTCTGTCACCTGTGGATGCATTGTGCACCAAGCATCCAGCATCTAGGGTCTGGGTGTTTGACTCATACACTGAAGACACCCAGCTGATCATCTCTCTGGCTGAAACCCCATAATGATATGGACATGTCGAGCGGCTACACTAAGGGAGGTAGAGGAGCTATGTAGTCTGTCCAGTTCTGTAATGAGAGCCAAATTGAAGTCTTCTCCCCAGAGAATGTAGGTGGAGCCAATATCAACTATGTGACCCCATAGTCTATCAAAGAAGGAGGGGTCATCATTATTTTGACGATAAAAGTTAACAATGGTGAGTGAGAGTGATGCCAGTCTGTCCCATATCAAGTTGTAGCACCCCTGAGGGTCCTTGCAAGACCCCTGTGGGACATATGGTGTGGCTTTACACAGCAATGTCGCCGTGCCACTGGCATACGAGGAATATGTAGTGAACTGTCTGTAGGAGGCCCATCATGGGGTGAATGTGGTATGCATAGTATCAACAAAGTGCATCTCTTGTAGTAGAGAAATGCGTATGTTGTGCCTATCTAGATAAGCAAGTGTATGCCTACACTTGCAAGGATCACCCAAGCATTTAACGTTCCATGTGAGACAATTGATGCAAAGACAAGGATCACTAGCCTGCATGGATTTGGTGCCAGTCCTTCCTGAAGAAGTAGCAAAGTGTTGGCTTGTGAACCCGGGTATGTAAATACTATGTTGGTATACTCAACCAAGCTGGCGACAACAACGTAGGTAGATGTGCACATGAAAACAAACAAAACAGTCTCCTTCTCATCCACCTCCCACACTGATGGCCCAATTCCTCAAGGAACCAAAAACATATCCAAAATGGCAGCATTCCCAACCATAAATGGATAAGGACACCTTCCCATGGCACACCACAATCCGTGGTAGACCAAGGAGAGAGAAAAAGGGAGGTAGAAAGGAGGAAGAGAAAATAAGCACCCAGAGGTGGTCTAACGGAGGAAAGAGATCTCCCTAAAAGTAGGTAGTGGAGGAATAGTGCAGTATCAAGCTGAGACAGAAGGGAGTGACCCCCAAGAGAGCAGAGGACAGTTTGTGCAAACAAAAGGGAAATGCCACCAAGTAACAAATTCAGGGGTATTCTACGGGGGGGTCACCCAGAGAGCCAAGCAGTTCCACCTCACCTAGGCGAGGGTGTCCTGTGAGCATCATTAAGTGCCCCACATACTTCAGGAATCAACATACCAAGGGCACCAAAAACTGCTTATGTGGTCAGATACAACAAAAAGTATTCAGTGTAAGAGTGTCAACCAAGCGTAGAACAAGGCCAATATTTGCATATTCCTGGAACCCCCACAAGCCAGCACAGTCGAGTCAAATGGTACAAAACTGGTGGCTGCAAATGAAAAGAAGTATTTCTGGGAGATGCCATGCTATCCATGTTCTGAAAAGGGGGAAGAGAGCCCAGATGGAGGTGTCCCACGGAGAATCCCTCTTCAGAAAGTCTCCTGCCTGTTGCAAGGAGGTAAAGATGTGATCTCTACCTTTATGTGAGATACGAAGACGTGCAGAGAACAGGGATATTGGCTTGCCATAGCTTTTGTTTAATAGGTATACATTTCCGGAAAGCCTCTTGTACCCCGAGAGTGAAGTCTGGATAAATGGACACTTCATTACCTTCAAATTGCAAAGTGTGTTTGTCCCGGGCTAGGCAAAGAGCTGTATCTCTGTCACAGTAATTCAGAAGTATGGCAATCATTGGGCGGGGAGGGGTGCCTGGCAGAGGCCAGGTGATCAGCGCTTAATGGGCTCGCTCCACAATCAGCAGTCTGGAGAATGATTTGGTACCGAAAAAAGGTGGTGAGGAGGTGCTCTATGAAGTCCTCCATTCGGCCAGTATTGGTGGACTCAGGAATCTCCATGATTTGTGAATTATTTCTACAGGACCTCGCTTTCAAGTCTTCGTGTTTAGCTGATATTAGTTTGAGCACCTTCTCTATATTTAGTAGTTATTCTCCCTGGGTGGACACAATATCCTAGACCGTAGAGATTCTGTGTTCTGTTTCCACTATGCGACCCCTGCTTTTCCAATTTATGGGTGATAGCATCCATTCTGGTGCACGTTATCCATTTTGCTATCAATGAACGTAGGACTCTACTGCGTATCAACTAGCAGGGACTTCATGTCTGCCGCCTCACTAGACTCCTCCAGCGGGGATCTGCCAATTCCATTTGGTCAGTGCTTCCCCCCAGCATGCGGACAGATTTACGGGCGTTGAACTATAGCTTTGTTTGGCAATCATCCCTTTTTCCCATTATCATAGGAGGCAGTGCGTCAAGTCATCAAATACCCTGATGGGCAGTGTATCCGATGGGGCCCGTGGGGCGAGGCTGCTACTCCATATGGCACTGCAGTGTCTCCTGACTCTATCTCAGTCCTCTGCCGGACACATAGGGATAACTAGGGCGTGCCAAAGTCCTAGAGTCCTGCCGCACCTCAATCAGAGGGGCATAAGCAGACTTGGGTGGCGTACGAGTGCGACACAGGCCCCGCAGTGCAGCCCGATAGGGCTCTGGAAGATCAATTTGAACCACGGCGCCATAGTTGGAGACAGGTCATCAAAGGGGAACCTCAACAGCAGCACCAAGAAGTGTGTCACATGCAAGTGGCAGCCACTTGAGAGGTCTGCCCACTCTGTAAACATCTAATGTACAATGAAGAAAGGGGAGTGTGCAAGTATCAATAGTTCAGATAAAAAATGGTAAGCTCATCCAATGTGCCCCTTTGCAGTGTCCGCTGATAAAATCAGGCTCAGGGTGGTAGAGCTTCAGGCAGTTGCACACTGTGCTGCATTGGAGGTAAAGATTAGTGGTGCTCCGGGCAGCGGTTCCCAGCTTCCAACACTGCAAGTTTGAGTGGTGCTAAGAGCCCCCTCCCAACACTCACATAGTTCCCAGTAATGGTATGAGGGATGCCACCTCTTCCCCAGTCAGCCAGACCTGGAAGGAGTACTGGCCGGAGTGGGTTTTCGCTGCTCCTACAAGCCCCTGGCTCTGAGTCCACTGTCCACAGGCTTCAGGGCAGCAGGCACTCAGTGTGATTCATAGGTGGCACGCCCCTGAAGTCAGTTCACAGGAGGTCTGAGTTGCCTCTGCACAGGTCTGGGCACCACAATATATCTGGCCAAAGGAGGGGCCCCACAGAAGAGGGAAGTAGTATGGATGGTGGGCACCAGTGGCACCGCAGTGTTCTGGAAGCAGACCACGGGATCACCAAGCAGTGAAGCCCACCAGTCATTTTCTGACAATAAGCCCCTCGCACTCAGCATTTCACCCAATCCCAATCACCAAACAGTCCCTCCTCTGGGCAAAGGGAAGCCAGGGAGTGTCCCGCAGTTGTTCCGACCCAGCGCTAGTCCCCACCACTCACTGTCAGTGTTCAGACAAACACATGCCTGCAGCCACCATTACAGTCATGGGAATGTGTATGAGTCCAACAGGGCCACCCTCTCAGTTGTGCAGTAAATATACCATTTGACACCCAGAAATCAGTGTCATAAATCTGCTGCTGTCCGTGGAATAAGAATGAAAAGCGCAATGAGGGCATATAGAATAGGATAGTGACAGGTAGAGGACTGGACTGCAGGAGCCTCATGCTGTGCGGTCATGTTGCATGTTGACTCCCTAGTGCCCCCATCTATGTAGGTATTTGAACTGTATCAGCCCTAGGTATTCCCAAATGGCAGTCTCTCCGTGTGCCACTTTCACAGTGACCTATTCATGATCTTCAAGAGGTCCATTGTCCTTCTCCCAGTGTGCACTAAAAGATTCCCATTGATCTGGGACATTAACCACCAGGACCCAATGTGTACATGATATCACTTTTTCCATAAGGGTTCAATATTGATTGTTGTCTCCCAAGAAATTAATTCAGAAACTCATCTGATTTTGAGATGTACACTTCAGGAGCATGTGTCAATTATAAGGATTACAAGGATGTAAAACAAATGACTTGTGCAGATTAAATTCTTGTTCTAAGTCATCAAATAACTTGAGATGTGTGATGTCCCCGATGTTTTCTAATTTAGAAATGTTAGATTCCAGTGCTTGAACCACTCCAGTGGTGCTACATCTGGCAGTCTGGTGCCATACTATGGTGATGTTCCTTTGATAAGTCGGTCATACTATGTGATCCATTGAAAGGTGGCTCACTGGGCTGCAAGAGCTACTGTGGTGGGTGCTGCTAGAGATTTAGGGATCCACCAGCAAAAGCATCACCATCGACAACACCTCTATGTTTCACTGAACTGAGCACCAATGCATCCACATCCGCACACTCTGAGCCCCAAGCAGAAAATGGAACCAGATCAATGAGGAACAGCTCACCAACACCCTCAGCAAGTCTCTCCCACCCCTCACCGCAGATGCTATCATCTCATTACAGAACATTCACAAATGTATCTCCGAATGCCCCAACACTCTAGCACCTCTCTTTAAGACCTAAGCCAAACACCACCTCAGAAAGACCAGCTGGTTCGTCCCCGCACTCCAGGCGCACCTGCAGACGGCTAGAGAAAAAATGAAGAAACAGTAAGTCCCCAGAAGACTTCGAAGCCTTCAGAGCTGCCACCAAATCCCACCACCACCTCATCAGAGTCACCAGGAAAGCAGCCATGCAGGACCAAATCAGGGGCACTGCTCACAACACAAAAGAGCTCTTTGCCATGGTCAAGGAGTTTGCCAAACCCCAATCGGAAACAGCAAACATCCCTGCATTTAAAGGCCTTTGTGACAGACTAGCCACCTTCTTCCACCAGAAAATCAAAGATGTATATGACAGCTTTGGACCCCAATAACCTTCTGAGCCCTCCTACAACCCCCAGCTCTGACCCCTCATGAACCATCACAGATCCTGCACCGCTGAACCACCCTCACCCCTGGTGAGACCCGCACCATCATGAGCAGCATCCACTCCGGAGTCCCTAAGAACCCCTGCCCTCACCACATTTTCAACAAGACCAACACCTCCATCGCACCTGAGTTTCACCACACCCTCAACTGTTCCATAGATACAGCCACTTTCCCAGAGGACTGGGAACACACCGAGATCCGCCTGCTCCTGAAGAAATACTCTTCAACATGTACATGGCCCCAATTGCATCTATTGTCAGGAACCATGGGTTGAACATTGTCTCCTACTCTGACGACACCCAGCTGATCATCTCTCTGACTGAAAACCCCAGAACTGCGAAGAAGAATTTCCACAACGGGATGGAAGCCGTCGCTGCCTGAATGAAGGACTGCTGCCTCTAGCTAAACTCTGACAAGACTGAGATCCTCATCCTGGGACCCTCCACCTCAGTCTGGAATGACTTCTGGTGGCCATCCACCCTCGGCATCCCCTCACCCATACAGACCACGCATGCAACCTCTCCTTCATCCTGGACTCATTGCTCACCATGACCCAGCAAGTCAACTCAATAGCTTCATCCTGTTTTCACACTCTTCGACTGCTTCAAAAAATCTACAAATGGATCCCAAAGGACTGCCACAGAACCATGACCTATGACCTGATTAACAGCAGACTCAACTATGGCAACGCCCTCTACATTGGCACCACCCAGAAGAACCTGAAGAAACTACAGCACATCCAAAATGCCCCCACCAGACTCATCCTGGACCTTCCTCACTACGAACACATCTCCAATCACCTAAGAGACCTCCCTGGCTTCCTATCGAGAAAATGATTTACTTCAAACGTTTCATACAGGATACAAGGCCCTCCACGACCTAGGACCCACCTCCCTCAACCACTGCATCACCTTCTACTCCCCCACTAGACCTCTCCACTCCTGTCAACAAGCACTGGCCACCATACCTCGCATACAGAAGAACTGGTGGAATATCCTTCGCCTTCCTTGCAGCAAATAGCTGGAACACCCTGCCCCTGCAACTTAGGCGGTCACCATTGCTGCATCAGTTCAGGAAACCTGTCTCTTCAACTGAAGCTCAGAGGACAAACCCCCTCAGCGCCTTGAGACCCTCACGGATGAGTAGCTGTGCTTTATAAATATTGATTTGATTTGATTTAGTCTTTAAAAATCCACAAATGCATTTGCTATGGCAATGGCATTTGTTGTGTAACCACCCTCAGAATTTTGAATCTGCGCTACAGTGTTTGTTATATTTTATGATTTGCGAACCAATATGCCAGCTTCCCGCACTTATCTCCCATATTATATGCATGTCTTTCTGATGTCAGCCTTAATGAGCACTAAAGTATGCAAAAAGGTGATGGGTGGGACACTTGAATTAATCTCAACCACTGGTAATTACTCTGGCCACATCCAAGTCCATTGTTATTTTGCACCTTATGCCAACTCAATTTGGACCCAGCTACATGCAAATCAGTCTTCACCCTGCTCCAATGGGAACAGACCAGCCTGAACTGCCAGGCAAGGTCCTCCCTGAACTGGAAAACAAGCAACCTAGGACAGGTTTCTCCCTACAAAGGGGTCATCAGCCAGGTATAGCTTGGTTCCAGTGACGACATGTGCACAGGACTTACGTCTGGGCATAGCTGTCCAACTTAGGGTGGAGCACTAAAATACTATAAGGGTGAAACTGGTTCTGGGTTACTTGTATCCCACCAAAGAGTTGCATGCAAACTACAAAGCATAAGTTTAGAGCCATACTCTTTTTTCCTCAATCTTTTGTCATTCTAAGGGTGCTAAAAAAAGGTTACTTTGGGTAGTAATAAATACGTCGGTAGTGCCTTATAAATAGTAATTAGAATAATACCTCATAGACTGATAAATCTAACATTCTTACAGTGCATGCAGGTTTCTTGCATTAACAAGTTGTAAAATTCAAAAACCTAACCATGCAAATGTGCTTGCTTCTCATTCAGTGGCTTGCTTTACCCATTTTTTGCCCACCCTGGGAGTTTCCTGTTTACTTGTATCTTTGCATCCTTCTACTACTCATCTTTTGGGTACTATTTTTTTCTTTTTACTTAAGAGCTCCATTAGAATGCATGTGTTTTCCAGCAGTCTCCCTCGTGTACTTTTCTCCACCGCATGCTCCATGTTGTCTCTCTCTCTCTCTCCTGTGTGCTTCACTCCCATGTGTTCCACGTTGCTCTAGCCCGTGTGCTTCTTTCTTTTCCCCGTGTTGTTCCCTCCTCTTGGGTGCATCTCTGCCACCCTACTTGTTGATCCCTCCCTAGCGCACTTCTTTTCCCATACTCCCCCTATCTGCCGCAATGATCTTCTCTTCCGTTGTCCCCTCCTCCCCCATGATCCTATTTTTTTCACTTCATTTTTTGGAGAGCCAGGCAGCAAGTTGCCGCAGCCACCTTGGACATAGAAATAAAAGCACTTATGCAATTTTCCATTATCAAATTGTTTGTTTTACAAATCGATGTCAGATCAATAAATGCGTATGTCATGACATGCATACAAAATGATGCAGCTGCCACAGCTGTACCACCTC
Organism: Pleurodeles waltl; assembly: GCF_031143425.1. Classification (NCBI taxonomy): domain Eukaryota; kingdom Metazoa; phylum Chordata; class Amphibia; order Caudata; family Salamandridae; genus Pleurodeles; species Pleurodeles waltl. Next base: position 1,009,306,011 of record NC_090439.1, on the reverse strand, counting down.
ACTTTTTTTCAGTCTGTTCATGCTGCACAGAATCAGCAATGTTGTCTATCATGTGCATTGGCAGAGCCAGTAGGCATCAAAGGTGAAAATTATTGACTTTCCCAATGCTTGATTTGCAGCTGTTTATCTAGTCATTCAAGTAAAGATTAAGGGCCATATTTATACTTTTTGACGCAATACTGCGCTAACGAAGTTTTGCGGCAAAAAAATTAGCGCCGGCTAACGCCATTCTGAAGCACCATGCGGGCGCCGTATTTATTGAATGGCATTAGCCGGCGTTAGCCGACCGGCGCTGCCAGGTGTGCGTGAAAAAAAACGACATACACCAGGCAGCGCCGGCGTAGGGAAAAATGGCGTTTGGGCGTCCCAAAATGGGGCAAGTCAGGCTGAGGCAAAAAAATCGTCTTAACCCGATTTGCGCCATTTTTTTTGGGCGCCCAGACGCCATTAACATGACTCCTGTCTTAGCAAAGACAGGAGTCATGCCCCCTTGCCCAATGGCCATGCCCAGGTGACTTATGTCCCCTGGGCATGGTCATTGGGCATAGTGGCATGTAGGGGGGCACAAATCAGGCCCCCCTATGCCACACATTTTTTTAAAAAAAATACTTACCACAACTTACCTTTTCTTCCCTGGGATGGGTCCCTCCATCCTTGGGTGTCCTCCTGGGGTGGGCAAGGGTGGCAGGGGGTGTCCCTGGGGGCAGGGGAGGGCACCTCTGGGCTCATTCTGAGCCCACAGGTCCCTTAACGCCTGCCCTGACCCAGGCGTTAAAAAGAGGCGCAAATGCGGGGTTTTTTGCCCCGCCCACTCCCGGGCGTCATTTTTGCCCGGGAGTATAAATACCACGCACATGCCTGGGAGTCATTTTTTACGACGGGAACGCCTACCTTGCATCTCATTAACGCAGGGAAGGTGTTCACGCCAAAAAATGACGCTAACTCCATGAACTTTGGCGCTAGACGCCTCTAACGCCAAAGTATAAATATGGAGTTAGTTTTGCGTCGAATTTGCGTCGAAAAAACCGACGCAAATTCGGCGCAAACAGAGTATAAATATTCCCCTAAATACCTACATGCACACAATATTACTTACAACACACACGTAGCTGGTGTCTGGCTCAACAGCTTCATGCAGCATAACAGAGAAGAACAGGTCCCAAGGTGTGTGCTCTAAACATGTGCTCACAGTTGTAGTGTCTGACAGGTGTATTTTTTTTTCCTCGGGTGATGTCTGTTTCCCTATCCTTTTCAATTTAAAGTGGTAGCTCAATTGCTGTATTTTGAGTTGTATGTGTCTCTATCCTCCTGGGGACACATACTACTACTACTAGTCTTAAGTGTACGTCCAGAGATAGGGAATTTCGTTTAGTTGGAGATTTATATCCCTAGGCATGAATCCAGGTGTGCAGAAACTTCTGCCGTAGGCTTATCTTTGTGAATTGGGCCATCCATGTTTCTGGAATGTTATGTTTTATGGTGTGTAATGTTATATGCCATGTTATATGTTTAAGGCTCCTGTTATGCTATTTGTTGTTAAGCTTTTCTGTCTGTGTTTATCCATATTTTCGTTTTGGCCATCTTATTTGTACTTATCCATATTATTTTGTGTTTTGAGAATAAATGGAGTCGTAAAATTGTATATTTCTACATTTATTTAACAGACAGGCATTCACTCTTACTTTGATGCCTGTCATGCTTTAACAAATTAAGCACTCCAATATAACAAAATACTACATCCGCAGATAAATATTAGCATTATATACACATATATGCTAAAAATCTGCCCGTATTTAAGGAAATCTCTTCGTGTTTTTTTATGTTCTCATGCTTGTATCCGCTCAAATGTTGGCCTCCAATTCATGAAGGACAGCAGGGAGAGTTACTTACAAGAATCTGTATTTTTCCGCTTTTAAAAATAAATGCAGGCAGAAAACACTTTTTTATGCCTGTATGTATCTGTAAAAATCAATAACAATGGAAAACTGGGAACCTTAGCTATGTTAAATGGTATGTTACTTTACCAGTATTCATGCAATGCACTTCAGCTAATTTATACTTTACTGACACACATTTCGGCGTTGAGAGCATGCTGGGATTCTTATTGGCCTAACTCCAGGTGATCTGGTGTTCTTCTCTCTGTTTAGTGAAGATCTGTCTGCCCTATGTATTATTTAGTGACAGCTTGCATTGGTTAATGGCACGAATAAGAAATGTCTGATCTCGTCAAGGACATTTGAAATATAATGTGTACATGTATGTGAGTGCCAACGGACTGCGCCTTTTATTTCGTTCAACTGAGGTGCATGGTTGGCGTGCCTGGTGAGACTGTTCTTGAAACAGGCATCATTACTCAGTTGCACGGCTTCAGTGTAATCTGGTGCATATGTGATTGTGGCGTGTTTAAGCTAACCTGTGGTGAATGGGACTGAAATGTAGGTTGGTGGGAGGATGTGGAAGTGCTGCTGAGTTGCCAACACTTTGCCTCCCACATAGGTTTGGTGCTGTGTTGTGCACCTGAGGGTGGCAGAGGTCAATATAATGTGTACTGTTAGCGGATAATAAATCTGTCTGGATTGAAGTAAATTAAGGTGTATTGTTGGATGGTATATGGTGTTGGCAGTTCGGATATTAATGACTGTATGATATATATATCAAAAGTATGTGGGATTTGTGTGCAAGGACTGTTTAATGCATTATGTTGAGTGACTGGACAGTATTGCTTGGTGTCGGTGGTTATTTGTAGCATCATAATCGTCAGCTAATAAGGCACATGAGCGCAGTCTTGGATACAAGTGTGGGGGGCCTTTGTATCATGCTCTTTGGATGTTGAGCTGCTCTTTGGGAAAAACGAACAGTGCAAACTTAACAATCATAGATATGCTTCCACATAGATCCAATAGCAATCATTTAGGTAGGATTAAAGCATGAAAAAGGATGGCCCACCACCATCCCTTTCACATGAAGAAAAAGCAGATGGCTCAGTGCTCCAGTGCTGGTGACACACAACAGTCTCAGCCCTTGTTGTGTCCAGTCCCTACACACCTTCCCCCCTAACATGAACCTGCCATGTTTAAGCGGGACAGTCCAGTCACGGGCTCAAGAGTTGCCCTAACTGCCCACGGGGAGGAGAAGAGCAGAAGGGCCACCGTGAGTGGTGAGGAGACGAGGGAGTAAAATGTTCTAGCTGGGCTGGGGAAGGAGAGGGCAAAGTTGTGTGAAGAGTCTTTACGTCCTACTCACAACTACCACCTTCTCATCAATACCCAAACCAAGGATGGAATGATATGCTACCCATCATCTTAACCTGCACCCAAGCATCACAATAAAACAAAAAGCAAGGGAAATGTCATTGAAGTGGCATGGCCTTTGGCAATAGACGGCCGAGTACTTAATAGAGCAAAGGTTAAAAAACGTTTGCCACCAAAGTCTGAAAAAATAGAAAGTTTGAAAACTACTAGCTTAAAAAATAAAAAGAAATTCTAAAAATGTTCAAAAAGTGGGTAAAGTAAACGTTTTAATAGGGCATACACAAGGCCAGAAGGAAGGAAGTATTAGGATTAGGCTTGCACAAGAGTTAGTCAGGTGTAAAGTTAGTTCATAGTCTCTGGTTAGGTTATGGTAAGTGTTAGGGGGATTTTTAGGGAGTATGGTGATGGTGGAGGTGAAAGATTGGGTAAAGTTTAATGTTAATTTAATGGCGTACACATGGCTCAAAGACTAACAAGGATACTTATAACCAGGATATTTAAAAACTAGTTAAATACTAGCACACAAACACTTTGTATTCATATTCACACCCTCGCTTACACAGTGGCCCATTACATTTCTTAGAAAGCACACACACACACACAAATACTCACAAGTACACAAGTACTGGCCCCATCATTGAAAAACTCAACTGAACAACACATTTGTAAACTCATACTCATACATGCACTCTCAGTAAACACCCTGAAACACACAATCACAAACACTGACACAAAGTTTTCAAACCACAGGTACGTTTGCGCAGATTCAAAGACACACTCACTGCCCCACGCATTTACAAATATATTCTCTGCACATTTATAAACGCACAAATTGACCCTTAATTTACATTTATTTCCATCAGTTTTTGCACATCAGCCAGACTAGATGCTGGGCTTGTGAGGCCTGCCTTGTACATGTGTAATTTCAGGAAACAAAGCAGGTTATTTCATATATTTTATTACAGACATAAAATCGAAGGGCTGAGGGGAATAACGAGGGAGATACTTGCATTGTTCCTTTTTCACTGCTTGCCTTTACCATTTTTTAAATATATTTGTCATCATTTACATAGGGCACACTTGGCTCAACAGGGCTTCTGAGCACTGAACAATTTGTCGGAACATAAAATAGATAATATCATAAAGAACAGGCATTCTTATTATTGAGATAAACTAAGTCATAGCAGTGGTGAAAATAAATTAAAGGCAGCAGGCAGATAGAGATCTGATAGATACAGGTTCTTAATGGGTGGACATACAATGACGTGGCTTCTAGGTCTTTAAACTGTATTGTCCATAGTAGCGCGTATTTGTATTTCTTATCCAAGAATGCCCCCTCTATCTGTGGCTGTGTTTACACTGCACTTTCTATCTGCTTTGTCACTTCTAAGAATCACCTGAGCCGACAGAACAGGTGCTCCTCTCGCACCATTTCCCATGTTAGGATATTTACAAAGAGTGCACAGAGCGTCATAAGCAGACTAGCTTGCAACCCATTAGAATCGTGAACGGGTTCCCTATCAGCAGGACAGCCTGTCTTTAACCTTGACCAGGGGTGTCAAATGTAGGTCCAAGCGGGCGTGATACACGCCAGATTTTCAGGATAACAGCAGACTACTTAATGGAACAGTGCTACCATGGGTGTGGGGCATGAGAGCCCACTGCACCCCAATTATGTCTGTTCTTTTTATTCACTCCCAAACAAGTGTGGTGGGAGGTATTTTTCTCCCTTATATTACGGCCCCTCCCCCCATGCTATTAAAATGTATCTTCTGTGGCTATTCTGAATACCTGGCAAGGGCACACCTCTGTTATATCTAGGGTGTACTCCCGGACCAAGATGTAAGAGATCTACCCATGGCTCTCTTGGGGTGGATATTTACACATAGGGGCAAGATTGGTTATTAAATCTCACTATTTCATTAATTTCACTTCCTGTACTAAGATCTCAGTCGTGGGCCTGTGGAGCACTGGGTTGAGCCTTGATGGAAAAAGGTGGTTGTGATTGTGACCATAAACTCTTCGCACAACAGTGTCTTATTTATACTCTATCCTCCCCTCATGTAAGGCTTCTCCGCAGCCCTGTTATAACATCTGACCCTTGGTCAAGGGCCAGCTCCCCACCTCTGACTTACGTGGGACTGGCCCTACAACCAGCCTAGGCACTTTTGGATCTGGTCTTAGCGCCTCAAGTCCCCGCCTCACTCCTGTTGCTCCTCTCCCAATCCCTCCTCTCTCTCTCCTCTTGGACCCTCGGTCCTCCCTTTCACACTCTCTGTCTTCTTGACTCCTCTTTCCCTCTCTCTCTCTCTCTGTTTCACTGTGCTATCTTGTGCTCTTTGTCATCTTAGGCTACTTTCATGTTCTTTGCTCTTTCTGTGTCCTTTTTGGGCTCTTTCTGTGTCCTCTGCTTTTTTGTGCGCTTCCTTAGACTCTCTCCTTTTAGCTATTCGCACACTCCACTCTCACACTTGACTTTACACTGTTTTTGCCACTTTCCTTCATCTTTGAACTCTCACCTTTACTTTGCTTCTTTCTGCCTTAATGTCTCTCTCCTTCTCTCCATGCCCCCAGCCCCTTCTTGTACGTTTTACCCCTAGCACCTCCCCTGCTCCTTATCTACTCTCCTGCATCACCTGTCACATCCCACATCTTCTTTACTCCCTTCCCTAGCACTGCCCACCTGCCCTTGTGCTCCTACCCCCTCAGGACATACTTAATGGTGGCCACACTGCAGCTGCGCAGCAGGCACGATAAAGGTGCACCAAAGGCAAGCCTGTCTGCACCCTTCCAGCACCATGAACCCTCGTCTGATTGATCACCACAGCTACACCGCCAACAACCTGTGGGTGCTCAACTCTAGCCACCACTACTGCTGCTTTCATGCCTTACACAACGGTAGGACCTTTCACACGCTCACACTGTCACTTCAACTGTGACAACAGTCCTCCATGTGCCACCTCCACACAGTCCTCTACACGCACCACACCCCTATCACCTCCCCACCTTGCTTGAATGCTCCTCAACACACGCTCACTCGGTAAACACTCCACTGAGATCTGACACCTCATTGAAACACATGCCCCAGACATCCTCTTCCTCACTGATTCAAACCAGCGTCGTCACCCGTCATCACCACAGCCATTCCAATGGGCTACAAGATAGCACACCAAGACAGGCTACACAAGACAAGAAGAGGCCTCACCATCATCCACAAGGATACGAGTCACTGCACCTCATCTGCAGACAAGAATACATAGTTTATGGAACACTTGCACTTCAAACTTAAAACAAATGGAAAAGCCACCATTAAAGGAACCCTGGCATACAGACCCCGTTGACCACTCCCTACTTTCTGCACACTCATAACGGACTTCTTGCCCACCCTTGCCATCAGCTTAAATGACTTCATCCTCCTCTGTGACCTCAACTTCCACCTCAAGGATCCCACGGACCCCAACTCAGCAGCCCTGCTCTAAAGTCTCTACAGCATCGGACTCACACAGCTCGTCCAACACACCCTGGACCCCATATGCACCTCCAGCAACAAGATCAAATTCAGCCACACCACCCCACTCACCTGGACGGACCATTCCATCATTCATTTCCTAATTGACACACCATCAGCCACCACTTCGACTATACTTCTCACCACCAGACGAAGCTGAAATAAAATAAACAAAGTAGATTGGACCGACATCCTCGGGACCAACCAACCGATCCTTACCAACGATTTAGACACTGACATAACAACTTTCAATGACTGGATATGAGGCTGCGTCTATACCCTAGCACCCCTCAAGCACACCAAACAGAGGAGAACAACAAGCAAACCAGCTGGTACACCAAAAACCTTAGAGACTTTGAAGGCTACTAGGAACAACAGAACAGAATGGAATTGGAGAACCAACCAGGACACCACTGCCAGAACCACATACAGGGCTGCGCTCAGACTCTAGCACCACCAAATCAGAGAAACAATAAAAAATCCCTAGCACTGAGGATAGAACCCAGCTCCAACAACTATAAAGAGCTTTTCACCATTGTCAAATAATTCTTCAACCTGAAGCTACAACCAGCACCATCACACCTTTGCAAGAACTCTGCAGAAACCTTTCTGACTTTTTCCACATCAAAATGGCAAAGATCGACACCAACTTCAATCCCCAGCCCAACCCAATAAACATCATTGACCAACTACTCACTATTCTAAGCGATGACAATGAATGAACTGACTGGAACTACTCACCAGCGAAGACCCTGCCGCAATCATAAAATCCATCTACTCAGGAGCCACCACAGACTCATGTCCCCACAACATCTACAACTTAGAAGGATCCATTATCAACTCCCCGCCCAAATAAATCATCAACACATCCATCAAATCCTCAACCTTCCTGGTCAACTGGAAGCGTGCAAAAACAATGCCCTCCTGAAGAAACCAACAAACTCAGCAACTACCAATCATTCTTACTACTACATTTCCCCACTAAAGTCATGGTGAAGGCAATCAACAAAGAACTCTCCAGACACCTAGAACATCACACTCTACTGGACAGCATGCAATCAGGTTTCTGCAGCAACCACAGCACAGAAACTGCCTTCATTGCGGCCACTGATGACATGTGGAACATCCTCGAGCGCTGAGACACCGCAGCTCTCATCCTGCTTGATCTCTCCACAGCTTTCAATACTATCTCTCACTACACCTTTGTCTCAAGGCTGCACCACACCGGAAAACAAGGACCAGCTCTAAAGTGACTAGCCTTCTTTCTTACAGGGAGAAAACAGAGAGTCAGGCTCCCACCTTACACCTCAGAACCTAAGGAACTCATCTGCAGAGTCCCGTAAGAATCCTCTCTCAGCCCAACACTCTTCAACATCTACATTGCACCTATTTCAGGGATCATCGAAACCATCCTATGCTGATGATACCCAGCTCACCCTATCCCTAACAGACAGTGCCAACACCAACAGAATCATCCTCATAAACTGCATGACCAGCATGGCAGACTGGATGAAACAGAACTGACTGAAGCCAAACACAGACAAAATGGAGGTACTGATCTTCAGAAACAAGAGCTCACCCTGGGACATGTCCTAGCGGCCAGCGGAACTAGGACTCACATCAATCCCATCGGATTAAGCCAGAAACCTAGGACTCATCTTGGGCAATAAACTCACCATGTCACCTCAGGTAAACGCTATCACCACCTCTTGCTACCTCATCTTATAAATGCTACATAAGATCTTCAAGCTGGTACCCCAAACCACCAGATGCACCATCACACAAGCCCTCATCATGAGTAGGCTGGACTACGGCAACAATTTATGCTGGAATCCCAACCCACTTCACTCCTGACTAATCAGAACTCTGCCACCAGACTCATCCTCGACCTCCCTCGCTGCACCCACATCTTGCCTCACCTCAGAGAGCTTCACTGGCTCCCCATCCAGAAATGCTGCCAATTCAAGCTGTCACTCACGCATTCAAGGTCCTCCACAACATTGGACCTGCCTTCCCCAACCACCGCCTACACTTATACCAAACCACCAGACAACTACTATCTATGTCTCTCTCTTTCTCTCTTGCACATATCCCACACAACCATAAAAGCAGAGTTGGAGGTCACGCTTTTTCCTACATCTACGTCACGATCTGGAAAGACCTCCCCAACACATCAGGACCTCTTCTTCACTACTCAACTTCTGCAAGAAGCTGAAGACCTGGCCCTTCTACTAACCCCGAAGATCTCCTTGAGATGACCCACACCTACTCATGATGACCAACACACCTGCTCAAGGACCTGGATACCCTCATGGGTGACAAGTGCGCTCGACAAATCTGCAAAAGATCACACAACAAAGTCACCAACTGCCCTTTTTCTACACAGGGATAAAATCAAGGCCTTTTGTAAATTTCTTTGCAGGTGATTACTTCATTTGTCAACAGAGAGCTATTTTCTTTATCAGGTATGCTCGAGTTATTTGGCAAGCAGAGATGTACCTGGGGCAAAGATGCTGTCACTTCATGTCAGCCAAGGGACAACATAAGTAGTCAGACTACCTAATCTGAGGCTCTGCTTTATATGATGGTGTTTTTTTAGCAACATATTTGAATATTTGTTTTATTCTATAAAGTACAAACATTGGTTTTTGCTGCTATTACCCCAAGTGGGCCCACAAAAGGGAGGAGCCATTCCCGTGCTGAGTAGTGACCATTTAATCAGAGAACAAACTAAACCAGGACAAATTACTTCACATAGTTGTGCTACAGTCTCCAGGGGGCCATTACTGATAGGGTGCACTTTCCCACTTTTCACTATGGTGCACCATTATGTGATGCACTGGGCACAGACTGAGACTGTACACCCTATTATGAGGAATTTGTGGTTCAAAGTGCAGGTGTAAATTCGTGTGTGCACTCTGAACAGCACATTAGTGAAAGGTGGACCTGCTGTTTGAAATTGCAGATCAGCCTTTATTTTAAAGGGGTCAAGCATCTCCACTGTAAATGGGTGCAGTAAAGGACTGCCCCTGCGTCTAGGGAAATGCCTGTGCGGTACCAGGGAGACCTGTGCACTATATTCCCAGAGGGGCCCTTGGAGGGCCCATTGAATTGTTTGCCTCCTCTATTGTGACACACAGTCACTGCACCCCCTGAGGCCTCTTTGCCTCTGCATCCATGTAATATGACATGATCAGAAAGGTGAAGGATTCCTTCAGTTGCATGGGGCGACGTTCCCGCGCAAATGAAGGAATGCCCCTCGGGATCACGCCAGTGCATATTTAGGGCAGCCCTATCTATGTAGCCCCTTCTTTAATACCAGAGTGTCCTCGAGGAGCAAAAAGCGGGTGCAAATGCCTCTTGTGGCATTTATTGATATAGCCAGGGTATTAAGTTATCATACCTTGATCCATCAAGTTGAAAGTTGCCAAGTGGCCAAATGAAACCAAAAGCAACATAACAAAAGAAGGCCCTGCTACCATTTTGTCACACTGCATACAATGTCAAAAAGGATTGTTCTGTGACATAAGAGCATAAAATGGCATCTTGGCCCCACCTACCAGATCAGTGTTCGTGTGTCTGCAGTTATTCAGCGATAACCTCCTCTGGAAATTTACTGATAACGGGAGGAGCTAGGATCGGATTGAATAGTTTAGGTTTAGACTAGATTTGTGTTGAGTTTGCTTGTTTAAGAAAGGGTGGGACTACGCCATGCAGGAGTGAGATGCTACAATGTAGGTGCTAACACTTCAAAAACTGCAGCCTGGTCTTCCTTTTACATGGTTTCTCAAAGAGGGTCTTTGAGTTTGTTGTGCTGAAGCAAGAATGCAAGCCCTTGCAGAGATGGAGTGGAAGTGAATTACGGTGCCCTGGGTAGAGTGGCGATTAGTGGGACAATGGGAGAGAGGACTGTGCTTGTGAGGCTACAAGAGGTTTGCCAGAGACCCCATTAGAATCTTGTGGACTACTGTAACCAGAAATAGTCAGCAACTCTCATACAAGTGGCATGTGGTTGTATCCTGCGTGGGCATGGATGTGTCTACCTAACAAACTCAGTGGTCTGAACATCTGTTGTATTGTTTTCTTTAGTTTGATTCTCAGTTGCAATAAATAACAAATATATCTAGAGTACCATTAGCGGTTTGTAGTAATGGCAGTAAACCACTGCAAAGGTTGGCAGAGGGTGTGCATGGGCAGAAAATGTGCGTGGGCAGAGGGTGTGCATGGGCAGAGAATGTGCGTGGGCAGAGGGTGTGCATGGGCAGAGAATGTGCCTGTGCAGATAGTGTGCATGGGCACCATGACAGATACCTGTGCAGAAAGGGCTGAAAGCACAGGAGGGCACAACAAGTGTTGGTTTCCTGGCTAGAGCCCACGCCAATGAGGTGGATTGCCACGCAGCCTACTGGACACTATTCATACACAATTCATGTCACATGGGTATTTCATGCGAAACCACGCAGTGCATTCATCAGCAGATGATAAACAGGGCCAGCCACTTGTGCAGCTGTTTCCCCTCTCCCTGCTTCTCCTCTAAACCCCTCAATGGGACAGGAGCCGAGGATTGGTCATTAGCTAAGAGGATTATGGCGTCCCACTGAGTTAAAGTTCCCGAACACTCGCTTAAGTCTCAAAAGGGGCGGGAAGGCTTGCCTGACCTATAATACAGATTAGGAAAACCCTTGAAAACACCCTTCTGACAGAAAGAAGAATGTCATTTCCCAAAGTCTACAGGGACCGTTTTCGTTTTCTTAAGAAGACTCCGAGGAGACCCCTTTCTTGGGAAGGGGGCGGGGCTCAACTAATGCCCAGACATGTACTAAAACGTTATCTTTTAGAGAGGGATGTGGAAATCAGTGTGCTGTACTTCTACCTAGTGCAGCTTTCTTGCAAGCAGCCCATGGCCTTTGGCATTTTTATTTCATTTGGACAGCGCCACCAATAGAGAAGAGACTGCAATGCAAGACTACTTGTGACAATCACTGACAGAAGATGCTGAAAAGAACGGATTACCTCTTTAAGACATCACGTGCACCAATACTATGGATGACCACTGGGTAGAGTTAAAATAATAGTACTAGTGACAGACTAGATCGGAGAAAAGGATACTAAAATCTATGGAAATATGTATAAGATTTGACAAAAACTTTAAAAAAAAATTATGTAAATATTTTTTAATTTAATGTCAAATTAAGGCAACACTATATCAAACTCATTTTTCTTTTCTTATTTATTGTCATCACTTCTGAATTTTTAGAAATCATAATGTTATTAGTCTCTGTCCCCTTCAGTACTATCTCTCCTGTGCTCTCTGTGCATATACTGATGTTATGAGTTCTGCCCTCTTCAGTAATATCTCTCCTATGCTCTATGTGCATGTACTGATGTTATGAGTTTTGCCCCCTCATTAATATCTCTCATATGCTCTCTCTGTATGTACTGATGTTATGAGTTATGTCCCATCCAGTAAAATCTCTTGTGTGTTCTCTGTTCAGGTACTGATGTTGTGAGTTCCATCCCCCTCAGTAACATCTCTCCTATGCTCTCTGTGCATGTACTGATGTTATGAGTTTGCATCCCTCAGTAATATCTCTCCTATGTTCTCTGTGCATGTGCTGATGTTGTGAGTTCTCCCTCAGTAATATCTCTCCTATGTTCTCTGTTCATGTGCTGTTGGTATGGGTCCTGTCCCTTTCAGTAATATCTCTCCTTTGTGTGCCTCTACTGATGTTATGAGCTCTGTCCCTTTCAGTAATATCTCACTTATGCACTCTGTGCATGTAATGATGCTATGAGTTCCGTCCCTCTCAGTAGCATCCCTCCTTGGCTCTCTGTGCATGTACTGATGTTATGAGTTCTGCGCCTTTCAGTAATATCTCTCCTGTGCACTCTGTGCATGTACTGTAGTTATGAGTTTACATCCTTCAGTAATATCTCTCCTGTGTTCTCTGTGCATGCACTGATGTAAGTTCCATCCTCCTAAGTAATATCTCTCCTATATTCTCTGTACATGTACTGATGTTATGAGTTCTGTCCCCTTCAAAAATATCTCTCCATTGCGCTCTGTGCATGTCAAATTAAGGCAACACTATATCAAATTCATTTTTATTTTCTTATTTATTGTCATCACTTCTGAATCTTTATAAATCATAATGTTATTAGTCTCTGTCCCCTTCAGTACTATCTCTCCTGTGCTCTCTGTGCATATACTGATGTTATGAGTTCTGCCCTCTTCAGTAATATCTCTCCTATGCTCTATGTGCATGTACTGATGTTATGAGTTTTGCCCCCTCATTAATATCTCTCATATGCTCTCTCTGTATGTACTGATGTTATGAGTTATGTCCCATCCAGTAAAATCTCTTGTGTGTTCTCTGTTCAGGTACTGATGTTGTGAGTTCCATCCCCCTCAGTAACATCTCTCCTATGCTCTCTGTGCATGTACTGATGTTATGAGTTTGCATCCCTCAGTAATATCTCTCCTATGTTCTCTGTGCATGTGCTGATGTTGTGAGTTCTCCCTCAGTAATATCTCTCCTATGTTCTCTGTTCATGTGCTGTTGGTATGGGTCCTGTCCCTTTCAGTAATATCTCTCCTTTGTGTGCCTCTACTGATGTTATGAGCTCTGTCCCTTTCAGTAATATCTCACTTATGCTCTCTGTGCATGTAATGATGCTATGAGTTCCGTCCCTCTCAGTAGCATCCCTCCTTGGCTCTCTGTGCATGTACTGATGTTATGAGTTCTGCGCCTTTCAGTAATATCTCTCCTGTGCACTCTGTGCATGTACTGTAGTTATGAGTTTACATCCTTCAGTAATATCTCTCCTGTGTTCTCTGTGCATGCACTGATGTAAGTTCCATCCTCCTAAGTAATATCTCTCCTATATTCTCTGTACATGTACTGATGTTATGAGTTCTGTCCCCTTCAATAATATCTCTCCATTGCGCTCTGTGCATGTACTGATGTTATGAGTTTGCATCCCTCAGTAATATCTCTCCTATGTTCTCTGTGCATGTGCTGATGTTGTGAGTTCCACCCCTCTAAGTAATATCTCTCTTATGTTCTCTGTTAATGTACTGATTTTATGACTTCTGTCCCCTTCAGTGATATCTCTCCTATGCTCTCTGTGTATGTACTGATGTTATGAGTTTGCATCCCTCAGTAATATCTCTCCTGTGCTCTCTGTGCATGTACTGATGTTATGAATTTTGTCCCTTTCAGTAATATCTGTCCTGTGCTCTCTGTGCATGTGCTGATGTTATGAATTCAGTCCCTCTCCGTAATATCTCTTGTATGCTCTCTGTGCATGTACTGATGTTATGAGTTTGCATCCCTCAGTAATATCTCTCCTATGTTCTCTGTGCATGTACTGATGTTATGAGTTTGCATCCCTCAGTAATATCTCTCCTATGTTCTCTGTTAATGTACTGATTTTATGACTTCTGTCCCCTTCAGTGATATCTCTCCTATGCTCTCTGTGTATGTACTGATGTTATGAGTTTGCATCCCTCGGTAATATCTCTCCTGTGCTCTCTGTGCATGTACTGATGTTATGAGTTTTGTCCCTTTCAGTTATATCTCTCCTGTGCTCTTTGAGCATGTACTGATGTTGTAAGCTCCATCCCCCTCCGTAATATCTCTCCTATGTTCTCTGTGCATGTGCTGATGTTGTGAGTTCCACCCCTCTAAGTAATATCTCTCCTATGTTCTCTGTTAATGTACTGATTTGATTACTTCTGTCCCCTTCAGTGATATCTCTCCTATGCTCTCTGTGTATGTACTGATGTTATGAGTTTGCATCCCTCAGTAATATCACTCCTGTGCTCTCCGTGCATGCACTGATGTTATGAATTTTGTCCCTTTCAGTAATATCTCTCCTGTGCTCTCTGTGCATGTGCTGATGTTATGAGTTTGCATCCCTCAGTAATATCTCTCCTATGTTCTCTGTGCATGTACTGATATTATGAGCTTGCATCCCTCAGTAATATCTCTCCTACGTTCTCTGTGCATGTGCTGATGTTGTGAGTTCCACCCCTCTAAGTAATATCTCTCCTACGTTCTCTGTTAATGTACTGATTTTATGACTTCTGTCCCCTTCAGTGATATCTCTCCTATGCTCTCTGTGTATGTACTGATGTTATGAGTTTGCATCCCTCAGTAATATCTCTCCTGTGCTCTCTGTGCATGTACTGATGTTATGAGTTTTGCCCCTTTCAGTAATATCTCTCCTGTGCTCTTTGTACATGTACTGATGTAAGTTCCATCCTCCTCAGTAATATCTCTCCTATGTTTTCTGTGCATGTACTGATGTTATGAGTTCTGTCCCCTTCAGTAATATCTCTCCTATGCTCTCTGTGCATGTACTGATGTTATGAGTTCCATCCCCCTCAGTAATATCTCTCCTATGTTCTCTGTGCATGTACTGATGTTGTGAGCTTGCATCCCTCAGTAATATCTCTCCTCTGTTCTCTGTGCATGTGCTGATGTTGTGAGTTCCACCCCTCTAAGTGCTATCTCTCCTATGCTCTCTCTGTATGTACTGATGTTATGAGTTTGCATCCCTCAGTAATATCTCTCCTATGTGCTCTGTGCATGTACTGATGTTATGTTTTCATCCCCCTCAGTAATATCTCTCCTGTGCTTTCTGTGCATGTACTGGTGTTATGAGTTTGCATCCCTCTGTAATATCTCTCATGTGTTCTCTGTGAATGTACTGATGTTGTAAGTTCCACCCCCCTCAGTAATATCTCTCCTGTGCTCTCTCTGCATGTACTGATGTTATGAGTTCCGTCCCCTCAGTAACATCTCTCCTTTGCTCTCTGTGCATGTACTGCTGTTATGAGTCCTGCACCTTTCACTAATATCTCTCCTGTGTTCGCTGTGCATGTACTGATGTTCTGAGTTCCAGCCACTTCGGTAATATCTCTCCTGTGTTTACTGTGCATGTACTGATGTTATGAGTTCCATCCACCTCAATAATATCTCTCCTATGTTCTCTGAGCATGTACTGATGTTATGAGTTCTACACCCTTCAGTAATATCTCTCCTGTCCTCTCTGTGCATGTACTGATGTTATGGGTTATGGGCTACCCACACATAACTCTTCCAAGCTTCCCAATGTGTTTTGCCATGGTCTTTGCTCCTCACCTTATGAGTTACAACTTTAAGGACACACACATGCAGGCAAAATGGGGTCAAATAAATGACAACCAGCGCACAGCATTCTGTGCCAGGGCACTAAATATAGCATTCACTTGTGATTAAATGGTTTGAGCGGGGGCCTTCAAAGCTTCAGTGCATCAATGCTTGTTCACCTTGTGCCCCTACATGTAAGCATGGCACCAACCATCAACTCCCAGCAGCCCAGGCAACTGGTTGAAAGTCTTCTAAACTACTTCAGATGATAACAACATTACGCAAAAAAGATTTGCCTAATTATTGCGCCAATTATTTAGACACCTAGTTTAGAGTGCCATGGAAATAGACTCGGTTATAACCCTTGAATTAGACGGAGCACGGAAAAAGTCCTCGATACCTTTGAGGTCAAAACTCGTTTCGGCTGGGCTCTAGATCATGGATGAAATGTGTTTCTGTTATGTAAATTAGAGATGATTCTTGAAAAAAAATCAAATCTGTCACATTGGTGGATGCTTTCTGCTTCTGAATGTGTGTTGGTATTTGTACAGTGCAAATCTGGCTTGAGAGCAATAGAATGCTGAAGAGGAGGCATGGCCCCTGGACCATGAAAGTGCTGGGGGAAGGGCACAGTTAGACTGCAAAATCAGGTGTAGCACTCCTTAGAGAGGTGTGTTAACATCCTTTTTATCCCTGAATTGTAGTAGAGTATGTATATATCCATAAATTCATAAATTATTCATTTCCCTATAGTGTGTGCATTCTGAAGTAGTCCAAAGCTTCTTCTTAATACCTCATGGGGCACACAAGTATAGTTCCAAACAGAGTTGCTGGAGCTAAAAGATTTTAGCACCTCTAAATATACCTTTGTTAAATTCAAAGATTCTCTTAGAGAACATGGTTGTACAATTTGGTGTTCATGAGCTCTTACACCATTGCAACCAATTCAAGTGTGTTTTCTAATCGATTAATGGTCATCGTAATTCAATGGAACTGTCAAAACTTTTAGGGGAAAAGAAAGCGCTGTCACATCTGGCGGTCAATAAGTAATGGAGCAAGGCACATTCACAAATTCTGTGGTAACCCATTCATAACACTTGCTCCCCATAGCCCTTCCTTCAACAATACCCAAAGCAACCTTCACCAGCATAGTGTGCTGATTGGAGGGGACCCTAACTACATGACCACTCTACAGTAGAAAAATATAAAACTGATGGAGGAAAAGGGGCCTAACTCTCCACGGTGACCGTTTGAAGCTGAAGCAAGACATACCACAACCTCACGGGTGCTTCAGCTTACGTTCTTGCTACCCTGTGGTATTTCTTGTAGGCTAGCACCCACATATCAAACATTTCGAGGTGTTTCCCCTCGACCCAGATTTGGGCATCTGACGGTCAGAAATTGTTGGAGCAAGGCACAGTCTCAACTTCTATGTTACAAAGGATCAAAACACCATGGTCAGTTGTCCTAGTCAACCCCATTTAACCCTGATAGGCCATGAAAGGTCAGGAAGCCCATAGCCATGCCCCCTTTCATCCAAGTAGGTAATCAGCTTCTCACTGGCTCACGTCTAGTCACCATCCATTTCCCCCACACCCACAGTACACTCAAACCCAAAATATTCTCATGCACATCTTCATAATGCACCAGGAACTTACAAAGTAACAAGTCGTCAGTGCCCACATCCCTCCCCTGGCCACAACTGCACTCTCATGTCCTTGCATACCTTTAAACTCCAAGAAAAGTCCATTCCCATCTTCCATGGCAGAGGAAACATCCCAAGCTAAGTCCCACCTTATTTTGCCAGAGATGGGTGGCCAAAGTGTGACCAAAACCTCACAGTTCTGCTGGTCTCCCAGACAAGAATGGTCTGCACATTTGTGCCAGCCACAGCACCACCTGTCTGACCGGGAGGAGAGGACCAGCATTCCTAGTATTTTGGCAAGCATGGGGAGTTGGACGGGAGACAGGTTGGCACTGATGACCCAGGTAATTCCCTGTCTATGGCTGAAGGAAGGCTCTTTTCACATTCTTCAATCTATTTAGTTTCCTTAATTGTGCTAACATCTGGCTTCTTCTAGCTCTTGAGTCCCTGTGGCTCAACTTCTACCCAGGCCTTTTTCTTGTCAATGTTTCTCCCATTTAACTATTTATAGTGGTGAGTCTGGTGCACCTCTCATGAGTGAGTGTAGCTGCTTTACTTGTTCAGGTATGCAGTACAACCCTGACACATACACAGACCACTACAAACCAACCTGACAGCTATGCTGAAATAAATTACACAGACATAAGGAAAACCAAAGGATCAAAAGTGACCAAGGGCAGTATGTGATTAAAAGAACAACGGTCCTTAAACAGTAGGAATGAATGCAGTGCCCTGGGGAAAAAGATATAGTAACCAGCAATTGTTCATTTGACAATAAAGAGAATGTTTTATTTTCAAAATTAAAAAAAAATTAAATTAAAAGACAGTTTCAGGGTTGTAACCCCAGCAGGGTAGTCATGAATAAGTGTTAAAAACAGAAGAAACACAAAAACATTCGGGCAAAGAGCATAAAGTGACCGACAACCACATACAAAATTAAGGTCACTAGTAACAAAATAAAACACTACTGCACCCAAAAACATTTATAAAAAATCTAGCGGGTCAGAGTGTGAGTCGATGACGTTTTGATCCCTTTACAATGTGAGATCATCATCAGGACAAGTCATAGTTTGCCTGGATCCATAAATCAATGAAACAATGATAGCCATTAACACCTGTGGAGTCAAGGAAAAGGGGGGGGGGATAAAAAATGAATCAAGGTCCTGAAACTATACCCGCAGATCGTGACAATTGAAGGAGCATGAAGCAAGCTACCGATCATGTACAGATAGTGACACGGCGTAAGGTCATGCTTTTGGTGCTTATTCAGGTGGTGAGTATAAAACTAATAACCTGGTGGCAGGGTGGGGCGACCCCATGACAGGTGTCGGGAGAGGCAGAGCTCTTTGGTCCCCACTAGGGATGCTGGTGTTTTCACTTACGTGGATTGGTGGAATGAAAATCTGTACCTGACTACTGTGTAATCCAAACATCCCATCAAGTGTACATAGTATAGACAGGTGCTTGTATAGATTAGGTAGAAAGATGCGAATTGCTTAAACATCTTTTAATCTCAGGTGTTTTTTTTTAAACAAATATTGCAAAAAAGTGTGTGAATTTTAACTATATGTTTTGTCTAGTTTAATCTTTCTAATAAACGTAGACTGTGTGAGTTCAGAAGGTTTAGTTGGTCCCGTCTGGTCATGGAATCATTTAAGTAGCAGGAGGCGGCATCCGGGGCGACAACCTCCTGGCAAGATCCGACCTGACCTTTGCACCTATTGACCAACAACATTTATACCAAATGACTGGCGAAAAAACCTTTGCACCGACCGAGGAGTGCCCAAATGGTCCTGCAACAGTTCATCAGGTTGTAATTTAGCTGGGGCGCTTCCTGTCTGCGTGCTAAGAGGTGACCACTCCGAAGAGAAGCTGCAGCGCCCCCTCGGCCCCTCTGATCCCCAAAAGCAGCAGCACAGCCTCCCTGAAGCCGTGAAACAGTGGTCTTGGCACTTTTTCAGCAGATTGTGTGGTGAGCAGAACCGCGCTTTAAATAGAGACATTGACAAGCTAATACGAATCTGTATATTTTATAGCAGAAATGTTTATGTTTGGAATGCTGCCAAGCTCTGCTTACATGCTGGAGTGTCTAATGTATATTCCTTTAGGTCCAAGAACTGAGCAGTACCCCAGTGATTGAAATGCGTTATTGTATATCCAGATGCATTCTCACCCGACTGGGTACAAGAAAGGAAGCGCCAAGTGTCTCAGCCGCGGAAAGGTCAGCAAGGGGGCATTTTAAGTCTGAGATCGGGCATTTTCCATCCACGCTTGAACGCATTTGGCACGGTGGAGAGAGACAAAGGTGGCAAACCATAACAAATGGTACCATTAGTCCTCCAAAGGAAGAAGAGAGGCGGCGGGGCAATGGCAGGGAGCCGGCGA
This sequence comes from Pleurodeles waltl, assembly GCF_031143425.1. NCBI lineage: Eukaryota > Metazoa > Chordata > Amphibia > Caudata > Salamandridae > Pleurodeles > Pleurodeles waltl. The sequence continues at coordinate 1,009,286,085 of NC_090439.1, read as the reverse complement.
CAGCCAATCCTCTTTATGTTATGTTACATGTATGTTCTTATGTTAAGTCATGTTATGTAGAGGTTTATAGTGTATGACACGTGGCTCCCTTCCGGCGTTTTCTCAGCCCCAATGAGTAAATAGCCCTGTGCTTCTGCTGTTGCACTGACTGAGTGTCCCTGAATAAATAGCTCTATGCTTCTGGTGTTTCACTGATTGAGCCCCAATGTGTAAATAGCCCTGTGCTTCTGGTGTTGCACTGATTGAGCCCCAATGTGTAAATAGCCCTGTGCTTCTGGTGTTGCACTGACTGAGTGTCCCTGAATAAATACCCCTGTGCTTCCGGTGTTTCACTGATTGAGTGTCCCTGAATAAATAGCCCTGTGCTTCTGGTGTTTCACTGATTGAGCCCCAATGAGTAAATAGCCCTGTGCTTCTGGTGTTGCACTGACTGAGTGTCCCTGAATAAATAGCCCTGTGCTTCCGGTGTTTCACTGATTGAGCCCAAATGAGTAAATACCCCTGTGCTTCCGGTGTTGCACTGACTGAGTGTCCCTGAATAAATAGCCCTGTGCTTCTGGTGTTTCACTGATTGAGCCCCAATGAGTAAATAGCCTTGTGCTTCCGGTGTTGCATTGACTGAGTGTCCCTGAATAAATAGACCTGTGCTTCTGGTGTTGCACTGAGCGCCCCTGAGTAAATAGGCATGTGCTTCTAGTGTTGCACTGAGCACCCCTGAGTAAATAGCCCTGTATTTCTGGTGTTGCACTTACTAAGCACAGCTGAGTAAACAGGCCTGTGCTTCTGTGTTGCACTGAGCACCCATGAGTATATAGACCTGTGCTTCTGGTACTGCACTGACTGAGTGCCCATGGGTAAAGTGGCTTGTGCCTCTGGTGTTGCAATGAGGCACCCCTGAGTAAATAGCCCTGTGCTTCTGGTGTTGCACTGATTGAGCCCCAATGAGTAAATAGCCCTGTGCTTCTGCTGATGCACTGATTGAGCCCCAATGAGTAAATAGCCCTGTGCTTCTGCTGTTGCACTGATTGAGCCCCAATGAGTAAATAGCCTTGTGCTTCCGGTGTTGCATTGACTGAGTGTCCCTGAATAAATAGACCTGTTCTTCTGGTGCTGCACTGAGCGCCCTTGAGTAAATAGACGAGTGCTTTCTGGTGTTGCACTGAGCGCCCCTGAGTAAATAGGCGTGTGCTTCTGGTGTTGCACTGAGCACCCCTAAGTAAATAGCCCTGTATTTCTGTTGTTGCACCTACTAAGCACAGCTGAGTAAACAGGCCTGTGCTTCTGTGTTGCACTGAGCACCCATGAGTATATAGACCTGTGCTTCTGGTACTGCACTGACTGAGTGCCCATGGGTAAAGTGGCTTGTGCCTCTGGTGTTGCACTGAGGCCCCCTGAGTAAATAGCCCTGTGCTTCTGGTGTTGCACTGAGCCCCCTTGAGTAAATAGCTTTGTGCTTCTGGTATTGCACTAACTGAGTGCCCATGAGTAAAGAGGCTTGTGCCTCTGGTGTTGCACTGAGGCACCCCTGAGTAAATAGCCCTGTGCTTCTGGTGTTGCACTGACTGAGTAAAGAGGATTGTGCCTCTGGTGTTACACTGAGGCACCCCTGAGTAAATAGCCCTGTGCTTCTGGTGTTGCACTGAGCCCCACTGAGTAAATAGCCCTGTGCTTCTGTGTTGCTCTGGGCACCCATATGTGTATATAGACCTGTGCTTCTGGTGTTGCACTGAGCACCCCTAAGTAAATAGCCCTGTATTTCTGTTGTTGCACCTACTAAGCACAGCTGAGTAAACAGGCCTGTGCTTCTGTGTTGCACTGAGCACCCATGAGTATATAGACCTGTGCTTCTGGTACTGCACTGACTGAGTGCCCATGGGTAAAGTGGCTTGTGCCTCTGGTGTTGCACTGAGGCCCCCTGAGTAAATAGCCCTGTGCTTCCGGTGTTTCACTGATTGAGCCCAAATGAGTAAATACCCCTGTGCTTCCGGTGTTGCACTGACTGAGTGTCCCTGAATAAATAGCCCTGTGCTTCTGGTGTTTCACTGATTGAGCCCCAATGAGTAAATAGCCTTGTGCTTCCGGTGTTGCATTGACTGAGTGTCCCTGAATAAATAGACCTGTGCTTCTGGTGTTGCACTGAGCGCCCCTGAGTAAATAGGCATGTGCTTCTAGTGTTGCACTGAGCACCCCTGAGTAAATAGCCCTGTATTTCTGGTGTTGCACTTACTAAGCACAGCTGAGTAAACAGGCCTGTGCTTCTGTGTTGCACTGAGCACCCATGAGTATATAGACCTGTGCTTCTGGTACTGCACTGACTGAGTGCCCATGGGTAAAGTGGCTTGTGCCTCTGGTGTTGCAATGAGGCACCCCTGAGTAAATAGCCCTGTGCTTCTGGTGTTGCACTGATTGAGCCCCAATGAGTAAATAGCCCTGTGCTTCTGCTGTTGCACTGATTGAGCCCCAATGAGTAAATAGCCCTGTGCTTCTGCTGTTGCACTGATTGAGCCCCAATGAGTAAATAGCCTTGTGCTTCCGGTGTTGCATTGACTGAGTGTCCCTGAATAAATAGACCTGTTCTTCTGGTGCTGCACTGAGCGCCCTTGAGTAAATAGACGAGTGCTTTCTGGTGTTGCACTGAGCGCCCCTGAGTAAAGAGGCTTTTGCCTCTGGTGTTGCACTGAGGCCCCCTGAGTAAATAGCCCTGTGCTTGTGGTGTTGCACTGAGCCCCCCTGAGTGAATAGCCCTGTGCTTCTGGTATTGCACTGAGCCTCCCTGTGTAAAAAGCTCTGTGATTCTGCACTGACTGTGGACCCCTGAGTAAATAGACCTGCGCTTTTTGTGTTGCTCTGAGTGCCCCTGAGTAAATAGCTCTGTGCTTCTGGAGTTGCACTTATTGAGTACCCATGAGTAAATAGACCTGTGCTTCTGGTGTTGCACTGACTGAGCATCTCTGAGTAAATAAACATGTGCTTCTGGAGTTGCATTGAGCGCCCCTGTGTAAATAGCTCTGTGCTTCTGGAGTTGCACTCATTGAGCGCGCCTGAGTAAATAGACCTGTGCTTCTGGTGTTGCACTGATTGAGGGCTCCTGCATAAATAGACCTGTGCTTCTGGTGTTGCACTGATTAAGGGCTCCTGCATAAATAGACCTGTGCTTCTGGTGTTGCACACAGTGAGTTTCCAGATGTCTGTAATAGGCACCAACAACCACCAGTTTCTTTAGCTATTGTCAGGTTATATAATGCAGTGAAAAGCAGTGCCTTCACCCTCTAACTTTCCACATATGCCCTGCAAAGGCAGAGCAAGAGGGAATAATTTCCGGCCTACCGATTTGTCACAATTATACACTAACAGAGGCACTGAGCAGGTGAGATAGTTATTGAACAGACATCCTTGTTTGTTTAGTTGTTCCATTAGCAGGGCCGAGCACTACGGTGGGTGGCAGGGCCCCCTTTGAAGGATGACAACATAGGTGCAGCTGCCATACATCTTATCAGAGAGGTCAACCTGGATGAACTTGCCTGTGTAACGTACGTTATGCCATGTTACATTTAGTTGCATACTATTATAACTAACAGTGAGAAAGGCATTATCACATTCATCCAAGCACAGTAGTAAAGCAGCAGGAAGAAACAGTTTCACTAGCTGTTTCTCAAACAGTCGTTGGTGCTCAACAAACCAAAGACACCTGGCTACCGCAGCACGACAGCCAACATGTGTTTCGTCCTCAATGGACTTCATAATGCCAGTTAACGCAAGATATAGTAAATGCCTGGGTCTCTGGCACTATAAGGGAAGGTTCAGAGGTTGTTAATATAGCAATATTGGGGCAAGCTAAATGTTCTATGTTGTGAACATGGTCAGGTTGTTGACCAGAGCTTTGGAGTGAATGATAATCCTAGAAGCTAGTCCGGGAAGGAGACAGTAGATGTGGACTGGTGCCCAACAGGAAGTCATTAGTCCATGTTAAGCCATGAGATGACCTGTGCCGCTAAGTCAACTGACACTTTGACCTTGGAGGAGGGCTCCTGTGTAGTTGCTGTAGTGCTACAGGAATCACATGAGCCCTGGGTGTTTTCTTGAAGAGTAGTACGGTATGTTGTTAACTTGTCAGTAAAAGATGGTCCCATCCAGAACGAGAAGCCCCCTTAAGGGACTGATTTACAAAGATACCACGCAGCGTAGCAACGAAGGTTGTTGCTCCGTGTAGTGTGAGAGAGCAGGAAAGCGCCATATCTGCTTAGATTGTTGTGCTCTCTCCCTAGCGCTGGCGCACGATGAGGATTTCTAGCGTCCGCTCCCCCCCTTGCCTAATAGTGCAAAAGTGTCTGCATGTCCAGCATAGGTTTGTTCTGTACAAAAGATTATACCTAGACAAACTTAAAACTGTTCCCATTTTGGATGTGCAGCGTACAGTGCAGCACACGTGCAAAGTTGGAAAAGTGTGAAGAAATAGAAATATTTCTGAAAGTTACCACCAATGCCAAAGGAACATTTTTCCCTCAAAGCCCTACAAACTAGTATTAGTAAATAGGGCCTTGCATCGCGACCTGTGGGTGGCTGCAGGGGAACTCCTCCCTGACACAAAGTGGCATTACTTCAAGTAACTTTCCAGGACAAAACCATTTTTGCCCTGGACAGTACATTTTAAGTAAACATTTTGCGTTGCTTTGCATCACAAGCTGAGAGCAAAATATTAGTAGATCTGCCTTTAAATGTCTTATGGGGTACACTTGAAATGTACTATAATTTGTCTTTTTGGTCACTGTTAGTTTGCTTTTAAATTCCAAAGTGCATTATTGTAGCCGAAGATGAATATTTCTGACAAGGCCAGGTCCGTGCGATGAAACGAAGTGTCACGCGCTGATGCTATCGCATGGGGTGAGGCGCTCACTGATCCCCGCCACAGTCCACACCCGAGGGCTCCGGGCTCCGGGCTCCGGGTCCTGTCCATGATTGCTGACACATGGCCACAGGAGCCCCTTCGGGAAGCGCCCTTCAGACCTCACAGCAAGAGCAGAGATAGAAAACAATTAGCCCCCAGCTGACACCAGGCCCAGAGCACATTCCTGCAGTCACCCTGGAGCAGGGATTGCGAAGGGCACGTCAGGCCTGCGCCGTGAGCTGCACACACCACGCTTGTCGCACATTGTATTGCACTGTATCTCTTGTATGAGGCTTACTACCCCTTTGTGGGGCACAAAAAGTCACAGACAGCATGATACACATTGTAGGGCCTGTGGCTGGAAGGGTGTTGTTTTTGTTTTGAGTCTATGTGGTAAGTGTTTTCATGTTGTGATTACATGTGGTGCGTGCTGAGAACCCAGGTGCGGTGATTGTGTTATGGGACGCAGGGCCTGGGGGTGTGATGGGTGAAGACACATAAGAGACAGACATGCAAATTATAATTGTAATAAGGGCAGGAACATCTAGCTATTAATGTTGCATCAGCCTATGCCTAGGGGCAGCAGGGTGCTGTGTGCTTGTCTGTCAGAAAAGGGAGGTAATCAGAGAAGGCACAGTAATCCATATCACAACATGCATCAGTCACAGATACTGTTGACTGCAATGTTTTGGGCTAACCTTATTGATTCATTGGCACTTGGCCGCATTCTGATTGCTTATAGCATTTCGATGGTATGACCAGCAAAATTCCTTTATCATTTTTGGAAGATAAAAGTACACTGAGCCCTGCAAGCCAGGGAAATCAAGCTACCGCCTACCACTTTAAGGCTCGTCACAAAGTCCAAGGCTAGCCTTGTTGATTCCTGGGCACTTGGTCCCATCTTGCTGACCCTTCCCATTGTGAAGGTAGGATTGTCAATATGCCTGTATCAGCATTAGCTGATAAAGGTATACAGAGCCATATTGTGCAGAATAAAACTACTCCCTGACACTTTAAGACTGGTCGCACATCATGACGCCTTGCCTTCCAATTGTTTGACATTAATTTGTATGGCTTGGGGACAGCTTGCAATGTTGCTTCCATACCACTAAGACATAATGTTTCCAGCAATGGGCTTTGCAGTTACAAAGCATTTTTTTCAGATGCATCGGTAAAAATGGTTCATTGGATGAAAACTCCCAAAATGCATCAGATTGTCAAATGAAAGACGTGACTGGAAACTCAATTCATTGCAACCCTCTTGGGATTTATATTCACGGAACATTACAGAGCGTTTTTAGGGTGAGCAAAGCAGCGCACAAGCGCTGCTTTTCCAACATGTTGGTATCTATGTTGGCTTTTAACCACGTCCACCTCACACCCATCACTTTCACTTGTTCGTGGGTTTGCCTTTCAAAAATCCTTTGATGATATTGGTAAATGCTTTACATTTATCCCGCCTTGGGGGCTAACCCTATTACATGGATAATTGCATGATTGCCTATGTGTTTGACTGCAAACAAACTTCTTTTCCTTTTGTGTCTCTCCTTCGCGCTCATGGTGGCCATGGCGCTTCGAATTGACTTGCTTATGTCAACTGTTTTACTTTTTATTTTCAATTTATGTGGCAAGAAAATTCTATGAATTTACATCGCTAACAGCTCTAACTTGAGCAAATGCAGAACCCATTGCATTGCAAATGCTTTTCAGTTTGTGTCTCTCCTTCACGTTCATGGCGGCCGTGGTGCTTTGAATCGGCTCGCTTAGGTTAACTGTTTTACTTTTCATTTTCAATTTATGTGGCAAGAAAAGTCTAGTTACGAATGTACAACACTAATAGCCCTAACTCAAGCAAATGCAAGACCCATTGCATTGCAAATGATTATTTTACATTTACTATCTCTGTTCCCTTATGCTCAGTATTTACTGTGCTGTGCTAAGTATGTCTCTTTTTATCAACAGAGCTGTTAAATGGAAGAAGGAATGCGCAGGACGACTGAGTGCTAAGAAATGTTAAATGCCAGGTTACTCACCTCCAAACATTAATCGCTTTAATCGAGCTAAGTGGCAACAATATACAGCAGTGGTGCAAGGCGTAAGATTTTGGAGTCCCAGTCACCCGTCTTGAGACAACAAAAGTAGAATGCTCTTTCACTGATGCTGTGGACACACGTTACTTCTGTGCAAACATGCAGATTAGTACCTTGGTGAAAATCAATCTTAAAAATGTAGTGCGCACACATTCACTACAAAGGTGATAATTCCTAACCACCTGCGAATGCTTTGCAAGCTGTGTAAGACATCCAAAAAGAAGTATAGACATTTTCAAATAAATAAAACAATCAGACAACATGTACAGCAAAGACTGCTTAGTAAACACTGTCAAATCTGATAACTGAAATACTGCTGGATGAAACATTTTATCTTGATACTGTGGATGTACTTGATCTGTGTGGACCCCCTCAGCTTCTACCTGTATGTGTCGTTTTGATTTGTTTTGTGCATGAGCAGAACGCATAGGAATCGTTGAAGGTAAATGCTCGAACTTTCCTTCTTGAAAAATGGACGTGTTCGGTGTTTTTGGGATGTCTTATGACTGAGCGAACTAGAAACTATTTCATTCGTTAGCTGTTCTGAATTTAATAGTTGAAAATCATCTGCTGAGCAAACTCCAAAAATCTGATCAACTTCTAACCACTATGTTGAACATAAACTATGTCCTCAACTGTGTTCAGGTTTGCTCATAACGTGGTAACTGTCATCAAATAATTTGCAAAATATGAGGTGACAATGTTTCTGTACTCACTTGGTTGGTTAGTCTTTACTCAGGTGGTACAAACGAGGCGCTCCCTGCCAATTGTGGATGAAACCAACCAGACAGCGCTGATTTCTGAGACCAGTTGGTACTGGTGGGATTATTTGTTCAGTGCTAGGCGTTCTCTGCTGACGCCCTAGTGATGGAGCTAGCTGACCACCTTGTAATTGAACAGAGCAGAGTGCTGGGCATGTGTGGAGGCTGCCCAGGCAGCCACCTGCTGCTGAAAGAAATGTATGGGAAGGCTAGATATGACTTTGGGTTAGGTCTGATGTATTGTTTGGTGTAATGGATAACACTGTCGTTAATCCTGATACCCAGACCTCCTAATATTTTTTGGGGGCTGGGGGTGAAAAGAATAACTTTAGTGTAATGGCTATTGCAGTTTGACGGACCGTTCGAGAGTAGGCCCTGGCGTAAGAAGACTGTATAAAGATTGGATGGGATCACCAGCAGTGGAACATATGCAAGGTGGCATTTTCAGGCCAAGGAGGTGTTATATACTATTTTTCAATTCCTAGGATGTAGTGGTCACCTCACCAAGGGGGGTAGTCTTGACTTGTAAAACAACAAAAAAGTACTTACAATATGGAATAAATAACACATTATTCAAGTTCAGATTTCACTGCGGAGGGGAGTGGCATATTGGTGCATGTAGAAGTACTAATACTCACTTTCCCAAAGTAAGTTTGTCACTAAGGAGTGACAATATACTTCTATTAAACGTATTGCATTTCTACTGAGAAGTGCTGGCATTCTCTCTTTCAAAATAAAACAGTGCAGGTACACCGTTCCTGACAGCACCTGTTCATTTAAAGCACTGACGGAACAGCTGCTTGTATAGGTCTTGGTACTTACTCTTTGTCTGGGTTTGTGAATAGCCGGTGTCCATTATGTACATGCAACAATGTGGATATAACAGCATTTTAGGAATTTAGGTTATTTACTGTGTGGTAGTCTCCTTGAATGACAATAACATATATTTCAAGTATTTCAGGATAGCGCATGTGGGGCACATGAGCCTTCATTTTGAAGAACCACTATCAGGAGCACGGTGTTAAATATTCTGTCCTAACTACAGGCAGAGCGGCAGGAGACACTGACCATTCACAGCGGAGTAGACTGATGGTTAAGTTATCAGCCACCAGACTTAGAAAGACTTTAAAAAATACAGACAGTGCTTCACTTAGGTACGGGCCTCTGCAGTCCGTCAGAAACAGGCCGAATATCTTCTTAAATACGAGTGTGCAATTGATGTTATTTAATTACTGTACAACTCTAAGTGCTGTGTGATAGTCACTACTGTCACCTTGGAAAGATTTTCACCTGGGATGTGTTTTGTCTGTTTTTCTTCCCTCTTTACCCTCCCTCCATCTTTCCTGTGCACAGTTGATGCTTTTTAATGTGTAGAACTAGATCCCAAGTGCCTACAGGTATGCACCAAGGTGCTTGGCATCTTTTGATTTAAAAAACAAAAAGCAGAGTTGAGGTCTGTTGCCTATAAACTTGGAGATGAGACAGAATGTGCCATTTTGAGGATGGGTGCCCATGCTTGCAGTGTGGCACAGAAGAGTGGTGCTTGTTCCTTATCTTTTAAGGGAGCAGCGGGCATCAACAAGTAGTCTTTCAAGGCTTGAATGCAGGCCATGGGTTTTGAATTTTTCCATGGCAGTACCAACGTGGCTTGTGTATTTGCTGCTGGGGGTGTTTGGTGAATACTAGTTAAATTAGTCACTGGGTTTATGGTCATTATTTTCATATTTATGCACCTTTTGTTTGGAATGGGCTGAGTCCAGATTAGGTTGCCATCTGGACTGAGAAAGCAGAGAGAGGGTTCAATGATGGTTGAAAAGGTCTAAAATATGGAGTGTGGAATATGCAAGGGGTTGTTGCTTTCTTTGGGTCAGCACGTACTGCTGATTTAGGTAAACTGGGCGAATATGTTAATTATCCTTCTCCCCTATTTCGTGTGTTAATGTGTAGGGGAAGTCGGTTTATGCTGTTTATTGGAGGATTTACTGCTGTGGTGTGAACGGTCTTCATCACTGAACAGTAGTAAGCATTGCCGGTACCGTGAACCCAATTTCAGAGATGGCACAGTTTTGATAATTACTTCATAAAGAAAGCATACAGTCAGCTGGCATCATTTTCTTCTTCTAAGCCAGAATGGCCCAACACGGTCCTACATCGTAGCTTACAATTGCTAACCTTTGTCATCTGACTTCAGAATTCCCATCTAAGTCCTCCTTCTGACTGTATGTATATCTTGAAAGATGCAAACCTTTCTTCTGGACAAACACTGTATGGCTCCGTAGAAAGTATTTTTTATTTGGTGGCTGGGGAAGTGGATTGTTCCTAAGACAAAGTATTAAGACATCAAATTGGAACATTTTAGATTCCTATGGTTTGCATTTTTCAACCATCTAGTGACTGTGTCTGAAGTATCTACATATAACATTTTAGCTTTTGAGCAGCTACAAGAGGTGGCGTTATTAGGATTTACACATATGTGGGCTGTATGCCCACAACGCCCCCGTATGTGACCACTAGCATCAGTTCTTTTCCCCATCTGTCTGTTTGAAAGTAGGAAGGTGAGCGTTGAAAGGGCTACTAGGAAGCTCGTCCCATGGTTCATTCTTACAAGACCAGTGTATTCTTCACTAGAAATGTCCCACATGGACTTGGCATTTCAAGATCAGTACACATCCTTGATTTTAAAACTCACTTATATGGGTTACGTACACTTGTGGCACTTATTTCCAGGATGATCTTGCTAGTTTTTCTTTTTTGTCTTTTGCTCACCTCCACATTTAAGGTAACATTTTTAAATTCTATCATATTTGTTTTTTGAGTATCAAAGAAGATCCTTTAGACTTTCCTAATTTTCAGTGACAATGAACTTCCTAAAGGACTTCTATGTATTCTTGGACAGCAGAGCTTCCTGATTATTTAAAGTCGCAGTTTAAATATCTCCACTGTAGAGACGTATGCCTAGTTACACACTTCCTTATTAGGTCAAGCGCGCAATCGCTCTGACCTGTTGAAATCGGTCTGTGGTCTTTTAACCATGCCCACTGCACGCCCATCACTCTCACTCGTTCGTGGGCTTGCCTTTCAAAACTCCTTTGTTACCATTGGTAAATGCTTTACATTTGTCCCTCCATGGGGCGGTTTGAGCATCGACCCTGTTACATGGATTATTGCACGAATGCTGATACGTTTGACTGCAAGCAAACTTCTTTTTCCTTTTGTGTCTCTCCTTTGTGCTCACGCTCATGGCAGCCATGGCGCTTTGAACTGGCTGGCTTATGTCAACTGTTTTACTTTTCATTTTCAGTTTAAGTGGCAAGAAAAGTCCATTTAGGAATTTACAACGTTAACAGCAATAACTCGAGCAAACGCGAGACCCATTGCATTGCAAATGCTTGTTTGGTTGTATCATGAGCATCTTGAACGTTCAACAATGTAAATAAATTAGAATTACTGTGATGGTACCCGTTTCAGGCCAGATTACAGAAACCAAGATGTACTAGAGACTAGCAACATAAAAGTGGTACATTTCATTGCTTTTTTAGATATGTATAAAATATTTACTCTTTTTTCCTACATTGAACATATTTACAAATTGTAGTAAAATACCAACAGTAGTATTAGAATCCAGCTGCTCCGTTGTAGAAGTGCTCTGGGAAAGCAACAGGTGTTTGCTTCTGCTTTGGTGATCTTTTTGCAATTCTTATTTACAGAAGAGGCCACAAACACTAATCCAGCCTCTTCTAAGGTACCCAACGTGTAGATTCACAATTTCATTGTAGAATGTGAAGTGTGGAAACCCTTTGCTTGCATGTTGAAAAGGTGTATGTAGTTAAGGAAACGTCTTTGTCTGTGTCCCTGTCCCATACTGCCAACACAGATGCATGTACAAAAAGACGTGTAGTAGGAATGCATTTTTTTTCAAAAATCAAAAATGAAACACCATGCCTATTAGCTTGTTTCAAAATCATGTTTACGCATATTAACTGTGACTGCCCACAGAAAAAAGAGCATAAGATGAGCTTCCAGCTGCAGTTCCAACCTTTGGGCGACCAGCTCCCACAGAACACCAGGTAGTTATGAAACATTACATTGAAACCACAAGGTATGTGTAACAAAGCAGACAACTGCACAATAGATAATTAAGGGCAGATTTATGGAAAGTGGTGCTGCACCGAGTGCAGCTCCACCCTCCCTGCACCCTTAGCATCCCCCTACCACCACCATGTGTGCACAGTATTTAATAAAATACAGCGCACCATGGTGCAGGGTAGGGGGCAATAGCATCATCTTTCATGACGCTATTGATGTACTCTGCAGGAGTAGTGCCAAAATATTAGTGCTACTCCTGCAGTGTACATAGGGCCCCATTATAAAGAATGGAAGGCCCCTTTTAAGGCCTGCTCTTGAGCAGCTGTTAAAAGTGCCGTAAAAAATGGTGTAAGGAAATCTCATAGATTTCCTCACGCCATTTTTCCGGCTCCCCTAACGGGGGAACGCCCCCTTTGCGTAGGCATAATGCAGCACAAAGGGTTACAGAGTGGCGCAATGCATGCATTGGGCCACTCTGTAAATACGGCGCTGGGATTTTGGCCTTGTTGGGCCACATTAACGTAAAATTAAATGACATTAATGTGGCGCAAGGTGGCGCTAGGGGCCTATAAATAGGCCCCTTAGTCCTTAGCTGTAGATAGGTTGTTAACACACATTTTGATTTTTACAGGATAGAGGTGGGCTGACAACATGGGACACTAGAGTGCCTAAGGTAGTCCCTTTCTGACCTTTCATTTTTACCTAATGAAAGTGAAGAACAAGGATGTATGAGTATCTCAGCTATATGTATTGTCTCAACTAGTAAAATGGACACCCAACTTATTTAACAGCCTCCTGATGAAGAGAACCAATTACTCAAAATGCCTTGAGGCATAACTAAGACATAAGGAGACTTAGAGATGCACAATTGTTGACAATGAACTTTCTTATAGAATGCAAGTGTTTGAGTAAACTAGGGACCAATATGGACACTTTTGAGCATGCATGCAACCAAGAATATTAGCGAAATGAAAATATAAAGACTAAACCACATTATGAACGTTTTCTCGCAGATACTCTGTTGCTTAAAATAAATGAACAAAGCAAGCCATAATCATTTGAGCTTTACAGCTCTACACATGGTCACATAGCGCGAAAACGTTGCACTATATTGTGCTGTAATACTGCTAATACTGAACAGCATCAGCAGAAAAAACAACATGATGAACATGCACAGATGCGTGGTGACACTTGCACATATGCATTATGCTACCACGGGTCCTCACTTGTTGCTGTGTGCATGCACAACTAAGCATGCCTGGAAATTTGTCGTGATGTAGCAGCCAATTGATCATTAATTGATCATTCAATGCTGATGCTGGGCCCTCCAAAAAAGATACTTTCTTATTTAAAGAGTGTGATGGGGTGGAGCGGGGGAAGCAGCACAGGATAAGGTAGAGCATGAGTGAAGGAAGTCACCATCACTCAGCTGCAAGCAGCTTGGTTGAGTAGACAAGCAATGAAAAATCAAGTTGGATGGTTTTAAAGCTTTTTTAAAAGCAGAAGAGGGACATGAAAGCAATGGAATAGCAGTGTGGGTAGCGGAGACACAACACAGAGAGCAGGAAGGATTTTAGGGGGGATGCAACTCGAGAAAGAGAGTTTAAGAAAACACATGCACTCCCAGGGAGTGCAAAAAGAAAAAGAAAAAAGTTGTTCCCTGAATGAAAGGATCAGAAGGACACAAGTCACTCAATCATAACATAGTGAGGAAGAAATGATACAGAGGTGGGACAAAGAAAGAATGGGGAAGAAAACCATTGCATAAGTTGCAGGGAAATGAGATAGAAAAAATTGTAAAAAAATTCAATTAAGAGCAAGTGGCTAATACAATAGCACTATGGGTGCATATTTTAATGATTTATAGACAATAGGTCTTCAACAATAAACAACTAAAGCTGTCTGTATGTGAGACCTACAAACATAGAAAAGAGAGGTAAAGAGAGAAGAGAATGAAGGAATGTAGATAAGGTGGCTCCAATGGTGCGAAAAACTTGAATTCTGTGACAGTGGTGGCAGGCCCTTTTCGAAAGACCATAGAGCAGACAGGGGCTCCTGGGCCCCAGCCATGTGGATTGAGGTTGTTTACCTCTTGTGTCCTGTCCTACTATACAATGGCTCTGCAAACTGGGCCAAGTACAAACCCTTCAGCACCTGACGCTCAGTGGTAGCAAATGCAAGCCTTCACAGGCTTCTCAGACATGCAGTGTGAGGATGCTTGTATTCTTGACTCAACAATCACACAACACCACAATAACGCCAACCCAGTGCTTATCTTTCAAGAAGAAATGTACTTTGATGCACTCTACAACAGAATACTATACACAAACAGGGGCAAAGCATGATTCACTGCTCTATGTGGTGATGGGCAGGACTACACCTCTCTCTGCTATCTCCCTCAATTACCCATTTGTGTAGGTGATTTGCCAAAGATTAGATCAAAAGCGTGAACATGGCTCAGGTGAAGATCTCCCTCTTTAACACCAGTGTGACACCTTTTTTCAGCTTCTGGGAGGAGGCCCATTCGCTGGCAGCTGCCTGGGCTCTCCTCACTGGCTGTGGGCACCCACCCAGCTGAATCAACTTCTGCTGCTCTCCTTTTTCCCATCTCTGTCGGTTGCTGGTGGCAGTCAAGTAGGCAGTGGCAGTGCTTGGCAAAGAAGTTGATCTCAGTGCAGATAAGGTAAGCCCTGGGTGGGATGGTTTTCAAGGATCAGTGCAGCCATGCGTAAGTCAATTCCCATACTGTGATGTGACTATGCACCAGCTGATTTCTTTCTAGTGGTGCAGCCAAATACAAGCTGATCACATTCTAGACAATGCAGCAATGCACACGCTGATCTTCTGGGCAGTATCACCATGCACAGGCTAATCTTCTAGGTAATATGGCCCCAGATTACAGCTCCAATTGGATTCACCGATCATCATGGTTCTTACCAGGAGCTGTTCCAGAGACACTGTAGGCCCAAAAGCACTGGGGCATACAGATCACTCTCAGCGGTCCTCTTCTTCTGAAAGTCATACCAGAATTGGGGACCTGCTGCACATTGATCTTCCTCTACAGTCACTCCTCCTTCAGGGTTAGCAGACTGCTTTGCTCTCTCAATAGGCAGGTCAGTTTCTAGGCACTTCAGGACAGATTTACAACTCTTCCAGCAAGAGGTCAGACTCAGGTGTGTTTCCTCACCTCTGAGAAGCTGGCAATGAGGCAGACACTAGCTGTGGTTGCACAGCAGCCATCAGTTCTCTGCAGAATACTACAGAAGACATAGAACTGGATAACAAGTGGGGTAGTGAGGCCCAGCCTTTATACAGCAAAAAGGGACAGAAGATATGAACCCACTGCCTTACACCTTCTGAACCAATTTAGGTGCTTATCCTTTCATGTATTCTTTTTCAGGCAGCCCTCCACACTCAGCCTTTATGTGCAGTGAGGCTTCTCACATCAGGATTGTCTCCATCCTGGAGCATTCACAACTGAGGCATAAGGCGGAATGAGCTTTCTGTATCTGACTGTCATCGGCCAACTGAAAGAAGGCCCTCACCTAAAAGCTCCCTTTAAACTTGCATAGCAAAGTCTGCAGTCCCACCCTTCCATCCATCAAAGAGCAGTTCAGGAAGTGGAAGAGTTGTCAGCAGCTCACTGCTCAGCAAAAGGCCTAATTTGATGTCTAAAAGAGCCTTTTCTCATTTGCCCTCTCTCCAGTGTCTAGGTCTCCACCCTCCAGTTTGGAATACACTTCCACAGCCTGGGTAAACAATCTCATTTCCATCTTGTGCAAAAGACCAGGCCAGGGCTATCCAGGTCAGGGGTACCCATAATGGATCCCAAAGGCCTACATTACTCTGGCTTACACACACATACCATGCATGTACCTCACAGGCTAAATGCACAAATGTGCATAAGCACACGCTTGGGAGGTTAGGGCTAGTATTTGGGTATACATAAAGAATCAGAATTTTACATGAGTAGGCCAATAGGACTCCACTCCAGAGACATGGGAAAAAAGATTTGGTCACAACTACGGATGTGCAGAACACAGCATGCTGCCATCACTGCTCTATGTGGTAAAACTGTGAAAGTGCCAGTTGTCCACTGCCTGTGAATGAGGGCATGAATGATGCACACCTGCGGGTCACAGGATGGGTCCTAGACCTTACTCATGTCAAGGCACATGCCTAAGACTCTGCGCACAGACTACAATAGTGTAACACTCGGATCAAAACCAACAAACATTGGCAAAGCCAATAGCTCTCACCTACATGGGCTATTGGCTTTGTCAATGTTTTT
The DNA here is from genome assembly GCF_031143425.1 of Pleurodeles waltl. Taxonomy (NCBI): domain Eukaryota; kingdom Metazoa; phylum Chordata; class Amphibia; order Caudata; family Salamandridae; genus Pleurodeles; species Pleurodeles waltl. The sequence continues at coordinate 1,009,269,972 of NC_090439.1, read as the reverse complement.
AGCCATATTGCACAACAGTGCGGCTACTGTGCAGTAAGGCTGAAAGTTGTTTTAAAAGTGCTATGGTGTGGTCAGCGCTGGCTGCATCCTAGCACTTTTTTAATGCTGGTGGGAGGACTTAGTGGAAGGCATTTACACCTTCTTTGTTGCACACCCTTCCTACCTCCGATATGCTTTCTGCCCTGCCTTCCTGCCAGCAATAAAAGAAAGCCCTATGACGTGGCCAGGCTAGCAGTGTCATAGCGCTGTTTTAAAAAATAAATAAAAATAAATCAGCCTCTCCAAGAAAGGGGGAGAGCTTATACAAATGACCTGTAAACGACCGCAAGGAAGGCGGTTGATGTAATGTCAATTCATGCTTTGAGAGCAGTGAAGCTGGAGGTGCGCAAACAACCAGCGTTTGTGTTCTTGTCTCGATTGTGAGCTCAACTCCCTTGGTAAAGTGCACGAGTGTTGTTTGTGAGATGCTAAATATACATTGTGTAGTACAAATTGTTTTACAAATTGTTTAAACTCATGATACCGCCAAAGATGTTTGATTTTAAGCACCTCTCCTTCTAACTTCCTTGTCCTGAGCCCATGCCAATCCCACCACGCCAATGAGCCTCATCAGGGCATAAAATGTCTGTGATTGCTGAATGTGCTTGAGAGCAGTTGATCTTGGAAAACGTCTTCTCTAAAGTGACTCTGCGTTTATGTTATGACAGTGTAATCTGAGGATTTGTTTGGAATTCACCGCAGTGGTCAAACAGAGATTAGCTGCATCCTTGATTCTGGGGTGAAAACCAGAATAAAGGGTTTTCATGAAGTGTGCATCATATATGTTGTTACATGAATGCAGCTGCTCTGGTGCATATTGCTAGTTTATTCCTTTAATTCAGTTTGTATTCACCATAGCAATGAAACGTTTGCTGCTATGATTAATTAACCTGAAATGTGTTAAGAAGCGCGACAGCATCGAGTTTTGCCAAACGAGTCTTAATCGGTAACTGGGAAAGTATCTTGGAGCCGAATGTGAGGTCACCGACAAAGTGCCGCAATGGATCCTGATCCGTGGGGGAGGGGGTGGATGGGGGCGGGGGGGGGGGGGGTCGGGGGTAGAGTTGAGCATGAAAATATCACAGCTTCGCGAGGACAGAAATGATAAACATCACCCGTGGAGATCACTCCAGTTATGAAAATCATTCAGCTTCAGTCTCCTGCTGTGAAATATGTGGTTAGTGGATGGTTTTTAGTGGTGATATCATCTCCCGAAGATGTTGAAATGACGTACTAGCTTGAATGAATGTGTGGCAGTGAATGAGGAATTTGATATTAATGTGATAACAAGGTGATACAGCTATGCTACGTAGATACTCCAAGTAAGGGGGGGGGGAGGTGGGAGGAGGCAAGCAACATTACAGCAAGGTGCTGCAGCTGAAGTGAAAAAACATAAAACAAGCAACAAGAATTGGGCAAGCAACAACAGACAGGTGCAAACACGTGCACTGCTGTAATTAAAAGGAAAAAAGTACCTCCAAAGTCCAATGAGCAGTGGAAGGACACACACTGGGCAAGGGAGCAATACTTGGCCCATGCTACAAAGAGGGTCAAAAGCAAGAAGAGGAAGTGAAGTCAGCACACACTGACTAAGGAGAAGCAAGGAAACGAGAGTGATGATAACAGGAAGATGAAGCCAACCAATGGTAAGCAGCGGACGGGCTCTGACCTTGTAAGAAAACAAAATGTCTTGCAAGCGACAACATATGCGCTGTCTCAGGCTAGACATCAAAACCAGGGGCCCAGATGCATGCGGTCAGGTGCTCCAGGACGGGGAACATGACTGCACACCATTCAAGGAACATTCCAGGAGGCAACCGGCCAAATTGGGATTTCTCCTGATTATCATAAGGAGTCTTTGAGTTGTTCTTCAGCACAACTCTATTATGGAAAGAAAAGCTGAACAAAGGCACTCTTACCAAGGGACACTGCATACATTTTCTAACTTGATTGAGGTCTATCAGAGGGAGAATTGTCTTGCTATGTGATGAACATTTTTACTCTGCAGCAAGAAACTAATGAGGGATGAAAGCCGAGATGAACTGGGAATCTTTTCAAAGGGTGAAGATCGGCAGCTTTGCAGATAGTAGCCAATTGATATGAAATATGGCTACATTTTCATCTTGGAATTGACTTTAGTAGCACTGGTGGGAAATATTTAATGCAAAGAAAACAGCGAAAATGTTAATTCAAGCTTGTGACACAGGTCCTGTAGTAGAAATGCATAGAAAGGCAGCATGGCTTCTGATAAACCATTATTTTTAGCGTTTGGTGCATCGTAGGCGGCCGCTTTATGTGGCCTCCAATGTCACAGACGTGCCTCGTGACAGCTGGCCGCCATAGTTACAGCGGGGCGTGCCCTCCATTCCTGTGGCTAAGATGGCGTCAGTTTTCAGGAAGGGCTCACAATGTTGTTTAGGGACGGGGTTTACAGCCGGATGAATTGAGAAGCTGTTAGAGTGCATACAGGTCTTTTCATGACGCGATGTCGTTTGTCCCATTAAACTGGAGACATTGTCCCCAGGGATCAAGCACCATAGGTCTATCCCTGGGAGCGACTCTTGAATAGCTGACAGGAGGCCTGACCACTTCTCTGCCCTCTTCGCTCCCATCCAATAGCTTACCGATAGAGGTGCCTCTTACCACCTGCCCGGAATCGGACCTCACGCCAACCGCGGCCTTCTCTTCTAGCACGTCCGGGAAGATGATAAAATGTCACAGCTGGGCCTGGGGAGCTCTGCGCGTTAGAGGAAGCCTCTCTCGCAGATTGAAAACTTTGTTCAACCTGTGCGATGGGGGCCCAGCAAAAACATAAGTAATTGCGTCGCTATTGAACATCTTAACATGCAGCTCAAATGCGCCATAATCAAAAAATTCAACAAAGTGCATTCAGGTGAATAGGGACGATAGTTCTTCTTTCGAGTGTCTGCATATATGTGCTTAGATTATATTCAGCCGACGAGAGTGTGAACTTGAAAAGTTATTCGCTCTAAAGCTTCCTTTAATTTTCACAAACAATACCAATGCTACCTATAGATCCTAATTTTTTTGCAAGTGGGTTTTCAATTTAAGTCAGGCTTTTCATGCCCCTTTTATGTTGATGTGTGAAATGTGAAACCAACACCTATCCAATTTCTAAGGCGCTGATTACAAGTTTAAGCGCTATTTTTCGCACCTGATAACCAACAATACCAAGGGTACTTTATTTATAGGGTGCGATAAATAACATCTATATGAGTTGATGGGGAATAACATGCAGATTTTTACATGTTTCCCACCAAGATCTGCATGATTTGATAAATACCTTATGCTTTTCCCCTGTTAAATTTTGGCAGGTTTGACCTGACGAAATTTACGGAAGGTCGAGGTATTTAAGACATCCAATAGCTTTTTTAACATATGTTTATTGTTATTTTTTAATAACATCCATACAAAATTCAGGGCATTACCTCAGTACATCCATTTAAGTAACACACAATAGGCGTGTATCTCAAGACTAGGGCCTTATTATGACGTTGGTGGTAAATACCGAATACCGCCACAGTGACTGCTGCCAACATACCGCCGCAAGGCGAACATCCGGCCGCCAGATTGTGACACATATAGGCAAAACCGACAGAAAACAGCCACAACCACAAATCCACCAGACCCACTGAACGTGATAAACTGTCAGAACTACCACCCATACCGTTGCGCCACCAATACTACGCCCTCCAAATAATGACCCACGAATCACCACAGCGGGCATTCAACAGCATTAAACTATTGGCGGAGAACACCGCCACAGCGGATAAGGCAACCCAAATACAGAACAAGACAATATTGGTCAGAATAAAAAACCCACACCTGACACTAATACACAAACCCCACACTCCCACCAACAGCACTATAAAACACACACCCGTTCACCCACAATCCTTTGCTAACACAGCAAGATGGATACACTTAGCGAAGCTAACACGAACAAGAACTACACATAAATATCACAACTACCTATTCATCCCACACACACCACATACCACACACCCTACCACATCACACATCACCTTCTGCACAACCTACACACACCACACAACAACCATGTCCCCACAAAGGCACCCCCGTTTCACCGATGAGGAGTTGCAGGTCATAATTGTGGAAATAGTCATGGTAGAGCCACAGCTGTTTGGAGCACAGGTCCAGCAGATATCCATTGCCAGGAAGATGGAGCTATGGTGGAGGATCGTGGACAGGGTGAACGCCGTGGGACTACATTCACGAACAAGGGATGACCTAAAGAAGAGGTGGAACGACCTTTGGGAGAAGGTGCGTTCCATTGCAGCAAGGTACCAACTCGCCATCCAGAGGACTGGCGGTGGACCCCTGCTTCCTCCCCCACAGCTGACAACATGGGAGGAGCAAGTCTTGGCAATCCTGCATCCAGAGGGACTCATTGGAGTAGCCAGAGGACAGGACACTGGTGAGTCAAAATGTACTACCTATCACCCACCCATGCCTGCATGCCATCTCAACCCCTCACCCTGACTCACTTCACCCCACCCCATCCCACACGGTGCACCACCACAATTAACAAACCTAAATGCCAAGCCCCGCAAGCAATACCCATTGCATGCAAATCCCTTCCAGCCCTGCATGTACACCCACTACCAATGCATGCACATCATGGAGAACTAGCAATCCATCACCATACACAAACAAAGGTGGCAAGGCAACAGCAATACTTTAGGGGAAGCTAGTGATGTGGAATATGTCACAGACATGTAGCATAATTCACCCCACAGGTGCCCCAGCCAATCTCAGTGGCGAGGAGGTGCCATGGCTACCCAGTCCCCCACCAGAAGACGCCCCCAGTGATGACAGCAACTCTGGAGCTCTGGATCTGGATGAACTCCTTGGCCCTTCAGGGACCACTGGTCAGTCTGCTACCCCAACCCACACCCAGTCCAGTACAGAGCCTCCTCCCCCAGAATCCAACACCACAGCAGCCACCCAACATCCCCAGACCTCTGCCCCCAGGACATGCCAATCAGTAGTGTGCCCACCTATACAGGGACCCCAGTCCACACCTCACAGGCAAGACAATGAAGGTCCTGGGGTCAGTAGCCATGAGCTCACCGTTCAGGGGACACAGGCACAGGGAGCTAGGGATGGTCAGAGGACAGCTGTGCGCCAGGGGGAGGACAGGCCCAGGGAACCCACCGCCCAGGAGGCACTCACTAATGTCCTGGGGACTTACCAATAATCTTAGGACAAGATGGGTCAGCTGATGAACATCAGTCAGAAGAACCAGCGGCTGCAGGGGGAAGCATACCAAGGGATCAAGTAGAATTGCAGGACCTGAACACCACCATGGTCTCCATCGCAGGGGTGCTGGGTGATATGTCCAACATCATGAGGGACTATACAGCATATCAGCGGGCCCCTTCCACTAGCCAGTGTACTCACCAGCCCTCCACATCTGCTGAAGCTAGTGGACAGGCGGCCCTGCACAGGACTCACAGGCCACCAACACCCCTCCCCCCGCAGAAAGTGAACCACCCCGCAAACATTCCCTGCGACCCAGAGAGGCACCAGAGACAGTTGCTAAGACCAAGACCACAGCCAGGAAATGAGCCTTTCCAGAATGTCCACCTTGTGTTCCACTGTGTCACCTTGTCCACTTTGAACTGCCCTTGCTCCCCTTCCTATGGCGCCTTAGACACTGGACATGTGCCACAAACAGACTAGCCCACTACACTGGACTCTTCCCAACCATAACCACACTCTATTGCACTTTGCATTGTATAACAATTCTTAATGAACACCCTTGGACTTCCTTCTGATCACAGCGCACGCACGCCGACATCGGTTTCCGACTCTCAGGGACCTCAAGAGTACGGGTCAATGGGCTTATCAGGGCCCTCCACTACTCATTATACTTAGATCCATCGAGTGCTGCTTCCATGGCTTTAACGTCTTCCTAAACTCAAGAATCCTACGATTAGGAAACACTACCGTTTACTTCTGGAATTCATTCATCCTCATGGTTATATTTGGATACGTCCCATTTTTTACAATTTTGCCTTGAAAAAGTCCTGTTGGACGAAACACGTGTTGGCTGCATTCTACATAAATATGTTTTATGTTTGTACATAAGGAATTAAAGTATAATGCCATGTGAAAACTATCTTCTGGAACGTCGCACTCTCATTTATTGTGGACTACTTTCTGAAGTGCCCTGGTAACTTTGTATTGAAATTTACTTTCCAGCACGGCTCAAAAGAAGTTCTCCTTCCTTTGATCTGGTGCAGTTAATACCCTTGGTGGTTGGGTATTTCTACCAGGTTGGCACCCATTCAAGGACTCATTGTATTCACTATTGGACATTATTCCTTTGTGTTCAGATGTGCGAATACTAAGCACCAACCACCATTTTTTGTAGTACAACTTGAGTAATAGTGTTTTATCTGGAGGTAATGTACAATTTATAGAACTGTTATGAATTGCATGAACCTGAGAAATATTTAGTACAGCAGGCTTACCTGAGTGTCATTGGAAGTACTTCAGGATCAAATATATCCTATTGTCCACATCCTCCTCCTGTTTCTCCTCCTCACTGCCCTCAGTGTCCACTGCTGCCACAGCTGCATTGTCACCCTCTCCTCCTGCAGATAGGGCACATGCCATCTGAGGGCCAAAGTGTGCAACATGCAGCACACAACAACTATACTGCAGACCTTCTCAGGGGAGTAGTATAGGGATCCACCTGTCAGATCGAGTCACCTGAACCTAGCCTTCAGGAGCCCGAGGTCCTTTCAACAATCCTCTTGGTATGCTTTTGAGCATCATTGTACCTATTCTCAGCCCCTGTTCTTGGATTCCTTAGAGGGGTCAGGAGCCAGGACAGGTTTGGGTAGCCGGACACACATTAGTCCTGCACAATGGCATGGAGTATGACTCCAGAAGGCATACACTGACATATATTGGGTGGGGACTCATGCTCACCTATAAGCCACACTCTGTGCCTCTGTAGTTGTGCCATCAGCTGTGGGACGCTGCTATTCCTGAGGACAAAGGCATCATCCACTGACCCAGGATACTTGGCAGTGACGTGGGAGATGTACTGGTCAACAAGGCACACCATCTGGACATTGAGTGAGTGGAAACTCTTTTGATTCCTGTACACCTGTTCATTGGCCCTGGGGGACTAAGGCAATATGGATCCCGTCAATAGCCCCAATTACATGTGGTATATGTCCCATCGCATAGAATCCAGCCTTCACAGTGGGTAAATCATCTACCTGCGGGAATGCAATGTAGCTGCACATGTGTTTGAGCAGGGCAGACAAAACCCTTGCAAGCAAAATACAGAACATTGACTGTGACATTCCTGCAGCCAAGCCCACTGTCACCTGGAAAGAGCCAGTTGCCAGGAAATGGAGCGCTGAGAGTACCTGCAAAAGAGGGGGTATTACTGTGGTGCAACGGATAGCAGGTAGCAGATCAGGCTCCAATTGCTCTGTGATTGTGGCCCTGTCCAGACGATAGTTTAGTATGATGTGCCTGTCCTCCAGTGTAGCCACATTCACAAGGGGTCTGCACACGGGTGCTTGCCTCCTCATTCTATTCCTCCACCGTGGTTGGTACCTAAGGGACTCAAAAGTAAGAAGGGCATGACAACAGGAACCATGAACTCACGACAGCAGTGTATACAGAGCATGCTTGTATGTTGGACACTGGAACTGTATAGGTGACTAAATTCAACTACAATGACACACTTTTAAATCTGTAAATTTGTACTAGCATTAGAAAATGTTATCTGCCTGTCCTGTATGCAGGGACAGGTGGAAGTGACCTCACTCCGCCAGCGTTCGCGTCATGGCGGGGGGCGGTCTGCACTACTGTGCAATTCCTCATTGGCTAACATGGCCCTCTATGGAGTATGGGAACCAATGATGATCAACGCCGGCGGACGTGACCTCCATTTTCTTTCTACCACTTCAATTGATTCCTGACTTTCCACAGGACGACATCTCCACTGCGTGTGCTGCTGTGACCTGTGTCTGGAACCTGCCATGGCACGTGCGACAGGGGAAAGGGCCCCAGCCTTCACGTCGGAAGAGTTGGAGAGGCTCGTGGATGGGGTCCTGCCCCTGTATGGGCAGTTGTATGGGCTCCAGACCAACAGGTGAGTACATCATGGATACATTGAATGTGACATGGATGCATGGAGATGTATGAGTGTGCCACCAATGTCCTATTGGGGGGTATGGCTGGTGGCAGTGGTACAGGTCATGCGTGTGTCTAATGAGGGGCTAATGCAGTTTGTAGGACATATGTGTAACAGGGTGGATTGTCTTGGTCATGGTGTCCCACTGTTTGTGTTTCTTCGGCAGGTCAGCTGGGGGTCTATAGCAGGCAGAGCACCTACTGCAGGAACCGATGGGAGCACCTGAGAAGCTGGGCCTGGAAGACCACGGAGGCCCAGCTAGGGACGGCCTCCCAATGAAGGAGGGGTGCCCGTCGGAACCTGACACCACCTAATGCCCAGCATACTGGCAGTGGCCAATCCAGACTTGGATGAGCGCTTGAGGGCATTACAGCAGCCACAAGGGGGTGAGTAGAGTATGTTTGACAACCATCTCTGTTTCCTGGCATGGGATTTGGGTGCAGGGTACTAGTCGGTGGATACCCCAATATGCCACTTTAGGCATTACTGTGTGGTCCAGCTTAGGGTAATATGCATGTTATTGATAGCTAGGTAGTTGGCTTTCCATGTCAGGCAGGGCTTAGTTGGTCCCACTGGGTGTGTAGCTGGCAGTGTTTGGCTCCTACCTGCTGTGGTACTTATCCAATGGAATACCAGTGTGGTCCATACTGCCCATTCTCAGTCTCAGTGTGTGACAGTGATGTGTATACCATCTCTGCTCTTGGTGCTGTGATTGACCCTGTGCTCCCTTTCTTTCTCCCCTCCTCTCTCCTTTTGTCATCCTGTCCATGTGTACATTAGCATCATCTGGCAAAGGAGCCGAGGCACCTGTGAGTGAGGGAGATGCAGCCCACGGGACCCAAGAGGCAGAATCTACCGATGCTGAGGGGACCAGTGGGACTGAGGGCGAGAGGAGCACCACTACGGGGACAGGAGGTGATACTACTGGCTCTGATTCCTCCTCTGATGGGAGCTCCCTGATGGTGTCGGAACCCTCTGGGACCACCACAGCTACAGGTTATACCGCCACCCTATACCAGCACCGCCCTCCCAGTAGCCCCACCGAGTTGCCCGTGCCATCTCTCCCAGGAGGGTGGGTATCTCCTTTGCCCCAGGCACCTCAGGCCCTGCCCCAGTCAGCACTGCTTGCCTCAGTGAGGAGGCTATTGACCTCCTGAGGGCAGTCAACCATAGTGAATGCCATCCAGGGGCTGGCATCCCAGATGCAATGCCTTCCTGGAGGGCATTCACGTTGTCTTGGTGGCCCTACAAAGATCCTTTCAGGCTCTGGCCTCTTCACTGACGGCAGCTAGTGTTCCTGTGTCTTCCGTCCTCCCTCCAACTACCACTTCCCAGTCCGAGTCTCCTCACCCCAACCCATCCCACGGACACATTCATACAAGCATGCACACAAAGCATCAGACAAGACTTGCACAGACAAACACAGGCAGCTCACTGCAATCCACAAGCACTCACACAGCCGACAGATACACACACATCACACAGTGCCTCTACTGACTCCCCCTCCTCCTCCTCCCTCACAGTCACATCTGCACTCACACCTACATGCACTGCATCAACAGTCCCTGAACCTGCTACCTACTCAGCCATGCCCACAGTCACCACAACAGCAGACCCGCAGACTTGCACCCCACACACCCCATGCGCAATCACCACCACCACCATCTCCACATCATGCAGCACACCCACCTCACTTGCAGACACCACCACAACATCCATCCACACGTCCTGTTTGTCCTCCCGCTCCCTCTCTGCCCTCTCCAAAGACACACAAACGCTCACACTCAGACCCCCAACAGCCATCCACTTCACACACGCACACTGTACATGCACCTGCACCCAAGTCCAGTACACCTCCTTCTCCTACAACCACTCCCTCTACCTCCACTCCCATCCCTCCTCCCACATCCCTCCCCATTGGCCCTAAGATTTTTTTCCTTGCCTGCTTTGACCTCTTCCCTCCTCCTCACTCCGTGCTGCTTCTAAGAAGAAGGTCCTACCGCCCAGGACAGTACCTCGGCACACAGTCTGACATTGTACCACCCACAAAGTCTCAAGCAGCCACTAAGGGGCACATGAGTGCGATGCCGGCCCCCTCAGCAAGGACACTCCTCCACCCACAAAACGGAGAGCTAAAGTACCGCCCCCTCCCAAACAGACAACCAAGAGCATGGTGACACCTCCAAAACCTAGGGCCAAGGAGACCCCTCCAAAGACCAAGGGCAAGGAGGCCCCAACAAAAACAAAGCCCAAGGAGGCCCCAACAAAAACAAAGCCCAAGGAGGCCCCAACAAAAACAAAGCCCAAGGAGGCCCCAACAAAGACAAAACCCAAGAAGGCCCCAACAAAGTCAACACCCAAGGAGGCCCCAACAAAAACAAAGCCCAAGGAGGCACCAACAAAGACAAAGCCCAAGTACATCCCTCCAGAACCAGTGGCCAAGGAAATCCTTCCAGAACCAGTGGCCAAGGACACCCTTCAAGAACCAGTGGCCAAGGACACCCCTCAAGAATCAGTGGCCAAGGACACCCCTCAAGAACCAGTGGCCAAGGACAGCACTCCAGAACCAGTGGCCAAGGACAGCACTCGTGAACCAGTGGCCAAGGACACCCCTCAAGAACCAGTGGCCAAGGACATCCCTCAAGAACCAGTGGCCAAGGACAGACCTCAAGAATCAGTGGCCAAGGACAGCACTCCAGAACTAGTGGCCAAGGACAGCACTCGTGAACCAGTGGCCAAGGACACCCCTCAAGAACCAGTGGCCAAGGACAGCCCTCAAGAATCAGTGGCCAAGGACAGCACTCCAGAACTAGTGGCCAAGGACAGCACTCGTGAACCAGTGGCCAAGGACACCCCTCAAGAACCAGTGGCCAAGGACAACCCTCAAGAACCAGTGGCCAAGGACAGCCTCCAGAACCTGTGGCCAAGAACATCCCTTATGAACCAGTGGCCAAGGACACCCCTCAAGAACTAGTGGCCAAGGACAGCCCTCCAGAACCTGTGGCCAAGAACATCCCTTATGAACCAGTGGCCAAGGACACCCCTCAAGAACCAGTGGCCAAGGACAGTCCTCCAGAACCAGTGGCCAAGGACAGCCCTCAGTTACCAGTGGGCAAATGTCCCCTCCAGAACCAGTGGGCTAGGAGCCCCCTCAGTATCCAGTGGGCAATGGTCCCATCCAAAACCAGTGGGCTAGGAGCTCCCTCTATCCAGTGGACAAGGAGCCCCCTCAGTATCCAGTGGGCAAGGAGCCCCATCAGTATCCAGTGGGCAGGGGTCCCCTCCAGAGCCAGTGGGCTAGGGGCCCCCTCAGTATCCGGTGGGCAAGGGTCCCCTCCAGAACAAGTGGGCTAGAAGCCCCCTCAGTATCCAGGGGCAAGGGTCTCCTCCAGAACCAGTGGGCTAGGAGCCCCCTCACAATTAGTTGCACCCTCCACCCACCCCAACCCCCACCCCCTGAGGTGCTTGCCTATTCCAAACATGATGCCCCTGAACAGTGGAGTCTCGATGTTGTCAGGAGTCAATGTGGGGCTTGGACTTTGCCCTGTGGGCATTCATGGCTTTGAACTGGCCTTTGGGCCTGCGTGCACATATGCAGCTGTGTGTTCTTTGAACTTGATTTGTCATCCAACATGATTACAGTGGTTGGAAGAGGGGTATGTGTCCTAGCCTTCTTTGTTACTGTTGCTTTACTCTGCAGCTAGTTCTGGGTGTGTTGTGTGTGTGTATGGTGTGTGTGTGTGTCACTCTCCCCCCCTCTCTTTCCCTTGTGTGCTAGATGGCTGTACTCACCGTCGTCGTCTTCGTCGGCGTTGGTCCACCAGGACAACCATGGCATGGTACAGCAACGGGAAGACTTGCAGTTCTGGTTCCATGGCGGTCGTGGACTCCTCTGTGTTTCCACCAGGCTTTTGGTGTCATTACTACCGTTCCGGAAATCCTGGTGGTGTGCTGTGTCATAATATGGTGGACAGATCCATGTCTTCCACCTGCCTGTAGGTGGCTACCGCTGTATTCACTGGTCGTACTGCACTGGCGGTTGGTGTGGTACATTGGCTATCTATGGGAGGGATCACCGCCATGGTCATTATTTGGCAGTCATTACCACCGGCCTGGTGATGGTACTGCTGCCATCGCCAGCATGGCAGTAACCTGACCGCTAAGGCCATAATGACCACCTCTGTCACAACAAGTGCTTCAGTGTCAAACACACATCCAAGAGATATTTCCAGGAGGTTCCAAAAGCGCACAACCCAACTTCTCAATGGCAGTCCACTCGTCTGGACCTCCCCTGGTGTGGTTCCTCAGTGTAGCCACTGGAAACGCACAAGTCTGCTATGTCCTATGTGTCCTATAAGGCCTTGGGTGAGGAAGAACAAAAGGGGAAGCAGAGAAACAAACCAAAAGCAAAAGAAAAACGAACTGTCTCTAGGTGCACATACCCACCAGTAGTGAGTAGCATCAGAGGATGCGTGGTCTGAAGGACCTCAGTGGAAAAAAAATGCTGTAATGTGCATGGGTTATCTCGTTACTTCCAGAGGAGGGTATATGAGTAGTCAGGGAAATTGTGATAGCTGGGGGCCATATAACCAGAAGGGTTAAGAGGCCAACTTCTCCCAATGGGAACTCACTCCTTCCCCATCTACCGGTTCACAATCCTGGTGTCCATTGTCAGAGCCATTCTGCTTATCAAACCCTGTCCCCTCTTCACCCCAAGGATGTTACCAGGCCTCCAACACCTCCATCCACAGTCCAGGTATCGGCTGTCGTCACACCCCATTAGCATCTTCCATAAACAACACCCACTCCTCTGATCTAGCCCAGAAGGTGACATCTCTCACCCAAGTCTCCAGAACAGGCCCCACCGCAGACTTCCATGCCATTTCAATTCATCTCTTGGTGAGGGCAAGAGCCAAGTCTAGGAACCTGGTGCCCACCTTCTGAGTTCTGGGTTTGGGGAAACCCCGCCAAGAGGCAAGTCGCTATTGTACACATGAACATGCGGCCCAGTGTGATAGTCAGCCTGTGGACTACGATAGCCCAGAAAAGCTGTAGAGGCCGGCACCCCAATTTAGAGATTAATGAAAAAGTAGAGTAAACAAGGAAGCATCACCATCTTGGAGAGGGATATGCGGCCCATGATTGGGAGCCTTAGGGATCTCCAGAAAGGGACACAAGGCTTAAGGGATCTGAATGCCCCACGCAGGTTGCCCTCCCGTAGATCCTCCAGGATGTGATATACCTGGATACCCAGATATTTAAAAGACAATGGGGACCAGGTCTTTTCTTTTTTTTTTTGCACACCAGAAGCATGTAGGTGTGTGAAACACCTTTGGATCTGCGACACATTGGTGACCATACCACTTTCTGATACTTGGAACAATGGACTGTGTGAAAGCCCTTTTGAGAAACTGAGCCCGATGAATTTCACACAGAAATGCATTCGTTTCAGGCTACAAAAAGCATGTGTGAATAAGAATGATTACAAGACTGATGTTATAGAAAATCACCAAGCAATATAGGATATTGCATCTTATAACCTATGGACTCATGAAGAACATTTTTTTTTAAAACTATTTACAGTCTATTGGGCCTTGTTCCCTGTGTATAACTATTATTGGAGCAAAGGTGTTGTGTAGTGCTGGATCTATTTGTGGGTACATTTTGGAAAGTAGTTTTCCGGAAGGGGAGAGCGGACTGGCTGACCTCCCAGATCCATATGCACCAAAGGAAACACTTCAATCGGTTATTGTGGGAGTGGCTTTTAAGCAGCCTTTGCCATATTTTTTAAATTGCTTATTATTCAGAAAATGTGTCTTTTGCATCTGACCCAAATCCAACCCTACATCTGCACTACCCACCATCGCATGCACTGCAACCCCCAAGACAAACAAAAAACACCCCAACTTCGAACTCCCCAAGCAAAGAGCAGCCTAGCAACCGCTGGACATCCAAACTCAAGGAATAGAAACATTTTCATAGACATGACACCACCAGACTCCTGGCAAGGGCCTAGTGGTAAGGGGGAGGCAGCGGTATGCAGTCTCCTCAATTGCCACACTAGCCCTGGCAAACCCTGTTCTCTGGCATCTAACTGCAGCCTAGGGTAGGCCACCTGGGCTGTGTTCATCCAGGGGGCCCAGGTCCAGCAATCAAGGCAACTTCCACAGTCCCCACAGACATGTCTTTTTGTGGATGAACTATAGGACCACCAGGACGCAAGTGTCAGAAACAGCAGCCCTCATCGCCCATCCATCAACAGAGGGGGAGCCGATAGAAGCACAAGTCCCTTCATGCAAATGACCTACAGCTGCACAACCTCAGATTAAGTCCTCTGTAGTTTGTGGGGTCACCTCTGGAAGACCCCCACTATCCAGTGTTGAACCTTCAGACTCCGATTCAGTTGACTGGCATTCTACTGGGGAACCCATCTCCCTGTCCAACACGTGCAGCACTGTGATCTCCTTTGCTGCCTGTAGAGCAGCCGCCTGGTCCCTCTCTGTCTGTGACCTAGATAATTTCTTCAGAGTCCACCTGTGGGAAGCCCCTCAAAGCATTTCCTGGGCCTGCATCTGGTCTTATCCCCAAGGCCTGAGGTACCAGTGTGGCTGCCCCCAACCTATAAGTGTCCAACCATCCCCATGCCATTTTTAGGGTCATCACAGAAGTGTGTGGTACCAACCAGCACAATTTTTAGCTTGGCTGGGAACATCAGCGAAAACTGTAGACCGTTATCCCGAAGCACCCTCCTCACCTCCAGGAAGGAGGCTCTCTTGGCCTGCATGGTGATGGTGAAATCAGGAAACAGTGAGACTTTCCTATTACATATGGCAAACAGGACTCCTTCCCACTCCCTCTGCAGTAGCACATCTCTGTAGTAGAGTAGCCTAGCCCCAACAGGCCGGGGCAGGCGACTCAGCGCCAACGGACTGGCCAGCATTCCGTGGACTTGCTCCAGGGTGAAGAAGGGGGTCAGATGATTCGGGGCAACCTCCCTCCACAACCATTGACAAGAAAAGACACCATATCTGCCCCTTCCGTACCTATGGGGAGCCCCACAACTCATATATTGTTCCAAAAGTTGTATCCCTCTCCATACTCAGCACAGTGTTCTAAAATGTGCACTCCACCACTCAGGTATGTCACTTTCTGGGTCAGTGTCAAATGTACCAGTTGCATCTCTCCCGCCACAGTCTCCACTTCTTTCAACCTATTCGCCAAATTATAGTGGTCTGCCCGCAGTAGGCCCAGGCCAACTGAAACAGCACTGGAGTACTGATGGAGGGAAGACTTAGGCCCTCATTATGACTTTGGCGGTCTACAACATAGACCGCCGAAGTCCCACCAGCCACAAGACCGCCAGTGATAGCAGTCATCAGACCACCATATTATGACAGCTGGAGGCTCATCAACACAACACCTACATGGAGGGGGGTTGGGGAGTCCTGCAGTGGTGACAGGAATGAGCATTCCTGTTGCCAGTATTGTTGCCGCCAGGGATTCCATGGCAGGGCTCACAATACCACGGGCGGTGTCAGGTAGATCGACAGGTCGAAGGTGGTCCACCTTTGGCCAGACGGTCCTACCCCCCTGGTGATACAGGTGGTGAACTGGCTGCAATACAGCCAGTTCACTTCCATTTTCATAATTTGGTGGTCCTGCTCCGCTACGCTGTCGGCAGCCTGGCTGCCACCACAGGTGTGGCCGTGCAGGACCATCCGGGTCATAATAACCCCCTTAGTATCCAAAATGGCTGTGAGGATCTTATCCAGTTGAAGCTGTATAGGGGGCACCTCTGGCTCAGAACCATCCACTTCTACTGTTGCAGGCTTGGAAGAGTCCCCTGCTCCCGATTGGGAGGCTGGCAGCTTAGCTCTTGGTTATCCCATGGTTATATTTGGGCCCTCTCATTCCAACAAGAGCTCAGCCCAAGGGGGAAGGCCCACAGGGCCCGCAACCCCATTGTGTTTTGTAGACTGCTCTACCACGGCACACAGGCATTCAACAGTGAGCTCCTGTGAGGCCTGAGTGTGGCGACACTGCCTACAGGAAGACAGCACCCAGTGAGTCCAGCGCCAGTCACCAATGACCAGAAGTGATAACAACTTTTGACAGGACCATACTATTCCAGCAGATCTGTACTGCTGCTCAAGCCTCAAGCACCACGTGGCCCACAGGCAGTCCTCCAGACACCAGGATCTCTTATGTCACCTCAGATCAGCGCCAGACCCTGCTGTGTTCCAGAAGTACCTTTTGGTGGACCAACTTGTCACCCATGCCAGGCCCCAGGCATGCACAACTCCACCATTATAGGGAGCAGAAGTCCTGAACAGGATCCCCGGGCTTACGGGGCACGACTGCCACACCCAGCATTTCTTGGCATGAGGATGCTTCTCCCGGGCCCAGAACACCAGCCCCAAAGCATGGGTCTACATCAGGTGCCGATTCACACCTGAGGCCAGGAGTCTCTGCCTGCATGTCTCTCAGGCAGGGCCCCAACCCACTCTCTCAGTGCTGCCCAGGGTGTCACATGCCTGTAGGTCAAGGGAAGTGGAGCAATAGGCCCAGGTTGCATCCCCACCACAGGTAGTCACCAGGCATTGATATGTGCCTCAGGATTCCCCACCCCCTCTGAGCATGTTCCCCAGGCAGAGCTCTCTGTCCTTCTCCTCACCTCATCCTCTAGGTGCCACAGCAGTGCCCCACAGGTGGGGGTCCAATCTCACCTCACAATCACTCAAGAAATGGGGCTCCATTTCAGTGGCTGGGGATTGCTCAGCATTGATAAGCTCGGAGACGTCTGGAGAGGAAGTTCCTTGGTCACGCTGACGGACCTATAGACTGAATATGACCTGGGACCCTCTGAGAGTTTTAAATACCTCCAACTGGGTCCCACACTTGTGAGGCATATCTGTGTGGGGGAACAAATTCCCAATTTCTCCTCGGTGGAGGATTGCCTATTGATGGACCCCATGCTGGAGAAAGCAATTTTCCTAATCTATAAAAAACTGATGAATAACTTGCCCGACACTGTGCAACCCCTTCGAGAGACATGGGAGTGAGATATAGGGTGAATCGAGGATGATGACTGGCAAGACGCCCTTCAGAGCCCAAGAGAGGTGGCAATCCGGGCGAGATTTCGCCTCGTACGACTGCAAATCCTACACAGGTCATATTATTCTAGAACCCTCCTACATCGCATGAGAAAAGGGTATTCAGACCTGTGCCGAAGGGGTGTGGTGAGGTAGGCATATTCTTTCTTATATTATGGGTGTGTCAGGTAATACAACAGTTTTGGGGAAGAGTAGTACACATTATGACTCAGGTTACGGGGCTCCTGGTCCCTCGGAAGCCCAGATGGCTGATACTCCAGATCTCAGGAGAAGAGAACTGGCCGAGACATGAAAAGACATGGGTGATACTAGTGGCATGGGTAGCCAAACAAGATATTGCCCAATCCTGGGGAGCCCTGGAGCTGCCAGAAGTCAAAAGTTGGGAGAGGAACATGGACTGGTGCCACCACGCAGAACAGGTGATTTACCAGTGCAGGGGTTGCCCCCTGAAATTTGACAAGAAATGATCACTGTGGGGTGGATATAGAGTCCTGTGAGAGGAGGGCCTAGGGTGACGATGGGGAGCAGTGGAAGGAGGGGAACACATTGCGAGGGTAGTTGCTGCATACAGGGCCATTAGGCATACTACAAATAGGAGGATTGGCAATTGCTGTGATATACTATGGAGGCATGATTGTTGTAATTGAAAAAGGATACCTTTGACCAAGGTGTATTTGTTGACCATATTCGTCAATACTGTACTGTACTGAGCTATGATTTAATAAAAGATATTTTTTTAAAAAAGTGGGGCTCCATGTGAAAGGCCGGTTGATGCAGGTGGGATGCCACCAGGCCCCCCTATGCTACATGCTGGGGGATAGGGAGGACAACCCTTCAAATCGAGGCTGTGTTTCCACTCAATGGACCGATGCTGAGCCCCGGAACATGCCCCAGGCATCCAGAAAAGTCTCTACACAGCCCCTCGGCTGGCCCCCAATACTCTGGCCTGCTGTAATGCAATTGAAGCCTGGCACTGCTCTCCAGCCACAGAGGGGGTCCAGTGGGAGCCTGCATCTCCAGCAGAGTCACCTCTGTCTTTGAGCCAGCAGTCAGTTGCCATCTCCATCAGCAGTATGCACCACGCTATACGGCTGCCATTTTAGCTGGTCAAGCAGCCGCTCCCAGTAATCTCAGGAGCTTCTGCTGGTTGTTGAAATGCAGGATAGATTGTGGGCAGGATGGAGCTAAGAGCTCAAGGACCCACCATCTTCGGCTCACAAGCCACGCCCTAAGATATCTGATAGTTATTGGATGTGTTAAAAACCTACCAACTTCTGACCCGAAAATAAACAGTCATTGAATCATGGGTTGGAATACACTGAACACCTCATGATCAGGCCATAAGCCTCTAGAAATACGCTGTTGTAATTAAAGTTCAAGAAAACCTCATATTTATTTTCATTACTAACTTAGCACCCGGGAGGTAAAATTGACACTTGTGGGAGAGGATTGGCTGTTTGTGAGGAAAAATTACACTAGTGCACACACTTTAGAAACCCTGAACACTCCGTGAACTATGGGCAGGCCATTATTTGGAAAATTACACAGGACTATGCTACTTTAGGGGAAGTGTTGCACATGCACAACACTAAGAAAGAAGGGCACTGTGAGAGTGATTCAAACCAAGCAATAACTAAGAGACATAGGAATACATCTACAAATTGCAAATTGAGGGACCGTTTTATTATGAATTTGTGTCGGAAATGATACACCTTTGTGGCACAGCCCCAACACAAACAAATTTTTGGTATTTACTAAGCCACGCAAAGCCACTTTGCATGGCTTTGCGTAGTTTAATAAATACAAAGTAAGACAACGCAGCACATAGCGATGCATTGCGTTACCTTGCATTGGGAAGTCATTCCACGGATGGAGCCTGGGCATTCCTAGATTTCCTAAAAACTAGTAAACATGGAATGTGTCAAATACTAAGCCTTGCCAAGTGATGTGTAATGAAGAGGAATATCTTTATTCCTCCACATTATTTCATCTTTCCATATGTGCTGAATTCTGTAGCACACATAGAAAGAGGAATACTCCTCCAAGGATTGTTTTTGTGCAGAAAGGGTTGCCTTCCTGCACATGAACAATCTTGCCAGTAACACAGGCACCATTGCACCACATGTTTAGAAGTTCAATCAACATTTTGAGAGAGTGTGCATTTTAGAATGTATAATGTATGGATGACTCACAGGCAGTTTAAGTTGTAGTAGGATTTCAGCCCTCTTTCTAATGTTGTGCACCGTTCTTCTCATTTCAGCAATACATGTAGTGCATTTTGCAAACTACAGAGGGTTGCACATAGGGCCCAGTGAAATGTGCTTTTTCAGTGGCTAATGCATAGATATGAAGCTGTTAACTTTAAGTTCTATGTCTGATGAGGTATTTAAGAGGCACTTTGCATTAATGTAAATAATGGCCAAACACTCTTTCTAATTGCTTCACGGGTTTAATAAATTGCTGATTGAATTAACATCTGTGGACACATTTGCCCTTATTATGACCCCGGCGGACGGCGTAAATATGGAGGAAAGTACTGCCAACAGGCTGGTGGTACTTTTCTCCATATTATGACATTGGAGGTTTGTACCACACCGACCGCCATAGCTGTAACGACCGCCGGGCTGGAGACTTCACTTGCCCGCATGCAGGATTATGACCCCGCCTACGGCCATGGTTTTCGCGGCATCCTCACTGCCACAAAAACCATGGCGGTAGGCACTATCAGTGACAGGGAATCCCTTCCCTGTCACTGATAGGGTCTTCCCCACCTCCATTCCCCTCCACAGATTGTCCCCCAACCCTCTTCCTTACCAGAGCCCCCCTTCATACAGGCAATTTTCTTCACATGCATACACACACCCTTTCACACATGCATACACCCATGCATACATCCATTCACACACACATCCACACACACTTACATACATACAAGCAGACACGCATTCACACAACAGACACGCACTCACACATCCATACATGCACACGCATACCACACGCAACGCACATCTGCATACATGCACGCACATACACTACCACACACACACACACACACAACACCCCCCCACACCCCTCCCCTGTCGGAGCACCCAACTTACCAGTTGTCATGGGGTCCTCCGGCAGGAGACGGGGCGCTGCTGCCAGCAGCAGCATCGGCCAGCAGAGCACCAGCAGGCCGTATTATGTGTCGTGATACGGTCGGCAGCGGTCTACTGGCGTGGCACTGCTGCTGGCAGCAGTGCCACCTTACCACCATCCTTCTGGCAGAAATCCAGCTGTGGTCATAATTCGGCGGACGGATGGTAGCCGCGGCAACGGTCTTTTGTGCGCCGTCTCTGTGGCGATAGGCAGTTTTTACTGTCGGGGTCAAAATGACCCCCATTATGTTTGTTACATACCTCAAGAACAGCAACAAAAAAAGAGGCATAATTATGGGGATTGTCACACAGTGCAGCACAGCAAATCACCTTTCTGCGCCGCACTGCATGACAGGCAAAGATCAGGAATGCTCCATATTTAAAAGAATATAATGCATTCCTGCCTCTTCCCCTGCTGTGGCACCGTTTGTGCTGCCTAGTACCAATGCAGGCACCCTTGCACCTTGGTTCATCGGTGCCTTCATTGCATGCAGGTTTGTTTTTGTGCAGGAAGGGTAAAAACAAAAACAATCCACTGAGGCTTTTTCCTCTTTCTATGTGGAAATGCCATGGAATGCCTCTCTAGTGCAGAGTAAGGCAACACAGTGATTTGCAGTGGATTGCTTTACTCCAGTTTTATGGAGCAACTCAGGGGCACACAAAGTGGCCGTGCATGGGTTCATAAATCTCACTAAAGGTTTGTGTCACACATGTACCATGTTGCATAGTACAAACGTGACCCAAACCTGGTCATAAATCTGTCCCTCAATGAGATATGCTTCAGGTCCTGCACATTGCGAAAGCTTGCGCCCAGTAGCACTACACATTTAATAGAAAATTGGGTATAAGGTGTAGATTGCTGAATACCTTCTGGCGTGAAAGGCATATGGCAAGCTGTCACAGTCATTGGGTGATGTTATCAGTGATGTCACGATTGATGTCATCAGTGATGTCATCAATTACGTAATTTGGATGTAATAATGTGTGGGGTCATAAGCAGTGCATGACAGGGGCACACGATAGTTACTTCAATAAAATATTACTGTTAAGTTGAGTTTTTTCACTTTAAAAATTTAGTTTCTGTAATAATGGACAACCTATAATGGCACTTTGTCTTTTCAGTGAAATATATCTATATATATATTACTCAGTGGCAGTGGGGACAGCAGAAACCATCCCTGCTAGGACTACACCTCCCAGCAGCCTCTACTACTGGGAGGCAACCTGCTGCGGATGTTCAACCAACAGGAACTAGCAGTATGATCCCTCTGTACCTTGAGACCCTCACTGGTGAAGTAGCCTTGCTTTATAAATCCCGATTGATTGATTGATCAGGGTTAAGTCAACTTTGGCACTGTTTGATAACTCTCCGCAAAACTTTCCAAAAAGGTGCTACTTTTAGACTAGTTGTACATGGAATGTTTCAGGGTGATTTGTCAAGCGGAGGCTGGGAAAAAAGAGGGTCGCAAAACGCATAATCCCCATGCATTTTCAATAGACTTCTTTAGGCAGGGCTACAGCATAACTGGTGAACGGATTTACACCAAATTTGGCAGGAAGCTAGATCTAGGTTTGCAAATTGTGCGTTTTGTGATTTGGTGTTAATCCGTTCAGTAGAGCATGCTGATTGGCCCATGAAGCTTTTTTTCTCTTGGGCCATCTCGCTCATGTGGGAGTCAGACTCCATTGGGAGCAAATGCTCTGACTGGCTTCCAGCATCATGAGAAAAATGTTGCTGACAACCATTACATGACTCTAAGGGCCTGAGGTTACTCCATCACAAAAGTTACGGATATCCTGTCTGCCTTATTACGATTTAATTATATCCTATGGAAATCATAATACGGCGACAGGACAGTCGTCACGTTTGTGATGGAGTAACCCATCGGCCAAATTCTAAATCAGGCCCTTAGTTCCCTCTCTTGACTATGTCAAAAATAAAATGATATAAGTGGAGAGGGTAGGGATTCCCTGCTCCCCTTGACCCCATGGGAAGACACAGAGAGAGCCCCCAAGCCCCAAATACCAAAATAAATAGACTTTTTTTTTGCCACGGTCCCACAGGACTCCCACAGGATCGCAACAAAAACAAAAAGTGGCAGCTGCCGTTTTTTTCTTCAGTATATGTGGTGGAGGTATGAATAGGGTCCCCTTCTTGCACATATTCGGCCACAGAGGCCCCATCCCTGGGCCACTTAAATTAGTTAAGGTGATAGGGGCATGCACCCCGGTCTCTGAGCCTTTTTCAGTCCCAGGGACCCCATTGCCCGGGGCACAATCTATTTTATAAGAGGAGGTGCTGTGTCGCACCCATTCCCAAGCTGTTTTTGTACTTGGGTTCCTCATCATCTGGGGCTCAATAATTCTATTAAAGGGAGGTGAGGCGCGGCCCCCCTCCCTGAGCCGTATTTGCCACCATGGATCCCATCCCTTGGGTCCCAAAATGTTCAAAACAGGGAGGGGGGCGCCTAGCTACCCCTTCCCGAGCCTTGAAAGGTCCTGGGGACCCCATCCTCCGAGGTCAGCTCACTTGCTCTGTCCAGGAAATCCCACCTTGTGACACAGCAGTTGATGACATTTGATATGTCATCAATGATGTCATAAATTATGTCAGAGAACTTGTCATGAGTGATATAATATGTGGGGTTTTAAACAGTGCATGGCGGGGTGCAAGTTATAGTTAGCTCTGCTAACCACAACTGGTGAACTTCAGTGTTTTAGTGTCTTTTGTTGTAGCCAATGACATATTCACCTAACTATAACCTCACTTAAACCTTGTTTTTTTCAGTGAAAAAAAGTATATATATATATATATATATATATATATATATATATATATAGATATATATGAGAGGGTATGTATTCACCACAACACATTTCACCCAACAAATGGCCTTGATCACATGACCACACAGTGTAACCGACTTCCCTAATACTGTACACAGATAATCAAGGTTGTGAACAGACATCACCAAAAAAATTGCAGCGGTTTCCATCTTGAAAAGGAATTTTATGAACAGTATGTATACATTTTGCAAAAATAAATCTACATATCATCACCTAGAAAAGCATCAAAGTAGATAAATAATTGATAAACGGTGACAACAAAACCCAAGTGGGCATAAATTCAGAATATGCACAAACAAATCTATATCAAAATGTAAAAGCGATAAGCAATGAAAACATTTTCAATTCTCCTCTGATTTTCTCAGGTTAGACTTTCATGAGGTTGTCGGATCTTGGTGTACTCTATATTTGTTTTTGTATATGTTGTATACTTTCTGAAATTTTGCACCGATTCCTGTATTAGTGAAATTTCCTACATGTTTCACACAGCTGCCTTTCTACTTTAGTTTTTGGTGAAAATCTTTTGCAATCCACTGAAATTATTTTAAATTTGGGGACTGGACACTCCCTCAATTTTCTGTCCCCCTCACCCCACGGGATATATATATAGTAAACTAAAATGGCCTCTTTTGAAAGCTTAACAGTTAGATATGTCATACCCATTGAGGGACATAACAAGTGTGACTTCTGACTAAATGAGATGGCAGTCTGTGTGTGCATATATATATATATATATATGTATATATGACCTAGTAGGGGTTGCCATTAGGTAGTTATAGTTAGGACCTAGGGACACATGTAGGTAGCATTTTGCACGTCGCAAACAGCAAATTTCGCTGTTTGCTACGTGCAAAAAGCACATCGCGATGCACAATTCCCATTTTGTGATTCGGTAACCTGGTTACCGAATCGCAAAACGGGTTTGCAACTCGCAATTAGGAAGGGGCGTTCCCTTCCTAATTGCAACTCGCAGTCAATGTAGGATTGTTTTGTGACCACGAACGCAGTCGCAAACCATTCGCATTTTGCACCCATTGCAAATGGGTGAATGTCACTGTAAACATTTTTTTTTTTTTAATGCATCTCATTTTCCTTTAAGGAAAATGGGCTGCATTACAAAAAAAAAAACTGCTTTATTGAAAAGCAGTCACAGACATGGTGGTCTGCTGTCTGCAGCAGACCCCCATCCCTGTGAGGGCTGCCATTCGCAAGGGGGTCGCAAATTGCGACCCACCTCATGATTATTCATGAGGTGGGCATTTGTGACCCCCTTGTGAATCGCAGATGGTGTCACCTTCCTACATTTGGATTTGCGACTCACAAATTGCGAGTCGCTCTGTCTCGCAATTTGCGGGTCGCAAATCTTAAAGTTGCTACATGTGGCCCCTAGTTTCTATAGAAAAATCCGTTTTTACTTCCCTATATCTTTGACAAATCTTCACAAAATTTTCCAAATAAATTTGACAGTCACATCAGCTGCTGTCTGGAGATTTTCGGAGTGATCTGTCAAATGGGGGCTGAGAAAGAGGGAAGTCAATAAAGGAGCGTTTCCATGTTAATTCCCATGGGATTTTAAACAGCAATAGCACCCGAACCACTGGACGGAATTACACCAAAATTGGCAGACAAGTAGCTCTTGGTACAGAAACAGCCCTATTTGTTATTTGGTATAAATCCTTTCAGTAGTTTTTGAGATATTAAAGTAAATCCAAATGTTTATTTATAGGGATGCGACCCCTCCCGATCTCGTGCTGCGATCTGATTGGCTGCCAACACTTCAGCGAGGAAGTGTTGGCAGCCATGTTGCAACTCGCCTTTAGCCAAGTCCCAGAAAAAAAGTAAAAAAATAAGAAAAGGGGCCAGGGTAGAGTCACTCTGACCCCTTAGCTCTGGTGCTGGGGTCCGAGAGGGACCACCCTCCTCCAGAGCAAAAACGCATTTTAACCCCTCGTGTACCCGGGACGAGGTAGTTACGTCCTTGGCCATGGCACTCAGGCACCAGGGACGTAACCACCTCGTCCTGCATCTGGCTCAAGCTAGCGCTCCCACCGAGGGCCTCCCACCCCCCTCCCATGGGCAGTGGTGGAAGGGGAATCGCTTCCCCTTTCACCCCGCCCTACCCTGCCTCCTCTAGTGACATCTGATAACGTCAGCTCACGATTGTGCGCTGACCTCATCAGAGGCCGCCCCCATCGCGCTGGTTCTCTTCCGATCGTGGGGTGGGGGGCAGGCAGAGGACATGAAAGAAAAGGAAAGGAAAGGTCCTTCCTTTCCTTTCCTTTCCTTTCCTTTCCTTTCCTTTCCTTTCCTTTCCTTTCCTTTCCTTTCCTTTCCTTTCCTTTCCTTTCCTTTCATGTCTGTTTGAGCATTTCTGTAGCCCAATCGTGAAGTGATCGGGCTGCAGAAATACCCACTGGACACCAGGGATTTTTGTTTTGTTTTGTTTTGTAATTGACATGAGGGGAGCTACCCCTAGAGCAAGGGATGCTCCCCGGGGACATTTTTTTATTAGGTCTTTTCTGCCCCCCCCAGGGGCAGATCGGCCTATTTTAATTAGGCTGATCTGCTCCAAGGAGGTGCAGAACCCACCAGACACAAGGGATATTTAAAAAAAAGCCTTTTTACATGTGGGGAGCGACCCCCTTAGGCAAGGGTCGCTCCCCTTGGGAGGCAAATTGTTTTTGGGCCATTACTGCCCCCTTTGTGGGTAAATCAGCATATTTGTAGCAGGCCAATCTGCCCCAAAGGGGGCAGAAACCACTAGACACCAGGTATTTTATTTTTATGACAATTTCACTAAAGGGAAGCGACCCCTTAGGCAAGGGTCGCTCCCCTGGGGGGCAAATTTATTTTAGGCCATTTCTGCCCCCTTCCCAATAAATGGGGACAATTACCCTAGATCTACTTCCTGGGGTGGGGGCGGGGGGCAGAAAATCTACCAGATGCGAGGGAATTAAAAAAAATAAAAAATAGCGGGTGGTGGCTACCAACCAGTATGGGCAGGGTTATGCCCCCACCCCACCTGAAGGGGGCAACAGCCTTTCAGCTCTCCCCCACACACTAAAAGATCTTATCCTAACAGCAAGCAAGAGAACATTTGATTATTTTGAGTTTTCGTTTTACATTTGGGCCACAAGAGCTTGTCTAACTCTCAAAATTGTCCCACTTGGAATGGTGAGGGCTGACCTTTTTGGACTTTGGGATGCTGCCATGTAGAAAAATCTATCAGATCTAGACACATCTGAAAACGAAACATTTGGGTGAGTCCAGGGTGGTGTACTTCACATGCACCCTGCACTATTTTCTTACCCACAATGCCCTGCAAACCTCCAACTTTGCTTGAAATCAAACATTTTTCCCACATTTTTGTGATGGAACCTTCCAGAATCTGCAGGAATCCACAAAATTCCTACCACCCAGCATTGTCGTATCTATAACGATAACAATTCTGCCCCACTTGTCAACCAACATTTTTTTTTTCAAACTGCCCTTTTGGACCTGCTTTGGTTCCCCCTTAATTTCAACATGTTTTTGTCTCTTCCCTGTCACTTGCACTTGGCCCACCTACACAAGTGAGGTATAATTTTTATCAGAAGACTGAGGGGAACATTGGGTGGTAGGAATTTGTGCCGGTGCAAAGATCCCACACAGAAATGTGGGGAAAATTTGTTTTTTTAGCTAATTTGATGTTTGCTCACGATTCTGGGTAAGAAAACACTGGTGGATCCACGCAACTCACACCTCCCTGGACGACCTCGGGTGTATAGTTTTCAGAAATGCCTAGGTTTGGTAGGATTCCCTAGATGGCTGCTCAGCTCACGACCAAAAATGCAGGTGCCCCTCCCGCAAAAACAGTTAGTTTTGTATTTGATAATTTTGATATGTCCATGTAGTGTTTTGGGGAATTCCTGTTGCTGCCACTAGACCTACCCACACAAGTGAGCTATCATTTTTATCGGGAGTCTTGGGGGAATGCTGGGTGGAAGGAAATTTGTGGCTCCTCTCAGATTCCAGAACTTTCTATTACTGGAATGTGAGGAAAAAGTGTTTTTTTGCAAACTTTTGAGGTTTGCAAAGGATTCTGGGTAACAGCACCTGGTGAGAGTGCCACAAGTTACCCCATCCTCGGTTCCCCTAGGTGTCTAGTTTTAAAAAATGCACAGGTTTGGTAGGTTTTCCTAGGTGCCGGCTGAACTAGAGACCAAAATCCACAGCTAGGCACTTTAAAAAAAACACGTCAGTTGTCAATGTAAAAATGTGATGTGTCAATGTTGCATTTTGGGGTGTTTCCTGTCGCGGGCACTAGGCCTACCCACACAAGTGAGGTACAATTTCTATTGGGAGAGTTGGGGGAATGCTGGGTGGAAGGAAATTTGTGGCTCCTCTCAGATTCCAGAACATTCTATCACCGAAATGTGAGGAAAAAGTTTTTTTTTTGCCAAATGTTGAGGTTTGCAAAGGATTCTGGGTGACAGAACCTGGTGAGAGCCCCACAAATCACCCCATCCTGGATTCCCGTAGGTGTCAAGTTTTGAAAAATGCATAGGTTTGGTAGGTTTCCATAGGTGCCGGCTGAGCTAGAGGGCAAAATCCACAGCCGGGCACTTTCCAAAAAACACGTCAGATTTCAATGTAAAAATGTGATGTGTCCATGTTGTGTTTCCTGTTGCGGGCACTAGGCCTACTCACACAAGTGAGGTTTCAATTTTATTGGGAGACTTGGGGAAACACAGAGGTGAAGAACAAGTGTTATTGCCCTTTGTCTTTCTCTTTATTTTTTCCTTCCAAATGTAAGATAGTGTGTAAAAAAGACATCTATTTGAGAAATGCCCCGTAATTCAAATGCTAGTATGGGGACCCTGGAATTCAGAGATGTGCAACTAACCACTGCTTCTCAACACCTTATCTTGTGTATATTTGGGAAATACAAAGATTTCCTTGATACCTATTTTTCACTCTTTATATTTCAGCAAATGAATTGATGTATACCCTACATACAATGAAAACCCATTGCAAGATGCCGCTCCTTTATTAGCTCTGGGTACCTAGGGTTCTTGATGAACCTACAAGCCCTATATACCCCACAACCAGAAGAGTCCAGCAGATGTAACGGTGTATTGCTTTAAAAAATCTGTCGCAGCTGGAAAAAGTTATAGAAGAGAATGTGGACATCAATGTCTCTTTTTTTTACCACGATTTCAATATTTTATTTATTTTAGCTGTTACTTTCTGTAGGAAAACCTTGAAGGATATACACAAATGACCCCTTGTTGAATTTAGAATGTTGTCTACTTTTCAGAAATGTTTAGCTGTCCAGGATCCAGTGTTGGTTTCACACCCATTTCTGGCACTAACTGGAAGGAGGCTGAAAGCACAAAAAATAGTAAAAATGGGGTATGTCCTAATAAAAATGACAAAATTGAGTTGAAAAATGTGTTTTTCTGATTCAAGTCTACCTGTTCCTGAAAGCTGGCAAGATGGTGATTTTAGCACCAGAAACTCTTTGTTGAGGCCATTTTCAGGGAAAAAAGACAAGCTTTCTTCAGCAGCCCTTTTTTCGCATTTTTTTCTTAACTAAAGTTTTGCTGTATTTTGGCTAATTTCTTGGTCTCCTCCAGGGGAACCCACAAACTCTGAGTACCTCTAGAATCCCTAAGATGTTGGAAAAAGGACACAAATTTGGCATGGGTAGCTTATGTGGACAAAAAGTTATGAGGGCCTGTGACCGTATGGTAGTGGATGAAACACTCTGACAGAGTTCCAGTTGTGACAATAAGGAAGTTTTATTTGGAGTAATTTATGTGAAAATGAGCAGGTACGTATTTGTTAGTCTTTGAATGCTGGGTATTGGGTGGTGGGGTATTCTTCGTGGTTTGGTCTTCACTCTTCTCTTTTCTGTTCCCTTTCCGTAGGGTGCTCCCCAGGAGGCACATGTGGAGAGAAGAGAACAATATCGGTAAGTGGACTAGGTACTCTTGTCTATTTGCTCATTACTTTTAAGTATTCCTTATGTTTCTTTCCTATCTCACTGTTCTTTTCACAGGTACATTTCTCCAGGTGGTTCTTACTTTTAACATATGTGCTTCCTGTCTTGTTATTCCTCTGCAGTGCTCATTATCCTGTGCGCGGTGCCTTCAGTGGCCTATTCTGGTTATTGTGCTCTACGGTGTTCAGTGGTAAGTTCTATGTCAACCCCAGTTCGATTCCGATCCTTCTCCCCCCTCCCCCCTTTTGTGTTGTGCTCGTGCCCCTTGTCTGTCGCTCTCTCTCTCTCCGCCCCCCCTCTTCACTCCACTCTCTCACTCGGGTTCAGGGACGTGGTCCCACGCACCTGTACTGCCACGCTTCTCCGGAAGCGCGGTGGGATGCAGCGGCTCGTCCTCCCGGTTGCTGGGTATCTGGGCTTTCGGCAATCGTCTCCAGCCGTCTCCTCCAGTATACGAATGTTCCCGCTGTCTCCGGCTCCTACTTGGGCTCCGTTCTCTGCTTTCGTCGTCCGCCTTGCTTTCTCCAGACTCCTCCTTCGAGGAATGGTTCACGGTTCCTCTCTCGCCTCCAACTCCTTCCTCACAACCACCGAACGCCGTACGTTCGGGTAGCGGCGGTTTTGACTTCCTGACACCCCGCCACCGCCGATCGTCCAGCCAATCACGGGATGGGAAGCCGGGCTGCCTGTGGCCACCAGTGGCAGCGTCAGCACAAGCGAAGTTCCAGCCCGTCACAGGGCCTAAGCGCAAACTGCCCCAAATAGCCAAAAAAGGTCCTTATTATGGGCGAGCCAGGTAAGAGGAGCGTGATCAGTGATGAGGGTAAAGGTCCTGCCGGACAGGTAGTATCGGAGAGATTCAATAGCCCAGTTAAATGCCAGGCACTCTTTCTCTATAACCGGATAATGTGATTCACGTGGCAGTAATTTCCTGCTGATATATAAGATGGGATGGAGTGTCCCATCATCCTGTGGTTGGGATAACAGAGCCCCAAGACCCACGTCGGAGGCATCAGTCAGTAACACAAAAGGCTTGTGGAAATCGGGGCAACATAACACAGGTTCAGAAATGAGAGCGGTTTTGAGACTGTCAAAGCTACATAACGCAGTCACCGAAGGGGAACCAAGGGTGTTGGGATAGGATTTTTTTAGCATATTAGTAAGGGGTTCTGCCGCTGTGGAAAAATGGGGAATGAAGCGTCTATAACAGCCAATCAATCCCAGAGAAGCCCTAATATCTTTCTTCCTTTTAGGGAGCGTCATGTTGGAGATAGCTTCAACTTTTTCGACTTATGGGCTAATCCTACCACCCCCTACAATGTAACCCAGATATTTGATGCTAGTTTGTCCCAGCCGACATTTCTCAGGATTTGCAGTTAACTGGGCTTGTAGTGATAAGCTTATAAGTGGGAAATGGAATGTGGAAGAAGGGGCATTCTAGGTGCAGTGTTGGAAAACGGCCTCCTTAGTCTGGACGAGGCAGGAGAAGGAAGAGGCTGGAGCTGTGTGCTGGGAGTTGCTGTATTAGTATTACTACTAGCACCTCTGTACAGGAACCTACTATTGGAATAAAGGACTATTCACTACAATGACTGCTTGGATCATTACATAAATGGCGACGAGTGGACTCTGTACAGAAGCCAAGGAATACCAAGCAACTCCCTACTCATAACAACGTGAGCAACAAAAGAAATCCAGAAAAGAAAATACGGAAGGTTTTGGAAAGTGAACTGAATAACTGTAAGTGCCAAGTTGCGTATGTTTTCAAAGGAGCGCTATTGTTTTGATGGACTTATGCTTCAGCGTGTATGCTAAATAATGTGGAAAGGATACCAATGGTAATCCAACGTTAACGCTTGAAGGAACTTGAAATCATTTACTTTGAGAATAAAGATTGATGGTGAATCGATATAAAAGTTTAACATCCAATATTATACCAATCGGCACTTTAACGGAAAGAGCACGCAACGCCTTTTCAGGAGTAAACAATTCTACACACGCGCTAAGAACAGAACACTCTTAATGCGTGCTACAAATAGAACTAAGATGCGCATGGCACGACGAAATATTATTCCTGACATGCGCTAAAAATAGAACACCAGCGCGAGGAACAACAAATGAACAACGGCGCGAGGAATGCAAGCAGATTAAATCAAGGATTACTCACGTTTTGTCGAAGCCGTCCAACTCCGACTCCTGTCTGTATTTTTCACCATTGATCTCACGAACAGTTAAAATAGAAGAAGGACTTTTGCAAACAAGCTAGAAAAAGGACTATTCCAGAAGTACCACATCAGAGACTGAAAGAGACTGTAATTTTAGATTGTTCATTTATTTTAATTTCTACTTATTTTATATTCAGTTGCAGCTATGGCTGAACAAAGCATCTCGGCACCTCCATGTTTTTTACCTTTACCAGGGGAACTAATAATTCCTTGGAAAAGGTGGAAGAACATTTTTTCTACCTACTTATTAGCAATAGGGGGGGACAGGTACAGTCCTCTTAGGAGACAAGCAATCCTATTGCATCATTTAGGAACAGAAGGTCGTAGGACATATGATGATTTGCCTGAGGTGTCTTTGGGTATGGGGGATGGACAACCTGCAAACCCATATGAACTGTCCCTGCAAATGCTGGAGACACACTTCACGCCTAAAATAAGTATAGTGTTTGAACAACATAAATTCTTTTCTGGAGTTCAGGGTTATGATGAGGATGTGTTAACTTATGTCGCAGCATTAAGGGGATTAGCAGTAACGTGTGATTTCCAGAATCTGAGTGACTCCTTGATACGTGATCAGATTGTACGCTGTACTAACAGCAAGAAAGTGAAGGAGAGATTGTTATCCATTTACCCCTCATTGGAAGAGTGCATACAAATAGTGCGAAGTATGGAGCATACTGAATCGTGGATGAAAGAAATTGAAGTTAAGAGTCATATAAGGGACTCAGACAAAAAAAATACAGTTGAGGTGAAAGAGTTTAAGGTAAAGAAACAAGACAAGAATCCTGGAAACAAGGGAATTAAGGTCACGGAAAAGAAGAATCCTAATATTTTATGTTACAGGTGTGGTGGTCTGGGACATATTGCCTCTAATCCTCTATGTATAGCGCGTACCCTAACGTGCAGGGTGTGTGGAATAAGAGGTCATTTGGCCAAAGTGTGTAGGTCGAAAGGAAAAGCATTAAATAATAGTGTCAAATCTGTGGATGATGCACGAGAAGAGCAGGAGGAGATTGTCCTAACTGTTAATAGTGCTATGGAAGTTAACCAACGGAATATAGAATTTAGAACTGGAAGGAATTTGAAGAAGGAGAGCACTATCAAATTGGAAAAACCTCATTGTGACATAGTATTGGAATCCAAATCTGTAAGAGTGCTAGTAGATTCGGGTAGCCTATTTACTTTGATATCCAAGGATGTGTATGTGGAGTGTTTGGAAAGGAAAATTGAGGATTTGCAAAGTGCAGATGTCAAAGCAGTTGGATATGGGGGAAACAGAATCAATATTTTAGGAATGAGGTGGATGGACATTTTGTTCAAGGGCAACGGGAAGGTGTAAGTAACATCTGAAGGGTCCAATCTTTAGGATGGCGACACCAGAAAGACTTAGCGATAGTACTAGACCCTAACGCAGTTGAACCTGTCATGACTGTGGAAAAAGCATATATCGAACATATGGATACTCAAGAAATGGGAACAGAATGGTCTGAAAAATTCATGGAAAAATTTCCCAATGTGTTTACTGACAGACTAGGTAAATTGAAGAAATTTACACATCGCATAATTTTAAAAGAAAATGCAATACCAGTGTTCACAAGGTAAGGTCAATACCATTCTTGATGAGGGAACCACTCCAGCAGGAACTTAACAAATTATTAGAAGAAAAGATTATCGAACCAATAGAGTCCTCGGAATGGTTGACGCCTATAGTCGTGGCACCTAAGGAG
This sequence comes from Pleurodeles waltl, assembly GCF_031143425.1. NCBI lineage: Eukaryota > Metazoa > Chordata > Amphibia > Caudata > Salamandridae > Pleurodeles > Pleurodeles waltl. Next base: position 1,009,236,689 of record NC_090439.1, on the reverse strand, counting down.
GGAAACAAGATTTGTTTATGCATTGACTTGAGGGATTTGAACAAGAGCATTTGGGTGGATAGGCAGCCTTTGCCGAACATCACAGAAATGTTGAGTATGATGGAGGGTGGTAAGGTGTTTAGTGTATTGGATATGTCTGCAGCTTATCATCAAGTTAACTTGCATCCGGATTCACAACCTTTAACATCTTTTGGGTGCATACCTTTACTGTAGAATGCCTTTTGGGCCAGCCTCAGCATCAGCTGTATTTCAACGGATCATGCAAAATGTTTTTAATGGACTACAAAATGTATTGTGTTTCCAGGATGACATCATAATAGTGGGAAAATCTTTGAATGATCATGATGAGTTGATTGAGAAAGTCTTAGGGAGGATTGAGGCTCATGGTCTGACTGTAAAGAGAGAAAAATGCCAGTTGAGAAAAGATCGAGTGAATTATTTAGGTCATGAAGTATCTGCTGAAGGGATAAAACCAAAAAGAAGTATTGTAAGAGCGATTAGTGAAGCACCGAGACCACAGAACAAAGATCAACTAAAATCATTTCTGGGATTAGCAGAATACTGTTCAAAGTTTGTACATGATTTTACTGTGGTTGTGGAGCCTATGAGATTGCTGTTAAAAAAGGGGACAGTGTTTGAGTGGGGAGAGGAGTGTGAAACAGCATTTGTGAAGATTAAGAGTTCCATTATTAGTGCTCCTACACTGGGACATTTTGATGTGTGCAAGAAAACAATCTTAATGACGGATGCTAGTAGTGTGGGGTTAGGAGCAGTTCTCATACAGAGGGTGGAGAATGAAGAGAAAATCATTGGATTTGCATCTCGTAGACTTCAGGGGGCAGAACGCTCATACTCTGCCATTGAGAAAGAGGCGTTGGCCTGTTGCTGGGGTGTAAACCATTACAGATACTATCTATGGGGATTGCCTTTTATACTTCGGACGGACCACAAACCGTTATTGCAGGTTTTCAAATGTGGTCGGGGTTTGGAGGGAAGCATAACACCCCGAATATCTAGATGGTTGCTTAACATTATAGATTTCAATTTTGTTGTGGAATTTGTAAAGGGTAAGAAAAATATTGTGGTTGACTGTCTGTCACGTTTGCCGGTTGATGAGAGTTCTGAAGAGGTGTCGTTAATGTGTGAGATGGAAGCGGAGGCGTCTCCAATAGATGAAGAATTGGCATTAGGACAGGAGGAGTGGGAGGAAGCTGTAGTGGAAGATGAAGAATACTGTGAGTTAAAAAGGCTTATTAGTGATCCAGATGGCAGTGGCAGTCACTCACATGAAGGTTTGAGACAACATTTGGAAGTAAGGAATGAATTGAGTATTCAAGGAGAGAAAATATTAAGACGCGGGAAAGTTGTTCCTCCAAGGAAACTGAGAGTGAGGTTGATAAAATTGGTGCATGAGGGTCATCTAGGAAGGAGTTTAACCAAGAGAAGACTAAGACAATTTTATTGATGGGCTGGAATGGATAGGGAGGTGGAGCGGATGGTGAGTGAATGTGTAGCATGTGGTAACAGTGACAAGACCAGAGTTCTCAGGCAGCCACCTTTAGGATGTGTACAGTTCCCAACACAACCGTGGGAGAAGTTAGCTTTGGACTTTATAGGCCCGGTGGATAAATTGGGTAGGAGGAATCGGTTTCTTGCTGTTTTGGTAGATTACCATAGTAAGTGGTTTGTAGTGAAGAATTTGGAACGAATCACAACTAGTAATGTAATAGAATTTCTTAAGAAAGTGTTTTTGGAAGAAGGTGTGCCGAGAGTTCTGATCACTGACAATGGTGTGCAATTGGTGTCAGTAAGTATGAAAGAGTTCCTGACTGGATTAGGAATTAAACATGAGAAAGTTGCGCTGTTCCATCTGCAAGCTAACGGATTAGTGGAGAGGGTGAATCGAATGATTATGGAGAATATTCAACTCTCTTTGGCGAATGGACTAGATTGGAGAATGGAATTGAACAAAATGTTGTGGGCACAAAGAGTGACGCCCCATTCGGTAACAGGGGAGTCGCCATTTGTTGCTCTTAAAGGTAGGGAACCAGCAACGAAGGAATTTCCTTGGTGGTTATGTGAAAAGAAACAAGTATGGTTTAATCGGGGAAGGATGAGAATGAAAGTATTGGATCAGCAGGAGCGTAACAAATTAAGATATGACATTAGGAGAAGGGTGAAGAAGATTGATGTGGAAGTTGGTGATTGGGTGGCAGTGAAAAGGTTTGGTGTAGTGAAGAAGGGTGAGAGCAAGTTTTCTAAACCACAAAAGGTGGTAAAGGTGTATAACAATGTAGTTAAGTTGGAAGATGGAAAGGAGTGGAGTATGGGAAACTTATGCAAAATTAGGAATGGTTAATAGTATATTTAATTGTAAATAGGTATTATTTAGTTTTGTGTGTGTATTTGTGTAGGATGTGTAAGGGGGGAGATGTGTAATAGGTATTATTTAGTTTTGTGTGTGTGTGTAATTTTTGTAGGATGTGTAAGGGGGAAGATGTGTAGTGATAAGCTTATAAGTGGGAAATGGAATGTGGAAGAAGGGGCATTCTAGGTGGAGTGTTGGAAAAGGGACAGTCTGGAGGAGGCAGGAGAAGGAAGAGGCTGGAGCTGTGTGCTGGGAGTTGCTAGATTACTATTACTGCTAGTACCTCTGTACAGGAACCTACTATTGGAATAAAGGACTATTCACTACAATGACTGCTTGGATCATTACATAACTTTTTTTAGAGCTTGTAATATTGTATCTAGATGTGACATGTGATCCTCCCAGGTATTGCTATAGATAACAATGTCATCCAGATAGGCAGCAGCATATTGCCTAAAGGGTCGTAAAATTTTGTCCATGAGTCTTTGGAAGGTGGCGGGAGCCCCGTGAAGCCCAAAAGGGAGGACAGTAAAGTGATATAATCCCGAAGGGGTAGCAAACGCTGTTTTTTCTTTGTCTTCCATATATAAAATAATGGGGCATGAGCTATAGTTACTTTAGGGTATGTGTGTATATATATGTATTTCTATCTATTTATAAATATATATATATATATATATATATATATATATATATATATACGGATATATATATAGATATATATATATATATATACACACTCACATGCCCTAAAGTAACTCTAGCTCATGCCCCCACAGTTTTGTTATTAATGCATCAATGATGTCATTTCAAATGTTGCAGTGATGTTAGCAATATGTGGGGTAATTAGCAGTGGATGACGAGGGTGCAAGTTATAGTTACTTTAGGGCACGTGTTATAGTTACTTAAGATAACTATAACTGTGGAATTTCAGTGTTTTTGTTCATTTTCAATGGTATGTTTTAACTGACAGTTTCACCTAACTATAATGTTGCTTAAACTATTGTTTTTTTCAGTGAGTGTAGACTTTTTGTAACATAAAGTAATATTGTATTATTGTTGGAAATTGGGTCACAGGTTGAGGGGAGTGAAACCCTATTCAAGCAGAAACCACAATCGGTGTGAAGGTGAAACACAAGCACCCCAACCCAACTTGTGCTTAACCCTCTGGTAACTTAGCACAAAGCAGTCAGACTTAACTTAGAGGCAATGTGTAAAAATATTTATGCAGCACTTCAAACAATATATAAGTGAAAACAAAACACACAAAAAAATCCCACACTAATTTAGAAAAATAGATTGTAATGTAATAAATTATTTGAGATCAAATGACAAAAATCCAGTTAGTAGAACCAGAACTATACAGTTTTAAAGTTTAAAGTAAAAAGCACCAACTGTGGTTACCTGGTCTGGCCGGACTGGGACAAAGTCACAACCTCAGGCTGACTGTGATGGAACACGGACTGAAAACAGGGACAAAGTTAGGCTTGCTGATGAAAGTACCTTAAATCCTAGATGCAAGGTATTGCAAGATCCCACGTTGAGGATGCGTCATGAAGTGGAAGTTCAGAGGAGCTATGAGGCTGCAATGTGGAGTCCTGTGTCATATATACATACATATATAACATATATATACATAACAGGTTAAAGTAACACTATGGCTAGGTGAATATGTCAGTGACAACATTAATACTTTGAAGTTTAAAAAAAAACAGAAATTCATTGGTTATAATTAGGAGAGCTAACTATAACTTGCGCCCTGCCATACACTGCTTATGAACTCACATTTGACACCACTCATGACATGTTCTATGACATCATTTATTACACCAATGATGACATCTCAGATTACATTGTTGATTACATATTCACACACAAAGAGAGCGAGAGTGGTTCCTAGTTGTGTTCTCCCACACACAATATATCAAACACAAAAGGGCAACCAGGCTGAGAGGTACAGGGCAGAGGTTAGAAATCACTCTCCTGTCTACCTAAGGTATCCAAAGAGAATTGGAGTAGACATCTCACCCACTATTAGTAGCGTGCTTCATCCTTGGCACCTATCCACACCCTTGTAGGATGGTACCACCAGCGCATACTCGACCAAGATCGTGAGTTCTTATATAAAGTGCCATACTGGATAGAAGCAGGGTTCCAGAAAAGAAAGAGACTGTTAAAAAATATCTTCCGGTATACCCAAAGGAGATTCCTTTTTATTCTAGGGTACCAAAGGTATGAGTAAAAACAAGAGGTGAGATTTTTTGGGAATTAGTTTCCCAAAAACCCTTAGTCTGCCAAAATGTTTTGGCCCTCGCCAAGAACCAGTACGGGTCTAGGGCCTTCGCCAGGGCTTATCAATCTATCCCTGCCTATTTACACACGAACTCCATGCATAGCCGCGAGACCTAATACTCTCACCTGATCTAGAAGAGACTTCTCAATTAGAAGTAGCCAGAGAAACATAGAGAGAAAATAATTAAAGCGGTTGATCAAATAATAGTGGTTTCTCATTTCTGTATTCCCAATGATGTGTTTGGTCAGGAGAGGGTGCTTCGCATTCCATGTAAACATATGAGTGTACAAACATTTATAATGTAAGACTGTGTGCGCCCATTCAACAGACACCTAATCCCTTGAAGCCCAAGCCCCTAGACATTCCATTGGGGTGTTTAGTGGTCACAAATTTCTCATCAGCAACAATAAAATAGTGAGGAAAAACCATAAACAAGAATATTTCTGTGTCATATCATGTGCCCCGGCAAACCTGCTGTAAAGCCACCATACATGCGTGTGCCATAGCAAACCAGCTATAAAGCCTCTGTGCATGCATAAATCACTCGCAAAGCTCATTTCCAATGCCATATGTATGCATAACTAATTTGTGAGACAAGGCTTCAATGATACTCTCATACCTTACCCTATTTTTGGGTGGTTCTTGAATCATGCGTGTCTGGCAGGAGGTGCTGTCCTGCAGTCAAACATTTTTTAGAAAACATGTTAAAACTGTTTAAAAAGCCTCAATTAAGTTCCTTATTCCTTTATTTCAGCTATACTCAGTTTTATATATATTCCTCCTGTGTCCTCAAAGATTTCAGATCATTTTTCAATGTGCAATTGTAGAAAAAACACACTGTCCTCCAGCCTGGAAAATGGCGGGAACTCCATTGCATACTACTAACGTCAAAGGGGCAGGACCAAGCAGGCAGAGCTTGTAGGTGATTTGGCTCCTTTTTTGCTAAAGGAGAGGGAGGCGGCAGCCCCCTTCCCAGAGCCTTTAAAAGGCACGGGCCCCATTCCCCAGGGCCATGTTTTATTTTGAAGACGGGGGACATGCATCCCCCCTCCCTGAGCCTTTTCCGGTATCAGGGAACTCTCATCCCACAGGGCCTGAGTTTAATATAAGTGCATGCCCTGGTGCCCACCCAGGGCACCCACCATAGACAACTTTGGGGGCGACAGGGGGAGCCCATGGCCCCCGTAACCCCAGCAGGTTCTCTGCATGCTGCAGGAGCTGGCATTGCTCCTGCCCATGGGGAAGAGCTAGTTATGCTGCTCCTTCCAGGCAGGAGCAATCTGTTGATCTGTTTCTCTGCCCTATCAGTGCAGGCAGGGAAACAGATCAAAAGTCTGCACCCATTTGGCAGGAGTTTTAAAACTGATCCCACTAGGCAGGAGTAAACACAAGTTTCCCTGCCTATGCTGCTGCAGACAGGGAAACTACTGTGTCCTATGAATGGGCTCCCTAGTGAGCCAGCCCCAAGGGATGGAGTTCAGGAATGGTGGCCGCAGAACCCCTCACCTTTTTTAGACGTTTTGGCACCTGCAGTGGTTACCTCAAGGCCTACAGTGGCTCACGGAGAAGGGCTTCCCGGGCCCTCTAATGGCTCAGGGAGGGGTGCCGCATGCCCACTCCTCGCAATTAACCAATACAGTTTGGGCTGCCATTTCGGTTCTTTTTTTACGATGCCACAGGGATCCAGCGGTATCGCAGCAAAACCTGCCATTTTTTTTCTATTTTGACCCAGGGGTTCCTCTGGGTCCCCCCATGAGGCCTATGGGAGCAGGGTATCCCTACCCTACCCCCTATATCTTGTTCTTTTCAAACTTCAGGATGGGGGAGTAGGTCCTTGAGTCCTGTAATGGCTGCCAGTAACAATTTTCTCATGTTCCTGGCAGCGAATCGCAGCGCTCGCTCCTGCAGAAGTCTATCTTGCACAGGAGTGAGATGGCCCAAGGAACAAAAATGCTCCCTGGGCTCATCAGAGTGATCTATTTGTGAACAGACACTCCTGTGAGAGCCTCTTGGGCCTCTCACGGACCCAACTCTCCAAATGATCACATATTTTGACCTTTAGGCCCATATTTATACTTTTTGACGCTAAATTGCGCTAACGCAGTTTAGCGTCAAAAAATTTTGCGCCGTCTAACGCCATTCTGAAGCGCCATGCGGGCGCTGTATTTATGGAATGGCGTTAGCCGGCGCAAGCAGACCGGCGCTGCCTGGTGTGCGTGGAAAAAAACCACGTAGACCAGGCAGCGCCGGCGTTGGGCAAAAATGACGTTAGGGCGTCTTAAAATGGGGCAAGTCAGGTTGAGGCAAAAAAATCGTCTTAACCCGACTTGCGCCATTTTTTAACGACGCCCATCCCCCATCAACATGACTCCTATCATTGTAAAGATAGGAGTCATGCCCCCTTGCCCAATGGCCATGCCCAGGGGACTTCTGTCCCCTGGGCATGGTCATTGGGCATAGTGGCATGTAGGGGGGCACAAATCAGGCCCCCCTATGCCAAAAAAAATTATTTAAAAAAAAATAAATAATACTTACCTGAACTTACCTGAATGTCCCTGGGGTGGGTCCCTCCAGCCTTGGGTGTCCTCCTGGGGTGGGCAAGGGTGGCAGGGGGGGTCCCTGGGGGCAGGGGAGGGCACTCTGGGCTCATTTTGAGCCCACTTATCCCTTAACGCCATGCCTGACCCAGGCGTTAAAAAGCGGCGCAAATGCGCCGTTTTTAGCCACGCCCACTCCCGGGCGTCTCTTTTGCCCGGGAGTATAAATACCACGTAAAGGCCTGGGAGTCATTTTTTAGACGGGAACGCCTCCCTTGCATATCATTAACGCAAGGAAGGGGTTCACGCTAAAAAATGACGCACATTCCGGGAACTTTGGCGCTATACGCCTCTAACGCCATAGTATAAATATGGCGTTAGTTGGCGTTAGTTTAGCGTCGAATTTGCGTCGAAAAAAACGACGCAAATTCGGCGCAAACGGAGTATAAATACGGCCCTTAATTTCTCAAAAACTACTGAACAGATTTACATTGTCACAAAAAGTACAATGAGCGGGCCAAGATCTATCTTCCTGCCAGATTTGGTGTAATTCTGTTCAGCAGTTTTTTCTGTAGCTCTGTGTAAAGAAGTCTATGGCAAATGGATGAGGATTTTCTATGTTTTGGGACCCCCCTTTTTTCTTGGCCCCTGCATGACAGATCGCCCTGAAAATTTCCATGCACAAACTCATCAAAAAGTAGATCCTTTTTTGGAAAGTTTTGTGAAGATTTGTCAAACGGGTAGAGTTATTATGAAGACAAAAAAAAATGTTTTTTCTATGGAATAGCTGAGCTAACTATATCTACCCAGTGGCAGTAGTCACTGGGTAATACATATACATGTGTGTGTGTGTGTCACCTTCCTATGAGAGAAAGAGAGGCAAATAAGCAATAGAAAGTATATACACGTCTTACGTAAATAACTATGACATTGATCAACGTGGAGAGATCAGGCCTGAGAGAAATGTTCTTTTAACGGCCTGTGATGAAGCAGAAAATGAAGGTTTTGATTTATTAACGCTAAAATGTAGTGCTGAAATAATCATGTGTGATATTAACCGAACTAATAAAGATTGTACGGGGACAAAATGTGCCCTCAGAGTAGTTTGCCATCATTTATATGCGTGCTTTATATAACATGGTGAATTAGAATTGCACTAATCCGACATAATCATAAACGTGTGCTACGATTTGCTTGTTCGAAATGTTTTAGCTTAGCATTACTTTAGCGGAGGCTTTGGCCTGGTTGCCTGGTCTCACGGTTTAGATGCTCGTATTTTTCCACTGTGCTATCAAACGTGTATTCTTGCTTGAAGCTGTACTTTTCCACAGAAGCTGTTCACATGCTTATCTTAAAGTTGGTGCCAGCCTGGCATATTTTCTCTTTAATTCAAGGTCGACTTGCAGGTGCGGACAATGGAGGCTCTGAGAGTAAGCTAATTGGGAAACAATGTTGCAACTTGCGTACCCATCTCCAAGGATAATGTATGCTTAAGTAAAAGCTTGAGAACTGTCGTTTTTGATTGGTCAATTTGAAGCTAACCTATGAACCCTCCAATGGAGACCCTACATGACTTGAACTGTTGTCTATAAAACCCAGGTGCATGAGAGGAAAGCTCTCTCTCCATTTTGGATACCCGCCATTTTGTAGACTTCGTAGCTATTATGGCCCACTTTGCTGCGACGCCATTTTGAGAGACTTTGATGCTTTCTCTAATCGAGAGAAAGAGATTTTAAATGATTCTTGCCCTAGAGACTGTAACTTTGATTTGATCCCTCTGTATGAAGTAATAGTTTTATCTTGCCGCCGTGAGGCAATTGCCCCGTCCACCCCTGCCCCTTAGTCCCGTCCCATGCTGATCGAGAAACGGTACCCATGATGACCGAAGAACGGTACCTGTGAGACGAAGACTTCCTTGTATGCTGATCGTAATTGGTAAATATGAAAGGAAATTGTAAAATTGCATTGTGTTTCTTTTAGGTAACCAACTGCTGATTTTGGTAAGAGCCCTAGTTAGGAGTTTTCTAAATTAATGTTGCTAAATTGTTTTTGCATGAAGTCCCACATGCCGATGCTAATTTGAGGTTAGATGAGGATTCCATATGTCGCACGATGCAATTTGAGATCTTGTTATGCTGACTAAATGTATGCCATTAGTTCATTACAGATTATCGTCTTAGTGCTTTGCATTGCCATTATCGAATGCCTTGTGATTCAAATGCTACATAGATTACACTTGTTTCGACGTTATGGACAGCTATTAATGTTCATATATGTTTATCATTTGGTGTTGAGAAACATTTACATTGTGCTAGCTTTGTTAATATAGGGAAATAAATTCACTAACTTTGCAATAAACTGGTGTGGTTCTTCCTGACTGAAAGGTCAGGGTTCACCGAAATGTATTCTGGATTAATTGTTAAGTGTTATGTTGTTCAAGGTGTTGCTTATGTTCGTTATTGATTATTGATTTTGATGAGATTGATCGATTAAGAGTACAGAGAGTTCCCACCAAGTCAAAAGATTCATCGGCCTAAAGAGCGTCCGAACGCAGGTAAATTTGTTACCACGTTCCGCTCGATCAGTAGATGGTAGCAGAGGATGGTTACGTCTTTTGGGACCCTGTACTATTAAATTATATGGTGTTGAATTAACGGTTACGCATTTTGAGACCCCATTCGAGACGTTGAATTAGATTTTTCTTGGATAAAACAATTGAGAGAATGATGATGGGCTAGGTCCACCGCGACTTTCCCGGGATCTCGGAGCTTGCGAATGGAGAGAACGGAGGTGTGGAATCAGCGTTGGCGGTACTAGTGATGATATGAGTGAAGTTAGGGTTTTGCGCTTGCACAGCTTATTGCCGCAGGGTGTGTGAAAAGGTTGCGAGGATTTTCTTTTTAAGGATAGCGGAGGTGCGACTCCGAGTGTAGAAGTAGAGAAGTCGTCGAACTTCATAGAGTTAACGGAGGTGCGGCTCCGAGTGTGAGAGTAGGGAAGTCGTCGAACTTCATATGCGTCTGGCGCTTTGTGCATAAAAAGGTCCACGTGGTTGTTGTTGTTGAGACGGGCCCTGCGAGGTCAAGAGACTCCGGAGTATGTTGATCTATGTTGTGGTCTGGGCGGTTTAGTAGGTTGATCGGGCGTGGTCAACGAGTCTGTACGTGTGTAAGGAGTGTAAGAAACTTCGACTTCGGGCTTTGACAAGATTCTAAGTGCACTAGAACAGATCATTGACAAGTTGAGAGTAGGTCTGCGGGTCAGATTTGCTTGCGAATGTGGGGATTGAGAAAGACCGAATAGCGGCCGAGGCTGGTGAAAGAGATCGAATAGTGGCCAAGGTTGGTGAAAAGTCCCTAAGGTCCTGAAGCGAGTGTGTTACCCTTCCTGTAGTAAACCGACAGATCTGTTTTAATTTTTGGTAGCTCGCAATATATGCAAAGAAGTTGTTACGAAAAGAGGTGAGTGAAGGAGGATTAGCCGCGAGGCTTTGTCAGCCGCAGTGTGTGTGAGTGTGACGTCACTAAGAGCCGCGCTGGGATAGGTTGGTTGAAGAGAAGGGTCGCGCACGGATTGGACGCAGTCCGTGGGACTCTATTGGAAGGGGAAAGGCAGGTGAAGAGTATTCCGGGAATTAAAGTCACCTATTGATTACAAATTTTGTGCGATTAAGGTTACCTATTGGTTAAAGTTTTGTGGAATTGAAGTCAAATATTGGTTATAAACTTGGTTAAATAAAAGACGAGAAAATGAAATTCCTTAAAGCATTCAGGAGCGCGATGAAGGGGGAGTCTTACATTAAAGCGAGCGTAGGAGAAGAGACGCCGCCTGAGGGTACACCAGCTTACATTGTAATGGAAGAGAAGGGGGTAGCTCCGTGCCTTTGGCTAAAGCAATGGCACAAGTTGACAGAAAAACATGGGAGCGTAGCGTTTCCGATATATGGGACATTCAATATAAAGATTTTAGAGAATTTGAGATTCACGATGTACGACATGAAGGTGCCTCCAAGGCCAGCACAGTTTGAGGCTCTAGCAATTTGGGAACTAATGGCCAGACAGCAACAGCAGAAGAAGTTCGAGACCAGAATGAGGAAGGTAGAAAAGACACTAGCGGATGCTAGGTGGGATAATGCACAGAAGGTGTGGAGGTCAGATGTATTGCAGGGGATAAAATTGTTCCCAGCAATTACTAAGGAAGGAGAAGAGACAGGTAAGAAAGCCACCTGTAAGACAGACAGGAAGTGTTCCAAGGATAGAGAGGACGAGGAAAAATTGAGAAGAGAAGAGGAGTTGGAGGATGAGGAGTTGATAATGCAATTACTGAACGACCGTCCACCGCCTTATGCAGAGAATGGACAAGGTCCAAGTACCAGTTCTGCCCCTCCGGCACCGGTACAGAACAGTGAAACACAGAGTCCAGGAGCGTCATCGGGATCTAAGGACCCGAGTTTATTGCTCACCCCACAGATACCGCAGGTTAGGAGAATATATCCAGATGTGCCCGTGTTGAAACCAGCAGAAAGTTATCAGCCGCAGATGCCAGGGTACTATAGTAACGATAACAGTGCAGGAAGGATTTTAGACCCAGCCGCAATGGGAGTACAGAATGGTTACAACCAAACAATGGCACAAGCTGAATCAACTCAGTTTATGATGCCTCAAAAGCAGATGCAGGGAGGAAACGCACATGTTCAGATGACGGGGAGCCAGATGGGCATGCCGGCAATGATGACCCAGGGTGTGGGAATAAACATGCCTCAGAAAATGGGGAATGGACAGAACCCAGATGCGATATCTTTACCCATTACTGTAGGTCCAGCGGTACCTCTGTATAGTCAGCCTAATTTGGGTCTGAACAGTCAGGGATCAATGCTGCAGAATGGGACAGAAAGAAGGTGCATAGAAAACATTCCAGGGATAACTCCGATAGCGGCTCAGCCAACTGGGTCTGGGTCTTTGATGGAGTTCAGTCCCATATGTGCTCAGTCAACACTGGTGAGGTCGAGTCCCCCACTGATAATACCCCTCACATCGAACACTGAAAAACTGCCGCAGCCATCGATGGCAGTCGATGTGAACGCTACCCTGATGGGGGTGAATGCGCAACAGTTGACCCAGTGGTTCAACAGTCTGAATTCCACACAAAGTCCAGCTAGTGGGAAAGGAGAAGACTATGGGCCTGATTCTAACTTTGGAGGACGGTGTTAAACCGTCCCAAAAGTGGCGGATATACCACCTACCGTATTACAAGTCCATTATATCCTATGGAACTCGTAATACCGTAGGTGGTATATCCTCCACTTTTGGGACGGTTTAACACCGTCCTCCAAAGTTAGAATCAGGCCCTATATGAATAGGGTCAGGTTGAATATGGAAGCACAAGAATTGGTGGAAGGGACTATGGGTGTGAACAGGTTAGAGTCCTACACGGAAGAAGAGCTGAGGTATCTATGTCCCAGAATTACGAAGGAAGTGAACAAGATACATAAGGGCTTGCAGGAAGCAGCTGACAGAAACGGGGTTGACATAGACAAGACGAAACACTTGAGTAGGAGCTACAGGTTAGATTTTGGGACCACAGATTTTGAACACATGAGGTCAGCAGGCATGAAGACCCACCTTAGAGAATTGCTGCAGAGTGCACAAGTGTGGAGGTGCTTAGACAAATGGGAAAGCAGGTGGGTAAAGAGGAAGGATAAGAGGAGGGACAGTGCTACAGAACACAATGAGAAAAGACCGCAGAGTAGCGATACAGTAACAATGCTACCAATGAGGGAGACAGCAGGAGGAAAATTGGTACATGTACCATGGCACCGAAGTGACATTCAGTCCTTTACGGACGATTTTCCCAAACTGAGAGAGAAACCAATTGAATGGTACCAACAGACTGATAGGTTTGTGAAGCTTGCAAAATGTCTCTGGGAAGACCTGAATACTCTGTTTGAGATTGTGGTTCCGGCAGATTTGTGGGAGGATTGCAAAAGAGCTGTAGGTTGGCCGACAAGTGAACCGGAGAGACACAGGGAAACGGGCGCACCGTCACCTATGGTGATGAGCTTGTACTATAAGGTGATTGAGCATTTGAAAACGAAGGTACCCGCGAAAAACGTGGATTGGCAGAAGATTGACCGAACTGCCCAAGAGACTAAAGAATCGATTCATAGTTACTATGAGAGGTTGTTGAAGGCGTTCAAGAATTACAGTGGTACGGAAACAATTGAGGCGAAGGACATGCTCCATTTTGTGTTCAGATTTGTGGAAGGGCTGAGGCCAGAAATAAGCCAAATGATAAAGTCGCATTTGATTTGTTGGCAGTCGAAACCGATCGATGAGGTCTTGACTTATGCGAAATACTGTAGCCACGAAATTGAGGTAAAACAGAAAAGGTTGAAAGAGAAGGTGATGATGATGCAGCTTAAGGCAGCTCAGACAGGTCTGCAAGGTCTGCAAGGCTTGCAAGGGATGCAAGGGTTCCAACAGCAGGTACCACAACCGCAGTTGCAGTTGCAGGGAAACATGGCGTTTCAGCCACAGGCCAGAGGCAGAGGTCGAGGAGGTTTTGTGAATAATGGTCCGGATTTGAACACTGTTGTGACGGGTGTGCAGGCAATGAAGAAGGTGATGCCGTGTCACGTGTGCGGAATTGTAGGTCATTGGAAACGCGAGTGCCCGATGGTGGTGCAGGAAGGTGCAAGTGTAGGTGCAGGTGTAGGTGCAGGTACAGGTGTAGGCGTTGGTCAGCAAAACAATGATGTCAATGCATTCCAGACAATGAGAGGACCGAAAATGAGAGGTCCAAACGCAAATTTTCAGACTGTGAATCAATTACAGGGATTACAGCCCATGCAGCCGCAGCAGATGCAGATGCCTCGTGTGCAGATGACGCAAATGCAGCCGATGCAACAGCAGTTACCTATGGTACCTAATCAGCAAATGCAAATACCTTTGGCACCAATGAGTCAGCAGCAAGGGATGGTTCCTCCACAGGTAACGGGTCAGGTAATGAGTACAAATGGCACCGTACAACAGTTCCCCTTACACAGTGAGAGTGGAATAAACAACGTATGGGAGAATGAAAGTTCAGGAGAAGAAGGAGATTGTGTGCTTGCGGCATCCTTGGAAGTTGATCAAAGGGGTCCGTACGTAGAGGGAAGAGTAATGGGTCATCGTGTTTCATTCTTGGTTGACACGGGAGCCACACGTTCAACTGTTAAGAGCAGTGAAGTACCAAATTTGCCACTCTCAGGGAGGACAGTTCAAGTGGTGGGAGTAGCAAACAGACATCTGACGAACCCGATTACAGATCCGGTTCCAGTCAGCATCGGTAACTATCAAGGGATACATCAGTTTGTGGTGTGCGACTCAAGCCCGATAGCACTGTTAGGGAGAGACCTATTGTGTAAATTGGGTTGTTCGATAATGTGTTCAAACGAAGGAATAACAATAGAAACGAGCAATGATGGGGAAGAAGAGGACAGTGTAGAGGGGGATGAAATAGAAACAGTTGACGAAGAGTATCCTCTGATTTGTCTTTTCCCGATGATAACTGAAGAAGATATCCCAGCAGAATTACGGGAGACAGTCGGAAAGGAAGTGTGGGACATGACAGGGAAAGAGGTGGGATTGATGAAAGGAGTGGAACCAGTAAAAGTGATGGTAAAACCCAATGCGATCTTTCCCCAGACCCCACAATACCACATGCCACAGGATACTCTCATGAAAGTTGCCCAACTCATTGACGAATTTGTAAAGCAGGGGGTACTGAAAGAAGTGCTAAGCAGTCCATGTAATTCACCGATAATGGGACTAATAAAGCCGAGTGGGAAAGTCCGACTCGTGCAGGATTTGAGGAAAATAAATGACATCATAATAAAGTGCTGCCCAGTAGTACCGAATCCAGCTGTGATAATGTTTCAAGTTCCTTGCGATGCTGAATGGTTTTCAGTCATCGACTTGTCACAGGCATTCTTTTCTGTGCCTCTTCATGAGGACAGCCAATTCCTCTTTTGTTTCAAATTCCTAGACAGAGTGTATAGTTGGTGTCGAATTCCTCAAGGGTTTTCTGAGTCACCATCAATCTTCAATCAGATTCTAAAGAAAGATTTGGAAGCATTAGAACTGCCATTCGAGTCAACTCTAGTACAGTACATTGATGACTTACTGGTTGCATCAAAGACAGAAAATGGCTGCACAGCCGACACCATTGCTCTGTTGAACCATTTGGGAAGGAATGGACATAAGGTGTCTCCTTCCAAATTACAGTTCTGTCAAAAGAAAGTGAAATACTTGGGTCATCAAATAGAGAAAGGGTCACGGAAAATAATGAAGGAAAGAATTACAAGTATACTTCAGATGAGTCCACCAAAGACAAGGAAGGAGGTGAGGAAGTTTTTGGGAATGGTGGGATATTGTCACCAGTGGATTCCCAACTTCTCGTCTCTAGCGAAGCCCCTACTGAAATTGACCCAAAAGGATGCCTTGGATGAAATTGAGCTGAAAGGTGATGAGATGGATGCTTTTGTTGAATTGAAAGAGTGCATGTGCAGGGCTCCAGCTTTAGGTATGCCTGATTACACGAAGCCTTTCACGTTGTTTTGCCATGAACGTGATGCATGTTCTTTGTCTGTCTTGACCCAAGCCCATGGTGGCGTGAACAGACCAGTAGCGTATTTTTCAGCTACTTTGGACCCGGTCGCAGCAGCACTCCCAGGGTGTTTGCGCGCCGTAGCAGCAGTTGGTATCAGCCTCACTCAGAGTGAAGGAATAGTGATGGGACACCCAGTAACAGTCATGGTCCCTCACTCAGTTGAAATACTTTTGACCCGCTCACGAACGCAGCACATGACAGGAGCAAGACTCACAAGGTATGAAACGATCATTCTGGGCTCACCGAATGTGCAGCTGAAAAGGTGCACTACGTTGAATCCAGCTACCTTGCTTCCTGGAGAAAATGCTGAAATTGAGAACGCTGAAGACGTCGAGCATGACTGCCTTCAGGTGACTGAATTTTGCACAAAACCTCGACCGGACATCAAAGATACAAAACTTGATGAAAATGACCAAATTCTTTTTGTTGATGGTTCATGTTTAAGAGATGGGATGGGAATTTTGAAAGCAGGATATGCTGTATGTACTGTAACAGGGGTCTTGGAAGCGGGATGGCTCCAAGGAGTCTATTCTGCACAAGTAGCAGAACTTGTTGCCCTTACCAGAGCATGTCAACTGTCTGCATTGATGAAAGTCACCATTTACACTGATAGTCAATACGGGTTTGGGATTGTGCATGACTTTGGACAATTATGGTCGCAGAGAGGGTTCCTGACTTCTTCAGGATCCCCAGTGAAGAATGGGGAGAGAATAAGGGAATTGTTACATGCCATTCAAGTGCCAGCCGAAGTTGCAGTGGTAAAGTGCAGTGCTCATACGAAAGGACAGGACTATGGCCCTCATTCTGACCTTGGCGGGCGGCGGAGGCCGCCCGCCAAAGTCCCGCCGTCAGGTTACCGTTCCGCGGTCGAAAGACCGCGGCGGTAATTCTGACTTTCCCGCTGGGCTGGCGGGCGGTCGCTTCAGACCGCCAGCCAGCCCAGCGGGAAAGAGGCTTCCACGATGAAGCCGGCTCGGAATCGAGCCGGCGGAGTGGAAGCTGTGCGACGGGTGCAGTTGCACCCGTCGCGTATTTCACTGTCTGCGCAGCAGACAGTGAAATACATGTAGGGGCCCTCTTACGGGGGCCCCTGCAATGCCCATGCCAGTGGCATGGGCACTGCAGGGGCCCCCAGGGGCCCCGCGACCCCCCCTACCGCCATCCGGATCTCGGCGGTCCGACCGCCGGGATCTGGATGGCGGTAGGGGGGGTCGGAATCCCCGCGGCGGTGCAGCAAGCTGCGCCGCCGCGGAGGATTCAATGGGGCCGCGGTACACTGGCGGGACCCCGCCAGTGGTGCCGGTCCGACCGCGGCTTTACCGCCGCGGTCGGAATCCCCATTGGAGCACCGCCGGCCTGTCGGCGGTGCTCCCGCGGTCCTCCGCCCTGGCGGTCAAAGACCGCCAGGGTCAGAATGACCACCTATGTGTCTCTGGGAAATGCATATGCAGATCAAGTCGCAAGATTTTGTGCTTTGAACTGTATATTGCTAAGGGATGATTGGAATACAATAAGTGAACCAGAACTCGAACCAGCTGAAGCATTTGCCTTGAAGGTCGTAGATACAATAGAAGAACTAAAAGCACTACAAAGTAATGTCAGGGAGGATGAAAGAGATTCCTGGATTAAATCACAATGTATAAAGAGACAAGATGAGTTATGGGTTTCACATGAGGGAAAATTTGTTTTGCCAAATAGTCTCTTATCACAGCTTGCGCGGTTCTATCATGGGCAAGCTCACCTAGGGAGAGATGCCATGATAAGATTGTTCAAAACTGATTGGTTTAACCCCAAATTTCGCCAAGCTGCAGAAGCAGTTTGCCATCGATGTGTCACTTGCCAGCAGATGAACCCAGGAAAGGGAACAGTTGTGAGCGCGAGTCACATTGGTAGGGCAAGCGGTCCTTTTAGCCGAATGCAGATGGACTTCATTGAGATGCCTGTGCATGGGGGTCTGAAATATGTGTTGGTGATTGTGTGCATTTTTAGTCACTGGATTGAGGCATACCCCACACGTAGAAACGACAGCCTTACAGTTGCCAAGCTATTATTGAGGGAGTTAATACCACGTTTCGGATTCCCGATCTCTTTAGAATCAGATAGGGGAAGTCACTTCAATAATGAGGTAATGAAGTTACTTTGCGAAGCGCTGAACATTGAGCAAAAGCTGCACTGTAGCTATCGTCCTGAAGCCTCAGGACTGGTGGAGCAGATGAATGGTACGCTGAAATCGAGAATGGCAAAAATATGTGCATCGACAAATTTGAAATGGCCTGACGCATTGCCTTTAGTGCTAATGTCAATGAGAAACACTCCTGATAGAAAAACTGGATTGTCTCAGCACGAAATTCTCATGGGCAGAGCTATGAGACTTCCTGCAGTTCCCGCAAATATGCTTTTGAATATTACAGATGATATGGTGTTAGACTACTGCAAAGGACTGGCTGACGTGGTTCGCTCTTTCTCTCACCAGGTGGAAGCGACCACCTTGCCACCGATCCAAGGTCCAGGACACGCACTGAAAGCAGGTGACTGGGTCGTGGTAAAGAAGCACGTGAGAAAATCGTGTCTGGAACCCCGTTGGAAAGGCCCTTTTCAAGTGATCCTGACGACAACTACCGCTGTGAAGTGTGCGGGGGTTCCCAACTGGATTCACGCCAGTCACACAAAGAAGGTGTTGTGTCCCACAGATGAGGAAGTTGAAGCGCTGAAAGTACCAGTGCCTGATAAAGCAGTGCCGAGTGCTGAGACAGAACAAAAGCGAACTGAAAGCGAACAGGCAGAAGCAGGAGAAAAGGAGATATTCTCCGACAACGAAGACACCAACTCACTTGGGGGAGACCAAGGAGAAAGTTCAGACAGCGACGAAGAAGCTGCAGGTGACAAAGAGCCCGAAGCAGCTGAGGGTAGCAAAAAGCCTGAAGCAGCTGAAGGTGACAAGGAGCCTGAAGCAGCTGAAAGTGATAAGGAGCCTGAAGAAAGTAACGGTGACGAAGGGCTCGAAAAAGGTGAAAAGGCAGGAGAGCCTGATCAGAGGAGGGCTTTCCCAGAAGCAGACGATACAGAAAAAGAAAAGGAGAACGTGATCAACTCCCCAGAAGGAGGGGACGAGGCAGAACAAAACGAAAAGGTTCAAGCTTCCACAGAAAAGATTGCAGGTCCATCAAATGGACACGGCGCAAAGAGGAGACTAAGGGCCTCATTATGACCCTGGCGGGCGGCGGAGGCCGCCCGCCAGGATCCCGCCCTCCAAATTACCGCGCCGCGGTCAAAAGACCGCGGCGGGTATTACGAGTTTTCCCCTGGGCTGGCGGGCGGTTCCAGTTAAACCACCCGCCAGCCCAGGGGAAAACGACCTTCCCACGAGGATGCCGGCTCGTAATCGAGCCGGCGGAGTGGGAAGGTGCGACGGGTGCTACTGCACCCGTCGCGTATTTCACTGTCTGCAAGGCAGACAGTGAAATACATTTTGGGGCCCTCTTACGGGGGCCCCTGCCGTGCCCATGCCATTGGCATGGGCACGGCAGGGGCCCCCAGGGGCCCCGCGACCCCCCCTACCGCCATCCTGTTCATGGCGGCTTTCCCGCCATGAACTGGATGGCGGCAGGGGGGGTTAGAATCCTCATGGCTGCGGAGCGCGCTCCGCAGCCATGGAGGATTCCAATGAGCAGCGGAAAGTCAGCGGGAGACCGCTGACTTTCCGCTTCTGACCGCGGCTGAACCGCTGCGGTCAGAATGCTCATTGGAGCACCGCCAGCCTGTCGGCGGTGCTCCCGTGGTCGGTGGCCCTGGCGGCCACCGGCCGCCATGGTCAGAATGACCCTCTAAGTATTTCACCAATAAAAGAAAGGGGTAAAGAAAGTTTGAACGAAGGAGGAAGGCCGAAAGTGAAAGAGAAAAGAAAAGAAGTGACTGTTGTCGATCAATCGTCAAGTGAGGAAAAAGACTTGACAAAAGAGGAAAGTACAAGCGAAGCAGAGTCGAAAAGAGAAGCAAAATTGAAAAGGAAAAGGATACCAAACAGGAGGTATTCCGGTCCTGAATGGGCATATGCAGTCAATGATGATTGGACAGACGAGTTTGTATCTCTAAGCATCGAGAACGAAGAAGAAGAAGAGATACCAATTGAAAAGAAAAGTTTCATAGACTCTGTCGATTGAAAGGGTAATAAATGATATTGCTTGCTACGATCTAACGCGAAAGAAACAACGAGCTGAGACATTGCTAAACCGGACGAGACTTGCTAAACTGATAAAGACTATGTTATTGCCGAATTGAGACAAATGCTGCTAACCGATAAGTGACTGGCCTTTTGAAGAAGACGGTGTGAACATTGTGCTCGTTCAGCTTTGTAACTGAATTGCTAAATAGTTTCATTTATAAGTGCTTCTAGCTCTCTGATTCTATATAGATCATGACGCAAAACAATAGAAAGAAATTTTGTAAATACGTGTGTATAGGCTTGGTATTAACATGTGTAATAATAATAATGGCAATTGTGTTTGGAATGCATGGAAAGGGTGAGAATGAGACTATTGCTGCTTCTACCATTGCTCCTGTTACTGCCACTGAACTAACCCCGCTGAAAAGACTAGCACTGGATGAGAGACTCTTGCACGATAAGAAAGAGCTTTCGTATAATGTTTTCTATCGCTTACTAACGGAGTATGTTGAGACTATGGATGCGAAAGATTGTTATGTGTGTACCCAGATACCGACATCAGTCAAGGAAGGGGTAACTTATCACCACATGCCTCTTACATATGGGATTACGTGTAGTATAGTAATGTCTAGGTTTTATGGTCAAACTAACATACAGTATTTTTACTCGAATTATGATGTTACCTTTGCTTATGTTCCTATAATAGCGCAGCTAAGCGAAACTGCAAGGTATTGGGATTACAAAATTATGAGGGACTTTTTCGAGCCAATGCAACCTTTTGAAACGGCTCATGCTCATAGGGAGAACCTTACTTGTTCAGTCTCTGCTGTAGAAATAAGCTTTTTAGATCGCACAGATGATAGAAGGGCTCAAATGAAAGCGAAATTGGAAAAAGAGCTGCATAAGAGGACTTCAGTAGAAAATTATGATTTTGCTGCTATAAAGACACAAGGGAAAATAGCTTTAGATGCTTGGCATGTAGGGAAGTTTTGTATATATCGAGGTGAATCTTATTATGACAATATTTTTGTAGGAGCGAGTGAGTGCAAACATACGTTTATTTTTAAGGCCAAATGGACATTCATGATGGACGGACTTGACCCTGTCATTCCAGGGGTATATTACATTTGTGGGCATAATGCCTATTATCGTCTTCCCAAGGGATGGTGGGGGAGATGTTATTTGGGTATAGTGTTTCCAAAGGTTTATCAACTGGATGACGTATCGATGATTGAAAAGACATCTGGATCCCATCGTATCCAGAAAAGAGAGACCGCAGCTGCTGTGGTAGGTGATATATTTGGAGCCATGATTCCTTCATTGGGAGTTGTGCTGAATTCCATCAAGATACGAAAGTTGTCTACTATAGTGGATAACATGTTGACAAAGTTTTCAGGTGCTATAATCCTGATAGATGCTGAGCTTGCAGCGGAAAGAGCTATGACTCTTCAAAATAGGCTTGCTTTAGACATTCTTTTAACAAAGGATGGAGGCGTTTGCAAAATGATTGGTGCACGTCACTGTTGCACCTATATACCGGATAATAGTGTGAAGATTAAAACTATGCTTGCTAATCTAACAAAAGAAAGTGCAGATTTGAAAGAACTGAAAGAACCAGGAGTGTGGGAGAAGGTTGGAAAGGGAATAGCTTCAGTGGGACATTGGCTTGGGGGAATTTGGAATGGAATATTATTGAAAATAATAGAAGGAATATTAATAGTAATAATTTGTGTATTTGGAATTTGGGGAATAAAAAGGGGAATAATAATGATTATGGAAAGAATTAAAAGAAGAAAGGAGGAGAAAATAATGAAAAGAATGGCAGAAGAATACAAAGCGCAAACTAGGGGAACCAAAAGGAAAAGGGAGCTGACAGAATTTTAATGGAATAAAATTTGTGGGCTAAATTTGTGTGATGACAAGTAGTCATCAGAGGAGGGATTGATGAAGCAGAAAATAAAGGTTTTGATTTATTAACGCTAAAATGTAGTGCTGAAATAATCATGTGTGATATTAACCGAACTAATAAAGATTGTACGGGGACAAAATGTGCCCTCAGAGTAGTTTGCCATCATTTATATGCGTGCTTTATATAACATGGTGAATTAGAATTGCACTAATCCGACATAATCATAAACGTGTGCTACGATTTGCTTGTTTGAAATGTTTTAGCTTAGCATTACTTTAGCGGAGGCTTTGGCCTGGTTGCCTGGTCTCACGGTTTAGATGCTCGTATTTTTCCACTGTGCTATCAAACGTGTATTCTTGCTTGAAGCTGTACTTTTCCACAGAAGCTGTTCACATGCTTATCTTAAAGTTGGTGCCAGCCTGGCATATTTTCTCTTTAATTCAAGGTCGACTTGCAGGTGCGGACAATGGAGGCTCTGAGAGTAAGCTAATTGGGAAACAATGTTGCAACTTGCGTACCCATCTCCAAGGATAATGTATGCTTAAGTAAAAGCTTGAGAACTGTCGTTTTTGATTGGTCAATTTGAAGCTAACCTATGAACCCTCCAATGGAGACCCTACATGACTTGAACTGTTGTCTATAAAACCCAGGTGCATGAGAGGAAAGCTCTCTCTCCATTTTGGATACCCGCCATTTTGTAGACTTCGTAGCTATTATGGCCCACTTTGCTGCGACGCCATTTTGAGAGACTTTGATGCTTTCTCTAATCGAGAGAAAGAGATTTTAAATGATTCTTGCCCTAGAGACTGTAACTTTGATTTGATCCCTTTGTATGAAGTAATAGTTTTATCTTGCCGCCGTGAGGCAATTGCCCCGTCCACCCCTGCCCCTTAGTCCCGTCCCATGCTGATCGAGAAACGGTACCCATGATGACCGAAGAACGGTACCTGTGAGACGAAGACTTCCTTGTATGCTGATCGTAATTGGTAAATATGAAAGGAAATTGTAAAATTGCATTGTGTTTCTTTTAGGTAACCAACTGCTGATTTTGGTAAGAGCCCTAGTTAGGAGTTTTCTAAATTAATGTTGCTAAATTGTTTTTGCATGAAGTACCACATGCCGATGCTAATTTGAGGTTAGATGAGGATTCCATATGTCGCACGATGCAATTGGAGATCTTGTTATGCTGACTAAATGTACGCAATTAGTTCGTTACAGATTATCGTCTTAGTGCTTTGCATTGCCATTATCGAATGCCTTGTGATTCAAATGCTACATAGATTACACTTGTTTCGACGTTATGGACAGCTATTAATGTTCATATATGTTTATCATTTGGTGTTGAGACACATTTATATTGTGCTAGCTTTGTTAATATAGGGAAATAAATTCACTAACTTTGCAATAAACTGGTGTGGTTCTTCCTGACTGAAAGGTCAGGGTTCGCCGAAATGTATTCTGGATTAATTGTTAAGTGTTATGTTGTTCAAGGTGTTGCTTATGTTCGTTATTGATTATTGATTTTGATGAGATTGATCGATTAAGAGTACAGAGAGTTCCCACCAAGTCAAAAGATTCATCGGCCTAAAGAGCGTCCGAACGCAGGTAAATTTGTTACCACGTTCCGCTCTATCACCTGTCACCTCTCATAATCTTTTAATTGCAATTTGGGGCGTTTTAGTGTGTCATTCTAAAAAAGGAACTGTCTTCTCACTAGAATATTAAAATTGAGATACTGATTTGGGTTTCAAATTTGCAATTTCATTATTCACCAGCAGCGTGCTCATTATTTAACTGGGCAAAGAGGTCAGCTCTTGTCAGTGTAAAACCGTGGATCTGTGCAGAAAAATAAGGTAAACTCCTTCACAAAGGTGCGTGCTTCATCTGCCAGTGAGTGCAGTCATCATTTCTCATGCCACTTTCCTAAGGCTTCCCAAAAGAGTAGGTCACGAGCAGGAAGATGGGATCGCTGGCATAGTTTCTGCGTGTTCTATTCTCCTAGTCGCCCCCAGGTGTCATTAGCATCTCAGGAGTCGCTCGTGCTGCTTGTGCGTTACTGTTTGGCCGCATTACAGCAAAGAGGACATGGGAGACGGCAGCATCGCACAGCCCTGCCTTTAACCCTCCGGTCTGCCGCCTGCGCAGGGCTTCATCCGCAGTGCAAGCAGCCCTAGGTCCTGCTGGCCGCGGCCCAACAATCTCATAGGAAACGGTGAAGAAGAGTCGCTACAAACTGCTAAACTCAGATTAATGACAATAAAAAATGGTGGCTCCAGTTCACAAACACACTTAGGGCCTCAAACCACTTCTTTCGACAAAAATGCACCTGTCAGGTGCAACTGTTTCTTTTTTTTCTGCTTAATGGTGCATCACGAGTGTATGAAATTAAACAGGAGCCGGCCACATGCTAGGGAGCATTGGCTCATTTAGGGGTCGCAGCTGCGACCCTTGGCTTGCCCTTGGAACCCTGGCACTGCCTTTGTGGCCCCTGACCTCAGAGGTGGCAAAATCAGTGCCTAGAACACAGGGGCTGTCCTCCTAAGTCGGTTGAAACTTCATGTTCCTGGATTTTTGCCAAATTGTTGTACACACAAGTAGTGAATGATATAATATACTACTATTGTATAAGAAGGATTACAGTTAGAAGGCATATGACACTAGCTGGCAGCTAAGGTGAGTAAAAATGCTTTTAAATGTATGTTGTATGCGTGCTTGCGGGTGAGTGTGTTTATGTCAGAGTGTATTTGTAAGTCTGTGTGTGTCAAAGTAAGGGTCAAATGGGGTGTGATGTCACTTCTGCTACCCCTGGCATTTTGGTGAATTGACTCCCGTGGTAGGGAGTGGGATGCTCAAAGCGTGGCTTGCTTTGAAAGTTTGTTAAAGACCAACAAACTTCCGTTTTAGTGTTTTCAGACTCTTCTCCCACTCTTTGCTGCTCAGGAAAGGGTCAGAGATTTACTTCATGAAAGGGCTGGATTAAGGACATCACGGAAGAGGGGGTGTACTGTCTCACTAATAAAGACAATTTAGATTACAACCCTGTATAGCATTCTCATTGAATAGTTGAACATTCATTTCTACTGTGAGAGTAAAATACTTTTTTACATGAAAGATAAGTACTGTGCTTGACAATACGTATTGTGTCGGACGGTTGACTGTTGAGTTCGAGTTTTTGCCCAGCACACTACCACCCTGAAAAACCTGTGATTACTTGCCTTTAAGAGTTAAATCAGGAAAGGGTTTTACTGAGTCCAGTTCACATAGACATAAAAGGATGGAGCCAAACAGCACTGGCAACTTAACTCACACACCACAGTTTAGGCTCAGTAGCTGCAACTGCTTGTGGGGCGGGGGGTGACGCTCCTCCGCTCGCAAGGAGGAATCGCTCCTGCATTCTATGCAAACTGAGGGTAGTTAGTGGAAGCATCTGTTACCTTTGGCTTGCCATTTAGTGCCCCAGGTTTAATTAGTTAAGAAGGCAAAGTCAAACACAGAAAGTAAAAGACATTGGCTAAGATCTGGCTAACTAATGCAAACAAAGGCATGCACAAATGCACATGGTGTCTGTATGTGTCTCGAGAATGAGCAGCAAAAGATGTACTGTAGGCAGTTACTATATTTTTAGAGATGGAGCACTGAAGGCCTACAGCATGACAAGATGTTATTATGTGTCCCAAGAGCAAAAACAGTGCTAAGATTTATTAAAATGGCTCCAGACCTCTTAGAGCATTGCAGCATGAATTAGCAAATTCTGTGGATCAAAATGGACATTTTGCTGCTCAAAATAGCATCTTTGTTATTTGCAGGAACTTTGTTGCACAATATTTTGCAAAATGTTAACATTTATCATAGTTTAAAGCCCCAAAAATTCTCACAATCTAATACTATTCACATCCTCTCAACACTTTTTAGAAGATGCCGACACCACGACTTGTGTAAAATTTTTCTTCAACTGCGCTAAATCTGTCATGATGAGTTTTAGTTGTGTCCACAGTCTTGTTCACACACTGTTTTATACACCAAGCAAGAGAAACAGGAAAAAGGTTTTATTCAAAGAAAGAGGAATAAGAACAAACAGGCATCTGAGTTCAGGTTGGTCACCACTTTCTCTAAGGAGGAAGGTACAATTAGGAAGATAATCAGAAGTACTGGAATTTGGTAGTAAATGGTCCAGTGTTAGCAAAAGTGTTTCAAAACAAAACAGGTGCTACTTTTGAGAGAGCAAAATCCATGAGGGACATGCTAGTAAAGAGTAACCCGGAGATGCTATGCAAGAAGAATTGGTTACAAAACAGTGCAGCCTTTAAAAAATGGAGCAAATGTAAAGCCTAAAAATATGGAATCAATAAGAAATATGTTTTTCTCTCCATTTGATAAAAAGCCATACAAGTTCGGATGTCTTTTCACTGCAGGAGCAAATTTGCCATTTATGTATTGACATGCCCTTGCAGGCCATCAGATGTGGCAAGCACCACTTTACAAATACACAAAAGGGTGCTACATCCTGTGGGACCTATTAAAAGCAAAGACAAAGCGTAACCTTTGGCCCAACATTTTCAGGAAGAACATAATAGCAACAATAAATAGTTGAGAAACTATGTGATTGAATTTGTCTCCAAAAATATCAGGGCAGAGGAAAGGGGGCAACAGCTAAGTAGACTTGAATCCCATTATATAATTGAGCTCAACACCAAAATTCCATGTGGCCCCAATTCAGAAGGAGAGTTACACACACACACATCTTTAATACAATGAAAACATTAAAAAAAAATACTGATTTATTGAACAACAAACATAAACAATTGCAGACTACAGAACAATGTCCTGGGAGAGAGAGTATGGTAACTTCCATTGGGGGAACTCCTCTAAGCATAACAAAATGCATAAGTATCATACAGTTCATATTGCAATCTCATGGAAGCAGTTACCCCAACTGCCTTAACTCTGATGGGTCTAACGGTGCCTAAGAGGTAGGCCGATGCACGTTTGATGTGTGCGGAGTTAAGGAAAATTGTCTCAGGGAGTTCAACATGCAGAGTGTTACCATGTAGTGTGTAATGCAATTGAAACCTGCACTTGCAATGTACATGACCCAGTTCCATCATTGGGTGGGAATATGCAGTCAGGGATATGTTTTAGTGCAATGTGACCATTATCACGGTGGGTAAGTGTCATCTTTAGCTTCCCATTTTGCCAATAGTGTGACCCAGTTTTCACAGCCTGTGCGTAATTGGCCCTTATCCCTAAATGAGTGTAGGACTCTCGCTTCCGTCTTCACCCATCTCAAGACTGTGTGGAACCATTTAATGGTATCCGGTGCTGTATGTTCTTTGCATTGCATGGTTATTTGCCTTTTGAAGAAAACACGCGCCAAATCAATGAATCTGTGTAGGTATTTGTCCATCTTAGTTCTGGGTCGTATAACTAATAGGCATGATTCAGGAGTAGGGGTTAGTGGGTGCTCTATGATCTCTGTTATCTGGGCAATAACTGAATGACATACAATTAGCACAGGCATGGATAATGTATATAGATATAGATATGGATGTAGAGGCTAAACCTGGCCATTTGGATAACCTGGGTCGGAACACAGAGTTCCAGCAAGAGTCGTGCCCTCCTGCCACGGCCCTAATGAACGAGATCCCATCCAGCTTCTCAGTAGTATTTGGGGGGAACGATGGGACCGGCTCAGGCGTCAAATGAGAGCCCCCTGCAGTCCACAGGTGTCCGTCCCCTGGCTCTTCATACCTGCTCTACTATTCATTGCAAGAATACTCCCTCCTGCAATGGAAGCTCATGGCGTGGCTAGAAGCTATAGGCGTCCTGGCATGAATCAGTCACAGTTCACCAGCAGTGTGTTGGCTTAGACATGCCCAATAATGTGGAGTGCGAGCTCCCTGTGTCTGAGCTCAAGCCAGAGTGTTGTTTCTCCTGGAATATAGAAAAGGTATTTGCCGTATATTGTGTGGTCTCCTCTAGGGCTTTAGCCCTCTCCTTTGCTGCTTGTGGTTTGGTGGGTTTGAGTTTTGATCCATTACATCGACGACGACGTGTAGTTGGTAGTAGCCATTTGCTTGCATCTTTATCTCCACCTGGTTGTCGTGCAAGCCCCCTTAGCATGCATCCATGTCCACGCATTTTCAGGGGTAGGAAAAATGAGGGTCTTCTCCCCATCCACCACTCAGAGCCTAGCGGGGAACAGTAGTGCATATCTAATGTTCAATTCCCTTAGTTGCTAATTAACTTTCACATAAGAGCCCTCCTACCACTGCTCCTCCGCCATTAAGTCCGGATAGGTCGTGATAATAGAGCCCTCAAAATGCCATGGGCTATGTGCCCAAAAGCTCTGTAGGATCAAGTCTTGATCGCGGTAGTTTAGAAAGCGGGCAATTAGTGGGCAAGGTGGAGCCCCTAGGGCACGTCTCGGGATCCTGTGTGCCCGTTCAATCGAGAAGAATTTAGGGACCGTGCCGATCAGTACATTATTTAGCAACCAGTTCTCTATGAAAAGTTCTGTGCATTGGCCTTTTGCTTTTTCGGGAAAGCCCAGGAAGCGGACACTATTCCTGCGGGAACGTCCATCCGCATCCTCCATTCTGCGATGTAGAGTCGACACTTCTTTGTTGAGTTGTTTTATTTGAGTCTGTAATTTTTCAACAGCGGGCTTCACGGTACCTAGGGCGGTCTCCGTTTCCTGTACTCTTTCTGCTAGTTTATGGTGGTCAGCGTAGAGGAGGCCCACATCTTTAGAGACCGAGTTGATTCTTTGTTCCAGTGAGCTTTTAGTTTCCCGAATAGCTTGCAGAATTCTCTTGAACTGCGAGGAATGTGCGAGGAGTGTGGATTCAACTTGTTTCATGGACACGGCATTTTCTGGGGGCAGCGAGGAGTGAGATTGGGCTGGGCCATCTTGTGGCTGGGGTTTGGAGAGTTTAGGCTTCACCATCATGTTGCGGCACGCAATTGGCGTGTCGCAGGTCATCCAGCAGGGCCCCAGCGACTGGCGTGTGCGGTGTATTTATTTAGACGCCTATGACACGGGGTTCAGCACCCCAGAAAAGACCCAGCCAGCAATGCGGTGTCTCCACGTGCGGACCTCGGGCACCCTCTGTGGTATGTATATTTCCCTCGGTGAGACAAGTTGCGCAGTCCACAAAGAAACCCTAATGGGTAGTGCCACACTAGGGATAATCAGTTCTTTTGCCAGCCACCAGAAGGTTGAAATCCTGTGTGGGTCTTAACGCCTCCAAGACACACTGTTCACACCCTCCTCAGCCACCCCCTGCACCAGCACAGGGAGGGGGGACTCGTAAGTATCCGGCCCCTGCCTCTGGTATGCACCCTGCCAGGCAATCTCAGTGCTCCCTCCAGCGACGTTCACCACCGTTCCTACCTGTCAGCGCGCTGCGGTCGGGGGGGTCCAGGCAGTATTTCCTGTGTTTCAGCACTAGCCCCTCCTGTCTCGTGGCGATCTCCTAGTCTGCAGTCTGAGCCGGGTGGGGCCACTCGCCATGGTCCTCTGTGTCTCCTCCATGATCTTGCCCTCAGCGGGGCATGTGTGCTCCCCCCATCAATCCGACAAGGCCCCCACTAACCTCGTCTCGGGTCCCTCAGTGCACTGCTGAGGTGTCGGTGTCCGTCTCACCACCAGCGTCTCTTGGCAAGGCAGGTCACGTCACCAGGCCTCTGGTGTTTGTTCCTGGCATATCTTCCCCTTTTCCAGCGTGCTGGTGTGTTGCAGCAAGATCATCTGGGTTGCCTCAAGCTCCTTTCTCCGCTGGCCCAATGCTCAACACTCCCCATGCTCCACTGGGGATTCCAGTCGAGCCCACAGTTCAGGCTCAGGGAAACGCACGTCAGGTCTGCTCTCCTCGTTCGGGCCTGCATCTGCTTCGCATGCATTTCGATGTGGCTGCCCTGGCCCGCTGGTCACTACTGTGTTAACAGCTGTTGAGCACCGCGTAGGGCATTGTCCTCGGTCCGTACGCCTTGGCCCGTGCACCTCGGCCCAACATGCGTTTCACCTTGGGGTCCGAACCTCTTCTTTCCGCCGCTCATCGCCTTAGTTATCACCAGAGGAGATCACACCTTTCGTGCCCCTCTTTACTGCTTGGCATCTGGTAAGCACTACAGGCACCTTGGGCGCTGGCTGGGCAGGATTAGGCAGGATATTATGTGGGCCATAGACGGAGCTATTCACTAGGCATTCTACACAGCTGCCATCTTGGCCATGCCCCCCCTCCAATTAAAACATTTAAGCAGCACTCCCTTAGTATTAGGAGCCACTCCCGATGTAACAAGAGAACCATCATATGTACTGTAGGTTACAAGATATAGCATTAGCCAGGGAATACAGTTACATACTGTCATAGTGATTTATTCAGAATTAGGGGCACTTGTCTAATGCACATTAATCAATACATGATTTCAAGAAGGAAAAAAGGTGCATGACCTTAATTGTGGTAATAAAATATAGTTTCAAATTAGTCAATCAAAGAATTAATTGTCACTGTTGGGGAAAAAGAATATATATATATATATATATATATATATATATATATATATACAAATATATATTATATATGTATTTATTATGGGAATGATAGATAAGAAATAGAATACATGTCAGCATCCCTGATAAAATAACAAAAGGAGCCAATAGTAGACATATGTAATTAAAGAATGGCTTGCCTTTTGCAGTCAACAGATGTACCATGACCATTACTTCAAAAGCAATTCCTCTATTTGAACTTTTGAACTGAATCAAATTATTTCCTGGTCTAAATATAAAAATGATGGAAATCATGAAAAATGTTGCCTAATGAATTGACATCAGCATGAAGCTAGTTTTTAATGTATTATTTCCATGGTAGGGAATCAGTAATAGAAGTGAAACTATAAGTATGGTTTCTATCTTCATGAATTCGTATACACGTGTACACTGTAAATACTACGTATATAATGTGAAATGCATCACAGCAGACTTGATGTCATTAAGGAAGCATTTTAAGCAACTTGCGGTGTCAGTACCTTTTCGAAAAGTGTTGGGAGGATGTGAATAATATCTATTGGAGTGGGCTGACTCCTATAAAGCCGACACCCCTCCTTTGACTGGGAGCATGGCGGTGGTCAGCTGCAAGGAGGACATGAGATAAATATATATATATATATATATAAGAAAAAAACAAAGGTTACAGGGATGTTAAAGTTAGGTTCTGAATTTACTCGCACAAAACCATAGAAATTCAGCAGTTATAGTTAGAGTTATTTCAGGCTTTCAAGTAAGTATACCTTGCTCCCTAAGGTATCTATAATTCGTGCCCTCACCATGCACAGTTTTCTTATCAATAATTTGAATGCAAATGTTGCAGTGATAATATCAAAGATACCATAGAAGATGTCATCAATTATATAATATGTGGAGTACTTAGCTGTGCATGGCATAGAAGCAAGTCATAGTTACCTTAAGGTGTAAGTTATAGTTGCTTGAAATAACTCTAACTATAACTTCTGAATTTCTATGATTTTGTACGAGTAATGGGAAACACGTTTTTTGACCCCTCCCTTTTTTCTCGTCCCCCGCCTGACAGATCACCCCAAAACTTTTCCCTTGCAACAAGAATCACTGGGCCACTTTTTTGGGGAAATTTTGTGAAGATTGGTTAAACGGTGCCAAAGATATAGGCAAGTAAAAAAACGCTTTTTCTATGGAAACATATCCTAACTATGACTACCTAGTGGCGACTGCCACTAGGTAATATATATAGGTATATATATATATATATATATATATGTATATATATATATATATATATGTATATATATATATATATATATATATATACATATATATACACACACAAACACATATTTGTATGTGCGTATATATATAGGGTACAGGGACGTTATACTTAGGTTCTGAATTTACTTGCACAAAACCAGAGAAATTCAGGAGTTAGAGTTATTTCAGGTAGCCACAAGTTGCAACTAGAACTCTTGCCCCCGCCATACACAGTTTTTTCTCCAATAATTTGCCTGCTAATGTTTCATTGAGATTTTATTGAAATTTATAAAAGTTGCCCTGAGTGCTGTAATATCTGGGGTAATTAGCAGTGCAAGGTGAGGGCGCGAGTTATAGTTACTTGAAATGACTCTAACTATAAATGCTGAATTTCTCTGGGTGTGAGACTAGGTGTGAGAGAAGTTTGACAGTGATATATATATATATATATATATATATATGTGTGTGTGTGTGTGTGTATATATATATTTATATATATATATATACATTTTGTATTGCAGCTCTCAGACCCAAGCTGCAGCAGAGTCCAAGTGGTGGCGGTGCAGGTGAGGGACCGGCTTCCTGTAACTATCCACAGCACTTCTGCGATCCACACTTGTCAAACTGAAGAAAACATATGCACTCCAAGAACTTGCAAAGTAGTTACATTAGAATATATATCATGCTCGCTAGTTTGCACATTCCTAGATTGCATGTGTGTTCTATTCCAGGTGGCAAGTGAGTACGGCAAAAATTGTAGTGGATGTATAGTTATATCTATATGTATATATATATATATATATACATATATATATATATATATATATATCAATCACCAAATGCCAGAAACCCGAGGCTGCTTAACTAATGGTGGTCCAGACGTGGATCCAGCTCTCCACCAATATACACGCAATTCCTCCAAAATTGTAGACGAATGCCCGGACAACAAGTAGAGGTCAAATAGTCACTTTAATTCAAAATTGCTTCTTTGAATAACAATGAATACAATTTACAGCTGAGCGAACAATGTAGTAAGGAACGTATTCAATTTTTGGATGTTGATGTGCTGGTACATGAAGAACTGTTAAGGACAAGAGTGCACAGGAAGTTGACGGCTGGAAATAGTCTTTTAAATGCATACAGTGCACATCCATCAAAGCTTATTGCTAGTATACCTTTTGGGGAATTTTTGAGAGCGCGCAGAATTTGCAGCACGTGGGAAGATTACCAGCAAGAAAGTGACATCATGGTTAAGCGCTTTCTGGCTAGAGGCTACAATAGAAGATCATCTCACAAGTTAAAATGAAGGCTGACGATATAGAGAGGGAGCAGTTGCTTTACCCCAGACTAGATGCAGTCAGCAATGAACACATTGTCAGATTCATCACCACATACTCCAATCAGGCACATATTATGAGACAGATTTTGAACAAAAGCTGGCACATTTTACACACTGATCCTGTTTTGAGTAATGATATACCGAATGTGCCCCTGATCACTTTCCGTAAGGGCAGATCTTTAAGAGTAGATTTAAGCCACAATTTGGTCACAAGCAATAGCGTGAAAATTAATTTGCCAGATTACCCGGATGGGTTTTTCTGTTGCAAACAGTGCAAAGTTTGTAGGTACAGCAATAATTGCTGTGAAATCAGTGGAGATAAGGGACATTGGACTTATCATATTCGAGGTCACTATAATTGTAATACAGATTTCTGTATTTATTGTTTGTTCTGCCCATGCAAAAAATTGGATGTGGGTAGCACTATTCACAAAGCTAAGAAAAGGGATCTGGGGCTTATTAGAGCCATTCGTAATCATGACCATAACTATCCTGTGGCAAGACACTTTCATGAGAAACATAATGGGGATGAATGGTTATTGAGTTTTGCTGTTTTGGATCAGGTCAAAACCTCTGTCAGGGGTGGCAATAGAGAGAGAAGAATCTAAGATGATTATCAGGTTGAACACCCTGACCCCCACAGGTTTAAATTCTAGTGAGGAAATGAATGTACATTTGGGCTGAATTCGTTTTTTGGACTTCTTCTGCTATTTAATAACTTTTTCTAAAAATAAAAATAAAAATATTTTTTTGTGAATACTTATGCACTTTAAACATTTTTACATTTTTAATACAACAGTATCGATTAGGGTTTGCACACACATTGGTAATTTCAGGGTTTTCTTGTATTTATTTTTGGTTTATTTTATTAGAATTGTGGGTCTTCACCTAAGGCTTGGTTGGCGTAATTATTGGATGATCTTAACTAAGGTTGAGCATGCATGCCCTGATCTATTCTTAAGCATTAGATGAAGTATTTATATACTTACACAGATTGCGAATAATGGGGTTTTATAATAATTTATAATAGAACACTCTTGTTTGTGGTATTTATATAAATTAATAAGAACTTTCTTTAGTATTTTCTAAATTCATTTTAATAGTTTATGATTGTATTCGTCTATTTTAGGAAACTATTAAAAGTAATATGCTTAAGATTACACTGTATACTGGTACAGGAATTGTATGAATTAAGCATTAGTTTATGTAATTTTGGACATTCCAATATGGCGCCTCCTTGATTAGAGAACTGTCAGTAATTGGTGTTGTTAGTCCTTTGTTTATGTTATTGTAAGGTATGGATATTTAATGTGTGTAGCCAACTCCCTCTGCATACGTTAGCAAGGCTTCGGCTGAAACGCGTTGTATTGAGAGGAGGCAATTTTTAATTAAAGTGACTATTTGACCTCTACTTGTTGTCCGGGCATTCGTCTACAATTCTGGAGGAATTGCGTGCATTTATATATATATATATATTCATATTTTTTTTAAAGTGTTGCGAGGATTGTTGCTGCGCACTGAAAGTTTTGGAGTGATCTCTCAAGCGGGGGCCGAGAAAAAGGGGGTGTAAAAAAAGTTGTGTTTCCAATGTTACTTTCCATAGGACCTTTAGACACGATTACAGCCCGAAGCGCTGGACAGAATTACACCAAATTTGGCAAAAAGCTAGCTTTCGGTTCGCAGATTCCGCTTTCGCTTTTTTGGTGTAAATCTTTCCAGTCGTTTTTTCAGAAATTAAAGGGAAACAAATTTGTGTATCTCTGGCCGCTGCTTCTTCACAAATATTTTGCGAATAATTCACGGAATTCATGAATTTTCTGCGAATAGGCATTCAAGAATAAACACTGTAATTGGCTGACCTCAACCTGACTAGAAAGTTGCAGCCAGCATTTTATTTTCCCGGGACACGGTGCCTGGGCATGAAAATACTAATTGAAAGTGGCATAAGGGGTCACGTGAAAGTACCCTGGCCCAATGGGTGTGATATGGCTTTCCTTTAGGGGCAAATTATGGGTTTGAAATAATTTGGCCTCACCATGTGCAATATTTGCGAATATTCACAAATGTTCGCAAATTATTTGCAAAATATTCTCAAATGTGAAAAAATTTGAAAGAAAAACCATAAACTCATTCATACACTAATTAGTTTACTCATATATGCACTCAGAGACTAATGCACCCACTCAGACAGTCATGCACCCACTGAAACTCACACACACATTTTCAGACACACTCACGCACCCACTCACAGATCCACTGACAGAAACAGGCCCTGGGGCTACCCTGCGCTTCGCACGGCCAAACAACGTAATAGTGATTACATTTAATTTACATTAAAAAAACATTGCCCTTTAAGGTAACTATAACTCACGCCTTCGCCATGCACAGCTAATTACTCCACATATTATATCATTGATGACAACTTTACGGCATCTTTGATATTATCACTGCAACATTTGCAATAGAATGATTGATAAGAAAAATGTGCATGGCAAGGGTGCGAGTTATAGTTACCTTAGGGCGCAAGTTATAGTTACTTGAAAGAACTCTAACTATAACTGCTGAATTTCTATAGTTTTGTATGAGCAAATTTAGAACCTAGTTATAACATCCCTGTAACCTTTGTTTTTTTCAGTGAAATAAATACGTAAATAAATAACTATATATGTATATATACATATTCTCACTGGAAAAAACAAAGGTTAAAGTGCTGTAATAGTTAGGATAATTTGGCAGTGGGCAGTGACCGCACATTTTGAAGTAAAAAAAAACCACAGAAATTCACAGGTTATATTTTGCAGCGCTAACTATAACTTGTGCCCCTCCCCCGCCATGCACAGCTTATCACCTCACCTATGGCCTCACTCATTACATGTTCTATGATATAATTATGACATCACTGATGACATCTCAAGTGCCATCACTTACGAAATCATCTAAACTTTGTTTTCCCGCTTATTGCTGTATACATTATTATGGCATTTGCGGTCTGATAGTAAGTACAAAATAGCTCAGGAGAAGATCAGGCATCATTACTACCAGCACAGAAAAAAAAGCTCCCTTAAGTACTGAAAACAAGAATTATATGCAACATTGACCCTATAGCATACACTCTATGGAGAGAGATGATTTTATACCACATTGTTAGCAATCAGTGAAACTCTCATGAGAAATCACCACAGAGTATTCAAAAGAATCTGGTAAGAACAGTGTCCATTCTATGCTGCAGTTGTCAACAAAGATACTACTTGCTAAAAACAACCAAAATCTGAAGGTGCTAAAGATCATATTACCTGCATCCTTCATACTGTGGAGAAAGCTTTACAGATATCCCATGTTCTGCATGTGTACATAGGTTAGTACCTTGTGCACACTCTAGATTATCATGCAGACACAATTATCTCTTATAACTCAAGGCTATTTACAAAAGTTACCATCTAATACGTAGAATTTTTCTTCTGCTGGAAACTTTTTCTGCAGAACCAAAATGTTGTGTGGAGCATACTGATTACAAGTAAATTGTTGCTTGCTAATTGAGTTACTCGTGAATGCAAATATTTACATTTACATCAATACCTCTGCACAGCTATGATGCATTAGGAGCACGTGAGTTTTGTAAACTCTTACACCAATTAGCTGGACCCAGACTGTACAAAATTAGATAGAAAAGTATTATTGTACTTACCCGCTACTACGTAAACTGTAAATCAAACTAGCACACTCATTGGATGATGCCATCAGTGATGTCATAAATTATGTCATTTGAGATGTTATCAGTGATGTCATAAATTATGTCATAGAACATGTCATGAGTGATTTCATATGTTAGGTCATAAGCAGTGCTTGGCAGGGCACCAGTTATACAAATCGGACTTTGAAGGGTTTTTATTTTACAAATATTAATATAAAAGTAACAATAAAATAATAAATAAATAAATATTATTTTAAATCATAAATAATTAAAATATGCATATTTAATTATCAATAACAATTTAATTAACATTACCAATTAATTTGAAAATACATTATCAATAACGTCCTGCCATATTTCCATATAGCCAATAATATGCAAATTTTGCAGGCACTTTGTAAAACAATTGTGGGTTTTCCAAAAGTGCAGATTTTGCGATTTTAATACAAATTGCAAAATCCTGGAGGGTCTGACTGCAAAGTAGTTGTGATATAATGTGGAAAATATTCAGTTATTGAGCCAGTACCTATATTATTAAGACTGAATTGATTGTTTCTGTAAAAGTGCTATTTTTAAGAATGACCACCATGGCACATTCAACCACCAACACATAACAAGCATTTGTAATGCAACGGGTCTTGCGTTTGTTCGTGTTAGAGCTATTAGCGTTGTGAACTCCTAACCAGACTTTTTTTGCCACATAAACTAATAATGAAAAGTGAAACAGTTTCACAATGCAAGCCGATGGTCACCATGAGCGTGAAGGAGACACAGAAAAGGAAACAGAAGTTCGCTTGCAGTGAAACTTATCTGCAAAAGTGCAATTTTCCATGTTAACGGCAAAAGTGCAATTATACATGTAACCAGCAAAAGTGCAATTATCCATGGAACAGGGTCGATGTCATGCAAAGTGCTCAACTTCTGCCTAGCGAGATCATGCTACGCAGGAAAGGAAAAGATAAAGTAGTCCAGAAACCAGCTGAAAACACAGAGCCTCACATGTTTTCAGTAGTTTACTGATGCGCTCGAGGAGGGCTAAACACCGGAAAAGGCATGATGTATGCATGCCTTTCACAAATGGAATCAATCGATTTTTAAAAGGCAAGCCCACGAACTAATGAAAGTGATGGGCGTGACATGGGCGTGGTTAGAAGCCCACAGCGAGATTACAACCTGGTCCAGATTGCTTGCGTGCGCTCGACCAGAGTGAACATGCAACAAGCAACATTGTAGAAGGAGCATAATAACATCTTTAACCAGCGACATAGAAGAGGGTCCACAATGACATATAAAACCAGTGTTATAGAGGAAGGACCACAAAAGCATATAGAAGTGACAATGAAAAAGAACCACAACAGCAGATACTACCAGTGACAGAACTGGGCAACGAGGGCCAGTAACATTGAAGAAAGACCACAATGGCCCATAGAGCCAGTGACATAGCAGAAGGACCAGGTTACATACAATCTTTTTGAGGGACACACAAATAATAAAAGTAACCAACTGATCTATCCTCTTAAATGAGGCTGGAGCCTGAGAAAAATACTCATAGAGTTCATCAAGAAAATTATGTCGATGTTGGATAGTATTTATCAATCATTTTATTTACAGAAAATCAATGTTCATGCAACATTTACCCACACATCAAAAATGACATCAAAACACACCCTACAAAATATAGAGCATCTATATACTTAAATATCAGCTCGTACTTCGAGTAAGTGTTTGCCTACAATCTAAAGGGGACGCCTTGTTGCCCGATGGCAATTGTGCCACCAAATATGTCCTGCTGGAAATAGTGTGCCGCATGCATTGTAATGGAACACTCTAGGAAGCGGGATCCTACACCAAACATCCATTAGCGTGAGCAATGAGAAAAGCTCTGGCAGATTACTCTTCTGGCAAGCCCAACTTGAAAAGGTGTCGTAAAGACCTTCTCACTTTCAATGCATTTTATTGTCGCTCTTCCTCTAACCACACAGCAGCAGATGAGAGAATATTCACAGGTTGAGCGTGGGCTAAACTGCCAACCCTGTGATGTCACCTGGGTTCATTGCATTGCGATGTTGCTTTCACCACCACTGTCATCATGCAAAACAAGGTCAACAGACCAGAAAACTATCACCCACAAGGCCAGCAGGAAAATCAGTGAGTCAGCAGAAATATGACGCATGCGCAGGGAACGAAGCAGAAGGGAGCAGAAGACACAGCATTCCCATAGACGTCATTAAAGGGTCGCGAGGGCTCACAGCTGCGACCCCTGGCTTGGCCCTTGCAACCCCGGGCTCTGGCTTTGCGACACCTCGCCTCAGAGTTGGCAAAATCAGTGCCTGGAGCAGTGGGGCAGCTCCTCCTAATGGA
This sequence comes from Pleurodeles waltl, assembly GCF_031143425.1. Lineage (NCBI taxonomy): Eukaryota > Metazoa > Chordata > Amphibia > Caudata > Salamandridae > Pleurodeles > Pleurodeles waltl. Next base: position 1,009,197,599 of record NC_090439.1, on the reverse strand, counting down.
CATCGGTTGTAGCTCCTTTTTCCTGGATTTCTGTCAATTTTTTGTTGCTCAAATAGTGAATGATACAGTTCACTATTAGTGTATAAAACGGATTATAATTAAAGGACATACGACCCTATGTGTCAGCTAAGGTGATTTAAAAATGCTTCTAAATGTATGATGTATGCATGCTTCGATTCAGTGTGTGTATGTGAGATAGTGCGTTAGTATGTGTATTTGTAAGCATATGTGTGTGTGAATCAAAGTAAAAGTCAAATGACGTGAGATGTCACTTCCGCTACCCCTGGCATTTTGGTGAATTGACGCCCATGAGCATCCCAGATACCTTTTGGTGAGAGAAAACCAGGTATTGTAGGAATCAGAGACCAAACTGCTAGTCACAAAGACAATGACTCGGGTGGGGAGTGGGGGGCGCTCCTATGAGATCTCTATCTGACAGACTACAGTGGGTAGAAATACTATCTGTAGTGTTTCATGAGTTATGTAGACAGTTTTGAAAATTGTGGCTTTACATAGCTGTCTCCAGTTCCCCATTCATTACCTGTCAGAGTGCACCTGGGCATTAACATTACTTCTGGCACCTAAACCCCATAGTATTAATACTAGCATTTTTGGCGGAGTCCTGCACGCTAAGTGATGCATCATCTAGTGTCACTGAAACTGGTGGGAGTGGAGAATATGTAGGCTGCTAAGAGGAAAGGAGCAAAACATATTATTGAGCACTGAAAAATATACAACCTAACAAGTCAAGTGAGAAAAGAATGCAAAGGCTAATAAGGGATGCAAGATAGAAGTTGAGGAGCTTCAACAAGTCATTGAAATGGCTCAGTGAGCTGACCTTTCGCTTCTAAATCATCCAGTGATAGGCAAGTCACAAGTCTGACAGGGCTGAGACAGCTGTTTAAGGTCTGTAAACTGAATGCCTTTACCAACACCTGTTGTGTATCTCTGCACTTGGAAATGAGGTGTGATGTGGTAACTTTAAATTATATAATTCTAGGCATGGCAAAGGGAAACAAATAAGGGCATATGGTGGATTGGTAACTATTGAATGTGCACATCCAGGGAACAGATTAGGCCTGGGAAAAAAACATTCACGCCAGGGAAATCTCTTGGGATTTCGTTTGAGTAAAAGTTCTATTAAGGGAAAGGGGTGCTGACCTGGGGAAGAGAGGTACCCTGTTTAGCAATAACTTACAGAACCTGTGATTTAAAAGCACCTGCTGAAAAGTTCCTTGTGTGTCAAGGCTTCAGGAACCAATTCAAATGCCAAAATACCTCTTGTGATTAATGTTCTTGCTAGAGAGAGAGATCAGGGTTTTGTCCAGTGGCAGCTTTGACTCCATATAAAGCAATGCAGAGAGTTAATTTGCCTACTGCAAAGAACAGAACATGCTGTATGTGGATAACTGAGTGGATTAGTAAAGCCAGCCTTTATAGCGTGTTAAAACAAATGAAATGTAAGTGAGAGAGGGGCTACGGAGAGAAGATGGGCACTTTTGGCCGGTGGTAGTGAGGGAATCAGAGGAGGAGGTCAGTGGGGGGTGGGGCCGACAATGATTGTCCACCGGACACCACCAACGCTAAAGTCGGCCCTGATTTCCACAGAGGAAATTATTTAGAGTTAGCCCTTCTTTAGAAAAGATATGACCCGGACAGGCAGGACCTTTTCATCTTTTGAGCACAATTTAGATCTATTAATTGTGCTATGAACTTTCTAGAGGGGTAAATCATAATCACCAATTAGGGCCTGGTCCACTACGAGTCAGGTAGCAACAAGTGGTCGCCAATTGCACACCAGCGTTTAGTGATCTGTGTAGTGTCGCGCCCCTGGCGCAACGGTGTCGCGACCACTACAAAGTGGAGTTTCGTCTGAGGGGTATTTCGTGATAACCCCTTTGTGTTACATGTTAACGAAGTGACCCACGGGTCACTTGAGGAGGACTGAATAAAGTAGGCACGGCTGGCGGGCGTGGTCAGTGTGCATGCCTCCAGCCAGCAGCACCGGAACATGTCCATGGAGCCTGGGCCATGTGTAAAACACCACCATGTGTGGAGAGCATTATTTATGACACGCAATACAATATTGGAGCCAGCGTGCTCCTGACACCCTCAAATTCTGCAACCTGTTCCTGATAATGTGATATGCCCTGTGCTTCTAGGTTGTGTCTCATACTCTCCAGTTGCAGGGGTCGTATAAAATGGCTTGCCTAATCAATGCTGATTGTGCAGATCTCCATTTGTGATTCCCTGTGGCTGACTTCAAAAACAGGGATGGTGGTCTTCAAGGAACATCAGATGTCCCTATGTTTGCATGACCAAATGGGAAACTTTTTTAACCACTGCCTATGTTCTTCAAAGTAACCAGTGCTTCTTTTTCAAAATAAAATGTTTCCCATTTGGGAGTACATCGTTGAGAGCTTGGAGTGGTCCTTTCAACCACTCTCTGCAAACCCCACTGTCCCATTTGTTCAAAATTTACTGTTCAAAAGGGAAAGCTATTCCCAAGGGACACGTTCCCATTTCAAATCAGTTACCACTTCCTTTGAAGTGTCCCTACCTGATCTAAGGTTTGTGGTCCAAACCATTAATTTTTGCCACTGAGATTCGCCATCAGAAGGGGACACTCCTTTTCACCCCTAACCCCATCCCCCAACAGCAATGCAGAAAGGGATCGCAATGCAAAAACTGGGAATATAGCACATTGCGCATAACACTTTTGCGTAAGCAACTCCTGTGATCTTGTGAATCGTGTGCTTTGCGAATACAGTGGTGTTTAGTACATCAGGCCCAGTGTTATATTTCTTACAAGTCTCTTTACTTTGCACACTAAAGGGAACAACACAAGAAGTGCTGACTTGTACTAGACTCCTGAGCGGGATCCCTGCTGTTTCCAAATAAAGAATGTGCCAGGCACTCCAGGAAATTGTGTCCGGATCGAACGTTCTGGCTATGACTTTCCACGAAGCTCTTTCAAAACCAGGATAGGATCACAAGAACAATACGTACCGAGTCACGAATTGACATTACAATGCATTCATTCTTTACTTAGGGTCACCTGCACTGAACAGCTTTCAGTTCACGGTGACCCTCTCAGGCGAAGTACCTGTCGCTAGAACTTTTGATCTCAGTGCCAAGTCAAACCGACCACAGAGGCCTCCTCCTGGCACTGGAGCAAGAGGCTATTTCAGGCTCACCTCTGCAGACACACTTTGTGAAACATTAACACCAGGCTGTGTAGAGAAATGAAAAGGGTAGTGGGAACTTTGTGGAGTTGGCAGGTATTATCCTTAGATAATATTCCTTTATCAGGACTGGCAGTCACTCGCTCTGTTCACTCATCTCTTAAAATTCAAGGCACAGATTGAGCATTAAATTACTCTCTTATTCGACTCATTCACTCCCGACTCCAGATTGAGCATTAATTTAGTCTCTTACCCGACTCATTCACTCACTGACTCATTCCCTCTCTCAAATGCAGGCTTAATTGAACTTTCACTCATTCTTGCATGCGCTTTATTCACACTCTCACTGTTTTGCCCATTCGTCCACACACAATGTGCTGATACACCTTCCGACAAAGGTGAACAATGATTGTGTATGAAGGATGCTGCCACCTTTCTCATAAGCCAAGGGGTCATACCCTCTGCAGAGCCCTATTTAGAAGTACAGACTTTATCCCATTCACCCACCCACTCACTGATTCACTCACTCACATGCAAGTTTGATTGTGCACCTTCTGAGGAATTAACAGGATTTGTCTAAAAAGGGTGTTGACTCCTTTCACATAAGTGACTTATACTTGAAAAACCTTGTTTATAAATATAAACATTCACTCACTCACTTACGTTCACACTCACTCACTTACTCACTCACTCGCTGAAGGTCTCACAAAGAGCAGGGAAACAGCCAGAACTCAAATTCTTCATTCACTGTTGCCTTATTCTTGTCTTATTATTTTGTTTTTCTCCTCCTCCACAACATTATAGCTGAGTCGCCAAGAGTGTACCTTGGCTAGAAAGAGATGAGTTGTGGCTCACATTGAGGTGTGCGTTGGGCATGCATGCACAGCCCCTTATAAAACTAACACGACCCCCTGTCCACAGACTGGAGCCTGGCCCATTAGGCTCAGCTGTCTTTCCGTCTCAAACCCACAAATCTTCAGTATAAGGAGTGCTCGTCTAAAATACTCAATAGAAGCCAACTTATAGTCCAACATCCAGAATGTATTTGGGAGTAGCATGAAAGACCAGGACTGGTCCCCGATGACATGGAGTGTGGTGGCCACCCCAAACTTTGATCCATTACACTGCTGAAGTTCTTTACATTCAGCTCATGTTAATAATCTTCTTACCACTACCACCTTAATTACAACCCACTCCATCGTAAAAGAATTGCTTGCACGCACCAGGTTTCCTCTGGGAACTGCCAGGTTTCATTCATAGCAGTTACGCAGATCCTGGGCTAGTTCCAACAAATTCTTCCGATTGTCCTTAGATGGTCTGCCAACACCGGGACACAAAGTGGTAAGCACCAAGCCATGTCAGTGTGTGCTTTGAGGCTGTCAATCAGTAAACAAATAGGATCAAACTGGTATCTTGTTATAATACATGGAATTCTGCAATCCCTGTTCAAAAAGCCCAACTCCTATTTCCTTATTCCCGGAGGCTTATGACACACCAAGTGGCCTACAATAAAGAAATTACATAGCTGCTCAACTGCAATTACTTCTTACAGTTGAGGTTTGATGTCATAACTCCTTCTGCAAGAACCAGCAGCCAAGGTGAAAGGTAGGACACGGAGCACAATTAAATATACAGCTTAAAAACACAAAAACAAAACATGGCTTTTCCATCTTCTGCTTTGTTTTTCTTGGTGAACAGTGATAAGGAGAAAGAGGATAATCATGGCAGCGTTTATTTTCTGCAGCCTTTGGGTAAGCTTGGGTAAAACAGAATGTGTCTGTATGTTTCTGCACATTTCAGGCTACAGCGCTGTTTATAGATGTGACTTGTTGTGTAGCCATTTTAGTTATAGCTCCATGCACGTTATTTTAACATACTAGCCCTGCCGCTGTGCACTTTTACCTATATATATTTTATCCGGCTTTGCTTTATTATTGTTACAGTAGCCACTTTTACGATCTTGTTATATTTTTTCTCTGTCTGACTGTTTTTGTCTAGAGCAGCACTCTGTTCTCAAACAGGACATTCTTGCTCACTCTGTGCTTCTTTCAAGACTGCAGTAAGATAGGTTGGTGAACGTGGTATAAGTTTAGTCTCTGACATTCATAGAAAACACACATCCTTATGTAGAGACATTTTCTCAGAACATCAGCTGTTTTATTAGAAAAACACTTCCCTGTCCCTTACACGTTATAGGGAGATTCCAGCCAGAGAATCACAACTGTATGCTGATTGCTGATTGCTTCGCTACAGCTGTTTTGCAGACTTCAGACCTTTGCTCAGGTATGGGGGACGATGTCTTCCCAAGGCAATCTGAAGGGCAGAATTACAGCTTTACACGCTGTGCTCTATCATAGCCTAGGTAGGAATTAGTCTGTTGACTCTAGTGACAATATGGTAGCATTATTTTTATGTTTTACTCTCCTTGTCACAATTTTAATCTTGTCAAGCTGTATCGTCTTGGTTATTGCAGTCCACGCTTTGCTATCTAAGATGCAGTCGCTTTAATAAAGCATTACTGAAATATATACTGCCTCTGTTTGTCATTGTGTATGTGAGACTAATGTAACTGAGAGAAACGGATAAGACCTGAGAGACCATAGCTTCCCTGAGAAACCAGTTATGTCATGCGCTTGGCTGCCCAATCATCCCTGCCCTTGGGTAGAGATGAACCACTGCTAGTTAGCCGAAGCAGAACCCGGATTGGAGCAACAGGTGTCACCTGTAGAGGGTCAGACTCAGTCTCCCACACCGTAGGTGATTCTGCTACTCGAAATCCAGTAGTTTCATTAAAATAATGAGAGCCTACGCGACAACTTGTAATAAACTGATTCTAATATCTTTTGAAAAACTATATAATTTTTTTAGTGTGTTTAGTTTTGCACTAGAGGTTCTACTTTTATTCTTCAGGTTTGCAAACATGCGACCTCCTTCATATGAAAAAATGAAGCACCAAGGGTTTAAGTGGTTTGTGGGAAAAGGGATTGCATAATCATGTATTTTAAGGAATAAAGTACCCCACAGTAAAATATAGGGATATTGCAAGGTACCTTGAAGTTCCATGACCTTATTAAGGAATTTAATCTTAGGCCTCGTTCTTTCATGTGGTCATTGAACTTCTCTTTATAATGTACAGGGAAGGCGAGGATACTTAATCCCTTGACTGCATCATCATCAACGTTACTTTGGGCTATTGGAATGTTTATTCCTTTAAAGATGGGCAAGCCATCTAAGCCACTTCAAGCCTCACAAAGTGAACAGCCAGATTTCAAAGTTTTCTTAAGACTTATCAGGAAGCGTTCAGCATGTAGATGAAGCAGAAGGTGTTCTACACTCTAGCACCTGCAACTGAGAAAGAATGACCTATCTGAGTGAATGTATTGGATTATACCAACTAAATTTGGCAGCTTGAAATGTCAGTTGGTTTCAGAAGATACCATAAACACAATTACTAGCACCTATAATCCTTTCTTTACAGGTCCCCTTTTGATCCAGCAAGTAATATTTCTAACAGATGAATTACCTTCACATTTCCCATCATCCTAATTGGAGCTGTCAGGTAGATTGTGTTCATGTAGTCGAGGCAGTATTGCACCTGTGCATTTACCACCAGGATGCAAAAATGGGACCCAACAATGGTAGGATTTTTCATTATAGTTTTAGTACACGCAGGGGATCATTTGGCAAGATGGTATTCCAAGGGTGATTGGTAGTCTACTTGGAGTCCTAGAATTTACCACCTTGTGATGGCTTGGGACAGGGTTCTATGGAGGGTGGCAGCAAACTGGTGTCCCATCATATGGAATATATGACAGTAAGCAGAACCTTTGTTTTGCAAGGATTGAAAGTCTTTACGAATTCACAACCCACATAGAGCGAGGCATGGGATAAGTGCAGCAAATGTGCTGGATGTATCCACCAGGGTGTTTCTGAGGATGAACACAAGTCACCTGTGCACATTTAACAATGACCTTTTGCAGTATTTCTGTCAGCAGTTGCATGTAGATGTTGGAGGAGAGTGCACAACCTGGAAAGTCACATGACACAACTGCTTGATACTTAGCTCTAAAGGGGCTTGGGACAATACCTGTGAGCTTTCCAAAATACATGATTTATCTAATCTGGCACCTTGCTCTGGATACCTCACTATTACAGTATTTTGAATAGAAGATTGTCATTGATGGTGTTGAATACCCAAGAAGTCTAAAGGTATCGGCTCACCCACCTCATCTTCTGAAGGTACCGGCTCACTTACCTCATCTTCTAACGGTACCGGCTCATCTACCTCATCTTCATCCCTACTAGCTTGTCAAGGACAGACAAGACCACTGGCTCAATGCTCATACACAGATTATGTTGTGACAAATGCCTGCATGGGGTGCAGATGTGGTTGGTTCAGTTATTTGCAGGCTGGCACCCAGCCCAACATGGCCACCCTGCCCCACTGGGCCAGACTCATCCTCTCCCACATTGGTCACTGGTCGCTAAGCAGTGGGTACATCACTTGCCCGTACATTGGCCACTTTGTTGATCCTTTCCATCACCTCCCAGAGATCCAGCTGAAAAGCCCTGGTTGACAGACGTCCTGAATGGGAATGTATTTGTGTGCACTATCCGGTGTTAGGGACCACAATGGTCCAAGTACACACATTGTAATGGCTTGTTGGAAATTAGGAGGGATGTCTGCGATGGACGTTTGATGGTGGAACCCTTAATTTGTTGGCAGATGTCACAACAAAGGACATACTGCTTGACCTGTTTGTATAGACCTGGCCACCAATAACATGCCTACAATAATGATATTGTAGCCGCCATACCAGCATGGGCAGATGCTATCCCTTCATGCGTTGCTTTAATCAACTCTGGTTTTATATCTTTGTTGGGAATTACCTGAACCCACGTGCCTGGTATTTTTACTTTGGCGTCTAGGGAGCCTCCCATTCGGTAGTAATATTTAGCAGGAAATGCGTTTGGATACAGCATGCCTTCAACGGTGGCTTTCACAGAAGCCAATATATCATTGTCCGGTTTCGCTCCAGAGTGAGTTACTGCAGCAACAGCAGCCATAGCTACAGCTGATTTGGTGGCTTCATCAGCCAATGTATTTCCAGCCACGTGTATTCCAACACGCTGGTGTCCAAGTGTAGGTACAACATGGCCATTTGGTAGCGTTTCCTTCAGATCCGCTACTTTCCCCCACAGAAGTCTGTGTTTAATGGTGTTGCCTTTGGAATCTCCGAACCCATTCTGGTGCCAGTAATGCAGGTATTCATTGAAGGACTGGACACAGTAATACTAATCACAAACGATCAGTGTTAGCTGTGCAGGGTCCGTGTGTTCCAGTGCCATCACCAGAGCTTTTAGCTCTGCTAGTTGTGCTGTGCAATCCCTAGGATTTGCATGTATGTATGGTGGGGACAAAATTTATTATCCTCCATATAGCCACTTACGACTGCGCAAGCAGTGGAGTACTGATGTTCTGTGCCAATTGCAGGTTGTGCTGAGCCATTGGTGTACATGACTCTTTGATATTGATCAATAGGCAGTGTATTTGCAGGAACGGGGTATTCTAGTTCATATTGCAAAAATTCTTGAGTTTGTAATTTTGGGTCCAAAATGTAGTCTACATCAGTGGCCGTCAAAAACGTTGCCCATTGAATCCAACGTGGATGTAATGCTTCAAAGGCTGGAATTGGAGTGAGAACTATAATGCGTTTGCCTTGGGCTAGACGTCTTTCTTTAATGATGGCCATCTGAACAGCAGTGATAATTTTCTCAGTGGGAGCAAAGCGCTGTTCTGCTGCTGAATACAAATGTGATTTGTATGCAAACGGGACTGTCTCACCCTCATTAAACGTTACATAGGTCCAACCAATGGCACAAGCAATTACTCTGATGACCAGATGAGTTTTGTTGTCCCTTGTGTATAGGTGTTGTGCTGCAAGCATGTCTCTTTGCAAAGCTCTGAGAATGCATGTGTGTTCGACTGTCCAAAATTTACTTGAAAAGTCAGGACGTATTAAGTCATATAAAGGTTTTATGCGTGATGCAAAATCAGGAATGTAAGTTCTGCGAAAATTTAGAAAACCCAATAGGGATTGACGTTTTTTAATGGTATTTCGAGGTTGTAATTGTGCGCATTTTGCCAAGAATTATGGCACTAGGCTCTTTCCTTCACTTGATAGCTCATATACCAGAAACAGGACGCTAAGGAAGATAATTTTCATTATTTTAAATTTAATTTGTAGCCGAACTCAGCAAATCCCACAACACTGCTGGCTACCTGTCTTAAATGTCGGAGCAATTAATTGTCCATGAGATAGATATCATCTACATAGGACAATGCTTCAGGGTCTATTCGGAGCCGGCATCCTCATGGAAGGGGGTTTCCCGCTGGGCTGGCGGGCGGCCTTCTGGCGGTCGCCTGCCAGCCCAGCGGGAAACTCAGAATGACCGCCGCGGTCTTTCGACCGCGGTACGGTCTTTCGACCGCGGTACGGTCTTCTGGCGGTTCCCGCCAGGCGGGCGGCTTCCTCCGCCTGTGGAGGTCAGAATGACCCCCTATGTTGTTCATGAGTGCTGCGCTATGTGAGTTTGTATAGCGTATGTGCGTGTATGACTGTTTAAATGTCTGTAGTCTAAGACTATTCTGTAGGAATGGTCCGGTTTAGCTATTGGGAATAAGGGATTATTTATTGGTGAGACACAGAATTCAATTATGTCCTGGTACTCTCGTTGTGTGAGGATTTCCCTCACGGGTGCTTTAGCACCATGTTTTATTGGATATTGGGGTTGATTTTTAATAGGGATTACATGATAGGGGGAATCTTTATCCCATCCTACGTGGTTGCGATATAACGCGAGTGCGTGCGCCAATGCCCAATCAATGGCGTAGGATTCTGTGAGCTCCTCTGGAACAAGGGGCAAGAAAGAAGGTTTGATAACCTCTTCCCCAAATTCAGGTGGCCAATCCTTTTTGCCAGTAGAATATCATATATGTTTACGACGCAGTCCCAAAAGATTGCGTCGATTGTGCGCTTAATGTCTCCTTCTAACTGTAGCATTACTTTGTACACCCTATCAGGTGTGGAGACATGCATGTCTGCAGTTTCTACTTGTAGGAAGTCTTCAGCTGCTTTCACCTCCAGATGCTCTAGAAGATTCCAGCAAACTATTTTAACCTCTGCCACGCTGTCTAATAGCGCTAATGCCCACTTCTTGTTCTTCAATAGAGCCCTCTTCTTGAGTGGCATGTCAAACTGCAGCTGCTGCCACTTTTTTCTTTTTGAATTGGGTTTTTTGTTGGAGAAGTTTCTCTTCTTTTTTAACAGAAACTTCTGTTGAGCGTTGTGATTCCTGTCTCGGTTTCACATACTCAGTTCTTCGCTCTGACCACCCACCTCTCTCACTGCGATTTTCCGGTGAGTCCTGAAAGAAACGAGATTGGCGTGTATCAGTATAATGATATCTCTCAGGAGTTTTTATTTTATCTCTATTTCTGAGATTATGGTGGTCATTACAACCCTGGCAGTGGGTGTTCAAGCGGCGGTAAGACCGCCAACAGGCCAGCGGTAAAAATTTTGCAATTACGACCGTGGCGGAAACCGCCAACAAAGACAGCCACTTTAACACTCCGACCGCCATGGCGGTAGAAACAAACAGCGTGGCGGTCACCGCCAACAGACAGGCAGAGGACAAAGTACCGCCCAAAGTATCACAACCTACCAATCCGCCACCTTTTCCGGGGCGGATTCACCGCGGATAAAAACACAGCAGAAACAGGATTCCGAAGGGAAAACGCTCACCTCTACACACCCCACGAGGAACTAGGACACCATGGAGCTGGAACTCCAAATTCTCCCTGCAATAGTCTTCCTGCTCCTCTACCAGGAGCACGAACGCCGGCGGCGAAGACCGCGGTGAGTACTGCACCTACGACACAGGGGAGGGAAAAAACATGGACACACACACGCAACACCCCCACCCCCACCCTCACCCACGACAACACACACACTAATAATACATCATGATACATTATAGTTACACCCCCCAAGCACCCGGAAGAATGCAAAGACAAAAGAAAATGAGTGTAACCATTGTAATATATTAAAAGCAAGTAGGCAAAAATATATATATATACACCATTAACAAAATATACACCAAGCATAGTAGTCCAGGTAGTGCTCCAATTAAGTCCGTGGAACACTGGACCCACACGGTGTGGGCGAGGCCCACACAAGATCCCCGACCATGACGGAGAGAACACTGCAGGGGCATCAGAGAGCAAGAAAACAGGCACCTCAGGGGGATGGAAAGGGGGGGCACCTCAGCCGGTTGAGTGCACAACGCCAAATCCACGAAAGGGCCACATGCCCACTGTTCCATCCTGGGGAGTGCAAAGCCACAGTCTCTCAAGTCTATACAGTGGGTGGGTTGCCCACTGTTCCATCCTGGGGAGTGCAAAGCCACAGTCTCTCAAGTCTATACAGTGGGTGGGTTGCCCACTGTTCCATCCTGGGGAGGGAAAAGCCACAGTCTCTCAAGTCTCTCCAGTGGGTGGTTTGCCCACTGTTCAATCCTGGGTAGTGCAAAGGCACAGTCTCTGTGGATAACAGTCTCCACTGGTTCTGGAGGGGGCATTGTGCCCAGAGTGCTTCATCCTGCTAAGGACAGAGGTAGTGGCTGGATCTCTCCACTGGTTCTGGAGGGGGCATTGTGCCCAGAGTGCTTCATCCTGCTAAGGACAAAGGTAGTGGATGGATCTCTCCACTGGTTCTGGAGGGGGCATTGTGCCCAGAGTGTTTCATCCTGCTAAGGACAGAGGTAGTGGATGGATCTCTCCACTGGTTCTGGAGGGGGCATGGTACCCAGAGTGCTTCATCCTGCTAAGGACAGAGATAGTGGATGGATCTCTCCACTGGTTCTGGAGGGGGCATGGTGCCCAGAGTGCTTCATTCTGCCCGTGACGGACTCAGTAGCGTCAGTGCCCTTGGCGCTCATGGGCCAGCGGTGCTAGAGACGGCGGTGCCCTGTTCAGCGGTGCTTGAGACGGCGGTGCCCTGTTCAGCTGTGCTTGAGACGGCGGTGCCCTGTTCAGCGGTGCTTGAGACGGCGGTGCCCTGTTCAGCGGTGCTTGGAGCGGCGGACTCCTTTGCAGTGACTCAGCTGCTGGCGGTCCTTCATGGCCCAGCGGGGCTTGTGCTGGCGGTCCTCTCTGTCCCAGCGGGGCTTGTGCTGGCAGTCCACTCTAGCCCAGCGGGGCTTGTGCTCACGGTCCTCACTGTCCCAGCGGGGCTTGTGCTGGGGGTCCTCTCTGTCCCAGCGGGGCTTGTGCTGGCGGTCCTCTCTGTCCCAGCGGGGCTTGTGCTGGTGGTCCACTCTGGCCCAGCGGGGCTTGTGCTGGCGGTCCTCTCTGTCCCAGCGGGGCTTGTGCTGGCGGTCCTCTCTAGCCCAGCGGAGCTTGTGCTGGCAGTCCTCTCTAGCCCAGCGGAGCTTGTGCTGGCGGTCCTCTCTGTCCCAGCGGGGATTGTGCTGGCGGTCCTCTCTAGCCCAGCGGGGCTTGTGCTGGCAGTCCTCTCTAGCCCAGCGAGGCTTGTGCTGGCGGTCCTCTCTGTCCCAGCGGGGCTTGTGCTGGCGGTCCTCTCTAGCCCATCGGGGCTTGTGCTGGCAGTCCTCTCTGTGTCAGCGGGGATGACGGCTATGGCCTCCTGGTCAGCGGGGATGACGGCTGTGGCCTCCTGGGCATGCAGGTGTGAGACTGGGAGGGAGGAGGGAGGAGGGAGACGAGGAGGAGGGGGACACAGTGGAGGCAGTGGATGTTGGTGTGTCTGCATGTGTGTGATGCTTGCGTGAGTGCCTGTGGGATGTGTGGTGCTTATGTTTGCCTGAGCTTCCCTTGTGTGATGACGTGTGTGCAGGCTGGTCTTGAGGTGTGCTTGGGAGAGGCTGGGGTACAGGGGATTGGATCTGGGTGGAGGAAGTTGGAGGGGGGAGGCTAGACACAGGGACAATGGCTGCCATCAGTGCTGAGGCCAGAGTCTGAAAAGCTCGCTGAAGGGCCGCCTGGCCAGAATGAATGCCCTCCAGGAATGCATTTGTTTGTTGCAACTGCCTTTCTACACCCTGGATGGCATTCAAAATGGTAGACTGCCCAATAGTGAGGGACCTGAGGAGGTCAATGGCCTCCTCACTGAGGGCAGCAGGGGTGACAGGGGCAGGGCCTGAGGTGCCTGGGGCGAAGGTGATGCACACCCTCCCGGGTGTGTGGGCACGGGGCAAAGGCTGAGGGGCTGCTAGGAGGGCGGTGCTGGAAGGGGGGGGTGGTGGCTGCACCTGTAGGTGGGGGGGGGCACAGATGTTGCCGCCACCACAAGGGAGCTCCCATCAGAGGACGAGTCCGTGTCGTTGGTCTCAGCTCCTGTCCCCGCCGTGGAGCTCCCCTCGCCCTCCGTCCCACTGGTGGAGTCCGATTCCGTAGTGTGGCCCTCCATGGCCATGTGGGATGCAGCCCCCTCGTGCTCCGGTGCCACTGCTCCTCCGCCTGATGATGCTAATGCACACAAAAACAGGGAGACCACAAAAAGGGGGGGACGACAGAAGAAAGACATGTTGAGTGCATGCATTACCGCTACCGTTGGCGGACACGACAGACACACAAGCCCCCTTCACTACGCCGCGCACTTGGGCTCCACTGTTCAATTCCAGGGAAATGGCCTACTAGGCTATGGACGACATCTGCACACATGGATGACACAGGGGCATGACTAGGTGTACTTGGCACTCTACAGAGGTGCAGTGGGGTGCCACATGGCCTGCCTTACAAAGGGACCTTGCCTACGGAACTCGCCCTGGCCTAGGGAAACCCACAGCCCACCTCCCCCACCCAGACACCTCCACTGAGCGCAAAATCAGCAGAATGAGTGTACTCACCCCCTTGTGGCTGCTGTGATGCCCTCAAGCGGCCATCAAACTCTGGGTACGCCACCGCCAGGATCCTGAACATCAGGGGGGTCATGGTGTGACACGCACCCCTCCCACGTTGGGAGGCCATCCCCAGCTGAGCCTCCGCCGTCTTTTTGCTCCAGCGGCGAATGTCCTCCCATCTTTTCTGGCAGTGGGTGCTCCGTCTGTGGTAGACCCCCAGGGTCCAGACGTCCTTGGCGATGGAACGCCAAATATATTTTTTCTGATAGGCGCTGACCTACATGATTTGTACAGGGGGAAGAGAAACTTATTACCAACTGCACCGTCACAGTCATTGGCCCCCATCCCTACCCTTGCCATGTGGCACATGCACTCACCGTCGGTTCATGCACACCGCACTCTCCCCCCTTCCTTCTTCCATCCACACCTCTCCATACAGGCATAGCCCATACAGCATGCTCCCAGTGTACTTACCTGTTTGTCTGTAGAGTAGCGTGTACTGGGGGAGGACCCCATCCACGAGTTTCTCCAACTCCTCCGATGTGAAGGCAGGAGCCCTTTCCCCAGACACTTGAGCCATTGTCTCTTCCAGACCGAGGTCACAGCAGCACTTGCAGTGTAGGTCCTCTCCTGTCGAAGATCAGGTATCGAGTGATTGAACAGATAGAAAATGGCGGTCACGACCGCAGCGGTTCGTACCATCATTGGCTCCTGGGACCCATAGGGTCCAATGTTAACCAATGCAGCATTGCACCGGGGTCTTCGACCGCCTATCGCAACGGTGTACAACGCCAGCGCAGTTACCTCACATCCCATTGTCCCACTTTAGAGGTCAGGCAGCTGCCATTTCAGGGGCCCACATGGCTTCATTTTCAACTGCGTCACACATACCTAGGCCTAGACTCAACACACATACAGGCCACTTTTTAGATTATGATTGGTGTTCTGTGTAAGCTGTGGGTACGTACCTCTGAGTTGTTTGACTCTGTGCTCGCTGTTGTCCTTCATAGGCACCGTCCGCTGGGACATGTGAGGAGATCGCGGCATCCTCCGGTGTACCAACCGTTGGTGGACCTGTCGACAATGGAGGAAAGACATGTGATCATCACATACAGGCTTGACCGTGCCACAATCCAGGAACTGTGTACCCAGTTGGAGCCAGACCTGATGTCAGCTATCCGCCATCCCACGGGAATACCCCCTCAAGTGCAGGTGCTGTTAGTGCTCCATTTCCTAGCAAGTGGGTCATTTCAAACAACAGTGGCCATTACATCAGGGATGCCCCAGCTTTGTTTGCCAACGTGTTGTCCAGAGTGTTGTCTGCCCTGCTGAAACACATGCGGAGCTACATCGTTTTCCCTCAGGTGGAGGATTTGCCTACAGTGAAAGGTGATTTCTATGCCCTGGGACATATCCCCAACATCATAGGTGCCATTGATGGGACACATGTGGCTTTGGTCCCCCCACCCACAGGAGTGAACAGGTGTACAGAAACCGGAAGAGTTATAATTCTATGAATGTACAGATGGTATGTTTGGCAGACCAGTACATCTCCCATGTGAATGGCAAGTTCCCTGGCTCAGTGCATGAAGCCTTCATCCTGCGGAATAGCAGCATCCCTCATGTGATGGGTCAACTCCAGAGGCACCGTGTGTGGCTATTAGGTGAGCACCTGGAAGCACGTCAGTGGGAATGGTTGTGTGGGTTTGGGGATATCCCTACAGGTTAGTGTGTGTCTAACAGTTGCCCCTCGCCAGTTGCAGGTGACTCTGTTTACCCCAACCTGTCATGGCTACTGACCCCAGTGAGGAATCACAGGACAAGGGCAGAGGAACGCTACAATGAGGCCCATGTGCGAACTAGGAGGGTGATCGAGTGTACCTTCGGCCTCCTGAAGGCCAGGTTCAGGTGCCTCCATATGACAGGTGGATCCCTATTCTACTCACCAAAGAAGGTGTGCCAGGTCATCGTGGCCTGCTGTATGCTTCACAACTTAGCTTTGCGATGACAGGTGCCTTTTCTGCAGGAGGATGGTCCAGATGGCGGTGTTGTTGCAGCTGTGGAGCCTGTGGACAGTGATGACGAGGAAGCAGAAGAAGAAGACATGGACAACAGGGATTCAGTGATCCAGCAATATTTCCAGTGAAACATAGGTAAGAATACAAACTTGCCTACTACATGTACTTAAACACTACTACCTCTCTACTGTCTGTCGTTTTCACCCAGTGTATGATCACTGAGTTGTCACTTTCCCTTACGATTTCACAGATGTGGGTCCCACAGTGTGACATCTGCTTTGATTCCTCATGGACTAGAGCTGTGTGACATAGGTATGTTGACATTACAAATGAAAGAGCTTTTTGCCACAGTGACTGCTAATACAGTATTCCGAAATCACAGACTGACTCCAGATTGTTTTGTGCTTTAAGGGTGTTTATTTGAGTGCTCAATATCGGAGGGGGTAGCAAAATGGTGAGGATTGATAGTGGAGGAATGTCCATGGCAGAGTCCAATCTTTTAGTCATGCAGGTGCATTGTCCTAATGGGCATAGGAAGTGGAGCTGGGGCAGTTTAAGGATGGACAGGGTGACAAAGTGGGACAGTAGGATGACAACTCAGGGTGGTCTCATTTCTTGGCGGGGTCTTGGCATCGTTCTCTGTCTTTGTCCTGGATCTCAGGGACCGTTTACGAGGTGGTTCTCCCTCTGCAGGGGGTGGGGTGCTGGTGTGGTGGTCCTGTGGCGGTGCCTCCTGTCCACTAGCGCCGGCGGAGGTGGTGGGCAGTTCATCGTCCATGCTAGTGTCAGGGGCCCCTTGTAGTGCCACAGTGTCCCTCCTGGTGTTGAGTACTTCCTTCAGCACTCCTACGATGGTGCCCAGGGTGGAATTGATGGCTCTGAGTTCCTCCCTGAAGCCCGAATACTGTTCCTCCTGCAGGCGCTGGGTCTCCTGAGACTTGGCCAGTACCGTTGCCATCGTCTGATGGGAGTGGTGGTAGGCTCCCATGATGTTGGAGAGGGCCTCGTGGAGAGTAGGTTCCCACAGCAGCCCTCCCAGTTCCCCTGTGTTCCTGGACCTCCGTCCCCTGGACCGTGTGCCCACTACCACTGCCCCCAGGTCCCTTTTGTTGTTGGGGTGGTGGGTTATCCTGGGTTCCCTGTAGTGGTGGACACACTGCTGATTGACGTGTCCTGGGGACGGAGGTATGGGCCCGCTGGGTGGGTGCTGTGCTGGTGTTTCCAGAGGGGGGAAGGTCTGTGGTGGCCTGTGACTGGGTGAGGGGAACCGACTGTCCAGAGGTCCCCGATGGGCCGGGCTGGTCATCTAGATCCAGTTGGACAGAGGAGCTTTCATCACTGTGGGCCTCTTCTGTTGGTGGTGTGAACATGTGTGGACCCTCCTGTCCGGTGACGTTCGGTAGGTGTCCTGCAGGGGTATAAAAGGATATTTATTACATCTGTGTGTGGCATAGTGTGCAATGGGTGGGTGACCGTGTGCCCCAGTGCTTGCATTCCTATGTGGGACCTTGTGTGATGGTGGTTCAGGGGGGTGTATGGGTATGTGCAGTGGGCATGCTTTAGTGATGGGTGTCCATGCTTTGTTGTTGCATGCAGGGCTTGGTGTTAGGATGTGTGGTTTGTAATGTTGGGACATTTGTGAGGAGTTAGAGTTATGGGGGTGAGGGTGGGGGTATGTGCTGGCATGCAGGTAGGGTGGGGGATGTAATAGTTAAAATTTGACTTACCAGAGTACATTCCTCCACCTACTCCTGTGAGGCCCTCAGGATGCAGAATCACCAAGACCTGCTCCTCCCATGTTGTTATTTGTGGGGGAGGAGGTGGGGGCCCGCCGCCAGTCCGCTTAACCGCCAGGTGGTGTCTTGAGACCACAGAACGCACCTTCCCCCGTAGGTCGTTCCACCTCTTCCTGATGTCCTCCCGATTTCTTGGGTGCTGTCCCACTGCGTTGACCCTGTCCACTATTCTTCGCCATAGCTCCATCTTCCTAGCTATGGAGGTGTGCTGCACCTGTGATCCGAATAGCTGTGGCTCTACCCAGACGATTTCCTCCACCATGACCCTGAGCTCCTCCTCCGAGAACCTGGGGTGTCTTTGCCGTGCCATGGGGTGGTGTAGGTGATGTGTGGGGTGGTGTGTGGGGTGATAAGTGTGCTGATATGTAGTGGTGTGTAGTGTGAGGTGCGTAGAAGTTATGTGGGTGATGGTGTTGTGTGCCTGTGGATGCTAGTATTGTTGATGGTGGTGTCTCTCTCCGGCCTTCTCTCAGTAATTGTTGTCGTAGGGGTTTGTGGGTTATGTGGGTGTGTGTTTTATATTGTATTGGCTGTGTGGGAGTGGTGTGTGTATGTGTATCAGGTGTGTGTATTTTGAATTGTCCAATGTGGTAGTGTTTTGTATATGTGTGTATTTTGAGTGCAGCGGTGTGTACCGCCAATGGAATACCGTGGTTGAAAGACCGCCGCGTGGATTAGTGGGTCATGATAGTGGGGGCGTATTTCTGTTGGCGTGACGGTGGAGGTTTTGTTTTCACCAGTTTATCACTGACCTTTGGTGTGGCGGACTTGTGTGGGTGTCTGAATTTTGGGGGATTCCGTGCTGTGGGTCATAATAGCTGTGGCGGATTTCCGCTGCCGCAGCGTTGTGTTGGCGGTCTTCTGCACGGCGGTAAGCGGCTTTCACCGCCAATGTTGTAATGACCACCTATATCTATTCTGTGGGGTCTCCGAATGCGGAGATTCTTCCCTTTCTTTTTTAGGTGTCTGTTGTTTTTTTATCCCAGCATTTCTTAGTACCCTCAGGTGCTTGCTTGGTGGAATCTTTATTAGATTTACCTTGAAATTGTGGTTTTGTTGGTCTGGCCCCTAGACTATCTCGACCAATGATAGAGTAGGTCTCTGTGATAATCTTTGGCAGCTCGTGTTCTTGATCCTGTGGAGGAACATCCCAGAGCCACATGCGCACTGCTAGTGTGACCGCTTCCCCTTTAAGGTTACTTAATATAATTGAGGATACTGTGGCAAAGTTGCCCATTAGTTGCATCCCCAAGTCCAGGGCCGGGGCAGCCCCGTATTCATCTTGAATTTGTTTCAACACTTCTGGTAAATTGGCAAGTGTCGGTGTACTGTGTGCGGTAGAATAGAGCATGGCAAATACTGTGCCATATGTATTACAATAATCTATAGTGGGAACCATCCCAAATGGCAAGCACATAGTTAATATTCTGTGTTTATCCTGAGGTCCTGTATGGGGAAATACTGCTTCGAGTGCATTTATTTTTTGAGCTAACCAAAACGGAATTTCTTCTCATTTGGCGGGCACTTTACCTATGATCGAATGTACAGACACAGGGTTAATGCCTGGGTTACTGCATGTGGTTGCGTTGGTGGAGCACGTGCTGGGTTTGTATTTGATGCTTGCATTACAAACTGCGCTAATCGTCTGTATATTGCCGTCAGCTCAGCATATAAGCGACGGACTTTAGCTACCGTTAGTTGCGCTGCAGCAGGCTGAGGTGTATAAGTGGCCAATAAAGGCTAGGTATGACCGTCATTACTTAGAGGACCTAACCTAATGTGTAGAATTGTGTGGGGTAGGGCGCCATCAAGCCAATTATTATGTTCTTGATAAGATAGAGGTATTTCTAGATATGCATACGCTCTATATTGTGCAGGTACGTTTGCAGGTGTATAATGATGAAATGTATTATTATTCCCATCAACTGCTGGAAATGTGACTCAAGAATAAAAAAGTCCTGTTCTATAGGCTGGGTGCGCCTCAGCAACAAATGTGACTGGACCCCCCTGGGCCATTAAGCCATGTGCCAATAAATGTGCAGTAAGGGGTGGTCGCATATTGACTGCAATTGCTACCTGTTGTGGCTTTGCCATAATGAATGGTAACTTTTGTTCAGAGATAAGCACACCACATGGGGATTATCCTTTTAATAGTTCAAGTTTGAACAACCTACACCATTAGTTAGGTACTCCCTGCTGAGCTGAGGAGGAAATCCTCAATACCACGAACGTCTCCGTATATAGTACTGAGGTGTCTTTGTACATGGACTGATGATGGAATTAGATTCTGCAAAATGTTGCAATTGAATAGTGACACATTTCTCCAGTAGTTTGGGAGAGCAAGATAACAATGAGATCAGATGAATGTTACTCCCTTTTTTTGTAGGTTTGAGGGTGGGCTTCTACTACTTCTACTATAACTCACTAATGCATTTTTAAGTTCCTGAGGGACCATCTCCTATCTGCAAAGGATAGATAAGAGGTCTAAAACATGCATGATTACAATGAGAGTGAGTTGCTTTACAAATTATTTAGGGAATGGATCCAAAGAAGAACCAGAATGCCTTGGATCTGTAATAACAAGCCCGGATTGTGTACATCATCATTAACTACACCAATGTTCAGTTGTCTGTTCCTGTAACAAGTAATTCCCCATAAATTATTTCATAAATGTTCAGACCCTACAGGCATGCTGAGTTGTTTTTCTTATTTTTATGAAATATTGCATTTCACATTCTCTAAGAACCCTGAAAGCATATGTGATGGTTACTTGCCTTTCTTCCTGAACCAAATTAACACATCTTTTTACCCTTTTCCATTTAAATAGACAATCAACCTAGCTTTAAGCCCAGCATTACGTATTTGCAACATAGGTAACATACTTATAATGATAAACTGCATCCTGAAACTTGAAATCCCATTTCTACTTAACATATTTATTTAATTATATATGCTTACCACAGGTTTGCTACAAAAGGTGCACATGCATTTTACATAATATTCTGTAATGACATCAATTGTTATTTACTTTATGGTGATAGTTTAGATCTTAAGATCACCTCAACCAATAGGTTCCTAAAAGTAACACCTTCATCTGATAGTTTGTCTCACATACATCACTGAGCTCTTCTTTGTTATCTGTTCATATCTCTTTTTTGTCAAATCCATATTTTATAGTGTGAATAATATACAATCTCACAATTTATCATGCTGCTATTTATTCAGGGTTCTCAAGAATATATCGTCATCAAAACAATATGTGTCATTTTTCATCTGCAAAACATAATACATATTTCACTGGACAATGGCTCAAGTAGATCCTAATCCAAACAGAAATCCAAATTAAATAATATCCTTTCAAAGTAGTGAGAAAGGACAATTAATGCCTTTCTTCAGCTTTCTGTGTTGATATGCCAATGGCAAGTCCAATGTCATCAAAAGCTTGTGGCTCTGTCAGTTTTCAATGACTGTGGAGGATCATGTTAAATGTTGACTGTGCTTATAGATTCATACTAATGGCACTGCAACTTCATGACAGTACAATAGCTTGTGCCCTGGATGTTGGTGGTACATCTGAGGCCTTCCAATTCACCAACGGCTTTCACCAACAGTGTGTTCTAGCATGATATTCTCTGCCACTGTGACTGATGCCTTCCAGGAACGTGATGAAGGAGTAGGTCTGAAGTAGAGAACTGATGGGAAGCTCATGAATTTGAGGTGACTGTGTGATGTCAACAAAGCTGAAGGAAACTATGATGCAAGACTTTCTCTTTACTGACGATTGTCCTCTGAATGCTAGCACAGAGCCAGAAATGCAAGCAATTGTGGACAAGTTTTCATCTGCATGCGGCAACTTCAGTCTTGCCTTCAACATCCAAGAAGACTGAAGTCATGCCCCAGCCAGCTCCCATGCTCCATACACAGACCGTCCAACCCTATAAATGGACAGAGACTCTAGGCATTGCACCACTTCACGTAGCTGGGCCTTACACTTTCTAAGCAGTGTCAATTGATGCTGAACTAAATTGCAGAATTGCTAAAGCCAGCTCTGCCTTTTGAAGAATGCACTCCATTGCTTCCAACTCTGCTGTACGTTTGCAAGATGTGGACTCTCTATCAGGCTCAATCACTTCCACATGTTCTGTCTACGCAAGCTTCTGAGAATCAGATGACAGGACAAAGTGTTGTATACTGAAGTCCTTTTTAGAGCCAGTCTTCCATCATTTCATACACTGCTGATGAAAGCTCAGACCAGATGGGCTGAGCATGTTGTCAAATTAAGATGAGCACATCCCGAACAGCTCTTCAATGGAGAACACACTCAGGGAAAGCATTCCCATGGAGGGCAAAGGAAGCAGATTAATGACATGCTGAAGTCCCCCTTGAATCCCTTCGAGATCAACTCCGCCACCTGGGAAAACCTTGTGCTGAACCGTCCATTATGGAGCATCCTCAATCAGAAAGGCTGCCAAACCTCTGATGCGGGTGCACTGCTGGGACTCAAAGAAAGTAAGAGCTGCTCAGGTCCAGACCTGCCCACATATCACTGACAGTGTCATCACGTGCCTGCCCTGCATGTTGCAAAACATTCCATTGCCGAATTGGACTACTCTGTCATCTTCGGATGCACAGAGCCCGGTCAACAAATCAATGAGACGTCAAAGACTTCATTGACATCGATGAACAAGCATCATCATTATCACCACACTGCATATAAGGTTGTGAAATGTACCCTCCCCCTTCACTATGGTGCTATAACACTGAACTAAAAAACATCTGGTCACAGTTGTGAAGAAGTTTAACTTGTTCCCATCACAAATATTCGAAAGACTGAATTATTAAATGTGGGATTGCAAATAAAACACTAGAATGTTGTGTGCTTCATTGAAGACAGTTGAGTAGCTGAGGCTAATTAATAGCTGTTATAGACCTTCAGCATTCTAATATTTGTCTTTCTGTTTCTCCATTTTAATTGAATACATTCTATTGTCTGTGGGTTCTAACAGCATGATAGCATTTCTGCCATGAGCTCTATCAGTTGTTAAAGTCCCTCTCCCTCATTACAGGCCCTTGCTTGTGGATTGGGCCTATAACCCAAGTTCTGGCCCTTTAACAATTGGTGTAGCCATCAGCAGGGTGCTCTAGTGCTGTACTGAAATCTTTAAGATTCCAGTTTAATGCCAATAACCCCATCCAGTGTGTGGCAAACAAAGTCCCCCAACAACCACCCCATAACATTCTGATCCATCACTTCAGCCCTATTACTGTTCCACACAGCTAGCAACAACAAAGCATTAGACCTTCAGGGATAGCTCTGCTCTCATTAAGCCAGATCTGCCTAATGAGATATAGCTGAGGTGTCTAAGGCTTAAGCAGGTACGATAGCTCTGCTTTCTGAGACATGCCCTTGTGGCATTTGCTTCACAAGAGGATTAGCTTGGCTCTCTTAAGCACACATCTGTAAGGTCTCTGTAACTTTGGAGATAGCTCTGCTTCCTAAAACTATAGAATAGTTATCTTATTTAAGTGAAAACTCTACTGTTTGAGGACTATAAGGTTTGTGAAACCCGAGATATAGTTCTGACCTCTGAAATATAGTACATGCAAGATCTCTTAACCTGAGGACTCTTTTAGGTGTCTAAGCTAGAGGTTGGAAGATTTCTGTAACCTAAGGGACACCTTTGTGGTGTGAGGGGCGGACCTGTAAGGCGCTTGCCTACTGAAGGACATTTCTGCTGTCTAATGCCTGACCCTGTAACGTGTATTTATGCCCAGCAAAGAATCTGTTCCGTAAAACAAGAACGTATGAGTCAACGTAAACTGATGGGTAACTCTGATGTTTAATATTTGAGCCTGTAGATTTTGTGTCACCAGAGTCCATCAGTTATAGGGGTGGTAAGACCCCTTTTATGTTCGGATTCTCAATAATAAAAGCATCAGTTTAAAACCCCACCACTTGTTTCTGTTTGCGAGACGTGTTTGTTACCAATAACGCATAAGTACAGACATGGCTAAGGTTGACTGTCTCTGAATAGGCCTGCAAGGCCCGGTCATTATTGCCTTCACAGCCTTTTCCTGACCTCCATCCACATGTGTGACCTTCAAAGATAAATTATTTGCATGTCCAGAACTAGATAAAGGCCCTGATTTAGGTCTTGGCGGAGGGAATACTTATTCACTAACATTACGATCCCCAAAGGACATAATGGGATTTTAAAACGGCGGACGGGACATCCGTGTTTCCCTCTGCCAAGACCTAAATCAGGCCCTTTAAAGGGTTTTCTAGACTTTTTGTCCTCCTCCACCCTGGGAGCAGAGAGAGAGAGCTAGGAATTAAAAGTTGCCCTTCTAAACGTGAAACGTTAACTCTGTCTAGCACCAAGAAAATATCGAGTCCGACCCTCTGCAGAGGAATGTGTTTCACGCGTTCCTCCCACAACTACTTTTTGAAGAAGTACTAAACAATGTATTTTTAGTCAAGTCCTCTGCCACAGCCCTCTATTTTCACACTCTAGCAGCCACCGGAAATCTCTTACCCACCCTGTGCTCAAGTCCAGCCCTATCTCCTTGCACAAGTTGTCCACTATTACTCGAGGTCCAGGGCCTCCTTCCGCTTTGATTGGTGACTTGTTGGCAGAGCTTAGTTTGTAAAGGAATTATGCGGACCCCAGTTTCTTCTAAGGGACTCACTGCTGGTCCCTCTGACTGCTGGGAATGCTCAATCCCAGAATGGCAGGGGTGCAAGTGGTGAATCTACCTCCTGCCTCATTCCTCCACCTGTTTGCCGGCTTTTTATATCAACCTTGCAAGTTTTTACTCCATTCTTCCTTGGTCACTGTTTTCCTCGCTTTCTCATTCTCCTTTTTTCCTCCCTTTCTTGCCTTTCTCTCTTTGGCCCCGGGTCAAAGACTACTGATGAAGAATAAGTCCCAGTCCCCAAAAGTAAGTGGCGTTGCCCACCACCTACAGCCATCTGCACAAATGATGCACTGCTTTTACCCTTTATGGGTAAACTTCTATTAGCCGAAATCTAGTATTATATGTCCATATTTCTATCATTGAAATTCATTGTTTCTGATTTAGTTTCCTTCTGAAAGCTCATTTTCTTGTGCCAGTAACTTTCCAGACAAGAGTCGGTGCCTCAGGACTTCGCTTGCCCAGACCTCTGTCTCCCCCTAAGGCGGCATCCACTGAAAGATGTATCTTCTCAGTAGCCACATCCCCAGAGCCTTGTAACAAGAGAAAATCATACTCGCAGCCTTTGGAATGTTCCTGTAATTTCTTTTTTACACGCATAGATTTCCAGGCAGCCATTAAACAGTCATTAGGAAGAATATGATATCTGAAGACTACTACATGATCTGAAATCAATATTTTCACAAACAGCCGACTGCCACCATCTGACTGACTGTCAGTTCTGTGGCTATGTGAGACTTAATTGTATGTACTAATAAATTATGCAGTGTATAACCATAGAGCAACCACTCTATAGCTGAGCTCTGTGGGTTATTAAAAATATATCCGTCATCCCTGAGGGAGATGTTCTCACTGTGTGTGGAATGTGAGCGATTAATTTAATTTCTGATGGACAGGGTGTGTCCAAATAAGTTTAAGGGCCTTCTTTAGAGTTTGGTGGAGGGGCTATTCCGTCACCAATGTTCAGATTTCCTGTCTGCCGTGTTCGAAGTACGTTATATTGTATGGCACTTTTAATACGGTGGAAGGGATGTCCATCACGTTTGTGGTGGAGTATCCGATCCTCCATGTTCTAAATTAGGCCCTAAGGTGCTTGAATGTCAAACAAGGCAAGGAATACCTCATTTGCGTGTCGTAAAAGACAGCACTTTTTTTTGGCACGGAAGCAGTTCATAAACTGTAAGACAGGTGTGTCCAATGGAGGCCCTGTGGTCGGATCTATACTAGATGTTAATGACAAGCACTGACTATAAATTATTTATATGTAGACTCATTGTATGCAAGTACCTCCCATGTGGCAATTCTGGAAATCTGGCAGGGATCTGACATGGTTGTGGCCTTCTGGGAAAATTCGTTAGGAGTAAACCTGGATTGGATGCATGTCTTCCTGATTTTCCAAGCAGTCCAACCACAGCCTTCCAGATCCTATTGACAAGTTACAGGTAGAGGAGGGATGAGTATCTAGGACTGTGATGAATTGGACTAAGACTCGAAGTAATGGAGGTTACGGTAAGTAATTGAGACATTTGTGCCTTTGAGACATATGGGCAGGGATTACATGTGTGCTGCACTCATTTAGAATTCTCCTGGTCTTCTTCATATGTTTAGTCTGCTGTATGTGCTAAGTTTTTTGTGGTGTGACAGGTCTTCAGCCAAGTGTCATGGTTGATGTACTTACATGCTGTGTAGGTAGGTGGGTGAGCACTGGCATAGTAAGGGCAATAAGGGCAATAAGCCAAGCAAGGAAGCAGGTCCCATTGCTCCTATCTGGGTAGCAAAAAACAGAGGCTATGGAGTACACTGGGCTCCTCACATCCATGGGCACTGCACCTGCTGCACTATTGATAGCTCTGCGCTTGTAGCTGGGGAAGCAGTGATGGAGCTGTATAAGAGAAGCGGAAAAGTTGTGTGAATAGGGAAAACTGAAAGGGGTCTGAATGTGGAGGGATCTAGTCTGGTACACAAGGACTCTGATGAGAGTTGACATATTAGTTACTGCACTGCCTGCGTGGAAGAAAATCTGCAAAAAATCAAATGTTCTCTCCTAAATATTAACTGTCTCACAGTGAATCACTACAGAGATATTTTGCCTGTCACACAGAACCTACTAGGCAAGACTACCACTGCAAAACATTTTCAGGTGTGACATTTTCGTACTGTATTGTAGTGGCATGTGCAAAGCATCTCTTAGCTCTGACACACATTTTCAAGCATTCCTGAGTAGTGGAATACCAAGGTTCTTCTTTTTTGTGCTTGGCTTGTTTAGTTTGGGTTTCGACTGTTGTATATGAGATGGGATTTTGGGCCAGATGCAGTAAGAGTCCATTCTCAAAAATTGGTCGTAAATTGTAAACCTTTTATGAACATACTCCGACTGTGCAAAACGCCCTATGTATTATTAGGTCGGTTCAGAAAATAACTATTTGTAGATGTTTTCAGAACTAATTGCCTTATGAATATTGCTTTTGCAGGTCACAATTTACAACACTCTGGGATTGGCTACAAACGCAGGGATTGTGACCTGCAAGATACAGGAGACCACCATCTCTCTGTCTGCATTTCCAAACAGGAAACTTATTCTGAAAGCAGCCTGGGTTCCTTAAAGGGACCAGTGCAGCTTTAAAAAGATAGGGTTCTCATTTGAGAAAACATTAGGGAGAGCAGGCAATGGCTTCTGGACCACTCTCCACTCCCCCCTGAGTTTGCCAATGTAGTTTCCAAAGGAGAAAAGGTCCACAAGGGCAAATCAGTTACCATTAATTTAAGGATTTGGTAACTGATCAATGGTTTGTGACCTGAATTGTGTGTGCAAAACATTGGCATGCACCATACTGAATTGCAAATTAGAAGGAAGGAAAGCCTCTTTCTCACTCCTTCCAAGCTGCTATATGGTATGGGATGCAAAACACCAGTTTAGGTTGAGCATAGCACCACGCCTTGTATGTACCTGGACTTTTAACCACGCCCACCGCATGCCCATCACTATCACTCGTTCACGGGCTTCAAAAACCCTTTATTTTCGTTGGTAAATGCTTTACGTTTGTCCCTCCTAGGGGCGGTTTAGTTACCGCCTTGGGCATCGACCATGTTACAAGGCTAATTGCACTTTTGCTGATAAGTTTGACTGCGAGCTAACTTCTTTTTCCTTTTGTGTATTTCCACATGCATGGCGTAGCACTTTGAATCGGCTTGCTTATGTGAAACTGTAGTACTTTTCATTTTCAATTAATATAGCAAGAAAAGTCCGGTTAGGAGTTTACAACGCTAATACCTCTAACTCAAGCAAATGCGGGACCTATTGCATTGCAAATTGGGAAAATATCTGACTGGTAATGCTTTTTTATATTGGAACTGGTCATTATGCAGTTCCAAACCCTGTTATATTGTGAATCACAGAGTTTGCAAACACAAAATTGCTTAGTACATCTGGGCCATGGTGCTGTACTTGAAGGTTGAAAAGATGCTCATATTGTGATGTTGCAAACTTGTGGCTCTGCTCAAATGTCGAGTGTATACAAGGGTGTAGGAGCTTATCGAGGTAGTTCCCTTGCTTGCTCAGTTGTCTAGGGCATCAACCGATACTGGCTGTTGATGACGCAGAAATGAAGGTTTTACATTTATTAGCGCATAAACGTAGTGCTGCAATAATCAAGTGTGACTTTAACCGAACTACTAAAGATTGTATGGGGACAAATGTGCCCTCAGAGTAGTTCGCCAACATTTATAAGCGTGCTTTATATAACGTGATGTATTAGAATTGTACTAATCTGACATAACCGTAAACGTGTGCCATGATTTGATTGTTTGAAATGTTTTAACTTAGCATAACTTTAGTGGAGGCTTCGGCCTAGTTGCCTTGTCTCACGGTTTAGATGCTCGTGTTTTTCTAATGTGCTAATAAAACGTGTATTCTTGCTTGAAGCTGTACTTTTCCAGTGAGATCGGTTCACATGCTTATCTTTAAGGTTTCGTGCCAGCCTGGCATCTTCTTCTTTGCTCCAAGGTCAATCTGCAGGTGCAGAAAATGGAAGCTCTGAAAGTGAGTTAATTGGTAAAATATGTTGCAACTTACGTTCCCGACTCCAAGGATAATGTATGCCTAGGTAGAAGCTTGTGAATTGTTGTTTTTGATTGGACAATTTGAAGCCAACCTATGAACCCTCCAATGGAAGACCCTACTGGATTTGAACTGTTGTTTATTTAAACCTGGTGCACAAGAAGAAAGCGGCCATTACCCGCCATTTGCAGGACATTGCAGCCATTATGGCCCATCTTGCCGACCTCGTCATTTTGCCATTTTCAACGATGCCAATTGATGTTCGACGCCATTTTGAATGAGACTTTGATGCTTTCTCTAATCGAGAGAAAGAGACTTTAAGTAATTCTCGCCCTAGAGACTTTAACTTTGATTTGCCCCTTTGCATAAAGTAGTAGTTTTGTCCTTTTATCTTGCCGCTGTGAGGCAATTGCCCCGTCCACCCTGCCCCCTTTGCCCCCGTCCCATGCTGATCGAAACCGGTACCTGTGAGACGAAGACTTCCTTGAATGCTGATTGAATTTGGTAAATATGAAAGGAAAATGTACAATTGCATTGTGTTTCTTTTTAGGTAACCAACTGCTGATTTTTGATAAGAGCCCTAGTTAGGAGTTTTCCAAATTAATGTTGCTAAATTGTTTTTTGCATGAAGTCCCACATGCAGATGCTAATTTGAGGTTAGATGAGGATTCATTTGTTGCACGATGCAATTTGAGACCTTGTTATGCTGACTAATGTATGCAATTAGCCCATTACAGATTATAGTTTTAGTGGTTTGCGTTGCTATTATCGAATGCATTGTTATTCAAATGCTGCATAGATTGCATCTTTTTCGCCGTTATGGACAGCTATTAATGTTCATTTACATATATCATTTGGTGTTGAGACACATTTATATCGTGCTAGCTTTGTTAATATAGGGAAATAAATTCATTAACTTTGAATGAACTGGTGTGGTTATTCATGGCCGAAAGGTCATGGTTCGCCGAAATGTTTTCTGGATTAATTGTGAAGTGTTATGTTGATCAGGGCAGTGCTTATGTTCGTTATTGATTATTGATTTGATTAAATTGACTAATCTCGGGTGAAGAGAGCCCCACTTGGTCAAAAGATTCATCGACCCAAGAGCGTCCAGATACAGGTAATTTATTAGGACAGAACGCTCTATCAGTAGATGGTAGCAGAGGACGGTTACGCCCTTTGGGACCCCACTCGAGAGGACGGTTTCGCCCTTTGGGACCCCACTCGAGAGGTATATGGTGTTGAATTGAAGGTTTCGCCCTTTGGGACCCCACTCGAGAGGTAACGGTTACGCCCTTTGGGACCCCACTCGAGAGGTATATGGTGTTGAATTGAAGGTTACGCTCTTTGAGACCCCACTCGAGAAGTATATGGTGTTGAATTAGATTTTCTTGGGTAAAATAGATTGAGAGAATGATGATGCCCTAAGTCCCCCGCGACTTTCCCGGGATCTCGGAGCTTGCGAATGGAAAGAATGGAGGTGTGAAATCAGCGTTGGCGGTACTAGTGACAGTATGAGTGAAGTCAGGGTTTTGCGCTTGCACAGCTTATTGCCGCAGATTGTTTGGAAAGGTTGCGAGGATTTTAGAGAATAGCAGAGGTGCGACTCCGAGTGTGAGAGTAGGGAAGTCGTCGAACTTCATGTGCATGTGGCGCTTTGTGCAGAAAAAGGTCCACGTGGTTGTTGTTGTTGAGACGGGCCCTGCGAGGTCAAGAGACTCCGGAGTATGTTGAAAAGTGTATGAGACACTTGTTTTATGTTGTGGTCTGGTCGGTTTAATAGGTTGACCGGGCGTGGTCAACGAGTCGGTACGTGTGTTAAGGGAGTGGAAGAAAACTTCGACTTCGGGCTTTGACAAATTCTAAGTGCACTAGAATAGATCATTGACAAGTTGAGAGCAGAGTCTGCGGGTCAGGATTTGCTTGCGAAAGTGGGGACCGAGAAAGATGGAATAACTGCCGAGGCTAGTGAAAAATCCCTAAGGTCCTGAAGCGATTGTGTTACCCTTCCTGTAGTAAACCGACAGATCTGTTTTATTATTATTTCGTTGCTCGCGATACATGCCAGAAGTTGTTACGAGAGGAGCTGAGTGAAGGAGGACAAGCCGCGAGGCTTTGTCAGCCGCAGAGTGTGTGAGTGTGACGTCACTAGGAGCCGCGCTGGGATAGGTTGGTTGCAGAGAAGGGTCGCGCACGGATTGGACGCAGTCCGTGGGGCTCGATTGGAAGGGGAAAGGCAAGCGAAGAGTATTCCGGGAATTAAAGTCACTTATTGATTACAAACTTTGTGAAATAAAAGACGAGAAAATGAATTTTTTTAAAGCATTAAAGAGTGCGATGAAGGGGGAGTCTTACATTAAAGCGAGCGTAGGAGAGGAGACGCCACCCAAAGGTACACCAGCTTACATTGTAATGGAGGAAAGGGGGGTAGCTCCGTGCCTTTGGCTAAAGCAATGGCACAAGCTGACAGAGAGACATGGGAGCGTAGCGTTCCCGATCCATGGGACATTCAATATAAGGATCCTAGAGAATTTGAGATTTGCGATGTACGACATGAAGGTACCTCCAAGGCCAGCACAGTTTGAGGCTCTAACGATTTGGGAACTAATGGCTAGACAGCAACAGCAAAAGAAGTTTGAGACCAGGATAAGAAAGGTAGAAAAGGCACTAGCGGACGCTAGGTGGGATAATGCACAGAAGGTGTGGAGGTCAGATATATTGCAGGGGATAAAATTGTTTCCCGCAATTGCTAAGGAAGAAGAGGCGACAGGCAAGAAAGCTACCTGTAAGACAAACAGGAGGTGTTCCAAAGATAGAGAGGACGAGGAAAAGTTAAGGAGAGAAGACGAGTCAGAGGATGAGGAGTTCATCATGCAATTGCTGAACGACCGTCCACCACCTTATGCAGAGAGTGAACAAGGTCCAAGTACCAGTTCTGCCCCTCCGGCACCGGTACAGAATAATGAAACTCCGAATTCAGAAACGCCATCGGGATCTAAGGACCCGAGTTTACTGTTCACCCCGCAGATACCGCAGGTTAGGAGAATATATCCAGATGTGCCTATATTGAAAACAGCAGAAAATTATCAGCCGCAGGTCCCAAGGTACTACAGCAGTGACAACAGTACGGGAATGATTCTAGATCCAACCGTAATGGGAGTACAGAATGGTCGCAACCCAACATTGGCACAAGCTGAATCAACCCAGCTTTTGATGTCTCAAAAGCAGATGCAGGGGGGAACCGCACATGCTCAGATGACGGGGAGTCAGACGGGCATGCCGGCAATGATGACCCATAGTGTGGGAATGAACATGCCTCAGAACCTGGGGAATGGACAGAACCCAGATGCGATATCCCTACCCATTACTGTAGGTCCACCGGTACCTTTGTACATTCAGCCTAACTCAGGTATGAGCGGTCAAGGATCAGTGGTGCAGAATGGGACGGAAAGGAGGTGCATAGAAAACACTCCAGAGACAACTCCGATAGCGGCTCTGCCAACTGGATCTGGGTCCTTGATGGAGTTTAGTCCCATATGTGCTCAGTCAACAGTGGTGAGGTCGAGTCCCCCACTGATGATACCGCTAGCATCGAACACTGAAAAGTTGCCGCAACCATCAATGGCAGTCGATGTGAATGCTACACTGATGGGGTTGAATGCGCAACAGCTGACACAGTGGTTCAACAGTCTGAATTCCACACAAAGCTCAGCCAGTGGGAAGGGAGAGGACTATCTGAATAGGGTCAGGTTGAACATGGAAGCAGAAGAATTGGTGGAAGGGACTATGGGTTTATATAGGCTAGAGTCCTACTCAGAAGAAGAGCTGAGGTATCTATGTCCCAGGATTACGAGAGAAGTGAACAAGGTACATAGAAGGTTGCAAGAAATAGCTGACAAAAATGGGGTTGAGATAGACAAGACAAAACACTTGAGCAGGAGCTATAGATTGGATTTCGGGACCACAGACTTTGAACACATGAGGTCAGCAGGCATGAAAACGCACCTTAGAGAATTGCTGCAGAGTGCACAAGTGTGGAGGTGCTTAGACAAATGGGAAAGTAGATGGGCAAAGAAAAAGGAAAAGAAGAAAGATAGTGTCCCAGAGCATAAGGAGAAAAGACCACAGAGTAGTGATGCAATAACCATGTTACCAATGAGGGAGACAGCAGGGGGAAAATTAATACATGTACCGTGGCACAGAAGCGACATTCAGTCTTTTACGGATGATTTTCCCAAACTGAGAGAGAAACCGATTGAATGGTATCAACAGACTGATAGGTTTGTGAAGCTTGCAAAATGTCTTTGGGAAGACCTGAACACCCTCTTTGAGATTGTGGTTCCGGCAGATTTGTGGGAAGACTGCAAAAGGGCTGTAGGTTGGCCGACAAGTGAACCAGAGAGAGACAGGGATACGGGTGCACCATCACCTATGGTAATGAGCTTGTTCTATAAGGTGATTGAGCATTTGAAGACGAAGGTTGCCGCGAAAAATGTGGATTGGCAGAAGATTGATCGAACTGCCCAAGAGGCTAAAGAGTCGATTCATGGTTACTATGAGAGGTTGTTGAAGGCGTTCAAGAACTACAGTGGCACGGAAACAATAGAGGCGAAGGACATGCTTCATTTTGTGTTTAGATTTGTGGAAGGGCTGAGACCAGCGATAAGTCAGATGATAAAGACGCATTTGATTTGTTGGCAGTCGAAACCTATTGATGAGGTGTTGAATTATGCGAAATACTGTAGCGACGAAATTGAAGTGAAACAGAAAAGGTTGAAAGAGAAAGTGATGGTGATGCAACTTAAAGCAGCTCAGACAGGTTTGCAAGGGTTGCAAGGGTTCCAACAGCAGATACCGCAGCCACAGCCGCAGGGAAACATGGTGTTTCAGCCACAGGCGAGAGGCAGAGGCAGAGGAGGCTTTGGGAGTAATGGTCCGGATTTGAACACTGTTGCGATTCCGAATGGTGTGCAGGCAATGAAAAGGGTGATGCCGTGTCACGTGTGCGGAATCGTCGGGCATTGGAAACGCGAGTGCCCGATGGTGGTGCAGGAAGGTGCAGGTGTTGGTCAGCAAAACAATGGTGTCAATGCATTCCAGACAATGAGGGGACCGAAAATGAGAGGTCCAAACCCAAATTTTCAGACCATAAATCAGCTGCAGGGATTGCAGCCCATGCAGCCGCAGCAGATGCAGATGCCCCGTATGCAGATGACGCAAATGCAGCCAATGCAACAGCAGTTTCCCATGGTACCTAATCAGCAAATGCAAATACCTTTGGCACCAGTGAGTCAGCAGCAAGTGATGGTTCCTCCACAGGTCTCGGGTCAGGTGATGAATACAAATGTCACAGTACAACAGTTCCCATTACACAGTGAGAATGGAATAAACAATGTATGGGAGAGTGAAAGTTCAGATGAGGAGGGAAATTGTGTGCTTGCAGCATCCTTGGAAGTTGATCAAAAGGGTCCATATGTGGAGGGAAGAGTTATGGGTCATCGTGTTTCATTCTTGGTTGACACAGGAGCCACACGTTCAACTGTTAGGAGCATTGAAGTACCAAATTTGCCACTCTCAGGGAGAACAGTTCAAGTAGTGGGAGTAGCAAACAGGCACCTGACGAACCCAATCACAGATCCAGTACAAGTCAGAATTGGTAACTATCAAGGGTCACATAATTTTGTGGTATGTGACTCAAGCCCGATAGCACTGTTAGGGAGAGACCTATTGTGCAAATTGGGATGTTCGATTATGTGTTCGAACGATGGAATTAGAATTCAGACGAGCAGTGATGGGGAAGAAGAGGACAGTGTAGAAGGGGATGAGATGGAAACTGTCGATGAAGAATATCCTCTGATTAACCTTTTTCCGATGATAACTGAAGAAGATATTCCAGCTGAATTACGGGAAACAGTCGGAAAGGAAGTGGGGGATATGACAGGAAAAGAGGTGGGATTGGTGAAAGGAGTGGAACCAGTGAAAGTGACCATAAAACCCAATGTAACCTTTCCCCAGACCCCACAATACCACATGGCACAAGACACCCTCATGAAAGTCGCCCAACTCATTGACGAGTTTGTAAAACAAGGAGTACTGAAAGAAGTGTTAAGCAGTCCATGTAATTCACCAATCATGGGACTAATAAAGCCGAGTGGAAAGGTCCGAATTGTGCAGGACTTGAGGAAAATAAATGACATCATAATTAAATGCTGCCCTGTAGTACCGAATCCAGCTGTGATAATGTTTCAAGTCCCTTGCGATGCCGAGTGGTTCTCAGTCATCGACTTGTCACAAGCATTCTTTTCGGTGCCTCTTCATGAGGACAGCCAATTTCTCTTTTGTTTCAAATTCTTAGACAGAGTTTACAGTTGGTGTCGAATTCCTCAAGGGTTTTCTGAGTCACCGTCAATTTTCAATCAGATTCTAAAGAAAGACTTGGAAGCGTTAGAATTGCCATTCGAGTCAACCCTAGTACAGTACATTAATGACTTACTGATTGCATCTAAGACAGAAAGT
Source organism: Pleurodeles waltl (assembly GCF_031143425.1). NCBI lineage: Eukaryota > Metazoa > Chordata > Amphibia > Caudata > Salamandridae > Pleurodeles > Pleurodeles waltl. The sequence goes on along the minus strand of NC_090439.1, from coordinate 1,009,162,408 downwards.
GGCTGCACAGCCGACACCATTGCTCTACTGAACCATTTGGGAAGGAATGGACACAAGGTGTCTCCTTCAAAGTTGCAGTTCTGTCAGAAGAAAGTAAAATACTTGGGTCATCAAATAGAGAAAGGGTCACGGAGAATAATGAAGGAAAGAATAACAAGTGTACTTCAAATGAGTCCACCAAAGACGAGGAGGGAGGTGAGGAAGTTTTTGGGGATGGTGAGCTACTGTCGCCAGTGGATTCCCAACTTCTCAACTCTAGCAAAGCCTTTACTGAAACTGACCCAGAAGGATGCCTTGGATGAAATTGAGCTGAAAGGAGATGAGATGGATGCTTTTATTGAATTGAAAGAATGCATGTGCAGGGCTCCAGCTTTAGGTATGCCTGATTACACAAAGCCTTTCACATTGTTTTGTCATGAACGTGATGCATGTTCTTTGTCTGTCTTGACCCAAGCCCATGGTGGCATAAACAGACCAGTAGCGTATTTTTCAGCTACTTTGGATCCGGTCGCAGCAGCACTGCCAGGGTGTTTGCGCGCCGTAGCAGCAGTTGGTATCAGCCTCACTCAGAGTGAAGGAATAGTGATGGGACACCCATTAACAGTCATGGTCCCTCACTCAGTTGAGATACTTTTGACCCGCTCCCGAACGCAACACATGACTGGAGCAAGACTCACAAGGTATGAAACAATAATTCTGGGCTCACCGAATGTGCAGCTGAAAAGGTGAACTACGTTGAATCCAGCAACCTTGCTTCCCGGTGAAAATGCTGAAATTGAGAACGCTGAAGACGTCGAGCACGACTGCCTTCAGGTGACTGAATTTTGCACAAAACCCCGACCTGATATTAGGGATACTAAGCTTGATGAAAATGACCATATTATTTTTGTTGATGGTTCATGTCTAAGAGATGGGTTGGGAATTTTGAAAGCAGGATATGCTGTATGTACTGTAACAGGTGTCTTGGAAGCATCCTGCCTTCAAGGAGTCTATTCCGCACAAGTAGCAGAGCTTGTAGCCCTTACAAGAGCATGCCAACTGTCTACATTGATGAAGGTTACCATTTACACTGACAGTCAGTACGGGTTTGGAATTGTGCACGACTTTGTGCAAATATGGTCACAGAGAGGTTTCCTGACCTCTTCAGGGTCCCCAGTGAAAAACGGGGAGAGAATAAGGGAATTGTTACACGCCATTCAGATGCCAGCCGAAATTGCAGTGGTAAAGTGTAGTGCTCATACAAAAGGACAGGACTATGTTTCCCTGGGAAATGCATATGCGGATCAAGTCGCAAGATTTTGTGCCTTGAACTGTATATTGCTCAGGGATGAATGGAATTTGATAAGTGAACCAGAACTCGAACCAGCTGAAGCATTTGCCTTGAAGGTCGTGGATACAATGGATGAACTAAAAGCATTACAGAATAGCGTCAGGGAGGATGAAAGAGTTTCCTGGATTAAGTCACAATGTACAAGGAGACCAGATGAGTTATGGGTTTCAAATGAAGGAAAATTTGTTTTACCAAATAGTCTCTTATCGCAGCTAGCGCGGTTCTATCATGGACAGGCTCACCTAGGGAGAGAAGCCATGATAAGATTGTTCAAAACTGATTGGTTTAACCCCAGATTCCGTCAAGTTGCAGAAGCAGTTTGCCATCGTTGTGTCATTTGTCAGCAGATGAACCCAGGAAAGGGAACGGTTGTGAACATGAGCCACATTGGCAGGGCGAGTGGCCCGTTCAGCAGAATGCAGATGGACTTTATTGAGATGCCTGTGCATGGAGGTCTGAAGTATGTGTTGGTGATTGTGTGCATTTTTAGTCACTGGATTGAAGCATACCCCACACGTAGAAATGACAGCCTTACAGTTGCAAAACTATTGTTGAGGGAGTTGATACCACGTTTCGGATTCCCGATCTCTTTAGAATCGGATAGAGGAAGTCACTTCAATAACGAGGTGATAAAGTTACTTTGCGCAGCGCTGAACATTGAGCAAAAACTGCATTGTAGCTATCGCCCTGAAGCCTCAGGACTGGTGGAACAGATGAATGGTACACTGAAATCAAGAATGGCGAAAATATGTGCATCGACAAATTTGAAATGGCCTGACGCATTGCCTTTGGTGTTAATGTCAATGAGAAACACCCCTGACAGAAAGACTGGATTGTCCCCGCACGAAATTCTCATGGGCAGGGCCATGAGACTTCCTGCAGTTCCCGCAAACGCGCTTTTGAACATTACAGATGATATGGTGTTAGACTACTGCAAAGGTCTGGCTGACGTGGTTCGCTCTTTCTCTCACCAGGTGGAAGCAACCACCTTGTCACCGATCCAAGGTCCAGGACACACACTGAAAGCAGGTGACTGGGTCGTGATAAAGAAGCACGTGAGGAAGTCGTGTCTGGAACCCCGTTGGAAAGGCCCTTTCCAAGTGATCCTGACGACCACTACCGCTGTGAAGTGTGCGGGAGTTCCCAACTGGATCCACGCCAGTCATACAAAGAAAGTGTTGTGTCCCACAGATGAGGAAGTTGAAGCGCTGAAACTGCCAGTACCTGATAACAAAGTGCCGAGCGCTGAGACAGAGCAAAACAGAACTAGAAGCGAACAGGCAGAAATAGAGGAGAGAGAAATATTCTCTGAGGACGAAACAACCGATTCACTTGGGGAAGACCAAGGAGAAACCTCAGACAGCGACGAAGCAGCTGAAAGTGACAAAGAGCCTGAAGAAAGTAACGGTGACAAAGGGCTCGAAAGAGGTGAAGAAGCAGGAGAGCCTGATCAGAGGAGGGCTTTCCCAGAAGCAGACGGTACAGAAAAAGAAAAGGAAAACCTGATTGACTCCCCAGAAGGAGGGGACAAGGCAGAACAGAACGAAACTGTTCAAACTTCTTCAGAAGAGATCGCAGGTCCATCAAGTGGACACAGTGCAAAGAGAAGACCAAGTATATCACCAGTAAAACTAAGAACTAGAGAAATGTTGAACGACAGTGAAGGGCCAAGAGTGAAAGAGAAAAGAAAGGAAGTGTCTGTCGTGGTACCAACATCAAGTGAAGAAAAAGACTTGGCCAAAGAGGAAAGTACCAGTGAGGCAGAATCAAAGAGAGATGCAAAATTGAAAAGGAAAAGAATACCAAACAGGAGATATTCCGGTCCAGAATGGGCATATGTAGTCAATGACGATTGGACCGACGAATTTGTATCTCTTAGCCTCGAGAACGAAGAAAAAGAGATACCAATAGAAAAGAAAAGATTTATGGACACTATTGACTGAAAAACTGATAAATGACATTGCTTGCTATAATCTAACGTGATACAACCAGCTGAGACATTGCTAAACCGGATGAGACATTTGCTAACTTGATAAGACTTTGATAACCTGATTGACTCTTAAACCCGATTTGAGACAACGTTGCTAACTGATAAAAGACTGAGTTATTGCCGAATTGAGACAAATGCTGCTAACCGATAAGTGACTGGGCTCCTGAAGAAAACTGTGTGAACATTGCGCTCGTTCAGCTTTGTAACTAATTGCTAAATCGTTTCTTTGTAAGTGCTTCTAGCTCTCTGATTCTATACAGATCATGACTAAGTACGCTACACAAAACAGTAGAGTGAAATATTGTAAATATGCGTGTATAGGCTTGATAACTGCATGTGTACTAATAATAATGGCAATAGTGCTTGCAACGCATGGTAAGGGTGAGAATGAGAAAATTGATGCTTCTACTTCTGCTCCTGTTACTGTCACTGAACTAACCGCATTGAAAAGACTAGAATTAGATGAGAGACACTTGCATGATAAGAAGGAACTTTCGTATAATGTTTTCTATCGCCTACTAACAGAATATGTTAAGACTATGGATGCGAAAGATTGTTATGTGTGTACACAGATACCGACATCGGTAACGGAAGGGGTGACTTATCACCACATGCCTCTTACATATGGGATTACATGTAGTTTAGTAACTTCTAGATTTTATGGTGAAACTAACATACAGTATTTTTATTCAAATTATGATGTTACCTTTGCATATGTTCCTATAATAACGCAACTAAGCCAGATTGCTAAAGATTGGGATGCTAAAATAATGAGGGAATTTTTCGAGCCAATGCAACCTTTTGAAACAGCTCACGCTCATAGGGAAAACCTTACCTGCTCGCTCTCTGCAGTAGAAATAAGCTTTTTAGATCGCACAGATGATAGAAGGGCACAAATGAATGCGAAATTAGAAAAGGAGCTAAGTAAGAGGACTTCAGTAGATAATTATGCTTTTGCCGCAATAAAAACACAAGGAAAAATAGCTTTAGACGCTTGGCATGTAGGGAAATTTTGTATATATCGTGGTGAATCTTATTATGATAACATTTTCGTGGGAGCGAGTGAATGTAAACATACGTTTATCTTTAAGGCCAAATGGACATTCATGCTGAACGGACTTGACCCTGTCATACCTGGTGTATATTACATTTGTGGGCATAATGCCTATTATCGTCTTCCAAAGGGATGGTGGGAGAGATGTTATTTGGGTATAGTGTTCCCAAAGGTTTATCAACTGGAGGACCTATCAGTGATTCCAAAGACGCCTGGATCTCATCGTATCCAGAAAAGAGAGACCGCAGCTGCTGTGGTAGGAGATATATTTGAAGCCATGATTCCTTCATTGGGAGTTGTGTTGAATTCCATCAAAATAAGAAAGTTGTCTACTATAGTGGATAACATGTTGACAAAGTTTTCAGGTGCTATAATCCTGATGGATGCTGAACTTGCAGCAGAAAGAGCTATGACTCTTCAAAACAGGCTTGCCCTAGACATTCTTTTAGCAAAGGATGGCGGCGTTTGCAAAATGCTTGGTGCGCGTCACTGTTGCACGTATATACCAGACAACAGTGTAAAGATTAAAACAATGCTTGCAAATCTAACAAAAGAGAGTGCAGACTTGAAGGAATTGAAAGAACCAGGAGTTTGGGAGAAGGTTGGAAAGGGAGTTGCTTCAGTGGGAAATTGGCTTGGTGGCATTTGGAATGGAATATTACTAAAAATAATACAGGGAATACTAATAGTACTAATTTGCATCTTTGGGATTTGGGGAATAAAGAGGGGAATACTAATGATCATGGCAAGAATTAGGAGAAGGAAGGAAGAGAAAATGATGAAAAGAATGGCAGAAGAATACAAGGCAAGAACAAGGGGAACTAAAAGGCAAAGAGAACTGACAGAATTTTAATGGAATAAAATTTGTGGGAATAGTTTTGTGTGATGACAAATAGTCATCAGAGGAGGGATTGATGACGCAGAAATGAAGGTTTTACATTTATTAGCGCATAAACGTAGTGCTGCAATAATCAAGTGTGACTTTAACCGAACTAATAAAGATTGTACGGGGACAAATGTGCCCTCAGAGTAGTTCGCCAACATTTATAAGCGTGCTTTATATAACGTGATGTATTAGAATTGTACTAATCTGACATAACCGTAAACGTGTGCCATGATTTGCTTGTTTGAAATGTTTTAACTTAGCATAACTTTAGTGGCCTTGTCTCACGGTTTAGATGCTCGTGTTTTTCTAATGTGCTAATAAAACGTGTATTCTTGCTTGAAGCTGTACTTTTCCAGTGAGATCGGTTCACATGCTTATCTTTAAGGTTTCGTGCCAGCCTGGCATCTTCTTCTTTGCTCCAAGGTCAATCTGCAGGTGCAGACAATGGAAGCTCTGAAAGTGAGTTAATTGGTAAAATATGTTGCAACTTACGTTCCCGACTCCAAGGATAATGTATGCCTAGGTAGAAGCTTGTGAATTGTTGTTTTTGATTGGACAATTTGAAGCCAACCTATGAACCCTCCAATGGAAGACCCTACTGGATTTGAACTGTTGTTTATTTAAACCTGGTGCACAAGAAGAAAGCGGCCATTACCCGCCATTTGCAGGACATTGCAGCCATTATGGCCCATCTTGCCGACCTCGTCATTTTGCCATCTTCAACGATGCCAATTGATGTTCGACGCCATTTTGAATGAGACTTTGATGCTTTCTCTAATCGAGAGAAAGAGACTTTAAGTAATTCTCACCCTAGAGACTTTAACTTTGATTTGTCCCTTTGCATAAAGTAGTAGTTTTGTCCTTTTATCTTGCCGCTGTGAGGCAATTGCCCCGTCCACCCTGCCCCCTTTGCCCCCGTCCCATGCTGATCGAAACCAGTACCTGTGAGACGAAGACTTCCTTGAATGCTGATTGAATTTGGTAAATATGAAAGGAAAATGTACAATTGCATTGTGTTTCTTTTTAGGTAACCAACTGCTGATTTTTGATAAGAGCCCTAGTTAGGAGTTTTCCAAATTAATGTTGCTAAATTGTTTTTTGCATGAAGTCCCACATGCAGATGCTAATTTGAGGTTAGATGAGGATTCATTTGTTGCACGATGCAATTTGAGACCTTGTTATGCTGACTAATGTATGCAATTAGCCCATTACAGATTATAGTTTTAGTGGTTTGCGTTGCTATTATCGAATGCATTGTTATTCAAATGCTGCATAGATTGCATCTTTTTCGCCGTTATGGACAGCTATTAATGTTCATTTACATATATCATTTGGTGTTGAGACACATTTATATCGTGCTAGCTTTGTTAATATAGGGAAATAAATTCATTAACTTTGAATGAACTGGTGTGGTTATTCATGGCCGAAAGGTCATGGTTCGCCGAAATGTTTTCTGGATTAATTGTGAAGTGTTATGTTGATCAGGGCATTGCTTATGTTCGTTATTGATTATTGATTTGATTAAATTGACTAATCTCTGGTGAAGAGAGCCCCACTTCGTCAAAAGATTCATCGACCCAAGAGCGTCCAGATACAGGTAATTTATTAGGACAGAACGCTCTATCACTGTTCATGCCCAAAAGAAATACTGAAGAGGGCGCGGCCGTCATGCAGCCTATAAGGTGCCTTCACCTATTTTCCTGGATTTTGTTTGCCAGGTAAACATGGAACATCACGCACATTGACAAATATCCTCTGGATCAGGTCACTGGATTGCTGGCAGGGTCGAGGTGGAATTCCTACTGCAGGAGGGAGCAGCCAAGTCTTTGCAGCTCTTCAGAATTCCAAGTAGTTAGTTAGAAGAGCTTTCTAGTTTGCTTTGGCAGGGAGTGCCAGTGTGTGCTCGTTCGCACAAAATATCTGTTTTTGAACCATCAGGTGATTGAAGAGTATCCGATGGCCGACTGCAAGCAAGCAAAGACAAAGGGACCAATTAACAAAAGTATTTAGGAGTATGGGATGTGGTATTACCGGCTTACTCATTTCTGCACTTTTACATGCCTTTGTGAATCCACTCTTAAATATCCAACTCCGATTAGTAAAAGCACAAAGAGAGCACAGTTCCTTCTATTCATAATAAATGTACATGCATATCAACCAAATATTCCCAGTTTTTCTTCCAATTTGAGAAGTTTGAGGGCTAAGTCACAAAGTCATGTAAAAGTATTTAGAAGAGTACTACATCAATACTATTATACATAATCGTTGTGTGCCTCTTCCCTGCATTGTGAGTCGTTTTTTAAGTTTCAGGGTGATATGTGCATCTTTGCGTTCCTTGGAACAAGAGATGCTGAGGGCTATGATGATGTCTGGTAGATGACTCAGTTAAGCGTTGAAGAACAGGGGGGCAATACCAGAGTCTTTTTTTTTGTGTTGTATTTTTTTATTTTTTTTATTGTTAATTGCATCCTATTACATAGTATAGTGAACAGTCTGTTAACCTAAGCCATTTCTGTTTCCAATCAGGTTTTCTCATAGGGAAGACAACAAGTACAGTTTTACATTCTGTGAGTCATTATCAATGCATATGTCTGTTTTTTCTAGGCATTATACATGTACAATTGTTATTTTATATCTCTCATGTCTATTGCTATGCCATTTGCCATAGTTGCAGCTTTTTTCTTATAATAATGCATATACAATCAGAAATATGTTAAACGATTCAATGAAACCAACTTACAAAAGAGGGGGGAGAGAACAGAAAAACAAGGATCCATTTGCTCCATGATGTCCTCGTTATACAATTCTACTGTAATAACAGTCGGGGTCAATACTAGCCAGGTGTCCCATTTGCCTTCTCCTTGAGTCTCCCAGGAATATGCTGCTAGTCATTTAAAGAGTGTGAGTCATAGTGTTTTGTGGTAAGGGTGGGATACGGTCAAGGGTAGTGGGGGACCATTAGGAGTGTACTGAGGGATATAAAGAAAAATAGTGATTAGTGTGGGTCGTGGAAATGGGAGAAGGAAAGGGGGGTGGTGGGTGAGGGGGAGAGGTGTCTGGGTAGGAATCTAAGTGTATAGAAAATGTAGAGTAGGGAGGGAGGGTATGGAAGGGGTAAGGGGAAAGAGGGCGTATATATGGATTGTATTAGTGTCCATGGTGTCTAATAGGCAGAAGAAGAATAAGAAAGTGGCAACGATAATAACAATAAAAATCACTGTAATAATAATGATGTTAATATTAGTAGTGATATTAGTAGTGATAGTGATAGCGATAATGACCAAGGGGAGGGGGCCGTGTGAATTCAAAAGGCAAATCATTATAGTGGCTGCTTCCATGTGAAGAGAAAAATAGAGCCAGACTATAAAGTGTTATAAGATGTTTTGGGGCAGGGGGGTGTGGTGGGGGGGGAATGGATCGGGGGATGACACGGTGATATGAACATCAATAATATGTATAAGGATTGGGATATGAATAATGGAATAGGTTATGCCAAAAAGGTCAATGAATAGTGGATGGTGAGCAGCGGTTTTTATCATAGGTTATACGGTAGCTTTCTACCTTTCTACCAGGGGGGTGGGGGGAGTCATCTGAGTCCAGGAGGGGAGGAATGGTGTGTTAGGTATGAGTGGATGTACCTGCATGGGTATGGTATCAGGAATGGTATGTTCCAACTACGTGGTATTTTGTGGAGTTCTCTAGGGGTAATCTGATCCTAGTGTCCGGAGATGAAGGATGACCAGGTCTGGAGAAACACCTCCGTTCTGTCCTATAAACTGTAGATAAGTCGTTCGTGTGTGGCTGCTTGGTACATTGCTGTCAACCATTCATCATGGGAGGGGATGGTCGGTGCACGCCAGTGTCTAAGGATGCATAATTTGGCCGTTGCTAGCGCGGTGTGTAGGAGTCTACTTTGAGTTCGTGTGATCTTATGGAGTTCTCCCATGTCGTGTAGCAATAGGAGAGATGGGGTGAGGAGTGGTGGGAGGGGTAGGGATTCTCGGAGGGTGTTTCCCACTTTTCTCCAAAAAGGTTGTACGGCTGTGCAATCGTGTAGGATATGGAGTAAGTCACAGTGTGTGTGTGGGCACCTCCAGCAGTTTGCATGGGGGAGAAGTCTTGCCATATGTAATTTTTGTGGCGTCCAATACCAATCATGTAGTGTCTTAAAGAGGCAGAATTTCAGACGAGCCTCGCGTGCTCCGCGGTCCCTGGCTTCGATCAGGTCTGTCCAGTCCTCCAGGTCATATTCAGTTTGTAGGTGCGTCTGCCATTTGTTTTTGAGGGAAGTCAGGAGTGGGAGTGAGAAGAGGTGGCGATTCAGCAATGCCTGGAGTCCCGATATCGCACCTTTCATCTTCCCCCATGTCTCTAGATAGTGTAATATAAGAGAGCGCGGGAGCTGTCGGGGAAGGGCACCTAGTCTCTGTTTAAGACAATGTCTGAGTTGGAGGTAACACCATGAGTGGCATTCCGGGAGGTTGAATTCCACCTGTAGGTCCCTAAAAGTTTTCCAGGTTTCCCCTGATATAAGTTGGTCCACTCGTCTGACGCCTCGTTGACCCCAATCTTTCCAGGTAATAGTTTTCCCTCCGATTTGGAACCCTTTGTTGCCCCATAACGGAGCCCTGTCATGTAAGTGGGGGTCTATCTTAAGGAGCCGATGTACCCGCTGCCAGGTTTTCTTCATGGCTCCTATCATAGGATTGGTGGGTCGGGGGCATTTTTGTCTCGTATCGTATAATAGCTGGAGGCCGTAGGGTGCCCCTGTAAGGGCTCGTTCTACGTCCACCCATAGCGGCGGGGTTGTTACAGTCGGGAGTAGGAGGGCCATTTGTGAAAGATGTAACGCGTACGAATAGTGTTCGATCGAGGGAAGGCTTAGTCCACCGCATTCCCGACGGGCTATCAAGGTAGTTTTGGGTAGTCGTGGGCGCATGGATCCCCAAGCAAAGGAGCGGATACAGCGGTCTATCTTTCTTAATACAGGTAAGGGGATCTGTAAGGGGAGCATACCTAGGACATATAGGAACCTCGGCAAGGTTACCATCCGCACCGCCTGTACTCAGACCCACATGGAGAGGTTCAGTTGGCCCCATTTCTCAAAGTCCCATTTCATGGTGTTGATCAGTGGGTCTATATTGTCTGGCACCACATTGACCAACCCTGTCAATTCCTAGATATCTTAGTCGGGAGTGTTTCCATTTAATCGGTAAGCCTTGTATGGAGGCACTCACTGTGACTGGGGAAAGTGGTAGAGCTTCGCACTTGTCCCAATTGATTTGATATCCTGATATACATTCAAATTCCGTTAGAATCTCCCTCAGGGCAGTGATGGAAGTGGGTAGGTCAGTGAGGGTAAGTAAGATATCATCTGCGTATAAATATATGTCAGATTTTCCGCCTGGTAGCAGGATTCCTGATATGAGGTTGGAACTACGGATGGCTGCCGCCAGAGGCTCTACCGCAAGTAGAAATAGGAGGGGTGATAGTGGGCATCCTTGACGTGTCCCTCTCCGGATCTCAAAAGTGTCCGACAGGAACCCCCCACAGTTTACTTGTGCTGTCGGGGAGCCATATAGGAGGCGCACCTTGTTAACGAAGCCTTCTCCTAACCCGAATCGTTTCAAGATTTCGAAGAGGTACCACCATTCTATTCGGTCGAATGCTTTCTCGGCATCCAACGAGAGGGCTGAGCTTCTTCTCTTGTATCGCGGGCAGCCCAAATGGCATGGAAAAGTGTGCGGAGGTGATTCCTGGAGGAGCGGCCCGGTACAAAGCCTACTTGGGAGTGATGGATTAACGAGGGAATAACTTTTTTAAGGCGAGTGGCCAGTATTCCCGCTAATATTTTAATATCTCCATTCAATAGGGAGATAGGGCGATAGCTTCCGCTAAGAAGTGGGTCTTTTCCGGGTTTCGGCAAGACTGTGATAGTGGCTTTATTAGACATAGGATGTATGGAGCCTTCCCTTTCGGCTCCTTGAAATGCCTCGTATAAGACGTCTACAGTGTTGGTTCCTGTCCATTTATAGAATTCAGATGTAAACCCATCCTCCCCCGGTGCTTTGTGATATGATAGATTAGCTATTGCTTGTTGTATCTCTTCCTTACTAATATCCCCTTCTAGAAGAGCCCTGCCTTCATCTGTAAGATGGGGGATGTGCGTCCTCTGCAGGAATGCGTCTAAGCGGGCAGTATCTTCCGATGTTTCTGAGGAATATAAAGTTTGGTAGTACCGGCTGAATTCTTCTGCAATCGCCTGGGGGTGTGTAATGAGTAAGTTATCCTGGGTGCGTAGTGCTGGTATAGCAAGTGTTGTTTCCCGTTGGCGTAGTTGGGCAGCCAGTAAGCGGCCCGCTTTCTCTCCGTGTTCATAGTGGCGTCCCTTCAGCCGTTGTAGGGCATATTCTGCCTGTGAGGTGTAGAGGGTGTTAAGCTCATTTTAGCCTGTTCTAGGGAGCGGCGATTGGGGGGGGTGGGTTGCTGTGTCTATGGGCATTGGAGATAGCTGCATCTCTCATTAATTGCCCTCTGATAGTTGCTTTCGCTGCAGCCCAGAGAAGTTGTGGTGAGGTCACTGAGCCTTTATTGTCCTTCAAGTATGTGGCCATATGGGTCTTAAGTTGTTCCTTCCCAGTCGGGGATCGGTATCTAGTGTTAGGGAGGCGCCAGGGTTTACGGCCGGGTGTAATCATTCCGAGTTCCAGGGTTATTACTACCGGGGAGTGGTCTGATAGTGCGGCTACCAGTATTTCTATTGACTTAACCGCTTGTAGTATTCTATGATTAAGTAAGAAATAGTCTAGCCGTGACTGGGTCCCGTGGACCGAAGAGACAAAAGTATATTCCCTATTGGAAGGGTGGGAGAGACGCCAACAGTCTATTAGGCCATGATCTGAGAGGATATCTTTGAAAACCGCTCTATCTGCATTGTCACCGGTGTCAAGACCAATTGATCGGTCTAGAATGGCATCTTGGACTATGTTCCAGTCCCCCCCAAGAATATATTGTGAGGCACCTATCTGTGTCAGAAGATGGTTGAGGGAGAGGAAAATGGTGCGCTTCGAGCCGGTGGGGGCGTATATGGAGCCTATGCATATTGTGGAGGATCCCACCACTAGTTTAGCCAGTATGTAGCGTCCCTCTGGATCATGCCATGTTTTAATTAGTCGGAAATGCAGGGAGCGACGCAGGAGTATTGCCACTCCACATTTTCTTCCCGTTCCCTGTGTACCTGCCAACATGGGTGGTGTTCCGCTGTATATTACTTTCCCCACCCAAGCTCTACGTAGTTTCTCTGATTCCGTCGAGGAGAGGTGTGTTTCCTGTAGTAGAGCAATGTCGGTATGTTTGGAGCGGAGATAGGACAGTATCTTCTTTCGTTTAATATATTGGGTCATGCCGTGTACATTCCAGGACAGTGCCGTGAGTGGGGTTGTCGATCCCGATCCGGGTGTGTCATGGTTTATGGTGTATTGAATATGTTATGGTCCGTGTGGTGGGACCAGGAAGTAAGTAAGGACTGTGCTGGGAGGCGAGGAATATGGATTTCTTGTTCAGTTAGGCCTTAGGAGGTTGGGAGAGTTCCCCTTGGTCACAATACGAAAAATATAGAGGAGAAGGGAAAAGAAAAGAGAGGGAGGGAGGAGGATGGAGAGAAAAAGCGTGGAGTGTGCAGAGAGAGACGAACAGCGATTAAAAATAATTGGTGAAAGTAATAAAGAATAAATAAGAAAAGGAAAAAGAAATAGCAAATGGAAATTGGTCAGAGGGTGAAAACACTCACTACTGTATAAAAGCCTTCTAATCTGCGGGTCTAACCTGTAAGGCCTGCGCGCCGGTAGGGTATTATATCAATGGGGCATGATGAGGGAATAGATGCTTCGTTCCTGGTATCATGGGACCTCCCAGGGGGGGAGGAGGGGTCCCCCAGTCGTGTGGGTGCATAAATGGGTGCATGAGTTGCCGGGGCGGGCTGGGCATGGGCCTGGGGTAGATATTATGGTCCAAAAACGAGGAGGGAGGGGGGAGGAGGGGAGGGACGGTCCCGGGGCCATGTGCCACAGGACCTCCCGCTACACGTTCTGTGCTTATCATCTGTTAAGACATCTTAGAATATGAGAATTCTTAGTATCTTATGATGGCCTGAGGTGTTGTATTTTTAGTGTTCGTCCGGGAGCATGCCCCTTGTGGTAGTCTTGGAGCCGCCATGACCCCGAGTTGTGTTAATCTGATTACTCTCTTCAGTGCGATTGTTATATGCCTGAGAGTTAGCTGTGCTGTTCTACAAGTATACCTATGTGTTACATTGTGGCAATCAGCATTTGATAAATGTGTTTTTAGTAGGTCCCCACTCCCCTATTGGGTGAGCAGCAGATGTGGTGAATGGGCATGTCACTTATCTGTCCCATGGTGAAGAGTAGATGTTCTAGAAGCGGGTCCGGATCTCCGGGGCAGCTGTCCTACTGTGGGTTTAGTGTTCAGCATGTTGATCTTCTGATGGTGGTTTCAGGGGGGAGCGGGATTTGTCTCTGCCCGTGTCTTGAGTGTGATCAATCACTGCTTGCAGGATGTGCTCCCGGGATTCCTGTGTCTTTGGGGACCGATCATATCCTCGGCCTCTTTTTTGCGAAGGGGGACGTTGAGTCTGGGGCCATGGAGTTGGCAGACTAAGAGCAGTTTCTGTATGCGGCGCTGGGGAGTCCGGACGGCCGGGGGCGGTGTCCATAGATTGCGGGGTCACACTATGTAGATAAGCGCTGAGGTCCTCGGGGTCAGTGAAGTCTCTGGATGTGCCGTGATGTGTGATCCACATACGTGCTGGTTCAAAAAGACCATACTTGATGTCTAGAGATCTCAGTTGCGGACGTAGGGCAAGAAATGCTCTTCTTCTGTCATTCGTTAACCTCGAGAAGTCTGCTGCCACTCTGATTTCGTGTCCATCCAGTGATATCGGTTGTCGTGCTTTAGCTGTTGAGATGACCTGGCGGGCTTGTTCATGGCACAGGAAACATGCGATGATAGGGCGCGGTTTATTTGCAGACGCTTTGTGTGAAGGACCAATTCTGTGCACCCTCTGAAATTCTGGAGGTGGTGAAAACTCTATGCCGAAGTGGTTGGTCAGCAGTGAGCTAAGAAAGGTTTTGATATCTGATCCTTCTTTTTGTTCCGGTATGCCGAAAAAGCGTACATTGTCTCTACGACTTCGGTCCTCCAGTTCAGTAAGTTTAGCTCTGAGCGACTTTAGTTCTTCTTCCTGATCAGGGGTTGTCGCTATATGGTCTTCTACTGCCGACAGGCGCTGATCTAGGTTATTTGCTGTTTCTCTGAAGCCTGCTATATCAGCGCGGATTGAGGAGGATGCTAAAGTTAAGTCTGTTATTTTTAAGTCCATTGCCTCCAGACGTCGTCCAACTGAGGCAATCTCTTGCAGTATACGGTCTGTGGCGTCTAGTGCGGGTTGATCTACCGGGGGAGATGTATGCCCCTGTGACGCCGTTTGTGCCGTCATAGCTTTGGGTTGAGCAATGGCTTCCGAGAATAGCAGTTGACGAGAATGTTTACTTGCGGTCTTGTCGTTGGGCATTGTTCTCAAGGGGTGGAAATCGATTAGGAGATATTATTTTAAGAGCTAGCACTTGTAGGTTCACAGAAAGTTTCCTCGATTTCCAAGGATGGGTCAGACCTTGGGGTGTAGGATCTGCTGTGGTCTGCTAAGCTTTAGAGCGTGATCTATAGAGGATTAGAATATGCTCAGTTTCTGATAGAGGTCCATTGATATAAAGCTGAAGAGAGATCAATGAATTTGAGTGTGATGCAGCGTGCAACAGGGGGGGGGTATCTTGTCTATGTTTTATTTTAGATCAGTCTCTTATTGTGGTACCCAGTATCATGGTTCTTGTTTTTGGGAGGGCAATTGGCTGTTTGGTTGGAGGATCGGGTTGCGTAGCTCGACACGTGTTGTTCTACTCTTCTTTCTTCTTCCTATTACAGCTTTCCTCCCCCTTCTTTGCTTCTTTATTGTTCCTTATGTGAGAAATCTTTGTCCCTCTGTTGCTCTTTGAGATCCTTTCTCTGTCTCCCTTTTGTCTTCCTTCTCCCTTTTCCTCTGCCTTCCCTCTGGGTGTCGTGGAGGTTCTTATTCTTTGCGCGCTAGATCATAAACAGGGGGGGGGGGAGTATGTCCTTTGTTTGCTGCTGGTGGTGTCGTTAGATAATGTTGTTTGATGGGTCTCACCGTCTCAGCGTGCGGTCTCCTTCAGGCACTATTTAGTCCTCGTGTGATATTGCTTCTTTTCCTTTCCGCCGTGGTCGTTGTGGTCGTTGTGGTCGTCCTCAGGCCTAGGTTCCTCAGTGGTCCATCCTCCTCGGGGTCCCCTCTCCCTCCATCCGCATGAGGGGGCAGTGCGGCGCTCCAGCACCCGGGGAGCCGAGGCGGAAGAGGGCCGATCCGGGCGCCTCCCTCGCGACGCGTCCCGGGCCCGTGTGGCACCGCACCTTAGTCCGCGGCTCCTCGGAGGCCGCATTTGCTCTCGCGTCTCCGGACGCGTCTGCCGTAGCTCGGGTCCCACAACTTCACCCCTCCGGAGGCCCCCTCCCTCCGCCAGCCGGGAGGCCACACTAGGGGTCAGGATCGCAGGGGGAAGACCCTCTGTTTGCCAGCTTGACCTGCCCGGCGCGCGGAGATCTTTTCTCAGGCAGCCATTTTCTTCGACGGCCAGACCACGCCCCGCAATACCAGAGTCTTGAAGGGCGTCTATGTGGCTGTTGAACGGTGCAGATTAGATTGTAGGATGGTGGATTGCTGCTGCAGCACTGGCACTCCAACCATTGGAGGAAGCTGTAGAGGGGCTCAGAGGCATTGTAGAGATTCTGTACCTTCGTTCCAGATCCATAATCTTTCTACCAAGAGGGCAAGAAATCAACACCATGGATTTATTTATTTATTTATTTATGTAGTTGTGTGGTAACACATACAAGACATATAGCTTCGGACAGCAAAAACATCTTTAAAGGCAGTGGTTGGCTTGTACTTTTCACCAATATCAGTACAGGCAGAAGGGGGCACACATACACACACTTGCTTCCACCCATCCAGTCATAAGCGCTCACATATACTCACACCCACACACCCACCCATTCACTAGTACACTCGCTCACACCAATCCGATCACAACTACACATACTACATCTACCATTCACAAACAGATAAACTTGTACACCCATCCATATGTCCGAAAATACATGAACATTCATACATATATGCTTGCACCCATACATTCAAAAAGCACTTACCTGGCCACTGTGGTGATGGCAGGACCAGCTGGTGGCAGGAGGGGGAAGAACAAAGACACCAGAAGGAGCTAGAGGCTTCGAAGAGGGGAGGGAAAAATAGAAGATCCTGCTGCCTTCTCTCATTGGCTAACCTTGCCATGGGTCAGCCAACAAGAGGAGACCTTCTTTACCTCCTCACAGAGCGAGGAGGGTCAGTGAGACTTGCTGACCCCCGCCATTCTTTGACAAGGCATTATTGATAGACAATTGCTCTGAACAATTCAGGTCTTAATCCTAAAGCGCCCATGGCTGACTCTCTTTGTGACGCTCCCTCTCATCATAAGCCTGGGGTGTGCCAGGCTAATGAGATCACTGCCCTCAGGGATGTAAAACCTTCAGCTGGGCAAAGGTTGGCTCAGGCTGTCAGGTGTATGCACATGCAAATCACTTGTTGACTGACCCTGACATAGTGAGTATCTGTCACGCTGACCTTTGCTCAGCCTGATGGACACTCATCATCCTTTGAATGATTAAGAGAGGCAGACCCACACCACCCATAATGGTAGGTCACCCTGGTCACAGAGAAAGGAAAGAGATTCAAATTGTGAAAGCAGGGCAAGGGTTACGAGGGGCTAAGGGGGGGGGGCAGTGATGATTGGGACCTCAGAGAGGTTGCAGGCAACCAAGGATCAGTAAACTGAGTGTGGATGTGCCAGAAATTTCTAAGTATAGATACAAAATGACCAAACTGTGGTCTGTAATTGAATACAAATGAGAAAGATGGCATTCAGATGCTAATGAGGAACATTGGGGAACAGTTTTCCTGCATAGATTTTCATTTCAAAAGATTTGTTTCCTGGACGTATCTGTGATCCAGCCAGAGACAGCGCGTAATTTGATCTGGTGGTTGCAGGTAGACCCGCCTGCTCTCATTTTTAGGGACAAGCACTTATTTTTCCTAATCAGATCTTGACCTAGATAAAGAAAAAGAGAAACACAAGAGAGGGCAAGGATGAGGAAGAGAAAAATGGAAAAATAGTTACAAAGGGAGAAACCAGGGTCCAAAAAGAAGCGGTAGTAGTCAGATAGAGAGGCAGGGAGTATCTGGTGGGGTTTGACAGATTCATGTGGTGGAAAACTTTGGGCCCTGGCACTTATTCTTTTACAAATTAAGCACTGGTCATAATGCAGAGTTCAGAAATTGGCCTTCACACCAAGAAGTGATCAAGATCATGCATGATGTACCAGGAAAGTCAAGGAATGAAAACTATAGTAGACTCCAAAATCACTGTTCTATCCTAAGGATTTGGAAGACCATGTATAGTTTTCTTCTTAAAAGTAGAGCATTGTTCTGTATAGCATGCTGAATTGCGTTTTTACATTTTACACTTCAGGAAAAGAAAGTTACCTTTGTTATCTTTAGAAATCTGACATTTTCTTGCATACTTGGATAACTCACACCTTTCAGTGTTGCCAATGTACCAACATATCTTCCAAGCAGTAGCAAAGGCAGTGCAAGGGACACCAAAGGGTAAACTGCACCTTGCGACCCCTCATTGACGTCCATATGAGCCCTGATTTCTCTGTTAATGGGTCAAAAGACTTCCATGAGAATCTGCCGACTGAAACGAAATCCAATCTTCAGCTGGCGTTTAGAGCGCTTTATAAAAAGGTAGTCGATGTGTTGTGAAGTGTCGTGTGACAGGAATTGGTTTTTCTTAGAAACTCCACAGCCTTGTTTGTGGTCAGTACTTAGAGATGTTACTAGATAGCTTGCACGTCTTCTTATCAACAAATCGGATTATTCTACTTTCACCAGCGTCAGACCAAAGAAATACTGTTTAAACCTTTATTTTAAAAATCTTATGTATTTTCTCTCAATCAGGAGGGCTCTTTGTGTCTGAGTCAAAGCATGCAGAGTGGTCTTTTTATTTAGTTTTTTTTATTGCATATAAGAAGCGATCAAACATAACAAACTGCGGTCAAACAGCAGGCATGGCATTTCACATAGTTTAATGTTGGGCAGCAGGCAGGGGCATCAAGAAACTGAAGGGGGCCCACCTACAAAGAACTTGGAGGACCCCCGCCGGACTCACTCAGGCAAGGTGCCGTGCTCGGGGGCCCCATGGAGCTCGGGTCCTCCCCTCCACCACTGCAGGGGCTGCGGTGGACTTTGTTACGCCAAAGGCAGCAGGCACAGTGAAATCGCAATACTTAATTCGAGCCTGCGGTTGCAGGTGGAGCTCATCGGCACTCATTTTTGGGGGCGTAACTTATTTTTTCTCAACATCCTCTGGTCCAGAGCAAGAGAGAGAAAAATACAAAAGTGCAGAGAAGGGGGAAGAGAAAGACGGAAAAACAGTGACAAAAAAAGAAAGCAGGGATAACAAAGAACCTGCAAATGTGAGATAACGAAGCGGGGAGTGCCCGGCGATGGAGTAAAGCGGTATTAAGTGGAATTAAGATTGCGCTGCCTTGGTATTTGCAACCCCGAATTTCGATAGAACCGGTGCGGGTTTCTGAGCAAAACTATGGGCCTTGCACTTAATTATTTTACAAATCAAGCACTAGCGATATGGTACAATGTGGCACCATGGGCGTCATTTAGGGGTCATCCTTTGCTACCCCTGGCACTGCCTATCTGACCCCTGGCCTCAGAAGTGGCGAATTCAGTGCCAGGAACACAGAGGCAGCTCGTCATCATGAACATCAGTACAATAAGATGGAATATGCCTTTCCATGTCACCTAAGGTAACTAAAAGTGCTTTTAAATGTATGTCGTGTGTGTGGTTGCTGGCGAGAGTGTGTGTATGTGAGAGGGAGTGTATGTAAGTGTGAATTTGAGTGTGTGTGAGTGCAAGTGAAGGTGAAAGGGCTCGTGAAGTCACTTCTGCTACCCCTGATATTTCGTTGAGTTGACATCCAAGTGTGGCATCTGGTTATAACATTTAGATCGGACGCTGAATGAGTAACTTCCACAGAAATGCTACTGCAGCCCAATTAACTACATCTATTTGGGTTGGCACCGATGCACACCATGTCATTGATATTCTGCACCTCCCTACTCCTATTGAATCTGTCTACTTTTTACTCCAAATTCTTGAAGACAGTTCACGGTCCCTATCAGTGTTTGTTAGGTAGGATTGCGTGGGGCCCTTCTGTGCTCATATTTGGACTGATTGACCTGGGACTCGCCCCAGGGGCATTGTCATGCGCCATTCTGGAAAGACTAGAGAAAATGCAACCCCACTATGGACATCTCTCAAGTATTTCATCCGGGTCTTTAAGGTGATAGGTTGGAGGCTCTGATCAATCATATGAGAAACTCCTTTAGAATTTGCCTGTTAGTATTCAGCAGGCCTGGTCAAAATTTAAATTACGCTGGAGTAAGGCATAATTTCATGTTACGTAAAAAATCGTACAATAACGCCATGATGCCAGTCTGCATATTTATGCAACATTCACAGCGAACTTTTGCAGCAAATGGTTCAATCTGTGGTAATTTGTGGTAAAAATGTATTGTGAATGCACAGGAACACCTGTTGTTCATGGCTGACGCAAGGATGCATTTCCAACTAAAGTATAGCACAAATGATAGATTCACATTTCACGTAATTATGAATAATTCTGCACAACTTTGTTGTAATTTCACATAATTATATAAAAGCAGATTACACAAATCTAGCAAACCACTAGTATTCAGCCACCATGAAGCATAGTCAGGCAAGGTGCAAGAATCCTTCTTCAAGGACACGATGACATCTGCCCCAGTCCAAAGTCGGTATGCCCAGACAGGCTCTATGTGTAAAGTGATAGAGTACAGTGCTTACTGTTCAGTGATATGTGCTCTGGTTTGGGACAGCAAAAGGGGCATTCATGACTCGTAAGCAATCATACTAGATGTTCCCCCTCATCTACTTTTCACTGCCGTACCCCTTTGTGTCCCTTCCTCTTTATCTAGAGCAATGAAGAGGGAGATTACTTGCCTAGGTTCTCTGATAGTTATTAGTCATGCTAGTGGTTCAAGCTAGGTGGGTTCCCGGGGAAAGGCTCGGTATACTGTTCCACAAGAGGATGGCAACCCACAAAAAAATTAATAGGTCCTAGGGGGTGCAGTGGGTACCAATAGTAGTTGCCTGTAGTAGAATAAATTGGCCTTCAATAAACGTATTCCCAGTTAGACCTACTCTCCGCAACTGTGCCATAGCTTTGGGTTCCAGTGTCTGAGGGTTCCCTAGTACAGGTAGATTAAGAAGTAGAGCATACTCATACCCACTTTCCCACACAGACCCATCTTTTGCGGGCTACCCCGTCTACATCAGTGGGTGTCTTTGAATCTGCTACGCATAGTTGTTTAATTAGAGTAGTAGGGCAGCACTATCAACCAAAGGCATGCAAGGTGGGCTTGGGCATGCAGATAATACAGTTCAAGGTCACCAACTGAGAATCCTCCTTGCTTATATTTGCGGTGTCCCATATAATCCGGGGTCTGTTTTCCTGTTCACACAAGACATGCCATCACTCCTACGGGGATATTCTGTGCATGGCCTGCACAGCCAATTCTATTTCCTTTATTGTAATGGGTGCACGTGGGTGTGGTCAGTAAAGGTCCTATAGCCTTTCCAAAGTGATGTTGTCAAAATACATCCAGAAATCTTAATCTATGATGCTTGACTGTGAGGTGTATAGTATAATATAGAATGTAGTGAATTCCTGTATTTATGTAAATTGGAAAGAAGACTGTCATTATTGTCTGATCTGTGTTTGAATGATGGGACTCCAATTAATGGAGTTCTTTTTCTAACCTTTGTAAGTGAACATGCAAGGTTTTCGAAACACCTGACTAGCTATACAAACTCCTCTTACAGCCACATTAAAAGCCTCCCATAATGTGCCTGAGCTGTGATCTGACCCAATATTTAACTTGAAGTAGTCTGGTATTGCCTCTCTTATTTCCCCTATAAACATCACTCTCACTGAGGCTCCTGTGGAAAACCTCCACATTTTTCTGGGATGCATAACCCTAACATAACCGGGGAATGATCAGACAATGTCCTGGCGATATTTTCAAAGGTTGTTAAATAGATACAGAGATCACTGGTAGAAAGTCAATAGTTTATCCTCCGTCACATGTTGTAAACTGTTAACTGCATTATGAACCTTTCTATGGACCTTGCAATGTGGGGATGGGGATGCAGCACAGGCACCCCTTCAATGGCCTTAGGCCCCACTTTGGGGGTGAGAGACAGTGTGTTGTACTGTTGCTGGACCATGCTACCTGTGACTGATGGCACTGAATGAGCATCCTTACCTGCAGAATATAATTCAAAATATAGATCTAATTCCAGCCTAAGTTCCTTAAAACATTTTAAATCCTAGCATATGGTGAGTTTAGAGGGTGGTTGCAATCATCATGGCCTGCTCTAGGAGAGTGCATTTGAGAGATGCTATTTTTGAGTGGCCTGGTAGCTGTTAGGTTTGGGTTTTGCTTGAGGAGATGTGCACATTGGCCAATTCAGACTATGACTGCATCAGACTGGTTTATACATTTGGATTGGTGACTGTGTGTTTGTATAACCATCATCATGGAACAGCGGAACAATGCTGGCACAGTCCTTTTCTATTTATGAAGTATGTATTGTCTGCTGGCTCACACAGGGATTTGTAAGGCCTGTTGTAAGCCTAGAGCTTCTTTCACTTTTCTACCAGCTTTGCACGAGCCCTTCAATGGATAATGCAGCCTCTTTTGCATGATCCTGGAAGTTTTTGCCCAATGACATGTTGTCCGCCACAAGTGTGAGAGGCACTTTCATCCCTACAATTAAAATTATGGACTTCCTTTCTGGTGACTGACATTCACTTGTGTGGCCATGCCTTTGCTTCTTGGCATGCTTTCTCTTTGTCATCACCATCATTATCATCCTCTTCTGTTTGAACATTGCCTTTGTACAAAAGAGGTGAAGGGTGTGAGAAGATGGAGTGAGTTGCTTGGGGTCTGTGAGTCTGCGCGACAGCTGCAGGTGCATGTGCTGTTGTCTGTTTAATGGTTTGTTCTCTCACAATTATTTGAATAATCTGCGACAGTGCTGTTTCTGAGACCGTATTGCTCAGCGACCTTCATCCATCTTGATTTCTCTCAGGATATGCTTGCATATTCCAAGGTTGTCACTAGTGGGGCATTCTTTAATGGTCCCAGCACTGTTTCTAAAAAGACGCCGTTCTAGTTTTCTTCTTTAAAACATTTATTCCCAGCAAGATATATGCATCTAACCCTGGCAGATCACGGTCAGCAACTGTCTCCGCCTCACAATCTATCCATAACATTCTAATTCCATGTCTTGTTACTAAGCAATCACTAAGACTTCCAGCATTCCATAACAACCAACTCCAATGGATTCTATATCCCCTTCTGTTAGAATCCTCTTCATAGGCCTTTTCACACTTAGTTCAAGTCTGCCATCAAGAATCCCTTCTACGCTTCTACATCCCAAGAGGGTATAGGTCTATCTCTTGCCGTTCAGGGTGGATCACAGAGTTCCATTTTGATGCCACACTACACTGTGCTTAAGCTGACTGGTTTCTCTGATAGGTACTTATGCATTCAATCTGTCTTTGGTAAGGACAGCTCAATGGTTCTCCCTGCTGCCTACGTTTTTTCTTCTTTCTGCTGAGGTGTTCACCTAGGCTAGCAGTTGAAATATGTTGCACTGCATGGTGTCAGCCTGGCTGTCAGATACACTCTGGTTGTTAGCTCTGCAGGTTATTGAGCTGTGATTGGTCTAGAATGCATCTTCATTAATCAAGGGCCCAGATCAGTGGTCTACTCCCATGTATTTCTTAAATGAAAGTCAACATGAGATGCCTAGATGTTAGCTTGGAGTTGACCGGTTCATTGCTGGAATCTTCCCGCACATCATTCCCTTTGCGAACTGCAGGTTCTCTGTTCCAACAAGACCTATATGGTGCCTATATTCATATGTTTGGTTTTCGTCAGGAATCTTCTTTGTGTTCAGGACCTCTCTTTAGGTTTGTTAGTACTCTGTATGTCCATCCTTGCGTGTTAGCTCTTTTAATGCGAATTCTATATGACAAGAGACTTTTTGAATCAATGCTCCTACATATGGCTACTTAATGGAGGGCCTACCCTTATGGTGTGCACTGCCTCCTAGACGTTTTCCACATTGCTGAACACCTGAAGACTCATTTTCATCCTCACCCTCTTGCTCCTGGAATCATTCTGTTTTCTCCATTTTCTTGACACCCACAGCTCACTCTGCTGCCTGTGGTTCATTTGCTGAGCCCTTCTGGCCAGGGGCTGGTGATGGCTTGGACATGTATGTATGTATGTGGTATTTATATAACAAAAAGGTTAGACCTGGCATCCTTGGTGTGGTTTTTCCCATAACATTTTGCCTTCAACCCCCCTGTTTTGGTGATTACTTTTTTGCTGGTTGTAGGACTCTGCACACTTTACCACTTCTAACCAGTGCATAGTATATGCTCCCACCTTAAAAAATACTAGAACTGGCTTATAGCCAATTGTCGTATTTAATTTATTTGTACCAGTGCATAGTATATGCTCCCGCCTTAAAACATACTAGAACTGGCTTATAGCCAAGTGTCGTATTTAATTTATTTGTAAGTCCCCAGTAAAGTGGCACTACCCGTGCCGACGGCCTGTAAATTCAATGCTACTAGTGGGGTTACTAAGCACAAGTGGGGTTGGGCTCGTTTTGGGAACAGCAAGGTTAAGCCGCAGAAACTCATACAGCAAAAAGATGCTAATGCTGACCGAGCATTCACAAATATATTATTTTATATGCAAGACCACATGACTTAATCGGAGGGATTAACATGTATTTTACAACATACTTCATTCTGTGCTCGGAAACTACATTGTTCTAAACAGAACAACCACAATCATGGCCATATTGACAAAGACTTTGCTAGCCCATAGAACTTAAAACATAAATGACATTGTGGACATTGCACAGTTTTTGGCACGTGAACAAACATGTCTCAGTTCTGAGATTCAAAGCCCAATAGGGGCTTTCATTTAGATCATTTAGCAACCCCTGACCAATGGGGTAACACCAGAAGGAGCAACACAAAGCAAAGTTCAAAGAAGAGCAAGCATCAGGGATAATATCTGTATTAAATTTCAGTTCAATATTCTGTGTGCGCCCATCCAGCCGTTAATTAGTGCTCTTTGGTGTGGGAAGTCAACGTGTTTCAAACCCTACAACAGTTCAAGGGTTCTCATCAGGACACAGAACTGAGCTGCCCTCTTGCCTGGATGAAAAGGACTGGACCTGCATCTGTTGAACCCAGGACCCCAAAGTGACTCCAAGAGCTAGTTGGCTGACTTCCTGACTACAACCTTCAGGACAGAAGGCTCCAACAATCTTGAGTACATCACCTAGACTCTGCCATCTGTGAGTCCTACCATGCCAAGTGGTGCCACCGGAGTACTGGACCCTTGGAAGTAGACCTAAAGATGCTCTGCATCCCATCTGTGGACCCAGCAGAACCAACACATCCCCTCTGTTGCGCAGTGCAAACCTGAGTAGGTCCAACGCACTGCCTCTGCTGTGACGGTTCTCTCAGTGCAAGGACTTCGCATCAACCTCACAGCCTGCATCGGATCCGCCGCTGTGAGAAGCTTCAGTGACGTAGGTCCCTACATCTCAAATCTCTCATCGAAGACAGCCTTGACGATGATGCAGGTTTTCGCAGTGCAGCCTCACAGCTCTTTGGAACTTATGCATCGTATCGACTGCACAATGCGTCCTCAATGTCAGACTTCACGTCATAAGCCCTCGTTGAAAGAATCCTGTTCAACGACACATGTCCTCATATTACAGCTGCACAGCTTCTCAGAACCGATGCATCACATTGGCTGTGCAACACATCCTTGACGCGGAACTTTGCAATGCTCCACAACCAGGATTTAAGGTACTCTTGTTCAGTGGGCCTAACATTTGACATTGTCCCTGTCTGGCTTAACCAGCTGTCCACAGTTGGAGCTTTGCGCTTTTGGAGCAATTGTCACTGACATTTTTAAACTTGCTTATCGCCAGTTTGCCTGATTGGAATTTTGTTGTGTTGGTCTTGTTTTGTTTATTAAAATGTACTCTAGTTCTAAATTGACATCTGAGTTTTCTTGTGTTGTGTTTTCACTTTACTACTGTTTGAAGTGCTGCATAAATACTTTACCCATTGCCCCTAAGTTGAACCTGACTGCTCTGTGCTAAGCTACCAGAGAGTTAGCTATAAGTTAATTTGGGATTTGCTTGTGGCTCACCCTGACAAGGATTGTGGTTGCTGCTTGAGTAGGGTTTCACTCCCCTCAACCAGTAACCCAATTTCTTACAACAAATCTATACAAAGGGTAGCAGAGTGCAGTACATTATCAAAGGCAAAAGATGCACTCAACAACTGGTTGGAGGAAGAGATGAGTTTTAAGAGGAGAGGTGGAATGTTACTGCATTATGATGTTCTTTAAAGAGGTTTGTCTTCAGCTCTTTCCTAAACTGTGGCAGGGTTGGGGTGGTCCTGATAGATAGGGAAGGCAATGCTGTTGCAGATACGGAGTGCATAGGTGAAGAAAAACAGTTAACCTTCTACAGATATCGAAAATGTACTCTATGAAGGAGAAAATTAGCTAAAAATGCACAATGGGCAAAAGTTGGTCCCAAGCATTATTATTATTTTGTTTGTATAATCTTTATTCACAAAGAACAAACCAAAACCAGACCAAAATCAAATAACGTTTTTTAAGAAGCATAATAGTAGGTACAAACCAGAAAACTAAGCACACTAAGGAAAATAATGGTGCAGACTAAAGGTCAAGGAAGTACAGAAATCTGGACACAATGTGGAACAATAAAAATGTGGTCCAGTCAGTGAGCTAGTTTACCGTACAACATAATGTGAAGGAGAAATAGAGGAAAGAAACATAAGTGATAATTCTACTTACAGTTCGAAGAAGGCGATGGTTAGGATGTACTCAGCATGCTTGGAAATCATCTAAGAAATAGCAAGAGAGTGTCACCCATGAGCAGTGCGGTCAGGGGTGCGAGGCCCCCCAGCTAGTGTAGGCATAGGAAGACATCCCAAATGTCCTGAAAGAGTTTTGCCTGGTCATTCAACATTTAGATCAAGTGTTCATATGCGGCAGTCATCACCATACAGTCCATCCAGGCCTGGATAGTGAAAGCTATGGATTTTACCCAATTCCAGAGAACACAAATCTGCTCTGCTGCCGAAGCAGTGTCCATTCATTGTTTCTCAAGTCTGGTTGGGGCAGGGATGCCTTGAGTATCGTGCAGTATTGCAAGAGCTGCTGATGGGGCAGAGTTGAACTCACAAGTATCCGGGAGAGACTGTGATAGAGCGGTCCGTAGTAATAATTTTACCTGTGTTCGGACGCTCTTTAGGCCGATGAATCTTTTGACTAAGTGGGAACTCTCTGTACTCTTAATCGATCGATTGCATCAAATCAATAATCAATAACGAACATAGGCAATACCTCGATCAACATAACACTTTGACAATTAATCCAGAATACATTTCGGCGAACCCTGACCTTTCAGTCAGGAATAACCACATCAGTTTATTCAAAGTTAGTGAATTTATTTCCCTATATTAACAAAGCTAGCACAATATAAATGTGTCTCAACACCAAATGATAAACATATATGAACATTAATAGCTGTCCATAGCGGCGAAACAGGTGCAATCTATGTAGCATTTGAATCACAAGGCATTCGATAATAGCAATGCAAATCACTAGTACGATAATCTGTAATGAACTAATTGCATACATTTAGTCAGCATAACAAGATCTCAAATTGCATCGTGCGACATATGGAATCCTCGTCTAACCTCAAATTAGCATCGGCATGTGGGACTTCATGCAAAAACAATTTAGCAACATTAATTTAGAAAAACTCCTAACTAGGGATCTTATAAAAAATCAGCAGTTGGTTACCTAAAAGAAACACAATGCAATTGTACAATTTCCTTTCATATTTACCAATTACGATCAGCATACAAGGAAGTCTTCATCTCACAGGTACCGTTCTTCGGTCATCATGGGTACCGTTTCGATCAGCATAGGACGGGACAAAGGGGCAGGGTGGATGGGGCAATTGCCTCACGGCGGCAAGGTAAAACTACTACTTCATGCAAAGGGACAAATCAAAGTTAAAGTCTCTAGGGCAAGAATCGTTAAAGTCTCTTTCTCTCGATTAGAGAAAGCATCAAAGTCTCTCAAAATGGCGTCGCAGCAAAGTGGGCCATAATAGCTACGAAGTCTACAAAATGGCGGGATGTCCAATAATGGAGAGCGCAATGGCAATCATAGCGCGTAATGGCTGTAATGGCAATAATGGCTACCTTCTTCTCGTGCACCTGGGTTTTATAGACAACAGTTCAAATCCAGTAGGGTCTTCCATTGGAGGGTTCATAGGTTAGCTTCAAATTGTCCAATCAAAATCGACAGTTCTCAAGCTTTTACTTAAGCATACATTATCCTTGGAGATGGGTACGCAAGTTGCAACATTTTATGCCAATTAGCTTACTTTCAGAGCTTCCATTGTCCGCACCTGCAAATCGACCTTGGAGTAAAGAGAAAATATGCCAGGCTGGCACGAAACCTTAAGATAAGCATGTGAACGGTTTCTGTGGAAAAGTACAGCTTCTAGCGAAAATACACGTTTATTAGCACAGTGGAAAAATACGAGCATCTAAACCGTGAGACCAGGCCACTAGGCCAAAGCCTCCGCTAAAGTCATGCTAAGCTAAAGCATTTCAAACAAGCAAATCATAGCACACGTTTACGATTATGTCGGATTAGTGCAGTTCTAATACACCACGTTATATAAAGCACGCTTATAAATGTTGGCAAACTACTCTGAGGGCACATTTTGTCCCCGTACAATCTTTATTAGTTCGGTTAAAGTCACACATGATTATTTCACACTACGTTTACGCGTTAATAAATGTAAAACCTTCATTTTCTGCTTCATCAATCCCTCCTCTGATGACTACTAGTCATCACACCAAATCATGCCCACAAATTTTATTTCATTAAAATTCTGTCAGTTCTCTTTTCCTTTTAATTCCCCTAGTTTGCGCTTTGTATTCTTCTGCCATTCTTTTCATAATTTTCTCTTCTTTTCTTCTCTTAATTCTTTCCATAATCATTATTATTCCCCTTTTTATTCCCCAGATTCCAAATATGCAAATTATTACTATTAAAATTCCCTCTATTATTTTTAGCAATATTCCATTCCAAATTCCCCCAATCCAATGTCCCACTGAAGCAAGTCCTTTTCCAACCTTCTCCCACACTCCTGGTTCTTTCAGTTCCTTCAAATCTGCACTTTCTTTTGTTAGATTAGCAAGCATAGTTTTAATTTTCACACTATTGTCTGGAATATAAGTACAACAGTGGCGCGCACCAAGCATTTTGCAAACGCCACCATCCTTTGCTAAAAGAATGTCTAAAGCAAGCCTATTTTGAAGAGTCATAGCTCTTTCCGCTGCAAGTTCAGCATCTATCAGGATTATAGCACCTGAAAACTTCGTCAACATGTTATCCAGTATAGTAGACAACTTTCTTATTTTGATGGAATTCAGCACAACTCCCAACGAAGGAATCATGGCTCCAAATATATCTCCTACCACAGCAGCTGCGGTCTCTCTTTTCTGGATACGATGGGATCCAGATGTCTTTTGAATCATCGATAGGTCATCCAGTTGATAAACCTTTGGGAACACTATACCCAAATAACATCTCCCCCACCACCCCTTTGGAAGACGATAATAGGCATTATACCCTCAAATGTAATATACACCTGGAATGACAGGGTCAAGTCCGTTCATCATGAATGTCCATTTGGCCTTAAAGATAAACGTATGTTTACACTCACTTGCTCCTACAAAAATATTGTCATAATAGGATTCTCCTCGATATATACAAAATTTCCCTACATGCCAAGCATCTAAAGCTATTTTCCCTTGTGTCTTTATTGCAGCAAAATCATAATTATCTACTGAAGTCCTCTTATGTAACTCCTTTTCTAATTTCGCCTTCATTTGTGCTCTTCTATCATCTGTGCGATCTAAAAAGCTTATTTCTACTGCAGAGAGCGAGCAGGTAAGGTTTTCCCTATGAGCGTGAGCCGTTTCAAAAGGTTGCATTGGCTCGAAAAATTCCCTCATTATTTTAGCATCCCAATCTTTAGCAATCTGGCTTAGCTGCGCTATTATAGGAACATATGCAAAGGTAACATCATAATTGGAATAAAAATACTGTATGTTAGTTTGACCATAAAACCTAGACATTACTATACTACATGTAATCCCGTATGTAAGAGGCATGTGGTGATAAGTCACCCCTTCCTTTACTGATGTCGGTATCTGTGTACACACATAACAATCTTTTGCATCCATAGTCTCAACATATTCTGTTAGCAAGCGATAGAAAACGTTATACGAAAGCTCCTTCCTATCATGCAAGAGCCTCTCATCTATTTCTAATCTTTTCAATGCGGTTAGTTCGGTGACAGTAACAGGAGCAAAAGTAGAAGCCTCAATATTCTCATTCTCACCCTTTCCATGCATTCCAAGCACAATTGCCATTATTATTAGTACACATGTGATTACCAAGCCTATACACACATATTTACAATATTTCTTTCTATTGTTTTGCGTCATGATCTATATAGAATCAGAGAGCTAGAAGCACCTGTAAAAGAAACTATTTAGCAATTCAGTTACAAAGCTGAGCGAGCGCAATGTTCACACCGTCTTCTTCAAGAGGCCAGTCACTTATCGGTTAGCAGCATTTGTCTCAATTCGGCAATAACTCAGTCTTTATCGATTTAGCAAATGTCTCATCCGGTTTAACAATGTCTCAGCTAGTTGTTTGTTTCACGTTAGATTGTAGCAAGCAATATCATTTATTGCCCTTTCAATCAACAGAGTCCATAAAACTTTTCTTTTCTATTGGTATCTCTTCTTCTTCTTCGTTCTCGATGCTTAGAGATACAAACTCGTTAGTCCAATCGTCATTGACTGCATATGCCCATTCAGGACCGGAATACCTCCTGTTTGGTATCCTTTTCCTTTTCAATTTTGCTTCCCTTTTCGATTCTGCTTCGCTGGTACTTTCCTCTTTTGTCGAGTCCTTTTCTTCACTCGAGGATTGTTCCACAACAGTCACTTCCTTTCTTTTCTCTTTCACTTTTGGCCTTTCTCCCTCGTCCAAACTTTCTTTAGTCCTTTGTTTTATTGGTGATATACTTAGTCTCCTCTTTGCACCGTGTCCATTTGATGGACCTGCGATCTTTTCTGAGGAATCTTGAACCTTTTCGTTCAGTTCTGACTTGTCCCCTCCTTCTGGGGAATCAATCACGTTCTCTTTTTCTTTTCCTGTATCGTCTGCTTCTGGGAAAGCCCTCCTCTGATCAGGCTCTCCTGCTTTTTCACCTTTTTCGAGCCCTTCGTCACCGTTACTTTCGTCAGGCTCTTTATCACTTTCAGCTGCTTCGTTGCTGTCTGAACTCTCTCCTTGGTCTCCCCCAAGCAAGTTGGTTTCTTCGTCCTCAGAGAATATCTCTTTCTCTTCCGTTCCTGCCTGTTCGCCTTCAGTTCTGTTTTGCTCTGTCTCAGCACTCAGCACTGTTTTGCCAGACACTGGCAGTTTCAGCGCTTCAACTTCCTCCTCTGTGGGACACAACACTTTCTTTGTGTGACTGGCGTGAATCCAGTTGGGAACCCCCGCACACTTCACAGCGGTAGTTGTCGTCAGGATCACTTGGAAAGGGCCTTTCCAACGGGGTTCCAGACACGACTTTCTCACGTGCTTCTTTACCACGACCCAGTCACCTGCTTTCAGTGCGTGTCCTGGACCTTGGATCGGTGGCAAGGTGGTCGCTTCCACCTGGTGAGAGAAAGAGCGAACCACGTCAGCCAGACCCTTGCAGTAGTCTAACACCATATCATCTGTAATATTCAAAAGCGCATTTGCGGGAACTGCAGGAAGTCTCATAGCCCTGCCCATGAGAATTTCATGCGGAGACAATCCAGTCTTTCTATCAGGGGTGTTTCTCATTGACATTAGCACTAAGGGCAATGCGTCAGGCCATTTCAAATTTGTCGATGCACATATTTTCGCCGTCCTTGATTTCAGTGTACCATTAATCTGCTCCACCAGTCCTGAGGCTTCAGGGCGATAGCTACAGTGCAGCTTTTGCTCAATGTTCAGCGCTTCGCAAAGTAACTTTATCACCTCGTTATTGAAGTGACTTCCCCTATCTGATTCTAAAGAGATCGGGAATCCGAAACGTGGTATTAACTCCCTCAACAATAGCTTCGCAACTGTAAGGCTGTCATTTCTACGTGTGGGGTATGCCTCAATCCAGTGACTAAAAATGCACACAATCACCAACACATATTTCAGACCCCCATGCACAGGCATCTCAATGAAGTCCATCTGCATACGACTAAAAGGCCCGCTTGCCCTACCAATGTGGCTCGCGTTCACAACTGTTCCCTTTCCTGGGTTCATCTGCTGGCAAGTGACACATCGATGGCAAACTGCTTCTGCAGCTTGACGAAATCTGGGGTTAAACCAATCAGTTTTGAACAATCTTATCATGGCATCTCTCCCTATGTGAGCTTGCCCATGATAGAACCGCGCAAGCTGTGATAAGAGACTGTTTGGCAAAACAAATTTTCCCTCATGTGAAACCCATAACTCGTCTTGTCTCTTTATACATTGTGATTTAATCCAGGAATCTCTCTCATCTTCCCTGACGTTATTCTGCAGTGCTTTTAGTTCATCTATTGTATCTACGACCTTCAAGGCAAATGCTTCAGCTGGTTCGAGTTCTGGCTCACTTATCGTATTCCAATCATCCCTGAGTAATATACAGTTCAAGGCACAAAATCTTGCGACTTGATCGGCATATGCATTTCCCAGAGAAACATAGTCCTGTCCTTTCGTGTGAGCACTACACTTTACCACTGCAACTTCAGCTGGCACTTGAATGGCGTGTAACAATTCCCTTATCCTTTCCCCGTTCTTCACTGGGTATCCTGAAGAAGTCAGGAAACCTCTCTGTGACCATAGTTGTCCAAAATCATGCACAATCCCAAACCCGTATTGACTATCAGTGTAAATGGTGACTTTCATCAATGCAGACAGTTGACATGCTCTGATAAGGGCTACAAGTTCTGCTACTTGTGCAGAATAGACTCCTTGAAGCCATCCCGCTTCCAAGACCCCTGTGACAGTACATACAGCATATCCTGCTTTCAAAATCCCCATCCCGTCTCTTAGACATGAACCATCAACAAAAAGAATTTGGTCATTTTCATCAAGCTTAGTATCCTTAATGTCCGGTCTAGGCTTTGTGCAAAATTCAGTCACCTGAAGGCAGTCATGCTCGACGTCTTCAGCGTTCTCAATTTCAGCATTTTCTCCAGGAAGCAAGGTTGCTGGATTCAACGTAGTGCACCTTTTCAGCTGCACATTCGGTGAGCCCAAAATTATCGTTTCATACCTTGTGAGTCTTGCTCCAGTCATGTGCTGCGTTCGGGAGCGGGTCAAAAGTATCTCGACTGAGTGAGGGACCATGACTGTTACTGGGTGTCCCATCACTATTCCTTCACTCTGAGTGAGGCTGATACCAACTGCTGCTACGGCGCGCAAACACCCTGGGAGTGCTGCTGCGACCGGATCCAAAGTAGCTGAAAAATACGCTACTGGTCTGTTTACGCCACCATGGGCTTGGGTCAAGACAGACAAAGAACATGCATCACGTTCATGACAAAACAATGTGAAAGG
This sequence comes from Pleurodeles waltl, assembly GCF_031143425.1. NCBI lineage: Eukaryota > Metazoa > Chordata > Amphibia > Caudata > Salamandridae > Pleurodeles > Pleurodeles waltl. Next base: position 1,009,129,010 of record NC_090439.1, on the reverse strand, counting down.
CTTTGTGTAATCAGGCATACCTAAAGCTGGAGCCCTGCACATGCAATCTTTCAGTTCAACAAAAGCATCCATCTCATCTCCTTTCAGCTCAATTTCATCCAATGCATCCTTCTGGGTCAGTTTCAGTAGAGGCTTTGCTAGAGTCGAGAAGTTGGGAATCCACTGGCGACAATAACCCACCATTCCCAAAAACTTCCTCAACTCCTTCCTTGTCTTTGGTGGACTCATTTGGAGTATACTCGTTATTCTTTCCTTCATTATTCTCCTTGACCCTTTCTCTATCTGGTGACCCAAGTATTTCACTTTCTTCTGACAGAACTGTAATTTGGAAGGAGACACCTTGTGTCCATTCCTTCCCAAATGGTTCAACAGAGCAATGGTATCGGCTGTGCAGCCACTTTCTGTCTTTGATGCAACCAGTAAGTCATCAATGTACTGTACTAGGGTTGACTCGAATGGCAATTTTAATCCTTCCAGGTCTTTCTTTAGAATCTGATTGAATATTGACAGTGACTCAGAAAACCCTTGAGGAATTCGACACCAACTGTACACTCTGTCTAGGAATTTAAAACAAAAGAGGAATTGGCTGTCCTCATGAAGAGGCACCGAGAAGAACGCTTGTGACAAATCGATGACTGAGAACCACTCGGCATCGCAAGGGACCTGGAACATTATCACAGCTGGATTCGGTACTACTGGGCAGCATTTGACTATGATGTCATTTATTTTCCTCAAGTCCTGCACGAGTCGGACCTTTCCACTCGGCTTTATTAGTCCCATTATTGGCGAATTACATGGACTGCTTAACACTTCTTTCAGTACCCCCGTTTTACAAATTCGTCAATAAGTTGAGCAACTTTCATGAGGGTATCTTGTGGCATGTGGTATTGTGGGGTCTGGGGAAAGATTGCATTAGGCTTTACAGTCACTTTCACTGGTTCCACTCCTTTCATCAATCCCACCTCTTTCCCTGTCATATCCCACACTTCCTTTCCGACTGTTTCCCGTAATTCAGCTGGAATATCTTCTTCAGTTATCATCGGGAAAAGACAAATCAGAGGATACTCTTCATCTACAGTTTCCATCTCATCCCCCTCTACACTGTCCTCTTCTTCCCCATCACTGCTCGTCTGTATTGTTATTCCTTCGTTCGAACACATGATCGAACAACCCAATTTGCACAATAGGTCTCTCCCTAATAGTGCTATCGGGCTTGAGTCACATACCACAAACTGATGTACCCCTTGATTGTTACCGATGCTGACTGGTACCGGATCTGTAATTGGGTTCGTCAGATGTCTGTTTGCTACTCCCACCACTTGAACTGTCCTCCCTGAGAGTGGCAAATTTGGTACTTCACTGCTCTTAACAGTTGAACGTGTGGCTCCCGTGTCAACCAAGAATGAGACACGATGACCCATTACTCTTCCCTCTACGTACGGACCCTTTTGATCAACTTCCAAGGATGCTGCAAGCACACAATCTCCTTCTTCTTCTGAGCTTTCACTCTCCCATACATTGTTTATTCCACTCTCACTGTGTAGTGGGAACTGTTGTACGGTGCCATTTGTACTCATTACCTGACCCGAGACCTGTGGAGGAACCATCACTTGCTGCTGACTCATTGGTGCCAAGGGTATTTGCATTTGCTGATTAGGTACCATAGGTAACTGCTGTTGCATTGGCTGCATTTGCGTCATCTGCATACGGGGCATCTGCATCTGCTGCGGCTTCATAGGTTGAAATCCCTGCAACTGATTTACAGTCTGAAAATTTGGGTTTGGACCTCTCATTTTCGGTCCTTTCATTGTCTGAAATGCATTGACATCATTGTTTTGCTGACCAACACCTACACCTACACCTGCACCTGCACCTTCGTGCACCACCATCGGGCACTCGCGTTTCCAATGACCTACAATTCCGCACACGTGACACGGCATCACCTTCTTCATCGCCTGCACACCCGTCACAACAGTGTTCAAATCCGGACCATTATTCACAAAACCTCCTCTACCTCTGCCTCTCGCCTGTGGCTGAAACGCCATGTTTCCTTGCAACTGCGGCTGCTGTTGCGGTACCTGCTGTTGGAACCCTTGCATCCCTTGCAAACCTTGCAAACCTGTCTGAGCAGCCTTAAGCTGCATCATCATCACCTTCTCTTTCAGCTTTTTCTGTTTCACTTCAATCTCGTCGCTACAGTATTTCGCATAATTCAACACCTCGTCAATCGGTTTCGACTGCCAGCAAATCAAATGCGACTTTATCATCTGACTTATCTCTGGTCTCAACCCTTCCACAAATCTGAAGACAAAATGGAGCATGTCCTTCGCCTCTATTGTTTCCGTCCCACTGTAGTTCTTAAACGCCTTCAACAACCTCTCATAGTAACTATGAATCGATTCTTTAGTCTCTTGGGCGGTTCGATCAATCTTCTGCCAATCCACATTTTTCGCGGGTACCTTAGTCTTCAAATGCTCAATCACCTTATAGTACAAGCTCATCACCATAGGTGATGGTGCACCCGTCTCCCTGTCTCTCTCTGGTTCACTTGTCGGCCAACCTACCGCTCTTTTGCAATCCTCCCACAAATCTGCCGGAACCACAATCTCAAAGAGAGTATTCAGGTCTTCCCAGAGACATTTTGCAAGCTTCACAAACCTGTCAGTCTGCTGATACCATTCAATCGGTTTCTCCCTCAGTTTGGGAAAATCATCCGTAAAAGACTGAATGTCACTTCTGTGCCACGGTACATGTATTAATTTTCCCCCTGCTGTCTCCCTCATTGGTAACATGGTTACCGACCCGGTGCTTTGTGGTCTTTTCTCATTATGCTCTGTAGCACTGTCCCTCCTCTTTTCCTTCCTCTTTACCCACCTGCTTTCCCACTTGTCTAGACACCTCCACACTTGGGCACTCTGCAGCAATTCTCTAAGGTGTGTCTTCATGCCTGCTGACCTCATGTGTTCAAAATCTGTGGTCCCAAAATCCAACCTGTAGCTTCTGCTCAAGTGTTTCATCTTGTCTATGTCAACCCCGTTTCTGTCAGCTGCTTCCTGCAAGCTCTTATGTACCTTGTTCACTTCCTTCGTAATCCTGGGACATAGATACCTCAGCTCCTCTTCCGTGTAGGACTCTAACCTATTCACACCCATAGTCCCTTCCACCAATTCTTGTGCTTCCATGTTCAACCTGACCCTATTCATATAGTCTTCTCCTTTCCCACTGGCTGAACTTTGTGTGGAATTTAGACTGTTGAACCATTGTGTCAGCTGTTGCGCATTCACCCCCATCAGCGTAGCGTTCACATCGACTGCCATTGATGGTTGCGGCAACTTTTCAGTGTTCGATGTTAGAGGTATTATCAGTGGGGGGCTCGACCTCACCAGTGTTGACTGAGCACATATGGGACTAAACTCCATCAAGGATCCGGGTCCATTTGGCTGAGTTGCTATAGGAGTTATCCCTGGGGTGTTTTCTATGTACCTTCTTTCTGTCCCGTTCTGCAGCATTGATCCCTGACCGCTCATACCTAACTGAGGCTGACTATACAAAGGTACTGGTGGACCTACAGTAATGGGTAGCGATATCGCATCTGGGTTTTGTCCGTTTCCCATGTTCTGAGGCATGTTCATTCCCACACCATGGGTCATCATTGCCGGCATGCCCATCTGGCTTCCCGTCATCTGAGTATGTGCGTTTCCCCCTTGTATCTGCTTTTGAGGCATCAAAAACTGGGTTGATTCGGCTTGTGACAATGTCTGGTTGTGACCATTCTGTACTCCCCTTACGGTTGGATCTAGAATCATTCCTGCACTGTTATCACTGTTGTAGTACCCTGGCATCTGCGGCTGATAATTTTCTGCTGGTTTCAACACGGGCACATCTGGATATATTCTCCTAACCTGCGGTATCTGCGGGGTGAACAGTAGACTCGGGTCCTTAGATCCCGATGATGCTCCTGAACTCTGGGTTTCGCTGTTCTGTACCGATGCCGGAGGGGCAGAACTGGTACTTGGACCTTGTCCATTCTCCGCATAAGGTGGTGGACGGTCGTTCAGCAATTGCATTATTAACTCCTCATCCTCTAACTCCTCTTCCCTTCTCAACTTTTCCTCATCCTCTCTATCCTTGGAACACTTCCTGTCCGTCTTACAGGTAGCTTTCTTACCTGTCTCCTCTTCTTCCTTAGTAATTGCGGGAAACAGTTTTATCCCCTGCAATACATCCGACCTCCACACCTTCTGTGCATTATCCCACCTAGCGTCCGCTAGTGTCTTTTCTACCTTCCTCATCCTGGTCTCGAACTTCTTCTGCTGTTGCTGTCTAGCCATTAGTTCCCAAATTGCTAGAGCCTCAAACTGGGCTGGCCTTGGAGGCACCTTCATGTCATACATCGTGAATCTCAAATTCTCTAGGATCCTTATATTGAATGTCCCATGTATCGGGAATGCTACGCTCCCATGTTTCTCTGTCAACTTGTGCCATTGCTTTAGCCAAAGGCACGGAGCTACCCCCTTCTCTTCCATTACAATGTAAGCTGGTGTACCTTCGGGCGGCGTCTCCTCTCCTACGCTCGCTTTAATGTAAGACTCCCCCTTCATCGCACTCCTAAATGCTTTAAAGAATTTCATTTTCTCGTCCTTTTATTTCACAAAGTTTGTAATCAATAGGTGACTTTAATTCCCGGAATACTCTTCACCTGCCTTTCCCCTTCCAATCGGACCCCACGGACTGCGTCCAATCCGTGCGCGACCCCTCTCTGCAACCAACCTATCCCAGCGCGGCTCCTAGTGACGTCACACTCACACACACTGCGGCTGACAAAGCCTCGCGGCTAGTCCTCCTTCACTCACCTCCTCCCGTAACAACTTCTTGCATGTATCGCGAGCTACCAAAAAATAAAACAGATCTGTCGGTTTACTACAGGAAGGGTAACACAATCGCTTCAGGACCTTAGGGACCTTTCACTAGCCTCGGCCGCTATTCCGTCTTTCTCGGTCCCCACGTTCGCAAGCAAATCTGACCCGCAGACCTACTCTCAACTTGTCCGTGATCTATTCTAGTGCACTTAGAATTTTGTCAAAGCCCGAAGTCGAAGTTTCTTTCACTCCCTAACACACGTACCGACCCGTTGACCACGCCCGATCAACCTACTAAACCGCCCAGACCACAACATAGATCAACATACTCCGGAGTCTCTTGACCTCGCAGGGCCCGTCTCAACAACAACAACCACGTGGACCTTTTTATGCACAAAGCGCCACACGCACATGAAGTTCGACGACTTCCCTACTCTCACACTCGGAGTCGCACCTCCGCTATTTCTATGAAGTTCGACGACTTCACTACTTCTACACTCGGAGTCGCACCTCCGCTATCCTCTAAAAAGAAAAAATTCCTCGCAACCTCCTCACACAATCTGCGGCAATAAGCTGTGCAAGCGCAAAACCCTAACTTCACTCATACCATCACTAGTACCGCCAATGCTGATTCCACACCTCCATTTTCTCCATTCGCAAGCTCCGAGATCCCGGGAATGTCGCGGTGGACCTAGCCCATCATCATTCTGTCAATCTGTTTTACCCAAGAAAAATCTAACTCAACTTGTCAAGTGGGGTCTTAAAATGCGTAACCGTTAATTCAACACCATGTACTTTAAGAGTACGGGGTCCCAAAAGACGAAACCGTCCTCTGCTACCATCTACTGATAGAGCGGTCCGTAGTAATAATTTTACCTGTGTTCGGACGCTCTTTAGGCCGATGAATCTTTTGACTAAGTGGGAACTCTCTGTACTCTTAATCGATCGATTGCATCAAATCAATAATCAATAACGAACATAGGCAATACCTCGATCAACATAACACTTTGACAATTAATCCAGAATACATTTCGGCGAACCCTGACCTTTCAGTCAGGAATAACCACATCAGTTTATTCAAAGTTAGTGAATTTATTTCCCTATATTAACAAAGCTAGCACAATATAAATGTGTCTCAACACCAAATGATAAACATATATGAACATTAATAGCTGTCCATAGCGGCGAAACAGGTGCAATCTATGTAGCATTTGAATCACAAGGCATTCGATAATAGCAATGCAAATCACTAGTACGATAATCTGTAATGAACTAATTGCATACATTTAGTCAGCATAACAAGATCTCAAATTGCATCGTGCGACATATGGAATCCTCGTCTAACCTCAAATTAGCATCGGCATGTGGGACTTCATGCAAAAACAATTTAGCAACATTAATTTAGAAAAACTCCTAACTAGGGATCTTATCAAAAATCAGCAGTTGGTTACCTAAAAGAAACACAATGCAATTGTACAATTTCCTTTCATATTTACCAATTACGATCAGCATACAAGGAAGTCTTCGTCTCACAGGTACCGTTCTTCGGTCATCATGGGTACCGTTTCGATCAGCATAGGACGGGACAAAGGGGCAGGGTGGACGGGGCAATTGCCTCACGGCGGCAAGGTAAAACTACTACTTCATGCAAAGGGACAAATCAAAGTAAAAGTCTCTAGGGCAAGAATCATTAAAGTCTCTTTCTCTCGATTAGAGAAAGCATCAAAGTCTCTCAAAATGGCGTCGCAGCAAAGTGGGCCATAATAGCTACGAAGTCTACAAAATGGCGGGATGTCCAATAATGGAGAGCGCAATGGCAATCATAGCGCGTAATGGCTGTAATGGCAATAATGGCTACCTTCTTCTCGTGCACCTGGGTTTTATAGACAACAGTTCAAATCCAGTAGGGTCTTCCATTGGAGGGTTCATAGGTTAGCTTCAAATTGTCCAATCAAAAACGACAGTTCTCAAGCTTTTACTTAAGCATACATTATCCTTGGAGATGGGTACGCAAGTTGCAACATTTTATGCTAATTAGCTTACTTTCAGAGCTTCCATTGTCCGCACCTGCAAATCGACCTTGGAGTAAAGAGAAAATATGCCAGGCTGGCACGAAACCTTAAGATAAGCATGTGAACGGTTTCTGTGGAAAAGTACAGCTTCTAGCGAAAATACACGTTTATTAGCACAGTGGAAAAATACGAGCATCTAAACCGTGAGACCAGGCCACTAGGCCAAAGCCTCCGCTAAAGTCATGCTAAGCTAAAGCATTTCAAACAAGCAAATCATAGCACACGTTTACGATTATGTCGGATTAGTGCAGTTCTAATACACCACGTTATATAAAGCACGCTTATAAATGTTGGCAAACTACTCTGAGGGCACATTTTGTCCCCGTACAATCTTTATTAGTTCGGTTAAAGTCACACATGATTATTTCACACTACGTTTACGCGTTAATAAATGTAAAACCTTCATTTTCTGCTTCATCAACTGCCATATCTGAGCATAGAAGGAAAGAAGTACAGGGTATGACCAGAGGACATGTAGAATGTCACTTTTCGACTGGGTGTCTTTCCCAGTTTCACCTTGAAGAGTTTGGCTGGAGTTCAGTGCCAGTGTTGGAGGATTTTTAAATAGTTACATTTCACCTCGACTATCCAAAGACCCCTGCTATGCTCTGACATGAGTAGCATCCAGTCAGCTGTCTTTTGCCAGAAGCAAAGAAGAAGTTGTTCCAGAGGATCAGAGAACAGTTTGGAAATGAGACGTTTGTAGAGTCAGTTTCTTACAGTGGCCCCAGCATACCAAGTAGGAAATTCGGATTCAGAAAAGGACATAGTACAGAGACCGCTCTAATTGTGGCCACTGAAGAGATCAGATTCACTCTGGACAAGCGGGGAAAAGCAGCACTGATTCTGCAGGATCTCTCAGTTGCGTTCGATTGACCATACTGTACTAATGAATACTCTCTCAGAGATGGGAGTTAAAGGTAAAGCTCTAGCTGTCCTGAAATCCTTTCTTAGTGAGAGAGAACAATCAGTGTCAGCCAGAAATTTTGTATCAGACCCCTTCTTCCTTCCTTGTGGTGGTCCCCAAGGGTCTTCACTAAGTCCTACCTCATTTAACGTATAATCCTCTGGCAGCGCTGATCACATCTTTTGGCTTCTCTCTCATTTCCTAGCAGACAACACTCAGATTGTCATTTCCTTAGTCAGAAATATTGAAAATACTAACTTCAGATTGAACAACTGCAGGCTGGCAATTAGTGAATGGATGAGCTCTAATTGCCTAAATTAAACTCAGAAAAAACAGAAGCCATTGCGTTTGGCAAGGACACTTCTTTGTGCACTTCTTTGTGGTCCCCCAGCTGGTGGCCTCAAGAACTAGTTAATCCCCCTGTGCCCGTAAAGATAGCTAAAGACCTGGGAGGGCAAATGGACCATAAAGTGACATATGGCAGCCAAGTTAAAGCAGTCACATCATTTGTATTCGTTACCATTAAAACAGTACAGACAATTCTCCCATATCTTCCTGTGACATTACAGAAAACAGCCTTGACTGCACTAGTCATTCCCAAACTAGATTACTGCTATGGCCTATTTCTAAATATTCAACAACAATTCCTCACCAAACTCCAAGTCCTTCAGAATACTGTAGCATGTTTGCTCATGGGTATTCCTAAATTTCAGCCCACCAGAGAAGCTTTACGTAAGCTCCACTGGCTACTGGACAGAGTCATCTTTAAGGCCCTGTGTATCAACCATAAGGCCCTGCCTGGACTAGGCCCAAAAACATCTACAGCAGTGCTTCATCTGGTATAGCTCAACCAGACATTTGTGCTCTCTCAACTCATAATATCATTGTTCCAACCTTCAAACGCACTCCGTGGGGCAGAAGAAGCTTCATGCGGAACGCAGCTTGGTTATGGAACACTCTCCTTGCTCAAATTAAATCTATCCCAGACCTATGGTTTTTCCATAAAGCATTGCAAACATGGCTCTTTAACTGTTAGGAATCTTCCTTTTAATTGCATCCTCGGATCTCAGAAATTTAGAAGCAGCGCCAAGACACCTCTGGGTATTAGTTGGGCTTTACAAATCATTTTAACGTGACATAACATGAAATGACAAAGGGGAACGGAGCCGTTTGCAGAACCTCTGTGGTGAGTGTAGTGAGTGGAGTCAGTGCCACCACTGCAGGTATTTCCAGAAGTGAGCTGTGGGAATCAGTAGTCCTCACAGAGGTCTCAAAAGGACTTTATCAATCCCTTCTTCAGTAATTGGTCCACCTCAATAATGTCCTTGAGGCGCCAGTCCGGCAAAGCTTCGTTGAGCGTCTATGGTAGGCGCAGCGATAAGCCGCAGTGGGGGCCTGTGGATGTGTAAAATCGTCCTCCTGGAATAGATCATAGTTGAGGCATGAGGATATTTTCTAATCAGCTATTGTTCTCTCTAGCGTATTCATAGGCGTGTGGTCGTAGACAATGTAAACAAAGATTTAATAAGAACAGTGTTCAATGATGTGGAATGAAAAGAAGCAGATCTCAGCATAGGCCACTGTTGTCCATAAGGAGCAGAGGCCCTGTCCTGCCCAAGGGCTTTATGTTTGCGAGGACGCCCTTTTAAGCCACATTTAGGCCCATATTTATGCTTTTTATGCGCCGCATTTGCGTCACTTTTTGACGCAAAAGCGGCGCAAAAGTACAAAATATAATTGTCACTTTTTTACGCAAATGCGGTGCAAAAAAAAGTATAAATATGGGCCTTAGTGCCCTTTTTCATATTTTGAAAAGGGAGAGTATCATTTAGCACCGTGCAACTAAAGCTAAAGATACAATATCTGCGTTGGAGGCTCTGAACATTTATGTGAACCGTCTGCACTGTGCCTTTTCCTGGGTCACCCTGTGACATTTATGTGCCCGTCTAGGAATGCACGAGGGGAATGGCAAATGTGCCAGGTGCATATTCCATCGCATCGCTCTGGGAATGATGATGCAGAAAAAGATACTTCTGCCTCATCCCTTGGGCACAAAATCTTCGCAAGGGCTAAAATGCGCTTTCAACACACTCATCTTAGTTTGCGCTTGTGCACATTTACCCTTGTTAAGTTGTCAGTGCTCAGTTCGGGACACAGTGATTGTGACGGTCCCCATCGTTATTTATTGGTAAACGTTTCCAATATTCTTGATTTAATAGGTATTGGACGAGTGGAGGAAGGTAAGGGTCAGGGTCCAGCTCTGCTATATATAGTCTTCTCTACTTTTACTCTCACACTGGATGTGGTGGGTGAAGGGGGCACTTCTTTGTGCATGGCGGCGCCAAGTAAAGAGTATTTAATGATGCTTCCTTTGTGTGCCCCTGGTTATCATTGACTCCGAGCAGGAGGGTTCACCCCAAGTAATCTGGTAAATAGCTAATCCCAGTGCTGTGATCAGCCGTGCATACTAATCTGTGCTGCCATTCATCAGCCTTCCACTGGCTGGCACAGGAGACAATGCCAAGAGTCACTTAGCTGCATGTGAAGGATTTGCCACTTTGACCTTCTGAACTCGCCTCTTCCATTTTTCACGGTGACTTACATTCCGTGGAGGGTTTCTCCTCAATGATGCCAAGACGTAGAAAATTGTTTCTTCCACAATGGTTTTCCCTCCCACACTAAGCAAATATAGAAGGAACTTATTTGTGGCACAGAAAAACATAAAACATAACAAGAAACTACCTTGCTCCATACATATTTAGCACTGCATACTATTTCCACATGGATTTTTCTTTTGTTGTTAAGGCAAAATGTTGTTTCTGTGTTTATTCATAGGCGTTTGAAGTGCAGGGGATGTGACCTAGTTGTAAAAGTGCTGACCATGGAGCCTTGGAACTTTGGTTCTAACCTGGATGCTCTGCCCTTGGCTAAACAGTGATATCCTTTTCTGCAAAAAACTTTATTTGCTTATTAAGCAAACGATTACCTCTTAGCTTCAAGGTGCAAAAGGCAATATTCAGCTACTTACACCAACAAATATCTGCTCAGATGTGACACTGAAGGAAAGCTAAGTTCACATGTTTCACAAATTGAAGAAAAAAGGTAACAAGACGGGCCCTTCTCTGTCACTTCATTGATACATGCACGTAAGAATGTTTGTACAGTGGTAGCACAACGCAGGCTGTCATGTATATTTGTGGTGTTTGGATAATGCAAAGCTAGGCAAAGGTCAGCGCAGGGCTGTACAGGGTCAAAGGCTACAATATCCACACCAGGATACAAATCACTTGCCTGATGCTCTACCCAATCAAAACATAGGGCCGTATTTATACTCCGTTTGCGCCGAATTTGCGTCGTTTTTTTCGACGCAAATTCGACGCTAAACTAACGCCAACTAACGCCATATTTATACTATGGCGTTAGAGGCGAATAGCGCCAAAGTTCCCGGAATGTGCGTCATTTTTTAGCGTGAACCCCTTCCTTGCGTTAATGATATGCAAGGGAGGCGTTCCCGTCTAAAAAATGACTCCCAGGCCTTTACGTGGTATTTATACTCCCGGGCAAAAGAGACGCCCGGGAGTGGGCGTGGCTAAAAACGGCGCATTTGCGCCGCTTTTTAACGCCTGGGTCAGGCATGGCGTTAAGGGACAAGTGGGCTCAAAATGAGCCCAGAGTGCCCTCCCCTGCCCCCAGGGACCCCCCCTGCCACCCTTGGCCACCCCAGGAGGACACCCAAGGCTGGAGGGACCCACCCCAGGGACATTCAGGTAAGTATTTTTTTATTTTTTTTAAATAATTTTTTTTGGCATAGGGGGGCCTGATTTGTGCCCCCCTACATGCCACTATGCCCAATGACCATGCCCAGGGGACAGAAGTACCCTGGGCATGGCCATTGGGCAAGGGGGCATGACTCCTATCTTTACAATGATAGGAGTCATGTTGATGGGGGATGGGCGTCGAAAATAAATGGCGCAAGTCGGGTTACGACGATTTTTTCGACGTAACCTGACTTGCCCCATTTTAAGACGCCCATGCGCCATTTTCCCCCTACGCCGGCGCTGCCTGGTGCACGTGGTTTTTCTCGCGCACACCAGGCAGCGCCGGTCTGCTTGCGCCGGCTAACGCCATTCAATAAATACGGCGCCCGCATGGCGCTTCAGAATGGCGTTAGCCGGCGCAAAACTTTTTGGCGCTAAACTGCGTTAGCGCAGTTTAGCGTCAAAAAGTATAAATATGGGCCATAATTTCTAGTGCTTTCTGAGAAGCAAAGCTAGTAAGTCAACAAGTGTTTGTTGATTTAGCTGAGTTCTGAAAATGGGAGTAGATTATGGGCCTTACTACGTTGGCGGACAGGTTTATTCTGGCACAAATCTGATGGCCACTCCATCCGTTGTATTACGATTCCATTATATCCAATGGGAATCGTAATATGGTGGACAGAATACTCTTCACATTTGTGACAGAGTATTCTATCTGCCAAGATCATGAACAAGTTGCATGTTTTTGTTGTGATGTAGTATTCTTTATTGAGGTATGTTTTCAGCTCTTTCCTAAATTTGGAGCAAGGCTGGGGAGGTCTTGATGGATACAAAGATGTTGTTTCAGATCATAGATGCATACACGGAGAAGGCCACTTCCCTTATTTGTTTGCATTTTTGCAATTCTACATCCACAGGCTGATGTATTTTCGCTTGAGTATGGAGAGAACAATGATGTGATAAGCTTGTCAGCCAGATAGGCAGTGTGCCAGCCATGATGGCTTTGTAGATGATGCTGCTGAATTTGAATATGATGCAGACTAACATGGGGAGCAATCGAATATCCATTATGGTGGGAGTAATGCAGTCATACATCCAGAAACCCTTCATGAGACATGCTGCTTTTAAGAGGGCAAGTGAGGAGTCTGAGAGGCTTTGGAGCAGGGCATTGCCATCATATACATATATATGAGCTATGCAGCTCTACAGCTCCGAATTTGCTTTCAGGGAGTACGTTTTTCCTTTCTTTGATAGTTGAAGCTGGTAAAGGGCTACTCTGGTTTGATTGGTGATGTGTTCCTTCAGGGTGGGGTTGGTGTTCAGGGTAAATCCAACTGACGTGCCACCCATGTTTATGCCATTGAATCATGTTTGGACTAATTGTAGCTTTGGTTCTTAGCAATTAGTAGGAGTTCTGTTTTGGTGGGGTAGTGCTTCAGGTAAGTGGTTTAGATCCTGGTCTGGATGAAGAACAGGCAATATTTTAAATGTGCTGGATGTTTGGAGCAGAGGAGATTTTCAAGAAGTGTTTTTTTTTAATGTGTATTGATTATATTTGATGCTGTTGCCAGTGAGTAGACTGCCAAGGCGTGGGGCCTGAAGATGATGGCAAACAAAATGGATCACTGGAGAACTACACAGGTAATAGGCCTGGAAGCACCCATGTGAACAAAATGGTATCAGTTGGATAGGGAGGAAGAGATTAAGTTGAGGATGTTGCCATTGAACCTCATCCAAGGCTACCGAGTCCAGATGAGAGTGGGATATTGAACAGTGTCGAAGGCAACCGAGAGGTCCAGTAATGTTAAGAGGGAGGGGTAATCTTTATTTGTGGTAAGGAGGGCATTACCCATGATTTGTAAGGCAGCTGCCTCTGTGTTGCATTGTGATCTGAAGCCACTTTGGTAATTATGGTAGTCACGTAGGAGATGGTGTTGAAATGATCTTGGAGTTGTGCATAGGCTACTGAAGGGTAGGTGAGTTATAGGACAAGAAATGACAAGGTTTTCAGGCTCAAGTATAGGTTTCTTCAAGAGTAGAAGGATTTTGCCTGTCTTTAGATCTTAAGGGAAGATGCCTTAAGTGATGCCTTGCCTGAGAGAAGGGTTGACGCGGGAGTCTAGGGGTCTGAGAATCTCTTCAGAGAGGGCTTTATAGGAGGCAATTTTGAGGGAGTTGATGGTGTCAGTGAGGTCTGAGAGAGACCAAGGATGACAATTGCTGGATGCAACACAGAGTGGTGGGCATCAAAGGAAATCAACCTTGGTGTTGTCAAGGTGCTGTCAGAGCTTCTTTATGTTTCACTGACAAGGGAGCGGTGGGATTAAAATTACCTTCAGAGTTTTGAAGTGGAGCATCAGGCATGGGGATGGTGCAGTGCTTCAGTTATCTATTTTTAAATCTAGTATTTTTTTCTCCACAATGGCTTATTTAGGTACAGCATTAGTGATCCAAAGTATGTCAAAAGAATACAAGTCAATTAATATGGCACGTTCAATACAATACATACAAAATCCAATTAAATGTGCAGTATTAGACGCTAAGTAATATCAGGATGGAGAGCAGACATATATTTCTACTCAGTAGCACATGGTCATCTACATCAGTTGAACATTGTGCATAAGTGAGGGGCTGTCACAGGTGTTGCGAGCCAATTACCTGAACACCAGGTGGTGCTGATGGAGCAACAATAATCCCCGAATCCCAATGAGAATTTACAGGGCAGCATTGAAGAACACGCTGCAACCCTAGGAGTTTCCGAGGGGAAAGGGAGTTGGGATGAGAGCGAATGAGAGAAATAACAGGTCTTATGTGTATTCTGATTTTTCTACTCTGGTCACTGCTGAGCTCAAGGATATATGGCTTCTGGTTCTGGATTCAGGACTCTGGCAATCAGGATTATTCAAATACAAGGGTCTGGAATCAGATTTCCCTCTAATGAAACCACACTTTAAAACAGTAAAAACTAAATAGATGTTTGGCAGTAACTAGTATCAAATCAATATCCTAATAATTCACACTAGAAACACTCCCCAGTGTGATTTAAGAATTATCCAGGCATTATCATGAACTGGAATTACCATGTACAAGGATTTCACTGAGAGAAAATAACTGGGTTGATCACAACAAAACTGCTACAAATTCTTCAGTAGTTCAAGAGTCTCAAGAGTTCAAGGATCCTATGCAAATATGAAATGGCAAGCAGACTACAGTTCACAATTGTCCCAAAAGTCTTTAGAACACCAACCACAGATTCTGATCGAGAAAACATGGATTGAAGCACAAGATCCAGGAAGGCACAGCTACTTCAAGAAATTGTATAGCATTTGCACATTTCTCAACTGTCTTTTTTCTATTAGAAGAATCAATTAAGAATTCGTTAGTCATTATGTAGTGGTATATGTTTATCAACTGCCTTTTCCATTAGGAGGATCAAGTAAAGAACCACCAATTGTCGACAGTTGACTTGTGCTTCCTGGATTACCAGGGTGAGGCCCAGGTGTTCAGAAGTTATCTTGACAATAAGCATTGGCTTTGATCTGCTTTAACTCATTGCCATTATGTTAATAACTGAGTTGCCAAGTTACACAAGTTTTAAAAGGCATAACATGATTCAAACTGGTACTGTGTTTGAAAAGAAAATAGCCATTTTGGGTTATGAGTAGGAGTAGTATGGTAGAAGGTGTGCTCCCACTGTATTCTGACCAGGGGCCATGTGCTCATGAAAGGATCCTCAAAAATCCCTAGGTCTTGCTCTGGGTCCCTGTAAAGTTGCATAGTTATCAGTTCTCTCATTGCAAAAGATAATGTCAGTAAGCCATTCTTGGGGTCTGGGACCAGACCATTCATCCAATATCTAGCAATCCTGCGACAGGCAGTTGTTAAAAATGATGCTACCAGCTTCCTTCTGATGCGGGGAACATCAGCTATGTATCCCAGTAGTAAGAACAGTGGAGGGCATAGTATTCTTACAGAGACTATTTCATTGATATTGTGAAAAATCTCCAGCCAATAATTGATTATGTGAGAGCAGTTCTATGCTAGGTGTATGTGTTGAGCAGGGTCTACTGAGCACCTAGAATAGCCTGTGGAATGTGTCAGGACCATTTGGTGTAGTCTCTGAGGATATAGTATAGTCTATTCAAAAAGTCATAATGCATTAAACTGTGTCTCTGGTTTATGGAGGTCCAGACCCCTCTGTGGAGAAGTGTGGCTCAATGGTTAGAGCGGCAGACCCTGAAGCAGAGATCTGGCTCAAGACCAGGGTTCAAGTCCCGCTTTGGCAGATCTTGGGCTCAATTCCCCTTGACCAGATAATTGGTGCCTAATCTAATTCATGGGTCCCACTCTGCAACTCTGGGCAATAGCTTGCTTAATCTCCACAACGGCCCCAACAGCGCTTGGATCCCTGGCTTCACCCTGGGGGTGCTCAGGAGTGGGTGCCTCACAGGGAAAAAGCCAGGCGGGGTTCCATAGCGGTATGAGTACAGCGCCTTGAGACCCTAACGGGTGAGTAGTGCGCTATACAAGTGCTAATTTACATGGAGACCTGTTTAGTTTGTTCACAATAGCAACCCCATATTTTATTGGGAAAGGTATACCTAGGTCAATTTCCTAACTAAGCTTGATTCAGTGTTAGTACGCGGGATCAAATTGTCCATAAATTTGTATAACTGGTACATCTACATCAGTGGGGTAAACTCTTGTGGTTCCTGAGGTAAGTAACTACACTGGGTGGTGGCAGACCACCTCAATCAATAGTAAGTAAAGCTATAAGTATTTTGGTCTCTCCCGACTACTCTAGGGTCAAGAATCAGGTGTTCCAATCTCTGGAAACCCAACGGTGTAAGCATTGTTTGGATCTGTCTGTTTGTAGTTGAGGGAAGGCCTGTATTGTCAATGATGAGCATTGCAGGGAATTATGCAAAGGTGAGGCTGGAGCTTCTAGCGGGCATCCAAATCACCTAATGGGCGCATCACACTGTCTCCATAAGCTTGCTGGGTCTGGACCTCCTGCCAGCTCAAGCGTTAGAAAGTTGTCCTTAATCACGCTGGTCAGCCTCAATAGGGATGTGTGCAGCGGTGCAGTGTGGGTTCACCCAATAAATGGCCAATGTACTTGTGCTGCAAGAAAATACAGTTCATTGTCCGGTACTACAAATCCACTCTTGGAAAACATGCATAAGTCTCTACCAGTTCAGTCTCAGATTCCTTCTACCCCACACTAAGCGAAGGAGTAAAGTATGGAGTTTGTTGAATATTTGTCATCGGAGGGGTATGGGCATATTAGTAGAAAGATATAGAAGTTTAGGGAGTATCAGCATTTATATCAGAACCACTCTCCTTGCTAAGGATGGAGGGAGCTTGATCCAGCATTCTGTCTGCATTGAAAACCTGGTGAGTACTGTGTCACAGTTATCTTTAAGCAGGGTGTCTATATCTCTATTTACTTGTATACCAAGATACTGCAGCTATCCCTTCCTCCATGCCACGGGAAGTTTCAGAATTAACTTCTAGGTCTCCCCTATCAATGTAAACATTTCAGATTTCTCCCAGTTAATTCACAATCTAACACATATGCCATAGTGTATACCTCAGAAGATGGGGTTTAAGTTAATGCTCGGATCTTTGACAAAGAAGAGAATGTTGTCCACTTATAAGGCAAAGAGGAACCTGCATTTAGGGAAGTGATATCTCTCTGTCCATACCTCTTGCATAGAAGGGAGGCCAGAGGTTCAACAGCTAGAGTAAACAAAAGTGGCAACAGGGGACATTCCTGATGTGTACCCCTTTGAATCTGAAAGGTCGGGAATGGCTGACATTAACCAATGCCCTAAACATTGAGTCATTATATCATAGCTCAGTGAGGTGAGTGAAATATTGCCTCAAACCCATGCACCCAAGGGTGGCAAAAATAAATGTTTATTCTACAGAATCAAAGGTGATCTCGGCATCCAGATATATTGGGACAACCTGGACCACCTTTCTAATAGATGAACCATTGCCAGGAGCATGAGCAAATTGTTGAAGGTAACTCTACTCGGTATAAGGCCCGATTGGTCTGGTAAGACCAACCTGGACATCAGTGTTTTAAATTCATTGGCCTGGACAGGTGCCAATAATTTATCATTGACATTCAGCAAAGACAGTGGTCTATATCAGCTTAAGTCCTTTACAAGTTTGGATATTATTGAAATCAGGCCCTCACTCAAAGAGGGTGGAAGATTGCTTGCATCCAGAGATGTATTGTACAGCTCCAGCAGCCAAAGATCAAGGGGTTCTTTGAACTCTTTAAAGAATTCAGGTTTTAGCCAGGGGCCTTACCACTTGCAAAGCCATTAGCTGTTTTAATCTCTCTCAATGTTAGTCATAGTTCCATCATATTGCCTTGCATACTCTCCGCCACCCCTACCAGTGTGACATCAGTCAGAAAATGCCAATGTCATCCAATGAGTGGTACAGTTTTGGGGAGTACACATCCCTGTTGTAATCATGTACAGTCTAGAGGATTGACATTTTGCCAGAATAGGCTCTTCAGTCTGCAAGCAAAGAGATTGTACTCTAGTCTTTGGCCGGGCACCCCTCACAAACCAATCGAGCATTCTGCTGGGTCTCTCTCCTTTTCTGTATGCACATGCCTGCGCATTTCTACCCAGATAAGCAGCTTCCCGATTAGGCTGTCTACGCTTGCCAGGTTGTCCACGCTCCTGGAGATCTCATAATGTCTCTGCACTGTGGCAAGCTGCTCTTCCTGATCTTGCAGTTGTGTTCTGAACAATTTAAGGACCACTTCTTGTTTTGATATAGCTATACCCTGAATATAGGCCATAAAGGCTTCCCAGATAGTGAGGCATGCTATAGCAGAGCAAAAGTTTGTGTCAAAGAATTCCTCAATTGTTTCCCCCCAAATTAGTTTGGAATACAGAATCCGTTAAAGCAGCTGCTGGGAAACACCAGGAGGTGCAAGTGCACTGAGGGTCTGGCAAAAAATCTTCTGTCCCACTGGAAAGTGGCCAGAAGTGTTTTAGGAAGATTGACTGCCCTCATGGCATTGTCTCAAGTGACTGGATGCCGAAGTTGATGCAGCAGTGGGTGCTGAGGAATAAAAGGAGTATGCTACACTGATGTACACTACAGATGTTGATTTGAGGCAGGAATTAGTTCCATGTTCCAAGGTTGGCAGGTCTAGCTAATAGACCACACCTCCTTTATAGGTAAATGACCATTTTCTTTTCTTCACTCTACATATTTTGCAGTCAATATCTTTATTGGCTAATATTTACCACCAAGGTATTCTGACATAGAACCCATTTGGTATGTTGGTGCATATAATTTGCACAAAGTTCCAGTGATGTGCCCTACATTTTGGTTGGTGGAGTTGAGAGATCCTGCAGGGGCATAACGTTTAATTTTTTGCAACGTCTCTTTGGAAACTATTGAAAAGAAAATTCCATGCAGATTGTAAACGTGAGATTCCACGACGTTCTAGCACAGTAATCAGAATTGAAACGAAAAGGGAGGAGGTGCTGGTACCCATTGCCAAAGTCTTTTAAAAGGTTAAAGATGAACCGCACACGTGCACGATGCTGTTCTGATTGTAACAAAGAGGCGCCATCCAAATTGTTTCACATCAATGCTTTTCTACATTTTCTTGTGCAGTTCACAAGTACCCAAAAACTCATGAATTTACCACCATAAAGTTACATCTATGATCGGGGTAGATCTGCACTTTATTGTCACATAGCCTGAAAACTAAACTTGATTTAATACTTGTAAATCTGCTCCTTTCTGTTGATATATGTTTGGAATTTCTTAGACAGACGAACATTTTTGTTTAAACCAACAAATTGAGTTATTAAAAGGAAAAGCAAGTTATTTATTTTTCAAAGGTCTTTTTCCGACTTCAAAATACCTTCACTGAATACACAGAAGGCCCAGCAGATGCGCTTAAACCCCCATTCACCTTGCCCCTGTTGGATATTCGAGAACCTTGTCATCACTGCGTGGGTTCACCAGTCTTTGTTAGATTCGTTTTTTTCTTTTTTTGTTTTTAAATAGGACATTATTGCAATTCCATTATGTAAAAAACGTTTCACTTTGTTTACTAAGGGCTACGTTATTGTCTTTGGACGAGGGCATTTTTTTCTTCACGCTTCAAAAACGCGTAGGATTTTAATGCCGCTGTCACGCCGAGAAGCTGTCTAAATTGCTAGGCGCTTCTTTGAGTGTGTGTAGAATAGAAGGGAGCGAAGGGAGATCTTTGAGGGCAATCAGACGAAAAGGATTCTTTGTCCTCACTCTTAGATATCGTCGGATCCACTTCTCCTTAGAAAGGAAAGATCTCTTGTAGGGAATAGTGAATATCTCCAGCACACATGACCTCGGGGGTCTTGAGGTCATATCAGTATTGCCCTCCTAATGTAAACACATCATGTAAAAAGGTTTGTGTCAGAGGTAACATAATCTGAAGTGCATTTAATTACATAGCATATCAAATGTATTTCTCATTACAGTAGTGTATAGGTTTTAACGGCCACACACACACACACACGCTGTATCGCACACACACAGACACGCATTCACACACACGTACACACAGACGCTCTCTCTCTCTCTGTCACACACACAGGCTCACACAAACACGCCCTCTCTCACTTACACACATATACACATACTCATACACACACACACTCTCTCTCTTTCTTGCTCACACACACACACATACACCCACACACACCATGACATATCTATAATTATGAGGACTGGCCATGGACCGTAATGAAGTGTGTATTTACTATTCTAACTCCACGCGAGCTTTGATAGTAAGGAAGGTTGTAAAGTGGATCGAGGCAAATATAACCTCACTCTTAGGCCCATATTTATACTTTTTGACGCAAACCAGCGCCGGCGCTGGTTTGAGTAACATTTTTTACCGCCGGCTAACGCCATTCCTATGCGCCATGGGGGTGCCTTATTTAAGGAATGACGTTAGCCGGCGCTGCGGACTGGTCAGAGTAAAAAAAAAAGACTCAAACCAGGCAGCGCCGGCGTAGGGGAAAATGGGGGTTGTGCGTCCAAAAATGGCGCAAGTCAGGTTTGAGGCTAAAATCATGCCTCAAACTGGACTTGTGCCATTTTTTGACGCACAACCCCCATTGAAATGACTCCTGTCTTAGCAAAGACAGGAGTCATGCCCTCTTGCCCAATGGCCATGCCCAGGGGACGTCTGTCCCCTGGGCATGGCCATTGGGCTTAGTGGCATTTAGGGGGGCCTAAATTTGCCCCCCCTATGCCACTTTAAAAAAATAAAAATAAAAATACTTACCTGTACTTACCTGGGATGGGTCCCCCCATCCATGGAAGTGAGTCCACAGGTCCCTTAACGCCTGCCCTCACCCAGGCGTTAAAAAACAGCGCACATCAGGCTGTGCGTCGTTTTTTAAGGCTCGCCTCTCCTGTGCATCAAAATGACGCAGGAGTATAAATAAGGCGCACAGGCCCTAAAGTCATTTTTTGGGCGGGAACGCCCATCTTGCCTGTCATTAACGTAAGGCAGTTTCCCACATCCAAAAAAAGATGCACACTGAGGAATTTTGATGTCAGCGGGCTCGGGCGACAAAGCTTAAATATGGTGCACGGTTTGCGCCGAATGTGCGTCAAAAATTTCGACGCACATTCGACGCATTATTTTTTTTCATGCACTAGCTCGATACTACCTAAACACACTACAGAGACTAGTCTTCCTAACGCACCGGTCCTAACAAGGATAGTGTTGTCTGGAACTGACAGTGTTTACCCCTGCTATGAGGATCAAACCGGTCCTCACAGCGTGGGCTATACATGCCCCCAAAAACACACACATACTCTTTCTCTCACACACACACTCACACACACACACACACAGACTCAAACACTTTCTGCTGACTTCACTTGTGCTTCTTTCTGGCAAAAACCCTGATATGGTTGCAGGGATCATAGGAGTGTCTGACAAAATCAAAAGCAGCCAGTGAGAGAGCTGTAGCCATTCTCCCTCTTGATCAACTGATCACGATTTTCAAACGGCACAGAAAGATGCTAAAACATTGCAACACTTTTACCTCAATGATAAACATCTGGTGAAGAAAATACAGGTTTTTTTTATAGGGAAACTTGTAATTTATTTCCAGTGTGAATTTTCAAACGTACCACCAAGACCATGATACCTTGTGTGACCCTTCAGTGCCATTGGATGCACCAGAAGATATCATTTGTGGTCAAGGATCTGACCAAAAGCCAGCTTCTGGACGCAGCCGCCATTAAATCTTTAATGGTGGCCTGCGGACCCTTATGAGATAGAATGCTTAGAGAAGTGCATCCAGCGTCTCACCAGCGAGGGGGTGTCACCACCCGTTTCTCACTGTCCGCTTGTCTCTGGGAGCATAGGTGCATGATCAAGCTGCACATTACTTAGGGCCATTCTCCTTCTTCAGTGCCTAATTGTTCTTCCTTACCGCTTTGCATTTTTCATTGACCTGCTGCTTGTTGTCTTCTCATCCATTGCTTTTTCCCTTTTGTGTTTGTTTATTCCTTCCTAAATTAAACTTTGTTCTTTTTTTTCAATATTTTTTGTGCCTTGTTTGTCGTTTCTTGACCCCTTAATTGATGTATGTGCGCATTCCTTTAAATTTTGCTGTTTCTGTTGACTCCGGCTCTTTTTGTACTGCATGAAATGCTGTGTTGCTTCCCACAGCAGTTCATTCTCAAACGAAAGTGGCATGGACCATTGCTGTATGCTGCATAATAAATATTTCTCTCCGTACAACAAAGTGGCACAAACCCAATTGTGGATTTCTTTAAAAACAAATCAACTTGAAAAAGGCTTTCCTGCACCTAACCTCTCTCCCTCAGAGGGCAACTGTGCACTCTGCCTATTTAGAGACGAAAGTCCAGATGGGAAGTGGAGTTGGCCACTCTCTCAATCTCTAAAATCTCAGCTGAGTACTTTAAAGTGATGGGCCTCAGAATAAAATAAGATAATTGCCAAATTTCAGCCACATGAACCTGAAGTTCGGAAGTTTGTCAACGTTAAATGCCCCTTCGTGATGAAATGTAGACTGCCTCTGACATTTGAGGTCCTGAGTTAGATGAACAATGGTTCCCAGTCCTTTAAAGGCGCTGGTTCAAACAACCATTTCTTATGTGGCTACATTCTGAGTGACCCACAACACAAGCCAAGGGAATAAACAGGGATAACTCCTGGCTGTCAGACTCCACTGTAATATGGCCGCTAAATGTTCAGAAGACTAAGGGCCTGATTTAAAGTTTGATGGATGGGATACTTGATAAATATCTAGTCCACAGTATTATAAGTCCCATACAATATAATGCACTTTCAAAAAGGTGAAAGGGATATCCATCACGTCTGTGATGGAGTATCCCATCCATCAAACTCTAAATCAGGCCCTAAGCCTTGTGTGTGTCCAATCCCTGTCCTCACAAATATTGGCAACACACATCTCCTTTCTGACAGTTGCAGTCCTCAGCTCTCCAGCCTCTGCAGGCACTGTGGTTCAAAAATGGAACCCACAGGCCTCCATGTTATGTACCATCCACTGGCACACACATGCAACCCAGCACATACATGCAAGCATCTCATCTTGACTCAGCACACACACATGTATCACACACTTTCCAGCATGACAGACCAAGGACGAGTTAAGTACACAGCCACAGAGAGCCAGTAGGCTCACTCCTGTGATTCAGGTGAAAAGGTCTGTTTACATTACTTATTCTACTGAACTAAAAAACTGGTATGCTGCCACCACCGTGATCATGTCACTCAAATCCAGTTAAGGGGAGTAGCCCTTCAAGAGAGGGCAGCTCATGGGGTGGCCCTTCCAGTCTAAACAAACTTAAATACCATGAGACAGGCCTAGGTCATAGCGCACCTGCATGATCCATGTTTGCTGACGATCCAAAAAATAATACACGGGATCCAAATATTGCTGCAGCTAGGGCACTGAGGGCAGGGGTGTACATCCATCACCATGCAGGGGTCTTTTCTGCCCTAGCATTCTGATCCTTCAGTATGACTTTTGTCTACCGGCCACAATTTGTGCTCCAGATTTTAATGGGAATTGCCAGGCAAGGAAGTAGATAACCTACAAAGAATCCTAATAATGTTTCACATTGCCATATCTTCCAGTCAGCTGGGGCATATAACCCAATAAGTTGGTGCTTACACACAGAAAGTCACACAAATGAGATTAAAGCGTGCATTACTCTCTGTAGTTGACAATCTACTAAGACTCAAATACCAACAAATAAGATCATGAAAGTCCATTTGGTTTATCTCCTAGTTACAGGCACAATTATTTTTCACCACTGTTATGCACAGTGCTGGTGCAAAGATCTTTCGAACACTGCATGAAATGAAATCTTGTGGTCCCTGCATAGCAATGATGTCAATGGTATGGATTGGAACATAGATCTAGTTCTCCTTTGATTGTTAATGGCATGCATGGTGCCTGAAATTGCATGTGGTTCAGTAGTATGTTCGACCAAACAACCCAGTAGTGTGTTTGTAGCAGGTGTGTTGGCCCATCTAGGTTTCACCATATGCTGTGACACCAGCCTCTTCTCCTGGCTAAATACAACCAGCCAGCAGTCATGCAGCAGCAGCATGTTGGCACTGGTTTGCAATGTCTTTCTAAAAATGTAATTATGAAAAGTTGAGGTGACATTCCTATGACCACAAGCTCCCCATAATAGTTTCAGCAAGCGCAACAATACAGAGAAAATAACCAAGACGGACATCCAAATGCCAAAACAGCAGAGGTTTGAATTCAGAGATGTTAACATCCTGCTGCCCTTTACAGAAAGAGGCATGTTCAGAGATTCCTTTGACAGCAGCACACAAGACTATACTAGATTTGCACCAGCAGTAGGTGGTGAAATCCGCTTCGTATTATTCGCTCTGATTGTGCCCGTTTTTCTTTTTCGGCTCTTGCCAGTTGTTCTAACCCTGCTGCTGCGTCATTGGCCACTCCCTCCCGCCTCCCAGCTGCTTTTCGCTCCCACCTCCCCTTCTTAATGGCGGCCGCAGCGCGGCGCCTAATGTGACCCCCTGACCTGCTTTGGGCCAGGAGTACACTCGGCTCCACCAGCCTGCCTCCGTGCCCCGGTGTTGCTGCAAAAAAAAGTTCGAGGCCCTCCACCACCCGCAGGCACCTGCCTGCGCCTCATCCCTGGTGCCTAGTGGTAGGCGTATCAAGTGTGCTTTTTACTGTGTATTTTGTTTTCTGTAAATCGTATTTCGTTTCTTGTAATTTGTTTTTCGTTTTACACACTGTTTTTAACTTTTCCTGCGCCCATTTTCTGCTCCGCTTTGTATTATTCGCTTGTTCTGTACATTGCTGCTGATGTTCTATTGAACATCGGCTACACAAGCGCCTTCAAGTCCTGCCTCATCTGTTCCACGTCCATCTGTTATAAATTAAGTTGATATAAATTCAGCATAAGGTATCAAACAAAAAAGAAAAAGGGATTACATCAAATAAAAATAAATTAAACTAAATAAAATACTGCCCTAATAAACTGCACCTAAAGGTATGTAAAAGAGAAGCCCTCCAAACGCACATGCACCATAGAAATAAATGAAATTTGAAATGCTGTGCTCAAATGTGCAACATAAGGACAAAAAGAAAAGGTAAGTTAACTTCCAATACATCGTGTGGGTTTATTGCAGAGTGTAAATGTAATTTCCTAGTTGAGCACTCCTGTTAGTCCAATGTTGCCATCTTCTGCTGTAGCATAGCATCACCTGCAAGGTAATCGAAAGTGCCAAGGACCTTGACAGACTCCCACCTCACTCTCCCCTCAAGTCCTCACCCCCTGCCTAATATTCGCTCAAATCTTTAGAAAAGATTCAAGGCTACTGATTGGTTGGCTAAATCTCTATGAATAATTCAAGCCAATTATTCAATTACTATGCGTTGTGGTCTGAATGGCAACACTCATTAAAAATGCTGGTTATTACCACATCTTATGACCTTCCGCGACGTCTGGCTCAGTTTCACCTCTAAACAAAATAACTCAGACACACAAGGCATGCCAAACAAGTGTCCAACATTTAAACTATGCTGTGTTAGGAATAGTGTGGAAATGAAGGCAACCCAGCAATTAATTTAGAAATTAAAGACTATTAAAAAGATTTCGATGCATAAGTGATGCAGTCATCGTAGTGCTGGACATCGGGAGAAGAATCACTGTCGTCTGAGATTATTGTGAGAATGTCCTGTTGTTATTGGATGTGTGAACTAAAAATCGTTCCATGCATTCCGAATACAGCTGCAAAAATCAAGTCATCCTTCCCCTGCACGACCCAGCTAGCTATCAGCAAGCGAGGCCACTTCCTTGTTCTCGACCACACCAGAGCGCTATATACAGATGTACATCAGAAATACATGACCTGAAAGGAGTGCACATCAGAGTGCATGGCCTATCTCTAATGAAAGAGACTCCATAATGCATCCTTGTCCCAAGCCAAATTTGAAATCCTCTACCTGCTCCCTAAATCATTCTAAGGTATGTCTCCTACACATAAAACATAAAATACATATCTGGTTACAACCTAGATAGAGCACTTAGATCAAATACAGTTCACATGCTCACACCAGTTCTTAAAAAATTTATCCTTTTGAATTTTCAAACAAAAAGCACAAACACACATGATCCAACACTTATGATTCTACAAGATCACCTCTGAAGGAGGAAGGAATCAATATCTAAATGTATGTCCTAAGTTTTAGATCATAATTTGATGCACTCTCTGATATCCTTTTTCTGTTTCCTATATAACAATTTCTATAGTCTTTAACATATATCAGTAGGCCCCATACTCTGCACAGGTCGTTCTACTCATGTTAAAAACATTGGCTGTGTTGTGGGTGTGGGCGGCTACAGCTGTGAATGTAGAATACCTATTCAGTCACAGCTTTGGTTATTTTGGTTATATTTCTTGTACTGTGTGTATGTATTTACCTTATTATTCAGTTAACAAAAAACTGGCCATGTCTTGGAACCTTTTCCAGTCCTCAAGTACTGCCACATTCAGACAGCTAATACAAGACGTATTCGCTTCATACCTAGATTCATAACCAAGAGAGAAGCAAGAATACATTAAACAGACAATGTATAGCTTAGGTACTTGCCCACACTTGGCAGGTCCCATGCAGGCATAGCTGAGTCTAATTCATGTTTGGTGCTTCTGTGTTATAGGATAAGCAGCACAAGGGCCCTTTGAAGGTAACCCTCCAGTCCAACACCAATCTAAAGCCATCTGATCATTTATTGCAGCAGACAAACGACCAAATCTGTTGATAAGTACGTTGTTTAACATCATACAATACTATACTCACAAGGACGTGTGAGCCAAGATGATTCCTTATGTCCACCATATGTACAGTAAATATTCTGGGCGAGAACGCCCCATGAATAGACGCTAAATGTAGACCAGGGCCTGCTCTTGGTTCAGCAGGAAGATACATCGTGGTAGCCAGACTGTATTGCAATCTAGCTCCTGCAACTTCAAAAGAGTGCTATGAAGGACGCAGCACTACGCAGCGCTATGCACGTAACCCTGTGATTTATGTTCAGCAGTTATTTTCCTTGAATGTCTTTCATTCTTTTTTTTAACTATGGCACATTTGTCAAGTTAATATGAGATGTCAAAAAAAAGGTCTTTTAATTTAGGAATGTAAAATATGATAATTCTTCATAAATGAATAACCTCACTTGGAGCATTGTTTACGATGCATTCCATTCATGTTTCAAAACATACTCACCCTTAATCATTACATGTCACACAATACTTTACGTAAGCAGCACCTGTGGATGGAAGTAGCAAGTGAACGGTAAACATAGCTTTTTATCTAGATGTTGTTAAGAGTTAAGATATTCTGCAACATTATTAAGTGCTAACATTCATACTTAAAAAAAGACAAAACAAGCCATTGGCTCATCGATTATACCAATATCCATTAAAGCCCAGCCTTTTTGTAATTTAGGCACACAGCTAGAGAAAAAGAAAAAAAATCCTCTTTGTTCAAACGGTTTCTGCTTTTTTTTAAAACCACGCTTTCTAATGCTACTTGCTCCAACTTTTCCAGCCAATATTGAAAAATCATTTTGGATTTCTTTAAATTGGGCAATCCCCAACATCCAAAGCTTCTGATTTAAGTGCAAAGTTGTAAGAGAAAGATAGGCCAATGACAAGAATGTAAACTTAATGAAGTCTTTCTTCAGGCTTTAAACTCTTATACAGTTCTATAACACACACACACACATTTCAAAACTAAGCTGACAGTTTCAGCAGGTATCAACTTCTGAACACTGGTTCAAAACATTTACACTATAGTCAGTGCAAGCAAAAGAAAATCTAAGGATGCAATTTGGCTCAATTAAGATGCTTGGCAGAGGGTTTTACAGACCTTGGTGGTTATTATGAACAAGGTGGTAAACACCGCACTGCTGGTGGTGGCGGTAACTACCGCCAACAGGATGGCGGTCCGGACCGCCAAATAATGAAGCATATGAAAAACAACTAGAGGTCCATCCACACGCCTCCATCTTCGTAGTCCTGACGAGGACGGAGGAGGCAACCCACAGGCTGGCGGAAAGGACCTACCCGCCGACCAAATAATGAAACTCCAGACCGTCATCAGTTCCGGGGCGGGAACCACTTCCACGCAAAGTGTGGCAGAAACCAACAATATAAAAAGAAACACTCACCGGAGGCACACAGAAAACACCGACGCAGACATGGAGAGAGAGTTGGAAATAATCCCAGTGCTGCTCCTTGCCTTATTCCTCCAGGACCATTACCGACGATGAAGACGACGATGGTAGGTACCGCAGCCTAGTACACATGGGAAGAAAGGGCACAGTTACACAGCAACGCACTCCCAACCCCACCCACCATCCCAAGCCAAACATACCATAACAAAATGTACTTACCAGACACAAGCCAGCAAAGACCTGCACCAAAGTACACACATGTGCACACCACACCCCCACAGTGAAATGCTTAACAACGTCACTACATTGTGCCAACAGCTCTACTGGGCACTGAAATGTATTGAAATGTAAGAACCGTAATGTCCAAATAAGGCCATTGGCCAGTCCATTCTTAAATCCCAGAAGGGCCAATATAGGCTGAACTTGACTCCGACATGTGCAAAGGGTACTCCACTCGAAAGGGGCATCAATGGGGCAGCCAGGCACCTCAGGGAACAGGGGTATGGGGTGGTGGGGGTGGGGACGTACGTCTGGAAGGGGGGAGCTTAAGCTTAGGTTTGGGAGGTGGAGGGGGTTTGGGCTTGCCCTTGGAAGGAGGGGGAGTGGGCTTGGACCGGGGGGGTGGCAGAGGGACCTGGGGTAACATGTGGCCTCTTCCTCCCTGGGGAAGGGGCTCTGGAATGCGAAGGGCGGACTGGGGCGGGCTTGGACGAGGAAGGAGTGGACTGGGCAAGGACATGGGGACGTTTAGGGACAAGATGGGGTGGGCCAGTGGGTTCAAACAGGTCAACACAGGAGAGGAAAAGCTTCTTAGGTGTAGTTGGAGGGGATTTGGAGGCAGGCCTGGGAGTGGAGGTTGAGGGAGTGCTCGTATCAGGTGTAGGTGTGCCAGACGTGGATGCAGGTGCCTGTAAAGTAAGCTTATGTGTTGTGTATGTGTGTGGTGTGGATGTCTGCGAATGTCTGAGTGTTTTGGAGGAGGGGGGGTGGACACAGTGGGAGAGGACAGGCTGCCAGTGTACATGGATGTTGTCTGGGTGTCTGCAGGTCTGGTGAGTGTGCTGCAAGTGTCTGTCAATGTATTCATGGTGAGTGCAGGTGTGGTGTCTGGGGTGCATGTCTGGATGTCAGATGTTGTGGTGACTGCATGAATGAGGGCAGCAGCAGTGACTGAGGGTGCAGTGCGTGTGGGTGTGCATGGTGAGGTGACAGACAGGGTGGCGGGGGAGGTCGACACATTGGGGGAAGTGGATGTAGTTGTGTGTGCTTTTGTATGTTGGGTGTGTGCCTGCCTGTGGTGGGAAGTGTAGTGATTGTGTTATTCAGTGTGCTTCTTGTGTGCTGATCTGTGTGCATGGCTGTCTGTATGTGTGCTTTGGATGGGTGATGGGACTGGTGTGCTGGAAGGGGTATAGGTGGTGGGATGGGGGACGGAAAGACCAGGGACACTAGCTGCTGTGAAAGAGGAGTCCAGAGCCTGAAAAGATCTCTGTAGGCCAGACATGGCACCGTGAATGCCCTCCAGGTATGTATTGCATTGCTGCATCTGGGATGCTAGCACTTGGATGGCATTCACAATAGTTGTCTGCCCTACAGAGATGGTTCTCAGGAGGTCAATACCCTTCTCCGTGAGGGCAGCAGGGCTGACTGGGGCAGGGGATGAGGTGCCTGGGGTGAAGGAGATGCCCACCCTCCTGGATGAGCTGGCACGGGCAACTCGGTGGGGAGCAATTAGGAGGGCGGTGATGGTATGGGGGATGGCGGAAGATGGCAAAGAATAGGTGGGCCTAGTATGGTCCGCCACCACCAGGGAGCTGCCATCAGAGGAGGTATCAGTGTCAATACCTCCAGTGGTAGTTGCCTCCCCCGTGGTACTACCCCTCTCCCTCCAACCCACTGGTCCCCTTGGCTACGCTCGACTCTGCTTCCTTGGAATCATGGACTGCTGCATCTCCACTCGCCGGTGCCTCAGCTCCCTCGCCAGATGATGCTATTGTACACAGGGACACAAGAACACCAGGGTGGGGAAACAAAACAAGGAAGAACTTTGTCAAATCCTGAATACATGTGCATTTTGGCTCACAAACACTCCAATCAAGGTCACACATGTACACTCAGCACAGACAACATACGTAATGACTGTGCTCCTGACTAGTGGGCATGACCCCAGAATACAAAACATAACCCTCATGAAACACGAACCTGAAACACTGTGTGGAGTACACCCATGAGAAACCATGCCCAACCAGTGCACTTACAAGTCCAGAAGGCCACAATGAGTACCAGATGACAGAAAGGGGACCCCTCATAGGCCTATAGAGAATGCCCAAACTAGCCCTCACACCATCCAAAGGCCTTGGAGGGGGCAGGACTGCAGGAACACACCTGTGCAAGTGCCTGGCACTACAATGCATACATAACACATTACCAACATACATCCATCAAAGCGGTATCACAACAGTGTTGCTACTCACCCCTTTGTGGCTGCTGTGCTGCCTTCAAGCGCCCATCCAAATCCGGATAGGCCACCACCAGAATGCAGGCCATTAGGGGAGTCAGGGTCCGAAGTGCACCCCTTCCTCATTTGGAGGCCTTCCCTAGCTGGGCCTCTCTGGTCTTCCTGGCCCAGCGCCACAGGTCCTCCCACCGCTTCCTGTAGTGGGTGCTCTGCCGGTTGTAGACCCCCAGGGTCCGCACCTCCTTGGCGATGGCTTGCCACAGGCCTTTCTTTCAATGGGCGCTGACCTGCGTGGGACACACAGAGCAAATAAACAGATGTCAGTATTGGTGCACCGAAAACAAATGCCATGTCGTTCCATATGGAACGGCCATTGTTGACAGGCATGTTTTCAACTCACAAGCAGAACGTGCCAGACAATCTACGGCTGGGCAGTCACACATCGGACACACATACATACAGGTGTTCGCCACAATCACACACATCTAAGCATGACACATGCCAACTCACCTGCTCCTCTGGTCGCCCATACAACTTCGCATACAGGGGTAGGACCCCGTCCACCAGCTTCTCCAGCTCCTCTGCGGTGAAGGCCGGGGCCCGTTCTCCTGTAACCCGAGCCATTTCAGGGACCAGAGTCAGGACACAGCACCACACGCAGTGGAGTACTACTCTTCACGGGATTCAGGAGTCAAGTGTCAAGGGTCTGACAAAATGGCGTAGGTACCGCAGCACTGTGCTCCATCACCGCCGGCGGCGATCATGATGGGCCCAGGTTCCCCATTGACAACCATGTAATCCAGTGATCAGGTGCACAGCGGTGAACACCGCCTTCCGCCATGACGACTAACGCCAGCGGAATGAAGGTTCTTCCACTCTATCATACCTGCATGGCAGGAGGCTGCCATTTTGCTACCACCACATCACCATAGCCTGGCCTGGGGCCTCATCCAGGGCCCAAATCTCTCTCCCCTTCGTCGCTTGCTGACATGATTCTATAATCCATCTTTGGAAATGTGTCCAAACTGTGATGGCCTTATGACAGAGTTAACTCAGCACACATTTGCCTGACGGTGTACCTCATACTTTCCGTTTGTGTGTGTTACCTATGTGTCGCACTTTGGAAAATACAGTGACATCATGGGATGCAAGTGTAAGTTGGCACTCAGAATGTGTTTTTTCCTCCCCCATAGGTATAGACCCATGTGGCGAGGGAGGGTCCCATTTGTATACAGACCCCTGGTAGATCTGAAAACTATGGAGGGACATCACATCATTATCACCCACAGACTCAATAGAGCTACAATCCATGACCTCTGTGCATTAATGGATCCTGTCCTGAAACCCGCAAATCAAAATCAGCATGCCATCCCTACAATTGTGCAAGGGCTCCCTGTGCTCCATTTTTTGGCTATGTGCTCATTTCAGGTGACAGTGGGCATGGGTTCTGGGATCTCACAGCCAATGTTCAGCCTCATCCTGTCCAAATTCCTGGATGGCTAAGTTCAAGACTTGCAAACTTATGTCCAGTTTCCCCAAAGGGCTGAACTTCCCGCCATCAAATCTGGATTTTTATGCCTTTGCTAATATCCCCCATGTGATAGGTGCCATTGATGGAACCCATATAGCTCTCATACACCCAAAAGTGAATGAACAGGTGTATAGGAATCATAAGAACTATCACTCCATGAATGTACAATTGGTGTGTACTGCTGATCAGTACATATCACATGTCAATGCCAGGTTCCCAGGCCCAGTCCACGATTCATTTGTCCTGAGAAACAGCAGTGTGCCACACATGATGGAACAACTACAAGGGGACAGAGGATGGCTCATAGGTGAGTGTGTATGACATTGGATCAGTACATAGCTGACATCCAGGCTGTATGCAAGTAAAGGCAGCTTGTTAAAGTCCTCTTTCGCCCACTTTTGCAGGTGATTCTGGCTGCCCAAACTTGCAATGGCTCCTGATACCTGTGAGGAATCCCAGGACAGATGCAGAGAGGAATTATAATGAGTCCCATGGACGTACTAGGAGGGTGATTGAGCACACTATAGGTCTCCTGAAGGCTAGATTTTGTTGCCTCCATCTCTCTGGGGGATCCCTGTGCTATGTCCCTGACAAGGTGAGTAAGATAATGGTGGCCTACTGCATGCTGCACAACTTGGCTGTGAGGAAAGCTATCCCCCTTCTGGAAGAGGAGGGTTCTGTACAACCAGCCCTGCAACCTCAGAGAGGGGATGAGAGTGATGGTGAGGAAGAAGAGGGGGAAGATCTCAACTCCAGGACCCAGCTAATCCACCTATACTTCCAGTGACTCTAAGGTACTGTTCAATGATGCTGATGTATTCACTGCATAGTTTCAGTCTGACTCATGTGATAAGTAATGTGGTGTCTATTGTCAGTGACAGTGCTAACTGATGACTGGAGTGGCATGTGCCAGGAAACCCAATATTGTGTACAGTGTGACATACTTCAGATGCTACAGTCCGTTGGATCCCCTCCTGCAATAAAGGTGTGATTACGATATTAACTGTCTAATGCATACACACTCACAATTCATAGCTCATATTCACGAGGGACATTCGATTTGAGTGCATAGGTGTATTTACTGAATGGCAAAATATACATACGTGTTGGGACAGTGAAAGGGAGTGGGCACGTGGTGCAAATACATACTCATGTACATATGTCAGCTGTTGGTAGCACTGGGTTTTGGTCAATGTGGCCATTGGAAGATGGTGTGATGGCAGTGGAATGTCAACAAGGTAGCTCAGTGGCACACAAGGCAGACAGTTCAGGGGAGTCACTTCCTGGCACTGGGCTTGGTCTTGGCTGGTGTTTCATTGGCATATCTGGGTCTGAGGGCACATTTGCGAAGGTGAAGCTGGGCTGCAGGGGTAGGGGTGCTGGTTTCCTGTGTGTCCTCTGACAGTGCCACCAGTCCAGTAGCTGCTGCAGATGTAGTTGGCAGGGCAGTGTCCTGGCTAGTGGTAGGGGTGTGCAGGTGGGTGGAGGTCTCAGACTGGCTTTGGTACTGGTGCTGCAGCACTCCTGCAATGGAGGCCATGGTGGCATTGAGCTGTTTCCACTGCTGCATGGCCTCCTGGTGGTGTGCTATCTGCAGCCTCTGATTCTGCTCCAAGGTGGCCAGGATCGGGCCCATCCTGTCCTGGGTACGGTGGTATGCTCCCAGGACCTCAGATATCACCTCCTGGGCTGCTGCATCCATTCTTTGGCCACCCCTCCAGCCCCCGATGCCTGTGTCCCCTGCACAGGTCTGGCAGTCCCACTTGCACTGGGCCCTTCATCATCCTGCCTGTTGGTGGGTGGAGACTCTGGCCTCTGTACATGTGGGCCACCAGTCCATGGCCGGGAGACACTGGTGTGGGGTCATTTGGCCAGAGCTAATGATGGCGGCTGGGTGGTAGGGGTGTCAGTGGTATCCTGGGTGGGGCTGCTGGTGGTTGACAGTTCAGGACTGTGTGATGGGCCAGGGAGTTCCTCTATTTCCAAACATACCTCTGCACTCTCCTGAGTGAGGCCTCTGTCTTCAGGTAGGGCGCTGGCACTCCTTGACATCTCCGTCTGGGAGGCATGGATGTTGGTGCGTATGTGTGGGGGAATTGACAGGTGGGTGTCAGGTACTTCATCAGCAATTGCATCACTGCTCTGTACTATTTGATGGATATATTCTCCTGTCGTGGCATGCAAGGACCCTTCCTGTACATTTAGTTGCATTTTATGTGGGGGGTGGAGGTCTGTGCTCAAAGGGCTGGATGGAGGTCTGTTTGTGGGATTGTGGGCATGCAGGGAAGTTGGATGTGGGTGTTGTGGACTGGGTAGGGGATGGGGTCCTTGTGGTATTGAGAGGGGTGGGGTGATACATGCATTATAGGTCTGGTGACTGTTAAGGTATTGTAGTTGACTTACCCGAGTCCAGTCCTCCAATGAGTCCAGTGAGGCCCTCTGGGTGCAGGATAGCCAGGACCTTCTCCTCCCAGTCAGTGTATTCGGGGGGTGTAGGTGGGGGACCACCACCAGTCTTCTGTACGATGATGTTGTGCCTGGATGCCATTTTCCAAATCTTCCCGCGCAGGTCATTCCATCTCTTTCGAATGTCGTCCCTTGTGCGTTGATGGTTTCCCACTGCGTTGACCTTGTTGACTACCGTCTGCCATAGATCCATCTTCTTGGCCACGGGTGTCTGCTGCACCTGTGCCCCGAATAGTTGTGGCTAGTCCCTGAGTATTTCGTCCACCATGGTCCTTAGCTCCCTGTCTGTGAAGCAGGGGTGCTTAGGGGGTGCCATGGTGTGTGTTGTGAGTGGTGTGTTGTGGGTGTATTGGTGAGGG
The DNA here is from genome assembly GCF_031143425.1 of Pleurodeles waltl. NCBI lineage: Eukaryota > Metazoa > Chordata > Amphibia > Caudata > Salamandridae > Pleurodeles > Pleurodeles waltl. Next base: position 1,009,093,824 of record NC_090439.1, on the reverse strand, counting down.
TGCTGTCGTGTGGTTGTGTGTGTGGCTTGTAATGGTGTTTTGTGTATGTATGTGTTTTGGTGGTGTATTTGTGTGTGTGACTTGTGTGATGTTGGGTCCAGTGTATGTGTGTTGTGTTGTCAATATCTGTTGTGCTATTGGCGATGCAAAGGATTGTGGGGTATGTACGTGAGTGTTTTATAGTGTTGTGGATGTGTGTCAGGTGTGTGCGTTTCAAAGTTGTCAATGTGTGTATTTGTTGTTGCTAGGTCCCATTGCTGGCCATGGCGGTACTGCCAATGGTTGTTCAGCATTCATCATCCGCCACGCTGAATTGTGCATCATTATTTGGTGGGCAGAGGATTTGTCTGCATGGCGGTGGCGGAGTGGGGTGTACTGCCTTTCCGCCGTCGTAGGTCCTGGCGGTGGATGGAGGTTTCAGGATTTTTGGAGGTTTGACTTTTTGGCATCAGTATTCGGCAGTGTGCAGTCTACCGTCAATGGCGGTCTTCTGGTCACCGTCGACACGGCGGTCAGAGGTGTTTGCCACCGAGTTCAGAATGAGGGCCCTTCTCATATCATTCCATACATTATGCATATGATCCATAACGTCTTTAGGGCCTGATTTATGAAAAGCTAGCACTGCCTTTGCATAATTTTTTTACAAAAAAGCAGCGCAAACTTACAAAATACAATTATATTTTGTAAGTTTGTGCCGCTTTTACGTCAAAAAATGACATAAAAGCAGAGCTAACTTTTCATAAATCAGGCCCTTAGTGTCAAGACTGGGTCTCCCTCTATTTCAAAAACTCGTACCGCCTACTTAATTTCTGTGTATATGAATGATATTCATATGATATACTTTATGAACTATTAATTTCCTGAAACACACTGCCATCTCATTTAGCCAGAAGCCACGCTTGTTATGTTCTCCCATTTCCTCAACGGGGAGGCCATCTTAATTTACTTGTTACTAAAATTGATTCACTTTAAAGAAAAAAAATTCCTTTAATCCAGCACTTTCAAAATGTGTTCAATTAATGTGTGTGTGTATGTGTATATATATATATATATTTATGAATGACTTGGCTATAGCTTTGGTGCCGTTTAACGAATCTTCACAAAATGCTCCAAAAACAGTGTGCCCAAGGGTCTTATCGTGCATGGAAAGTTTCAGGGTGATCTGTCAAGTGAGGGCCAAAAAAACGGGGGTAAAATAAAGTATGTTTCACATGTTAATTCCCGTAGATTCTTTAGACATGCCTGCAGCTCAATCCACTGGAAAGAATTACACCACATTTAGCTAAAAGGTAGCTTTTGGTCCGCAGATCACCCTTTTTTTATTTGTTGTAAATCCATTCAGTAGTTTTTGAGATATTAAAGGGCAAATAAATTTGTATATCCAAGGTCGCGGATTCAGGAAGATCTCCTGCTGAGATCTGATTGGCTGCCAACACTTCAAACAAGAAGTGTTGGCAGCCAGTATGGGATCCACTCAAAGCTTAAAAGCATATTTTTTAATCACAGAGAAATCTGCTGCTGGATCTGTGGAGTTCTTTGTGATTTAAAAAAAAAAAGGTCTCTCGTGTTTAAAAATGCTTTCGCCCCTCGGGTGGGCCAGGAGGCATTGTGGGTGCACCGGGCCTCCCTCCTAGGACTTACTAAAGCCCCGGAGACCACCACTTTCCTGGGGAAACCAGATGAAAGGATGCAAGGAGGGCCTGCGCAGCACTCCTGCGCCCCTGGGGCCGCCACCTCCCTGGGGAAAATAGATGAAAGTATGGCGGGGCTGGGTGGCATCCCCACACCTTGGGGATAGCCACCTCCCCGGGTCAAGCAGATTAAATTATGCATGGGGGCCAGCGTGGTACCCTCCTGTCCCCCGCGGAATGCCACCTCCCCAGGGCAAATAGGGGCCTGTGTGGCGCCCTCCACACCCTGGGGCAGCCACCTCCCTGGGGCAAATAGATTAAAGTATGTGGTGGAGCCTGTGCTGCACCCCCATGCCCCGAAGACCTCCATCTTCCTCAGGTATATTTTTATTCAACTAATGGGGTGGTCCAGTGGACTTCCCCCAGGATCTAGGGACCACCATCTCCCAGGGACTATTTTTAGAAAGTATGTTGGGGGGCCATGCAGCCCCTCTGTACCCCAGGGACCACCACCTCCCCAGGGCACCATATAATACAAATATAAGGGGGGGGTTACTGTGAACCTCCCTCATCCCAGGGACCTCCCCGGGGAAAAATACAAAACAAATATAAGGGGTGGGGGGGTCCTGAAGACCACCAGGGGCCCCAGGACTGCCACCTGACTGGGGCTACAAAATAAGTTGCAGAGGGGTCAGTCGCGGACCTCGAGCCCCAGGGACCACTATGTGGGCAGGAAAGGGAAGAAAAGATTTCTCCAGCACGTAGGGAGTTGCTATTTGCAGCAGCTTCCTGCATGTGGGAGCAATCCTGGATCCCAGAGGACGTGGGGAGCCAGCTATGACCGCGGGGCCTTGAGGCTCCCGCTGTGGTCCTGTCACTTTCTCTCTCTCTCTCTCTTCCATCTCATAATGGGATGGAAGAGAGAGTGAGAGAGATTGTTATTTCAATGGTCTCTCCATACAATTACTTCAAAGTGGCACACAAGCAAGATGTTTAGTTGGAATGTTTTAGTTGTTTTGATACACAGCAAAACAGAGTCACCTCTGGCCTAGTGATGAAACTCCTAAACTATCACTCAATGGGTTGAAGGTTCAAATCTTGGTATCTTATGGCAGTGTGTTTGTTTACTTATTTGTGGTTTGAATGTTAAACATTCCTTATCTCGTGACAGGGTGTCTATTTATTCGTGTCTTGAATGTTAAACATTCCTTGTGATGGAACATTTATGCCTTTTTCCCATCTCCATCTTTGGGTTAAATGCCATAGAGATGTCTGGACACTCCCTACTAAGGAGTCACCTGTGGCTTAGTGGTTAAGGTCTCAGACTCTCCCACAGGAGGCTCAGGCTTCCAGTTTAGGTGTGTCATTTCTTAGCTTTGAATTATTTTCAACTTCAGATATTTAACGTGCACACAGAAAGGTGATCTTACTCTTTTTACTTGTCAAATACATCATATTACAATTTGTCAGAACATTGTGCATTGTAAATGGCGTAGGGGTGGGTGGTTATAGGGGAGGGCAGATTGCATGTTAACCAGAGTCTTAGAGGTAGACCAGAGTGGACCATTTGTGGAAGGTGAGGTGAATGGCCACAACGTGTCATTTCTTATTGACACTGGACCAACCCGTTCCAATGTAAATGTGAGAATAGTGGAAATACAAAACCTACACCTCCTGGGAAAAGAGATCTAACTTTAGGAGTTGCAAATAGAGAGATTACAACCTGATTTCAGAAGATGTTCCTGTAAAATTAGGATCACTTGAGGAAAATCATCAGTTTGTGCTGTGTCCTGTTAACCTTTTAGGGAGAGTTTTAAAGTACAAGTTACATTTCATGCTGCAAGGCACATGATGAGGATGTAGATTTTAAAATTGCACAACAAGAGCCAGTAGGAATCTATCTAATGTTAACGACAAAAGATTTGCCTGTAGATTTAAAAGGGATAGTTAATCCAGCAGAGTGGGATTTCACAGGAAAGGATAGCGGATTAATCAAAGGAGTGGAACCAGTTAGGATAAACATAAAATCAAATGCAGTCTTTCTTAGAAAGCCACTTTATCACATGACATCTGAAGTGATAGAGGGAATAACCAACATTAATCAATGATATGCTAGAGAAGTGGATCTTGAAAGAAATAATTGGGAGTCCACGAATCCCACCAATTATGGGATTGCGAAAACCAAACGGGAAATTCAGGATTTAAGGAAGGTGAACGACATCATAATCCCATGCTGTCCTGTGGTACAAAAACCAGCCACCATACTTTATCAGGTTCCGTATGCAGCTGAATGGTTTACAGTGATTGATCTCTGCCAGGATTTCGTCTTGATTCAGTTACATGATGACAGTCATTATTTGTTCTCCTTCATGTTCCGATAGAAAGTATTAGCATGGTATTGTGTCCCACAGGGCTACAACGAGAGCCAATCCATCTTCAACCAGATCTTGAAAAAGAATCTGGAAACATTTATCATGCGTCAAAGTTCAGTCTTGGTGCAATACTCTGACAATTTGCTTATCCTATGAGAGACAAAAGTATCTTGCAAAGTTGACACCATTGCACTGTTAAATCATTTGTCAGAGAATGGACATAAAGGGCCTGATTCTAACTTTGGAGGACGGTGTTAAACCGTCCCAAAAGTGGCGGATATACCACCTACCGTATTACGAGTTCCATAGGATATAATGGACTCGTAATACGGTAGGTGGTATATCCGCCACTTTTGGGACGGTTTAACACCGTCCTCCAAAGTTAGAATCAGGCCCAAAGTATCTCCAAACAAACTGCAATGTTGTCATAAAGAGGTCCAATGTTTGAGTCATATCATTGGAAAAAGAACAAGAAAAGTGTCAAGAGAGAGAGTTGAAGCTTTTCTGAGAATGAGTCCTCATGAAACGCAGAGAGAAGTCAGGATATTTTTGCGAATGGTTGGCTACTGTAGACAGTGGGTACCCAACATCTCCTTGGTGGCAACACCTTTACTGTGATTGATACACATAGATGTACCAAACCCGATTCCATGGGACAACGGTTGCATGAAAGTGTGCTTAGAGCTGTGAGAAAGTCTCTGTTGTTCCCTGGCACTGGGAATGCCAGATTATTCAAAATATTTCATACTGTTTTGCAGTGAGAGGGAGGGCTGCACTCTCTCAGTGCTAGCTCAAGTAAATGGGGACACCAAAAAGCCTGTGACTTATTTTTCTGTGACCCTTTATCCTATAGCCACTGCTTTGCCTGGCTACCTCAAAGCAGTTGCTGCAATAAGAGCTAGTCTCAAGAAATGTGAAAATATTGTGATGGGACATCCTTTGACAGTTATGGTCTCTCACTTAGTGGAAGTTTTACTTACAAGAACAAAGACTCCTTACTAATACACAACAAACTAGAAATAAGCAGCAAATCCTCATGGAAAGTAACGTTGTGCTGAGAAGATGTCAAGGACTGAGTCCTAGCACATTGTTACCCGTCCTCAAGGGAGAATAATCTGATTGTTTTGAACATGATTGCCTTGATGGCACAGATTTATGCACCCATCCTAGACCAGACATAAAAGATTAGCCATTGGTAAATCCAGATTATGGGGGTCATTACAACATTGGCAGTAAAAGCCGCTTACCGCCGTGCAGAAGACCGCCAACACACTGCCGCGGCCGCGGAATTCCGCCACAGCTATTATGACCCACATCTCGGAATCCGCCAGAAGTCAGACACCCACACAAGTCCGCCACACCAAAGGTCAGTGATAAACTGGTGAAAACCAAACCTCCACCGTCACGCCAACAGAAATACACCCACACTATCACGACCCACGAATCCACGCGGCGGTCTTTCAACCGCGGTATTCCATTGGCGGTACACACCGCCGCGCTCAAAATACACACACTCTTTCAAAACACAACCACATTGGACAATTTGAAATACACACACCTGATACACATACACACACCACTCCCACACACCCAATACTATATAAAACACACACCCACATCACCCACAAACCCCTACGACAAAAACACAGAAAGAAGGCCAGAGAGAGACACTACAAACTACTACCAAGCATCCACAGGCACACAACACCATCACCCACACTACTTCCACGCACAAAACACCACACACCACTACATATCACCACAATTATCACCACATACACCACCCCACACATCACCTACACCACCCCATGGCACGGCAAAGACACCCCAGGTTCTCGGAGGAGGAGCTCAGGGTCATGGTGGAGGAAATCGTTCGGGTAGAGCCACAGCTATTTGGAGCACAGGTGCAGCACACCTCAATTGCAAGGAAGATGGAGCTATGGAGAAGAATAGTCGACAGGGTCAACGAAGTGGACAGCACCCAAGGTCTCAAGACACCACATTGCGGTATAGCGGACTGGCGGCGGACCCCCACCTCCTCCCCCACAACTAACAACATGGGAGGAGCAGATCTCTGAGATTCTGCATCCTGAGGGCCTCGCAGGAGTTGGTGGAGGAATGGACTCTGGTAAGTCAAATCTTAACTTTCATATCCCCCACCCTACCTGCATGCTATCAGAGACCCCCACCCTCGCCCCCTCCCCTATCACTCCAACTCCTCACAAATGTACTAATAACACAAACCACACATCCCAACACCAAGCCCGCATGACACAACAAAGCATGGACACCCATCACTAAAGCATGCCCACTGCACATACCCATAACACCCCCCTCAACCATAATCACACAAGCCCCCACACAGGAATGCTAGCTCTGGGGTACACGGTCACCCACCCATTGCACACCATGACACACACAGATGCAATAATCATGCTTTTACACCCCTGCAGGACCACTACCCAACGTCACCAGACAGGAGGGTCCAGACATCTCCACCCCACCCACTGAAGAGGCCCACAGTGATGACAGCAGCTCTGTCCAACTGGATCCAGATGACCAGCCGGGACCATCGTGGGCCTCGGGACAGTCGGTTCCCCACACACAGTCACAGGCCACCACAGACCTTCCACCCTCTGGTAACACCAGCACAGCACCCACCCAGCGGGCCCATACCTCCGTCCCCAGGACACGTCAATCAGCTGTGTGTCCACCACTACAGGGAACTAGGATAACCCACCACCCCAACAACAACAGGGACCTGGGGGCAGTGGCAGTGGGCACACGGTCCAGGGGACGGAGGCACAGGAACACAGGGGAACTGGGAGGGCTGCTGTGCGACAGGGGGCGGACAGGCCTAGGGAACCCACTCTCTACGAGGCCCTCTCCTCCATCATGGGAGCATATCACCACTCCCAGGAGACAATGGCAACAGTCCTGGCCAAGTTTCAGGAGACCCAGCGCATGCAGGAGGAACAGTATTTGGGCTTCAGGGAGGAACTCAGAACCATCAGCTCCGCCCTGGGCACCATCGTAGGGGTGCTGAAGGAAATACTTAACACCAGGATGGACACTGTGGCACTACAAGGGGCCCCTGACACTAGCATGGACGATGAACTGCCCACCCCCTCCGCCGGCGCTAGTGGACAGGAGGCACCGCCACAGGACCACCAAATCAGCACCCCACCCCCTGCAGATGGAGAACCACCCCGCAAACGGTCCCTGAGATCCAGGAACAAGACAGAGCACGATGCCAAGAACCCCGCCAAGTAATTAGACCACCCTGATTGTCAACCCACTGTCCCACTTTGTCACCCTGTCCATATTTAAACTGCCCCAGCTCCACTTCCTATGCCCATATGGGCAATGCACCTGTGAGACTAATAGACTGGACTCTGCCATGGACATTCCTCCACCATCACCCCTCACCATGTTACAACCCCCCTCCAATATTTAGCACTTCAATAAACACCCTTGAAGCACAAAACAATCTGGAGTCAGTCTGTGATTTCGAAAATGTGTATTAGCAATTACAGTGTCAAAATGCTCTTTCAAATGTAATGTCAACATACCTATGTCACACATTGCAAGTCCATGAGGAATCTAAGCAGATGACACACGTTGGAAACCACACCTGTGAAACCGTAAGGGAAATGTACAACTCAGTTACCATATACTGGTTGAAATCGACAGACAGGATAGAGGTAGAAGTGTGAAAGTACTTGTAGTAGGCAGGAATGTGTTCTCACCTGTGTGTCACTGGAAATATTGCTGGATAACTGAGTCCCTGTTGTCAATGTCTTCTTCCTCTGCTTCCTCCTCATCACTGTCCACAGGCTCCACAGCTGCTACAACACCGTCATCTGGACTATCTTCCTGCAGAAAAGGCACCTGTCGTCGCAAAGCCAAGTTGTGAAGCATACAGCAGGCCACGATGATCTGGCACACCTTCTTTGGTGAGTAGAATAGGGATCCACCTGTCATATGGAGGCACCTGAACCTGGCCTTCAGGAGGCCGAAGGTGCGTTCGATCACCCTCCTAGTTCGCCCATGTGCCTCATTGTAGCGTTCCTCTGCCCTTGTCCTGGGATTCCTCACTGGGGTCAGTAGCCATGACAGGTTGGGGTAACCAGAGTCCCCTAATAGCCACACCTGGTGCCTCTGGAGTTGACCCATCACATTAGGGATGCTGCTATTCCGCAGGATGTAGGCGTCATGCACTCAGCCAGGGAACATAGCATTTACCTGGGAGATGTACTGGTCTGCCAAACATACCATCTGTACATTCATCGAATGATAACTCTTCCGGTTCCTGTACTCCTGTTCACTCCTGTGAGGGGGGAACCAGAGCTACATGGGTCCCATCAATGGCACCTATGATGTTGGGGATATGTCCATGGGCATAGAAGTCACCATTAACTGTAGCCAAATCCTCCACCTGAGGGAAAACGATGTAGCTCTGCATGTGTTTCAGAAGGGCAGACAACACTCTGGACAACACGTTGGAAAACATAGGCTGGGACATCCCTGATGCCATGGCCACTGTTGTTTGAAATTACCCACTTGCAAGGAAATGGAGCACTGATAGCACCTGCACTTGAGGGGGGATCCCTGTGGGATGGCGGATTGCTGACATCAGGTCAGGCTCCAACTGGGCACACAGTTCCTGGATTGTGGCACGGTCAAACCTGTAGGTGATGATCAAATGTCTTTCCTCCATTGTCGACAGGTCCACCAGCGGTCGGTACACCGGAGGATTCTGCCATCTCCTCACATGTCCCATCAGACGGTGCCTAGGAATGATAACAGCGACCACAGAGTCAAACAACTCAGAGGTATGTACCCACAGTCTACACAGAACACCATTCATACACAAAATGTGGCCTGTATTTGTGTTGTGCGACAAGGCCTAGGTCTGTGTGACGCAGTTGGTAATTAGGGCATGTGGGCCCCTGAAATGGCGGCTGCCTGACCTCTAAAGTGGGACAATGGGATGTGAGGTAACTGCGCTGGCGTTGTACACCGTCGCGGTAGGCAGTCGAAGACCGCGGCGCAATGCTGCATTGGTTAACATTGGACCCTATGGGTCCCAGGAGCCAATGACGAAGTACGCCGGCGGTGATGGTACGCACCGCCCCGGACCGCTGCGGACGTGACCACCATTTTCTATCTGTTCAATCACTCGATACCTGATCTTCGTCAGGAGAGGACCTACACTGCAAGTGCTGCTGTGACCTCGGTCTGGAAGAGACAATGGCTCGTGCGTCTGGGGAAAAGGCCCCTGCCTTCACTGCAGAGGAGTTGGAGAAGCTCGTGGACGGGGTCCTCCCCAGTACACGCTACTCTACGGTCCTCCAGACCAACAGGTAAGTACACAGGGAGCATGTTGCATGGGCTATGCCTGTGTGGAGAGGGCTGGTTGTAAGAATGAAGGGGGCACAGTTCTGCGTGCATGATGGACTGTGAATGCATGTGCCACATGGCAAGGGTAGGGATGTGGGCCACTCACTTACACAGTGCAGTTGTTAATGACTTCTTGTCTTCCCCTGTACATGTCATGTAGGTCAGCGCCCACCAGAAGAAGGGTATTTGGCGTGCCATCGCCAAGGACGTCCGGACCCTGGGGGCCCACCACTGACGGAGCACCCACTGCCGGAAAAGATAGGAGGACATTCGCCGCTGGAGCAAGAAGACGGCGGAGGCTCAGCTGGGGATGGCCTCCCAACGTGGAGGGGTGCCTGTGGAACCATGACCCCCCTGATGTTCCGGATCCTGGCGGTGGCCTACCCTGAGTTGGATGGGCGCTTGAGGGCATCACAGCAGACACAAGGGGGTGAGTACAACATCATTCAGCGGACCTTGCGCGCAGTGAAGGTGTCTGGGTAGGGGAGGAGGGCTGTGGGTTTCCCTAGGCCAGGGCGAGTTCCGTAGGCTAGGCCCCTCTGTAATGCAGGCCATGTGGCACCCCACCCCACCTCTGTAGAGTGCCAAGTACAGGAATTCATGCCCCTGTGTCATCTATGTGTGCAGATGTCGACCATAGCCATGTAGGCCATATCCCAGGAATTGCATCTGTAGAGCCCAACAGCGCAACGTAGTGCAGGGGGCTGCTGTGTCTGTATTGTCCGCCAATGGTAGCGGTAAGCCATGCACTCAACATGTCTTTCTTCTGTCGTCCCCCCCCTTTTTGTGATCTCCCTGTTCTTGTGTGCATCAGCATCATCAGGCAGAGGTACAGTGGCACCGGAGCACGAGGGAGCTGCATCCCACATGGCCATGGAGGGCCACACCACGGACTCAGAATACACCAGTGGGACGGAAGGCAAGGGGAGCACCACGGCGGTCACAGGATCTGCAACTAGCGACACAGACTCGTCCTCCGATGGGAGCTCCCTTGTGGTGGCGGCACCATCTGTGCCCCCCACTTCTACAGGTACAGCCGCCACCCACCCTACCAGCACCGCCCTCCCAGCAGCCCCTCAGCCTTCGCCCCGTGCCCGCTCACCCAGGAGGGTGGGCGTCACCTTCGCCCCAGGCACCTCAGCCCCTGCCCCTGTCACCTCTGCTGCCCTCAGTGAGGAGGCCATTGACCTCCTCAGGTCACTCACTGTTGGGCAGTCTACCATTTTGAATGCCATCCAGTGTGTAGAAAGGGAATTGCAACACACTAATGCATTCCTGGAGAGCATTCATTCTGGTCAGGCTGCCCTTCATCTAACCCTGCAAACTCTGGCCTCAGCACTGATGGCAGCCATCGTCCCTGTGTCTAGCCTCCCCCCTCCAACTTCCTCCACCCGACCCAATCCCCTGTACTTCTGCCTATCCCAAGCACACCATCAGACCAGCATGCACACACCTCAACACACAAGGGAAGCTCAGGCAAACATAAGCACCACACATCCCACAGGCACTCACGCAAGCATCACACACATACAGACACACCAACATCCACTGCCTCCACTGTGTCCCCCTCCTCGTCGTCTCCCTCCTCCCTCCCAGCCTCGTTTACACTCACACATGCATGCACTACCACTACAGCCACTACGTCCCGCACAAGCACACCCACCACCACACCCCGCTCACGTGCACTCACCACCCCCACTACCATTTACACGTCCCCTGTGTCCTCTCCCAGTGTGTCTGTGACGCCCCCTCCGAAGATACACAAACGCAGGCACACACCCACCCAACAGCCATCCACCTCACGACAGCCTCCAGGCCATGCACCTGCACCCAAATCCACAAAAGTTACACCTCCTACAACCACCACCTCTTCCTCCATTCCCAAACCCCCTCCACCTACCCGTCCCAGTGTCTCCCAAAAACTTTTCCTGGCCCCCCTTAACCTATTTCCCACCACCACCCCCGTCAAACTCATAGGTCCCGTACTAGCACCTCAGCCAAAAAATCTCCGGGACCAGTGGTGCCTGTTGTTACAGGTATGTGGAGTGCACCGGCCACCAGGCCAGCCAGTGTGGCACGGAGCCACAGCACAGCCAGTCCCCCCCCTGTGAAGCACCAGAAGTAGGACAGTGCCCAGCGGGAGAGGGGGAAGACTCCAGCCAGCAAAGCCGCTCACAAGGGTCCCGGGGGGAGTGTCGAATCAGCTGTGACTCCTCCAAAGGTGGGGAAGGGGCAGAAGAAATCTCCAAAGTCTGGGAGGAGCAGCACGGCAGAGAGGACCGCCATCATCCCCGCTGCCCTGGAGGCCACCGCCAGCCCCATCGTCACTGGCCAGGAGGCCACCGCCAGAGTCACTGCCCAGGAGGCCAGCCCCATTGTCACTGGCCAGGAGGCCACTGCAGAGTCACTGCCCAGGAGGCCCGCCCCATCGTCACTGGCCAGGAGGCCACGGCCAGCCCCAGAGTCACTGGCCAGGAGGCCACCGCCAGCCACAGCCCAGCTGGCCAGGAGGGCCCCGCAAGCCACAGCCCAGCTGACCCATGAAGGACCGCCGTAGCAAGCACCGCTGAACAGGGCAGGGACCGCTGAACAGAGCAAAGACCGCCATTGAATGCACCGCTGAACAGGTCTGACACTGGCAACGCAAGCACTGCTGAACAGGGCAGGGACCACTGAACAGGGCAAAGACCACCATGGAATGCACCGCTGAACAGGTCTGACACTGGCAACGCAAGCACCGCTGAACAGGGCAGGTAACGCTGAACAGGGCAAAGACCGCCATGGAATGCACCGCTGAACAGGTCTGACACTGGCAACGCAAGCACCGCTGAACAGGGCAAAGACCGCAATGGAATGCACCGCTAGCCCATTTGCGGCAGGGGCAGTGACGCAACTGGGACCGTCACAGGGTGTGTGCTGCACTCTGGGCACCAGTCCCCCTCCAGCACCAGTGGAGACTGTTATCCACTTGAGAGACTGTGGCTTTGCACTCCCCAGGATGGAACAGTGGGCAAGCCACCCACTGCAGAGACTTGAGAGACTGTGGCTTTGCACTTCCCAGGATGGTACAGTGGGCAAACCACCCACTGCAGAGACTTGAGAGACTGTGGCTTTGCACTCCCCAGGATATGGCAGTGGGCAACCCACCCACTTGTGAGACTTGAGAGACTGTGGCTTTGCACTCCCCAGGATATGGCAGTGGGCAAACCACCCACTGTAGAGACTTGAGAGACTGTGGCTTTGCACTCCCCAGGATGGTACAGTGGGCAACCCACCCACTGCAGAGACTTGAGAGACTGTGGCTTTGCACTCCCCAGGATACATCAATAGGCATGGAGCCCCCTCGTGGATCTGGCGTGGTGCACTCTTCCGGCTGAGGTGCCCCCCCTTCCCTTCCCCCTGAGGTGCCTGTTGTATTTCTATCTGATGCCCCAGCAGTGTTCTCTCCGTTTTGATCAGGTATCTTGTGTGGGCCTCGCCCATGCATTTTGGACCCAGTGGTCCACGGACAATGAATGGTGCATTACCTGCACTACTAATCGTGGTGTATTTTTTGTTTAATGTGTATATATATCTGTATATATTTGCTTACTGTATTTTGATATATTACAAGGGTTCAACTCATTTCCTTTTGTCTTTGCATTCTTCCGGTGGGGGTTGGGGGGTGTTACTGTAATGTATAGATATGCATTGGTGTGTGTGTTGTAGTGGGTGAGGGTCGGGGTGGGGGTTGGGATGTTGGCTCTGTGTGTCCCTGTGTTTTTGCCTCCCCTATGTCGTAGGTGCAGTACTCACTGTGGTCTTCGCCGCCGGCGTTGTTGATCCTCGTATAGGAGCAGGAAGACTATCGCTGGCAGAATATGGAGTTCCGGCTCCATGGTGTCCTGATTCCTCGTGGGATGTGTAGAGGTGAGCGTTTTCCCTTTGAAATGGCTGTTTCCGCCGTGTTTTTATCCGCGGTGAATCCGCCCCGGAAAAGGTGGCGGATTGGTAGGTTGTGATACTGTGGGCAGTACATTGTCTTCCGCCTGTCTGTTGGTGGTGACCGCCGCGCTGTTTGTCTGTACCACCGTGGCGGTCGGAGTGTTAAAGTGGCTGTCTTTGTTGGCGGTTTCCGCCACGGTCATAATTCCAATTTTTTTACCGCCGGCCTGTTGGCGGTCTTACCGCCGCTTTAACACCGTCCGCCAGGGTTGTAATGACCACCTATGTCTTGTTTGTAGATGGCTCTTGCCTGAGAACAAATGAAAGTTAATTGAGAGCAAGTTATGCAGTCTGCACAATCCATGAAATAAGAGAAGCTTCATGGCTTCAAGGAATTTCTTCACCATAAATTACAGAATAAAGTGCCCTTACCAGAGCCTGCAGCTTGACAGCACAAATGGGAGTGATTTTAAATAGAGATAGTCAGTATGGATTTGCACTTGTCTATTACTTTGATCAGTTGTGAACACAGCAAGGTTTCATCACCTCATATGGTTCACCCATTAGAAATGGGGAACATGTTAAGAATTTGTTGAAAGGACCACAACTCCATGCTGAAGTTGCTTTCGTGAAATGTGTAGCACACAGGATTGACAGTAGTTATGTCACAGTTGGCAACAGGTATGCTGATGCAATAGCAGGCTATTGTGCAATTCGGGTAGTTAACGCTTAGGCCCTCATAACTTTCTGTCCACATAAGCTATCCATGCCAAATGTGCATCCTCGTTTGAAAACATTCTGGGGATTCTAAAGGTACCCAGAGTTTGTGGGTTCCCCTGAAACACACCAAGAAAATATTTGGGAAAAATTGGAAAAAGTGTTGCAGAAGCAAACACATATTTTTTTCCTGAAAATGGCAACAACAAAGGGTTTGCGGTACTACAATCACCATCTTCCCAGCTTTCAGGAACAGGCAGACTTGAATCGGAAAACCTAATTTTTCAACACAGTTTTGGCATTTTACTGGGACATACCCCATTTTTACTATTTTTTGTGCCTTCAGCCTTCTTCAAGTTAGTGACAGAATTGGGTGTGAAACCAATAGTGGATCCCAGACAGCTAAACGTTTCCATAAAGTAGACAAAATTCTAAATACAGCAAGGGGTCATTTGTGAAGATCCTTCAAGGCTTTCCTACAGAAAGTAATAGTTGAAATAAAAAAATATTGAAATTGAGTTGAAAAAAACTGCCATTTCTGTCTACATTTTGTTCTGTACCTTTTTTCAGCTATGGCATATTCTTGAAAGCAATATACCGTTACGTCTGCTGAGCCCTTCTGGGTGTGGGGATATATAGGACTTATAGGTTCATCAAGAACCCAAGGTACCCAGAGCCAATAAATAAGCTGCACCTTGCAATGGGTTTTCTTTGTATACTGGTTATACAGCAATTCATTTGGTAAAATATAGAGTGAAAAATAGGTATCAAGGAAACGTATGTATTTCTGAAATGAGCACAAAATAAGGAGTTTAGAAGCATCGGTTATTTGCACATCTCTGAATTCGGGGGTCCCTATACTAGCACGTGAATTACAGTGCATTTCTCAAAACAACGTCTTTCTTACACACTGTCTCACATTTGGAAGGCAAAAATATAGAGAAAGACAATATGGCAATAACACTTATTCTTCTATTCTGTGTTCCCCCATGTTTCCTGATAAAAATGGTACCTCACTTGTGTGGGTAGGCCTAGTGCACACGACAGGAAATCCCCCAAAACGCAACGTGGACACATCACATTTTTCTCATGAAAACGAACGCGTTTGTTGCAGAGTGCCTAGCTGTGGACTTTGGCCTCTAGCCCAGCTGTCAACTGGGGAAACCTAGCAAACCTATACATTTTTTAAAACTAGACACCTAGGAGAATCCAGAATGGGGTGACTTGTGGGGCTCTCACCAGGTTCTGGCACCTAGAATCCTTTGCAAACTTCAAAATTTGTCTAAAAAAACACCTTTTCCTTTTCGGTGATGCTAAGTTCTGGAATTTGAGGGGAGCCAAAAACCTCCTTACGGCCAGCAGTCCCCCAATTCTCCTGATAAAAATGGAACCTCACTTGTGTGGGTAGGCCTAGTCCCCACAACAGGAGATACCCCAAAACACAATGTGGACACATCCAATTTTTCCAATGAAAAAGGATGCGTTTTTTCACAAAGTGCCTAGCTGTGGATTTTGGTCTCTAGCTCAGCCGGCACTTAGGGAAACCATCAAACCCACATGTTTTTCAAAACAAGACACCTAGGGGAATCTATAATTGGGTCACTTGTGGGTTTCTCACCAGGTTCTGTCACCCAGAATCCTTTGCAAAATTCATAATTTGTCTGAAAAAACACTTTTTCCTCACATTTCAACGATGCAAAGTTCTGGAATCAGAGGGGTGCCACAAACTTCCTTCCACCCAGTACTCCCCCAAGTCTTCTGGTAAAAATGGTACCTCACTTGTGTGGGTAGGCCCAGTGCCCGCAAATGGAAGTGCCCAAAAATGGAACATGACTGCATCAAAATTATCTTTCACAAAACTACCTGTTTTTACAGGGGGCACCTGCGTGTTTGGTCCCTGGCACAGTGGTCACCTAGGGAAATGTACAACACCCAGACATCTTTTAAAACTAGGCACCTGGTGGAGTCCAGGGAGGTGTGGTTTGCATGGATCCCCCAATGTTTTCTTACCCTGAATCCCCTGCAAACCATTAATTTAGCTAAAAAAGCAAATTTTCCTCACATTTCTGTGTAGGATCAACGCGCCAGCACAAATTTCCTACCACTCACTCCTGATAAAAATGATACCTCACTTGTGTGGGTGGCCCAAGTGCTTGTGAATATTACAGATGACCTGGTACTCGATTACTGTAAGGGATTGGCTGATGTGGTGTGTTCTGTCTCTCTGAAGGGTGAAGCTGTTACCACAAAGCCACACTAGGAGCAATGTCATGAATTTAGTCCTGATGACTGTGTCCTAGTTAAGAACCATGTGAAAAAGCCTATCTAGAGCTACGTTGGAAAGGCCCCTATCAATAATTCTGATTATGAATACAGCAGTTAAGTGTGTTGGAATCCCAAATGGGTACATGCTTCACATACCCGGGGAACGAGGGATCCTTGTGAAGAAATATTGTTCTATGAGCCAGAACCAAGAACACTGGTGTACATACCACTGCAAGTTATACAAGATCAGACTCCAGAGACAAAAGACTCTGATCAGAGACAGCAAGAAGGAACAAGGGGTGAAGAAACTCAGACAGGTGAAGAGGTCAAACCACCGGACGTCTCACCGAGTGGCTTAAAAGCTCTTGGAACTGGAGAACAACAAACAAACCAAATTGAAGATATGACTTCTGGATCAGTTACATACAATCAGAAAGTCTTGAGGATCCAGGAGAAGGAACAAGTTTTAGAATTGAGACATTTAATGATCCACAAGATGCCAGATGACTACAAAGCTTACAGTAGAAAGAAATTAAGATTGAGTGTGCCAGTGGAATCAATACTATCGACAATCAAAGAAGAAGCAGAGTCAAATGGTAAAAGTGATGCAGAATAACAAAAAAAACACACTCAAGAGATCAAGGGGATCAAAGGGATCTAGAGTACCTTGGCGAAGCTATTCATTACCTGAATGGACATATTATGTGAGTCAAGTTTTGAATGTTCATATTTCTGACTTGCTTGATTGGTGCAAAGATCTGCCACAACCTTCTTGAAAAAGTCAAAAAGAGAAAGCACTTGATTACAAAGAACTATTGAACTGAGAAATAAAGACTGAGAAATGTTATAAGCTTCTTATGAAATAAAAAGACTAATAAAAATGTGATTAAAAAGAAGATAAGAAGAGTACCCAGGTCCGAGGGAGTAGCTGGAGAGTAGGGATAACATTTTAGAAGAACTCTGAGTAGGGTTAAGGATTGTCTATATGAAGATGTTATCATTAATAAAGACTAAAAGACTAAAAGAAAACAACATTAAAAACAAACAGACTAACTCACGAAGAAACTAACCTGAAAAAGAATATACTGATATTAGTCATCACCCCTTGATATACCTCCATAAAAAAATTGTTGTACAGAGATTTTCATTTTTGATTTGTGTTTTTGTATCATTAGAGAAGTAATTTAGCTTGGGTAAGCATTTATTTTTTCTGGGTGACATTTTTAAAAATGGCTGATGTGTGGCAGAGATGATGTAATATTGCAGCAACCATCAGACTTCATTTTTGTGTCAAAACACAGGTTGTGGGGTCAAATACTCTTATAGAGACAGAAAATAACTCCTCAGAGCAACACTTCCACCATTTTCCGAAATGGCGGCTCTACAATGATGTGCTTTAGCCATCATTTTGGTAATTGATTTTAATATTGTTTTTGTTTCAGGTTTTCCATAAATTCGGATTCGAAAACATGAGCAAAGCAGGTGGTAGCAGAGGATCTTTACCTCCTGAGAGAGTGTTGCTTACTACAAAATCTGAGGACTCCTTCAACAAATTTAAATTATGTCATATGCTGAACTAATCCGAAAGAAAGGCTAACATCAACTGTGGCTGGGCAGAAGAGAGTTTGAGATCCCACAGAAATACAGCAAGATGAAGTTCACAAAAGATTGAAACTGATGGGCGAAGAGGATCAAATATTTTAGCATTGTAACAACAAGTGCTACAAGTCATATACAATGAGAAAAAGCCTGGAAAAAAAATCATCAAAAAAAAGCAGAAACCAGTGAATCACAACAAGAATCTGAGTCTTCTGAGAAAGTGACAACAACCAAACCCTTGCCCATCCACTAGAAGATCGATGGCTACCCCTTGTCCACCTCCAACAACTGGTCAGAAAGCAGAGGATATTCAATGTGTTTTCTGTGGTTTAGCCAGAACAAGGGCCAAAGATATTGACAAAAGAGTATGTGAGTCTCAAAGGGCAAATATGTTTTTATATGCAGCTAGTTTCTTCTAAGATGAAGTTTTCTGCTGAGTAGCTGATTTACACAGCAATCTGAATGTATTTGCAGTGGATTTGTATACCCACCTGAACTGCATGCTTGCA
This sequence comes from Pleurodeles waltl, assembly GCF_031143425.1. Classification (NCBI taxonomy): domain Eukaryota; kingdom Metazoa; phylum Chordata; class Amphibia; order Caudata; family Salamandridae; genus Pleurodeles; species Pleurodeles waltl. The sequence continues at coordinate 1,009,075,404 of NC_090439.1, read as the reverse complement.
TATATTTGAAAATATGAATGTACAATGAGTTCCCCCAGCACCAGCGTAACCACCAACCTTCCGTTAAGTTTGCACTCTTTGAAAAAGCGAATTAAGTTTTAAAGCCACTTTTGAGTGCTGGGTACGAGTTCACACTCAGTGAGATCAGAGAAATAGTGGTCATCATTGATGAAACTGTATTGATCCATAATAATGAAATTAAGATTTTTCTGGTGAGAATGTACGATGACAGAATTAGTTTTTGTCAGTCTAACAAAAAGAATGAGCCAATATGGTGTTCTAAGCTGATTTGACTCCTGCAGTTCTTGCTGCCAAAATAAGATCACAGGATGCAGTACAATCAGCAGGAACCATTTTAGGAAACGTCCTGAAAGATATAGATTTTGGATTTAATGACAAACTTTGTGATGTCCCAAAGCTTTGCAAATCATGGAGTCAACAAGAATGCCTGATGTTGTCTTAATATTTTTTACATCATTGTTTAATATCAGCAAAGCAAAACCGTTACAAGCTAAAGTTCTTGAGTTCGGAACAGAAGCCACCAACATTGATGATGGCTTTGAAGATATAAGTGAAGTGGAAGACAATCCCATGAATAGACAGGCTTATGCTGTGCAAATGTACTTTCTTTTCCAAATCATGTTTTATGAATTACATCATGGCAAAAAGAAAACTCAGCTACACATGAAGACTGCCCACGCAATCTATGACAAGTGCAAAAGTAGAGAGCTTCACTACTGTTATACCAAGGCACACCGCCATAGTCCATAAGGTCCATTTCTTGGTACGCTGTATCGATCAAAGTTCAAAACACACGTCTATACACAGTAGAAGTTTTATTGACAAGACTTTCTCAAGGCAAAAGAATATATACAATGTAATGTCCCAGAAATACTAATTTCTCTTCAGTAATTTGGCACAACAACCCATTATTCTTGCTTCTTCTCGATGTTGTTCCTCTTGCAACATTTCTGGGACATTACATTGTATATATTCTTTTTCCTTGAGAAAGTCTTGTTGATGAAACACGTGTCAGCTGATGTTCATTGGATTTATGATGCATTGGATGAATAAAACTTCTACTGCGTATAGACGTGTGTTTTGAACTTTGATCGATACATCGTACCAAGAAATGGACCTTATGGACTACGGCGGTGTGCCTTGGTATCACAGTAGTAGGTCTCTTCGTGTTGATTGATCCCTCAACAGACACAACTGCACCCAAGGTGGTTGGGTGTTTTTACCAGTTTGGCACCCTCGAAGTACTATATGTGACAGATGGACAATATTTCCTAAATATGTTATACACACATATGGGATGTGGGAACCTGTAGCATAGCCACTTATTTCTGTAGCAAAAGTAGAGAGCTAATCACTTCAATGAATAGGATTGGCGTATCAACAAGTTATAATGACATAGTACGGAGCAGGAACTTGTTAGCAGCCATGCTGTGAAATCTTGTGAATCCTACAGCACACCACTTCCAAGTCACTTTTCAGGAAAGGATTTACAATTGCTGCTCTTGATAATTTTGATTTTGAAGACAGGTCTTCTTTGTCTGCAACATCCAATTCATCATATCTGAGGCTATAGAAACATACTGTTAGAATGCTTTCTGGACCAAGAATGACAAATTAGGTTTTGCATATCTTATCTCAGAGGTTTGCAAGGCGCAGGGTGCACCTCATTCAAAAACATAATGCAAAGTCAGGCAATGTTTAATACACTCAGTACAAAATCAGAAAACCTGAAAACCACGTTCACAGAGTTTGTCAAAGAATGTGAAGAAAAATCAGAACTTTGCAAGTACTGGGTAAATGTTTTACACATGATAGCTCTAGTGAAAATCTTGGTACATGCTGATTGAGACAGTGATTGGGAGCTGCATGTGAAGACTGTGGAGTCACTGACTACTGTGTTTTGCAAATTTGATTGCATAAACTCCCTGAGATATGGGCCCTGGTATTTGGAAAGAGTGAAGAAGCTAGAGGTAGAAAAACCATACCTCTACAGAAAATTAATCCAAAGACATTTTGCGATGAAAGAAAGAGAGGAAAGGTTCAATGGTGTGGCTCCAGATATGAAACTGGGAGAGATGATCCAGAAATCACAGAAAAGCTCCAAGGGGATTGTTGGAAAGACATGTAAAAGTGAATATGTTGCTCAATGTCAGCTAGTTTACCACGAGGTCCTTTCTATTTGCAGTGTTTTCAGAGAGATGACAAATTCGAAATGCATGGACCATCGTGAAACTGTTCCTCACCACAAACTTGTGGGATAGAGAGGGGAACACTTTAATAAACATTTTGACATCTTTCTTCATTTCATACAGCAGCAATGAACACTCTCTGAAATGACTGAGCCTGTGTCACTACACAACTTCCTGTCCAAACAATATGTGGATAACCATATAAAACACGTCTTCTAGATGTCCTGGAACATGGATCAAAACTATACACAGAACTCACGCAGGAGAGATTTATGTGGAAAGAGAAAAGGCTGTTTGACATAATCACTAAAGCTAAACTGCCTAGCTTTAATTGCCATAGCAAGAGTTTCGTCCAACCATCCACTACAAAACCAGTTAAAAAAATACAACTTTCACAAACATATTTAGGGATGGGTGTATCAAAACAAAGGGGTGAATTTATCAAGGACATTTAGTCGCATGATCTTCTTCCAACAAATGCATTATTTGATGTAGATGCTGCAACCAAACCAGTGAAGCACAAACTCATACAAGAGCTTGAAAAAAACGTTTACCTGAAGAATTTTAATTTGAAAAGGTGTCCTCATTGAAAACTGCTGTTGTTGTGGATTATATGTCACAATTGCGAATGGTCAAGATTTCATCCCATGCGTTGGGGCGGCATGGCAGTTCCATGAAGGGGTGTGCAAGTCTTTAGCTTGCAAGGTCTTTGATGTCCCTGAGACCTTGGAGAAAACAGGGGGCAATGCAGCAAGCTCTTGGAGTCACTCCGGGGATGTTTGTTGGTTCTAGGGTTGCAGGACAAAGATCAGCAGGCAGCAGGGCAGCACAACAGGGCAGAGTAGCAGTTACTGGGAACATTCAGTTGTGGCTGGGTGATGATCCTGGCAAACAAGTCTTTACTGTGGCAGAGTCTTCTTGGGTCAAGAAGTATACTACCTTTGTGGGTCAAAATGCCCAGTACTTATACTGACAAGTGCCTTTTTTGTAGGGGTGACTACAAAAGAGTTCTTGTGAAGTGCACAGGTCCCCTTTGCAGGTCAGCCTCAGATCCAGACTGACAGTGGGAGGTAGTCAACCCCTTTATGTGGACTCTAGTCACTACCCTTTGAAATGCAAGTGTGAGCCCTTTCCAACCTGGTCCCCGGTAAGACCTATCAGTAGGCAGATGAATGCAGATATAGCTATGTATCCTGTATTGTGGGTGTCTGAAGGGAATGCTGTCACCTAGCCCAAGCCAGATGTGTATTAGAGATAGGCTGTGGACACACAGGGCACAGAGTGCAGAGAAATGTCCAATTTCTGAAAGAGGCATTTCTAAAATAGTTATAATAAATCTGACTTTACCGGCAAAGAGGATTTATTAATACCATTTCAATTGTACTAAACATGATGCAGCTACTCCTCTCAGATCAGGAATTACAGCTTAAATATTTTATATGGATTTCCCAATGCTGGCCTATGAGAGAGACAGGGTTCACAACAATGAAAAATGACTTTAGGAGTTTTTCATTACTAGGACATGAAAAACATAAAAGTACATGCTCTGGTTTCTGTTTACATGGCACCCTGCCCTATGTGCTAACTTGGGCCTACCTTAGGGGTGACTTATATGTAAGAAAAGGTGAGTGCGGACTGCTGGGCTTGGCAAGAGATTTTAGATGCCAAGCCTCGGGGCAGTGAGACTGCACACACAGACTCTGCAGTGACAGGCCTGAGACATGTTTACAGAGCTACTTGAATGGGTGGCACAATCAGTGCAGCAGTAGTAGCAGTAGTAGCATTTAATTTACAGGTCCTGGGTATATGGTATACCACTCTACAAGGGACTTATAGGTAAATTAATTATGCCAGTTGTGGATACACCAATGTTACCATGTTTTAGGGGAGAAACACATGCACTCTAGCACTGATTAGCAGTGGGAAAGTGCTCAGAGTCCTAAGCATGCGAGGTCTAACAAGGAAGAATTCTTAAAATGATATTAGTCCCTGGATTAGTAGTAGTAGCTTGCTTCCTTTCTACATTATCAATATATAAAGCAATAAAAATGATATTAATAAAGAAAACTGTGAGAGACATAAATAAAAGAAGGATAAAAGACTCAGCCAAAACCATAGAAATTCAGAGGTTATAGTTACAGTTATCTCAGGTAACCATAACTCACGCCCTAAGGTAACTACTATAAGTCGCGCCCTCGCCATGCACTGCTAATTCCCCCAGATATTATAGCACTCATGACAACTTCTATAATGTTATTATTAAAAATATAAATGAAACTGCAGTCACATTATTGAAGAAAAAACTGTGCATGGCGGGGGAGCGAATTATATTTACCTTAGGGCGTGATTTATAGTTACTTGAAATAACTCTGAGCTGAATTTCTATGGTTTTGTGCGAGTAAATTCAGAACCTAACCATAACGTCCCTTTTATCTTAGTTTTTTCAAGTGAATTTCTATGTTTTTTTAATTCTATTTCCTAACTATAACGTCCTAGAACGTACCTGTAACCTTTGTTTTTTCTGTGAAAACCAAAGGCTGCACGAACGTTATAGTTAGGTTCTGAATTTACTCATACAAAACCTTAGAAATTCACCAGTTTTAGTTACAGTTGTTTCAAGTAACCCATGCCCCTTCATGCACAGTTTTTTTATTAATAATTTTATAATAAATGTTATAGTGATATTATCAATGATGTCATAAAAGAGGTAATGATTCCTGTAATATCTGGGGTGATTAGCAATGCATATAAGTATCTATCTATCTATTGATCGATAGATATAGATATATATACACAAACCTGTTCGTGTAGGTGCTGCAGTTCAATGATCTGTAGTTAAAAGCAAGAAATACCGGGCACTCACAGGGTCACAATTCATTAGATTAAATCAACCCAACAAACAAACATATTTCAGCTGCATGCCTTTGTCAATGTTTGCAAAACAAAAGAAACTGACATGATTTCAATACGTTGCTACAATCTTACATGTTCCTGACCACAGAAACAGAGAGGATTGTGACTATTTTACTTCATCTACGGCTGCCATTTCGTAGGTACACAATCCATGATGTACATATCACATTCTTAAATTAACAGCGTCTTCTTAATAGCCTTCTTATATTGTACCTTCTCTGATGATAATTCTGATTAATAGAGTAAGCACCAGCTATTAAGCCCTCTCGGCACTTTCGGTTGCACATCAATTATATACTTTGATTCTAGCTGCCTTAAATTAAGGACTCTGTTGCCCCCTCATTCCCCAATGCACAGAAAAAACGAATCAGATCTCCATTTCTCGTATGGTATAACTCATAGCCTCTGGCTACCAGAGATATGGGGTCCCTGTTGGTGACTGCCCGCAGGTGTTCCAAAATGCATCGCTTTGTGGGATGTAGTGCGCTACCTATATATTGCATCCCGGAGGGACAAACTAGGCAATAGACTGTATGGGCTGTGTTGCAGAACATTGTAAGTCTTATTTTTACTAGTTTCAATTTTCCTGGTACAAGATATTTTCTCACATTTTCCAAATCGGCAGGGCTTGCATTTAGTGCATGAAAAAATCCCCCTAGATTCCTATAATTGGTGCTCGGTTTCATGCTGAAATGACTATGTATCAATTAGGGGTCGACGAAAGGACGCAGAAAATAGTTTTTACTCTTGCGCGACTTGCCAATGTTAAGTTGTTGAGCGCGAGTGAGAGAAGTCACTATGTAGGTGAGCGCAGGTGAGATTTCTGATGTGGGCAGTCACAGTAGGTCACACCTGCCCACACTGAGAAAGCTGCTGCTCGTGTTGAGGAAACTGCTGCTCGAGTAGAAAATCTACTCTAGTGGCAGAAAGAAGTTAGCGCCCTCTGGCGCTCCACGTGATGCAGTTCATGCTGATTTTACAGTGCAGGAGAAACTCCTGGGGCTGAAAATCAGCACGAACAGTGCCACTTACCCAAACTCCGCCACTCGCAGAACTTCATGTAGCGCGGCAGAGTTTCTTTGCCACTTCGTGGAGTTCCATGAACTCTGCCCAGGCCCAGTACCAATGTATCTTTTAGTGAAGTACTTCTTTATGTGACCAGTGGATGCTCTGTACGATGTTGGGCCTGGAATGTTGTCTGATTTTAAAACATGTCAGTTTTTTTGTAGAATTTGATAAATATCTGCTCCATTTTTAGAAAAGTCAGTAGTTAATCTGATCTCAGACTCTTGTCTTCACTCTTGTTTCTCGTAAAGTAACTCTTCTCTTTTGATAGAGTTCGTTCTGGATTTGGCAGATGCTAAGACTGTGTCATGATATCCCCTAAAGTTGACGCAGGTGATTGTATCTTCAGCGGCTATTGTATAGTCTTCATCCCTTTTGCAATTGTGTTTCATGCGCAAGAGTTTCCTGTAGGGGATACTCTACTTCAATTTTCATGGGTGGTTAATTAGTGCATGCAAAAGAGAGCTCCCTACAGTAGGTTTTCTATATGCTGCCTTACATATCGTATGTGGTTCAACAAATACCCTCAGATTTTAAAAAGTGACCTACTGTTGTCTTGACTTCACCACTGGCAGGTGAAGTCAAGGTTGTGAGTGTCGTTATTGAGCCTAGCTATGTATTCCTGTTCTGATGTTACATCCCCTTTCCAAATTAAAAAGAGATCATCAATATATCTCACCATCAATGTCAATTTGTCTGTCCAACGTTCATTGGCCTCCGACAGGCAACCGTATACCCCCACCAACCTAAAAAAACATTTGCATAGCTGGGAGAGAGCAGGTGCCCATAGCAGTTTTGTGTATCTGTTTGTACAAATGGTGTGCAAAGTGAAAAATATTATTCATAAGGCAGAATTCAATAAATATAGCAACATTCTACTGTGTTCATGATATTTTAAAACCCTGCTTTTTTACAAAACATTCAACTGCTTTGACGCCTTCAACAAGATCAATGCTCGTGTGGGACTAGTAATATCCATAGTGATCATTAGGAAGTCCTCTTCCCATGCAATGTCTTGTATACGTGTCAAAAAATCCCTTGTGTCCCTAATGTAAGAGCTGAGGTTCCCAACAAAAAGAAACAAATAGTAATCAATATAGATTGACCTATGTTCAAGTAGACTTGATTTAGACAAGATTATGGGATGGCCCGGTGGGCAAGTGGCAAGTTTGTGGATCTTCTGAAGGTGGTAAAAGGGTATTTGCATTTTAGGAAGAAATATTCTTCCATTTCCAACATTCCCTTGTCCCTTCAGTCTTCTAAGAAGTCATAGCACCTTCGTATACCCTTGAGATACACATCTCTGACAATAGGTTCATAGCAGGCCCTATCACTTAGTTGACATAGTGCTTCTTGTTGATAGTACACTTAGACATTAGCACTATGTTCCCCCATTTGTCTGAGAGTTTGATTTCAATTGTCTTGTCCTTCTTTAAGGTCTCCAGCGCTTACCACTGATTTTTCTTTAGATTATAGCACCTATGATTCCTTTTGTTGGATCTTAATTTCTCTAGTTCCAAAATCATTATTTTGTGAAAAGTGCCCACTGAATCATGTGAGGTCTAGGGAGGATACCTGGATTTTCATTTAAAATTGCTTTCCCGCTGCATTGTATGCTCCCTTTTTGTTTCAGGGTTTGGACCATTTCTACTTGACCCCCCTGTGTGTCGAATGGTCTTTCTTGCTAGAGACCTTGCAATAGAAGTGAGGTTTCTAGATCCTCTTCCTTTAAAATGTCAGTTGGATACTTTACATCAGTTTCAGAGTTCCGGAGATTACTGTCCCGTACCAAATATTGTTTCCTCAATTTAAGTATTCTAATAAATTTGAAAAGGTCTATTCTAGTTTGTGCACAATTGAACTTCTTCATAGGACAGAAAGATAATCCAAGCTTTAGTACCAACTGTTCAGTCTCTGTTATAGTTTTGTTGGTTCGATTCACAACTGTCAAATCTCCCCCTCTTATTTCCTATTGCCTCCTTGTTTGCTCCTTGTTGTTCTGAAGTTTCTCAAGTGTTTTTTCTATGACAGGTCCTTGAGCTTTGGCTTGTTTTTCTGTGCTTCCAGTTGCTAGTCACCTGATTCTGTGTGATGTTTTTTGCCATGTCTTCCTGATCAGTTGATACTCATGAAAAAAGGACCCCACGGTCAAAGGGTCACTCATGCCTTCTCCCTTTGACAGATCAGTATCCGTACCCACTTCAGATTGGGAGGTCTTCTTAGGTTCACTGATTGTAAGATTTTTTGTTTTGGACATCTCCCTTCTTGGGGCATCACATTTCTTGGCAAAGATTAGTACATGTCCAAATTCATAATCTTTCCCATCTCTTTCAAATTTGCTTTGCTTCCTCTGTTTGATACTCTCCTCATAGGTCATCAATCTCGACTTCCTTTTTTATCTTAATGCATCCGATTTGGTTTATCTGAAAATTTACTGATTTCATCCTCATTCATTTTAAACATTCCCTTTGAGGAAGCAGTCATATGGGGGGGAGACAGAGTGCGCCTTCTACGACAAAAAGAATCAAAATATATAATTAAGATTAGGACAAAGAGCCCAGATGGTCTAAAAAATGCCAAAGATGTATTTGAACATCTCGAATAATGTTAAAAGAAAGAGGCACCACTACTTGGAGGACTTAATTTCTTTCTAGGGTTCGCACTCCGTAAGAACACTCATGATGACTGAGTCTAAGGTATTTCACTCAGAGGAAATAAACTGCTGAGGTTCTGAATTTGATGGGCCATATATAGAGGCACAGGGTGTGGCTAGTAGGTGGGCCCTGGTCCCCACCCAATATATGTTGGTGTATGGGTATGGTGTGGGCCATATGGGATAGTGTGTGGCTAAATGTTGTCCCTCAACATTGCAGGTGACTCTGGTTACCCCAGCCTCTCCTGGCTGCTGACCTCTGTGAGGAATGCCAGGAAAAGGGCAGAAGAACGTTATAATGAGGCACATGGGTGAACCAGAAGGATTATAGAAAGGACCTTTGGCCTCCTGCAGGCCAGGTTCAGGTGCCTCCATCTAACAGGTGGATCCCTGTGCTCCTCACCCGAGAAGGTGTGCCAGGTAATAGTGGCATGCTGCATGTTGCACAACCTTGCCCTGAGACGCCATGTGCCTTTTCTGCAGAAGGAGGAGGCTGGAGATGCCTGTGTGGCAGCAGTGGACCCTGTGGACAGTGAGGATGAGGAGGCAGAGGATGAGAACAGCAGAACATCAGTCATCAGACAATACTTCCAATGACACACAGGAAAGACAGTGTTAGTTCACTGAGATTTTTTGGAATTTCTGTGGCACTGGCATGCTGTTATTTCCCACTTCTACGCCCACTTATTGTACCCTTTGGCACTTCATTTTACAGATATTGGTGCCTCACAATAGCTCCTGGTGTGATCACTGCAGCCAGCTACAGGTCATTAACATATGCTCATTTTCTGTACAGTTGAATGGCAATGTTTGTACCTGGTTGAATGAATACATACTTGAGACATTTGACATACTCCATACTTCTTTTTTTGCCAGGGTGTTTATTGAAGTGCTAAAATATTGAGGGGAAAGTGCAATGGGATGGGGTGATGATGGAGGAAAGTCCAGCGTATTGTTCCAGTCTGTAGCACAGGTGCATTGTCCAAGGGGACATAGGAAGGGGAGAAATGGCAGTTCAAGGTGGACAGGGTGGGACACAAGGGTGACAATCAGGAGAGTCTAATTTCCTGGCGGGGTCTTGGCAAGTGCCTCTGGCTTCTCTCTGGATCACAGGGAACGTTTGCGGGGTGGTTCTCCTTCTGCAGGGGGAGGGGTGCTGGTGGCCTGTTGGTCCTGTGGCAGAGCCTCCTGTCCACTAGCGGCAGCAGAGGTGGAAGGCAATTCAGATGTCTGGCTAGTGGCAGGGGCCCGCTGTTGTGTGACTGCCTCCTTCATAATATTGGCCATGTCTGCCAGCACCCCTGCTATGGAGACCAGGGTGGTGTTAATGGCCTGCAAGTCCTCCCTAATCCCTGCAGCCACCTGTTCTCCTACACATTGTCCAGGAACTAGCCCATCGTGTGCTGGGAATGTTGATATGCTCCCAGGATCTCTGCAAGTGCCTCCTGGAGAGTCGGTTCCTTGGGCCTGTCCTCCCCCTGGCGCACAGCACTCCTCCCCGTTTCCCTGTTGGCCTGTGCCTCTGTCCCCTGAACCCTGTGCCCACTGCCACTGACCTCAGGTCCCTGATTGTCTTGGGTTTGAGGTGTGCCCTGGGGTACCTGTAGAGGTGGACACACTGCTGATTGACGTGTCCTGGGGACAGAGGTGTGGGTACGCTGGGTGGGTGCTGTGGTGGTGTTTCCTGATGGGGGAGGCTCTGTGGTGGTGTGTTACTGGGCCTGGGTAACCGACTGTCCAGAGGTCCCTGATGGCCAGGTTGATCATCCAGATCCTGAAGACCAGAGTTGCTGTCATCACTGTGGGCCTCTTCAGTTGGGGTACTGGATATTGCTGGCACCTCCTCTCTGGTGACATTAGCTGGGGTACCTGTGGGGATGTAAATTATATGTTATTGTTTCTGTGTCTGCCATATTGTGCATCCGTGGCTTGCCCTCTTTGGTTGTATTTGCCCTGGCAGCTTTCACTTTTGTAAGTTGGTATGTGGTGGGCTAGCTGATTATCTCTAGTGTGCATGCTTTAGTGATAGGTGTCCATGCTGGGCTGTGAGTGCTGTCCATGCATTGGTATGGTATGCAGGGCCTGGCAGTGGGATGGGTGAGATGTGATGGTGGGGTGTGTGGGATGTGGTGGAGTGATGGGAGTGAGGGTGAGGGTATGTGATGGCCTGCAGGTAGGGGGGTGATAGGAGTAAAGAGTTGACTTACCAGAGTCCAGTCCTCCTCCTACTCCGGCCAGGCCCTCAGGATGCAGTATTGCCAAGACTTGCTCCTCCCATGCTGTGAGTTGTGGGGGAGGAGGTGAGGGTCCACCGCCAGTCCTCTGTACAGTAAGCTAGTGTCTTGCTGCAATGAAACCTACCTTCCCCCGTAGGTCGTTCCACCTCTTCCTGATGTCATCCCTAGTTCTGGGGTGCTGTCCCACGGCGTTGCCCCTGTCCACGATTCTCCACCATAGCTCCATCTTCCTAGCTATCAATATATGCGGCAACTGTGCTCCAAAGAGCTGTGGCTCTACCCTGATGATTTCCTCCACCATGACCCTTAGCTCCACATCTGTGAAACGGGGGTGTCTTTGTGGTACCATGGGTGTTGTGTGTGGTGTGTAGGTGAGGTTGTGTAGGGTAATGTGTTGGGGTGTGTGATGTGGGGTGCGTGGGTGGTGTATAGGTGTAGGTAGTGTGTGGCTCTGGTATTGTCTGTGGTCTTGGTGTTTGTCTCGTACCAATAGTTTGTAATGGTAAAGGGTTGTGGGTAATATGGGTGTGTGTTTTATAGTGGTGTGGGTGTGAGGGTGTGGTGTGTGTATGGGTGTCAGGCGTGTGTTATTTACATTGTCCAATGTGGTGTTGTTTTGTTTGTGGGTGTCAATTTTGAGCGCGGCGGTATGTACCACCAATGGTTTACCACCATTGAATGTCCGCCGTGGTGATTCGTGGATCATAATGTGATGGGCGTGGTTCTGTTGGCGTAACGGAGTGGGTTTTGATACTGCCAGTTTATCACTGACCTTTGGTGTGACGGAATTGTGTATGTGGCTGGACAGTGGCGGATTGGTGTGTGTGTGTGTCATAATATGGTGAACGGACGTCCGCCGACGCGGCGGTAAGTTGGCGGCACTCAGCGTGGCAGTAAGTGGGATTTACCACCAATGTCATAATGAGGACCAAAGTCTTTTCATACCTTAACAGAAGAGGGGTCCAAATTGCACTTCCACTAGAGACACATCTCATCGCCAAAGAAGGTGTGGCTCTACTAAACTGGTAAAGGGGACAGGCTTACTACACTAACTACTTGACCTGTGCCATAGGGGTTCTGGTATGGATATGCTCAGGGCTTCACTTCCAACACATAGGCCATTTAATAGAGCCAGCAGGCAGGTTCATTGTAGTTATTGGGTGGCTGAATGTCAGCGGCATGCCTTTAGGGAGTATCTATGCCCCTACTGTGGATCAAACTAGTTTTTTGCAGAACTGTCTAGGACCCTAGCACCCCATCTGACAGATTCTGTACTTCTTGGGGGTGATAACAATTGTGTAGCGGATCCCATCTTGGACCAATCACACCCTCCACTAAAAGATTCTCCCATACTAAGACTAGCCAGCGCATTCCTCGACTGGCAGATGGAATGGGTACTGGTAGACTCATGGCGCTTACACCATCCTGGGGAACAAGACTATTTTTTCTTTTCGACCCTTCATGATCTATACATATGCCTAGATGCATTTCTTTACACACCAGACGTACATAATACTGTGTGCAGTACAGAATAGCTGTCTAGAACTATATCCGACCACAACCCTTTGTTACTGCAGCACAGACGGGAGAGGGCACAGCCTTCCATCCCGACATGGCAGCTAAAACCAGAGTCACAGAAGGACCCTGTCTTCCTGGACTCTACAGGTGCTGCCATTCTGCAATACTTTGAAGACAATGCTGGCTCAGCATCACCCCTGCAGGTGGAATGGGACGCATTCTAAACAGTGCTCAGGGGTAAATGCATTGCCAAGTCAACAGGAGGCGGCTGGATGCTGCTGGCGGAGGTCTTGTCTTCTGAAGAGACCCTGGGAGTCATGGAGCAGCGTAGGCTTGGACACCCAGAGCCTGAACTATTAGAGGACAAGGAATGAGCTGTACGATAGGTCAAAAGGTTATCCTGCTTTGATTATAAAAATGACATGGTGCAGGCACACATGGAGAGGGATCAGACAGATTCATTGTTAGCTTGGCTTGGGAACCCGGCAACACAGGGCTCTATAATAATTAAACTGGATTCAGATCAGGGTGCCAAGGTATACTGCCTGAAGAATTTTAACCAAGAATTTTAGTCATATTATTCTACTCTTTATAGCATTACCACTACTCAGTCACTGACTGATATCAAGGCCTTTTTACCTCCACTGCCTCTACCAACACTTACTGCTGAAGCAGCTGAAGAATTAGGAGGGGAAATTACCCTGCCCGAAATCCGAGGAGCCATAAACTCCATGACCTGGAATAAAACACTGGGAACCGATGGGTTCCTGGTGGAATTCTACTCTACTTTTGTAGAAAACCTGCCCCTCATAGTAGTTGACCTCTACAAGGAAGCCTGAAATACAGGACATTTACCACCCTCTACAAGAGACGCCTTACTTATTCCCCTGTTGAAACCCAGAAAACAGCCCACGATAAAAGGGCCTATCGACCATTGTCGATGTTGAACACAGATTACAAAACCCTTAGCAAGACTTTAGCCACCCGGTTGCTCCATCATATGCCCATCATCATCCACCCAAACCAAGTGGGATTCATCCCAGGCCGCAATACGGCACTCAATGTCCGCAGATTAATAGCCATATTAGAGGCTGACACCTGTGACTGGACGGAGGTGGTGATTTTTGCTGTTGATATAGAAAAGGAATTTCTCTACAGTGTCATGGAACACTTCAGGCTTGGACAGGACTTCGTAGCTTGGACTAAACTCCTATACACTGACCCTACGGCCTGAGTATGTATGGGCTGGGTTATGTCTGAAAGCCATAGGGTGCGCCGAGGGGCTATACAGGGTTGCCCCCTACCACTCTTGCTTTTTGCTCTGGCTATGAAGTCTTTGGCCTGCTATGCCAGAACTGGCAACATGTATCAGGACATAACGATGGGGGTGCAAACCCTCCACATCACGCCATATGCTGATGACCTACTGCTCTTTCTGCATGATACAATGGCGGCCCTCAGGTGTGCTTGAACTCTCCTTGAGTGATTTGGCTCCATGTTCAGACTCAGAGTCAACTGGCAAATGTCTCATCGGTTCCCTACAGTGACAACCGGAGAGACCCTAGAGGGTCGGATGATGTTGCAATGGCAACCTCACTGCTTGCAATACTTTGTGTTTCAGATTTACCATGACACTACTGATTTATTGGAAGGACATTTGGGAAAGACCATTTGAGCGATCCGATTGAGTGTTGAATTCTGGAAAACTCTCCCACTCTCAGTGGCATGCTGTGCTGCCCTGATAGAAATGGTAACCATCCCCAGTCTGCTCTACCTTTTTTGTCATACTCCCACTCTGGATTCCTCAAATGACATTTAGGGAATTGGACTCACTACTTAATGCCTTTATATGGAACTCAGGCTGCAGACAAGCAACCCTCTCCACACTGCAGTGTCTTGTAGGAGATGGAGGATTGGCTGTCCCTGATTTTGAGGCTTATTACCTGGGCGTGCACTCTAGTGGCTGCTGCTGGTAGACTACCCCTGGGCGAGAGATGGGCCACTTAGTCCCTAGCCTGCATCACTTGGCTAGAGTCTTTGTCTGGCTTCCAAACCCTAGTACAGGCAATACCACTGAATTTAGAGCATTGAAGAGATGCTGGGCAGATGCCTGCAGAAAACACGAACAATGATCCCTTACTTCCCCGATATCCCATTAAGGATGCTAAAAGAACTCCAGCATGGAGGGGATTGGTGGGACAAGCAAGCTAGATAACATCTGGCGCGATGAAACTTGAGTACCTCTTTGAGGCAGAGATACTCCTCCCCTTTGAAGAGTTCTGTATGGTATATGACTGTTTTCTGCTCCACGGAGCAATGACAGCAGCCATCTGCAGACATTGGGAGAAGGAAATGTCAGAACCAACCCACTCTAAAAGCTGCCAGTACCTGGTTACCTCGTCGGGGATCATTAAGGCTGTCACTTGTCTGTATAGAAGAATTAGAGGGGAAGTGATACTACCCCTGAATGCCATTAGAACTAAGTGGAAGGAAGATCCAGGAATCCCTATTTCAGAAGAGGACTTCAAACACATATTAGGCAGGACCCCCAAAGTTTCAAGAAACACCAGGTTTAAAGTCATAATCATCTACATACTACATAGGGCGTATCTCACCCCTGGTAAAATAAATAGACACTTTACTTAACAAGCATGTTCAAGATGTGGGACAATAGGCACTGAGTTCCTACACATGTTTGGAGTTGTCCGAAACCCGAAGACTACTGGAAGAAAATCACAGGAGTACCGGTAGGGGTCACAGATATGAAGATCCCATGCACGCCTGCACATTATCTCCTACATTAGTTCCCTCACACAGCCAAAACTAAAACATCAAGAAAATTTCAAGACCCAACCTTTGTCTTATTGAAACGAGAGATCACAAAGAATTGGAAGGCCCCAAGGAGACCCCAGGTGGTGGTGTGGAGGTGGGGACTCGAAAAATGGGCAGGCTACAAGAGCATAATCCTGCTCTGTGAAACCAGACATGGACAAGGTTCTTTAGACATAGCCAGGGCATTGGAGACCTTTGTGAACTCATTGACACACCCCTATCCCTCAACACCTGAAGCAATGCCAGGCCTAGACCTGTTGCTATCATACCAGATTAGCCCTCCTTGGAAAATGATCAAGAGTTCCACATACAAACGCCATCCCACAGGACTCTTAGATGTATTGCACAGGCACGGACATATTCCACTGTGAAGACCACCCATTTGTACTTCTACAAATAAAACTAGGTCTTAGGGCACTTCCAAGGGAGAGGGTGTGTGAAAACATTCTGAGGTTTGGCTTCTTCCTTTTTCTTTTGGTTTTTCTTCTTGTTCTTAGCTGATTCTGCGGCTAATGAGATGTCTTTTTTTTCTACGATGACCACATAATGTTCGACAAATGAGAGATGTCTGTCCTTATTAAATGCCAGGAAAATCTTTTTAAAAAACATACTGAGATGATTGATTTTACTGAATTACAATCTTGTTTACCTTGAGTAACTCCATATACATTCTGAATTTCATGTAATTTTCATAGCGACTGCTGTCTGTGATTGATTAGGGGCGTCAATGGGATATCATCATGTATAACTTTGTTGAGCAGTCTTGCAACTATAAGTGTGCGAAAGTTGTGTAATTTCATTTTGTGTAATGATTATATTTTAGCATGAAAAGGGGTGCAACTATACATTTTGCGCTAATGTATAGTACAAAAACACAAATCTCATGAACAACAGCTGTTCATGTTCTGCTCGTTCACATTGCCCCTGGGCTCTTGTGATAGACATTGTTTTCCGAATGAACTTGAAACTACACAAAGTGGCATAATGGCCGGATTTCGCCAATATGACATAACAAGTGAAATGTCGGAAATTATGAAGATTACAGTGGCGTAATGAAAATGTTGCCTAGACCTAGTTTCATCTTTATTTCATTTGTGATATGTTGTTCTATATTCATTTTGTATGATCTATTGTAGCTCACTATTGTTGTCACCATACATATATTTACTTATCTGAAGGTGTTATTATAGTGATGTTATTTCTAGATTATAGTGCTAACTATTCTCAACATTGTCTCATACTCCAACGACACAAATCTAATTTTCTCCCTTACTGGCAAGCCATTGACAGCCAAAAGCAACTTTCACTATGGAATGAAGTCAGTCGCCGACTGGATGAAAGACATCTGCCTCAAGCCCAGCTTGGATAAGACGGAGAGCCTCATCCTGGAACCCACCCCCACCGCCTGGGATGACTCCTGTTGGGCCACTGCCCTCGGAACTGCCCCACCTCCTCCGACCATGCATGCAACCTCTGCATCATTCTCGACTTCTCGCTCTCTATAGAGAGATTTGGCAGGACATCCCCCGCCACAGCCAAATCTCTGCCCACCTGAGAAACCAACACTGGCTCCTCATCAACAAATGTATCACTCTTAAACTCCTGACACATGCTTGCAAGGCCTTTCTCAACTCCGGACCTGCCTACCTCAACCACTGCCTCTCCTTCTACACACCCCGAGGCAACTCCGCTCTGCTCACCTGGCCCTCACCACCGTCCCTAGGATCCAGAAGATCACGCTTGAGGAAGATCCTTCTACTACCTCGCTGCGCAGACCTGGAACACGCTGCGGCGTCACCTCAGGCAGTCACCCTCACTGGCTTAGTTCAGGAAGGATCTCATGATTTGCCTCTTCGACTGACCGCGTCTCCCTTCAGCGCCTTGAGACCCTCCAGGTGATAAGTCGTGCTCTACAAAAATGTTGTTTTATTCTATACTATAATTAGATTCAACCACAACAGCGGGCCTTGTCAGTTCAATGTACCTACCCCAGAGAGTGGAGGAGTATTCAGGGACCATCTTTCTATTCCAGACCAGAGAGCCTGTGTCCCGTTTAATAAGGAACACTTGCAAATACACCTGTAGATCTTACTAAACTGCCCATGAGACTTCAAGTATCTGGGGTAAATCACGGTGCCTTGATGGTATTTTATTTGCCCTGCAATAAATATAGAGAGAACATGGCTGTTTTTTGAGTTAGAGGCACATTAGGAATGTGGTGAAGAGAGACAAAGATGTAATATAGTTCATATTCAGCAACATTTCAAATTGCCTTTCACACCAAATAAGGGCACTTAAAATTAGTGGGAAACATGCTGGAGTAAATGTGAACATTTAGCTTGAAAATGTCTTAAACATATCATGTTTCTAGGAGACATATGAGAAGGTTATTCTTAAAATAGAAAAAACATTTTCATGGGGATAAAAAAGTGAACAACTAAATCATGAAAATGCACTTTTTGACCTTACTAGTCTGCATTGTCTCCACTGAGTGAAGTAGTGTAAGGTAAAGAGAGTGTAATTGGAAAACTAGGACCTGTATAGATTTCCAAGGTGCACTATGCAATGTTTCGTGAATTCTTTAAAATGCCTCATTTTATGCAAAAAGGCAACCTATTGTGAGTAGATTCAGAAATGTTTGCATGCAGTCAGCCTTCATTTTTAAAGAATGCTAATTGTACATCTATTCACATTTTTTTTAATGTAATTTTGAACTGTACCCCTGTTAGGTGGAAAGAAATACACCCTGACTAAGAAAAGGGAAATTTAGAACTAACTGTATGTTTTCTGACATTGTTTTTAGGTCGAGCGCGCAAGCACTTTGACCTGTCGTAATCTATCTGTGGGCTTTTAACCACGCACACCACACGCCCATCACTATTACTCGTCCTTGGCCTTGCCTTTCAAAAATCCTTTGTTATTATTGGTAAATGCTTTACGTTTGCTCCTACTTAGGCGATTTTGTTACCATCTTGGCCATCAACCCTGTTTTCCTTTTGTGTCTCTCTTTCTCGCTCTTGGTGGCCGTGGCGCTTTGAATCGGCTCACCTATGTCAACTGTTTTACTTTCAATTTTTGTGGCAAGAAAAGTCCAGTTAGGAATTTACAACGCTAAAAGTTCTAACTCGAGCAGACGCGAGATCCATTGCAAATGCTTGTTTCTACTTTGAAGAGGAGAGACTTGGCAGCGACCCTGCCCATCAGAGGACCCTTATCAGGAGGTGTGTGAGATTCCCTTCTCACGCCCGTCCCAGGAGTCCTCATATGTGGGTCTCTGAAGACGCAGCCCTTTCCCACCCTGCGAGAGGGAACCTTTCCCTGAGAACCGTCCGCTTCATCGCTAGTGAGAACCGATCCATGCCCTGGCGATGCACACACCCACACAGGCGGATATTTCACAAGGACCCGGATGAACCCGTCTGTGTCCGCTGCACACACGCCGTCTGTTGACAAAAAAGACGCACTAGAGGGTGAAAAAATAATGGGCCGGTAATTAATGTTTAGCTTCAAAAGGGAAAGCGTGAGTGACAACTTCGCATCCGAAAAGTTTTGTGTTTGCAATTTTGTGGTTATCTGAGCATCGACAGCTGAGTTCAACGTACAGGTGCGAGGTGCCTTATGTGCTGGCTGTGTGCGTGGAGCAAGATGCGTTCACCCGATAGCAGCTCTGACACCCGTGTGCCGAGTTCAGGGAATCAAGGCGCTAGCGGTTCGGAGAAAGAGGAACAAAACAGGGTAGTTCCATGAGGGCGCCTTGAAACCCTCTGTGAACCAAGACAGAGGTGGGAAGGGTGTCACCAGCATCCTTATCATGCTGATCACTGCCACTACCACTGTTACTACTCGTGGTATTACCGTCAATATTACTGATACAACTGCTGTTACTACTGGTACTACTTCTCCTCCTCCTACGCGTCCCACCGCCCGTGCTACTACTGGTACTAATATTACTATTGCAAGACCTGCTGCCACAACTACTGATGCTGTTACGGCCACTACTACTACTGCTACTACTACTGCTGTTACCACTACTGTAACCTCACTAGTACTAAAACAACTATTGGCATTACTTCTATTAGTGGTGTTGCTACGCTAAAACTACTGCTGCTATTACTGTTGTTACTACCATAACTACCAGTGCTGCTGCTCCCACTACTACTACTGCTGCGTCTACTGTCATTGTCATTAATGATCCTTCTTCTCCTACTGATATCACTGTTACTGATACTGCCACTACTACTGCTGTTACCACTACTCAGACCACACTACTACTATAACAACTATTGCCACAACTTCTGTTAATGCTGTTGCTATTGCTAAAACTGCTGCTGCTGCTACTGTTACTATTACAACTAGTGCTGCTGCCCCTACTACTACTACTACTATTACTACTGGGTCTGCTATCATTGTCATTAATACTGCTTCATCTCTTACTGTTACTCATATTGCCACTACTACTGCTGTTACCACTACTGATCCCACACTGCTACTGTAACAACAATTGCCTTTACTTCTATTAGTGCTGTAGCTACTGCTAAAGCTGCTGCTGCTATTACTGCTGTTACTACTATTACTAATGGTGCCACTGGTCCTACTACTGCTGTGTCTGATATCATTGCCATCAATTCTGTCTCTTCTCCTGGTACTGCTGCTACTGCTGCTGCTACTGTTGCCACTACTACTGCTATTGCCACTACTACGAGTATTATGGAAATGATAATGCTACTACTCCTTTACTCCTACTCCAATTGCTACTGATATTACTGCTGCTGCTACTATTGCCAGGGCTGATGTTGCAGATAATCTTGCTACAAGTATTTGTACTGCTGCTACTTCTGTGATTGCTAGCACAGTTGTTACAGCTATACCTATCAATATTAATGCCAATACTACTGCAATTGCTACTACTACTATTTCTACAGCTACTATGTCTTATAGGTATGCATATATTCATGCTTGTTTTTTATATTGCGTGAACTTTCCTACAAAGTAACAGAGCACCAGTACTACAAATCCTCTGCTCCTGTTGTTATTGTTGCAGCTGCTACAACCTCTACAACTATTGCTAATGAAGCCAATACTATTACTAGCGCTGTTCCTAATACTCTGACTTCCTCATCCGCTGCTGCAAGTACAATGCTAGTACTGCTACTCCTCTTACACCTGCTACTACTGGGGTAATCTACGGGGAAGTCAGAAAGAGACCAATACTGAGTGCTGTCAAAATTTCATTTTACACCTGCTCCTTCTTTTTATCTGCTGACTCATTAAACCAGGACCCCTTGTGGTGCCCTCCCTCCTCAGGGGCCTGATAATTTAAAAGAAACAGAACACCTATTAATAACCCCATCTAAGAGGTAAATAATATCTACAGGTGTATCTAAATGGCATAATTCAAGATGTTAATGCACACTTTGGCCCTCATTATGACCTTTGCGGGCGGCTACAGCCACCCGCCAAGATCTGACCGCTGGGCGGCCGCCAATGCAGCCGCACCCCGCCGCACCCCGCCGCGGTCATTAGGAGATCCCCGCTGGGCCGGCGGGCGGAAACCTGGTTTCCGCCCGCCGGCCCAGCGGGGATCTCAGCCGCAACATAGGAGCCGGCTCCAAATGGAGCCGGCGGTGTTGCAGCCGTGCGACGGGTGCAGTTGCACCCGTCACACTTTTCACTGTCTGCAGAGCAGGGACCCCAGGGGCCCTGCGACTCCCCGTACTGCCAGCCTTTTCCTAGCGGTTCAAACCGCCAGGAAAAGGCTGGCGGTAGGGGGACTCGTAATCCCCTGGGCAGCGCTGCTAGCGGGAAACCGCCAGCCCCGGCGGTACGACCGCGGTGCTTCCGCCGCGGTCGTAATGACCAGGGAAGCACCGCCAGCCTCTTGGCAGTGCTTCCGTCATGGTTGAAATGACCCCCTTTGTCTTTGATGCAACAGGTCTTTGTTAACCCCTTTGCTGCTAGGCCTTTCCCTCCTGTGCTGAGCCTTTTTTGATTATTTTGGGTAGCTCACTCTTAGGCCCCCCCATAACTTTTTGTCCACATAAGCTATCCATGCCAAATTTGTCCTTTTTTCCCAACTTCTTGGGATTCTATAGCTAAATTTTGAGCTTTTTGGGAAAAGTGGGAAAAAAGTGCTGCAGAAGAAAACTTCTGTTTGGGCAAGGGCTTTTGCCCCCCTTTACTTTTGTGTGCTTAATCAGTCTTTCTGCCCCCTGGGGGGGGCAGATGGGGTCAATATCCCCAAATCTGCCCCCACCAACCGGGGTGGGTGAAATCCCACTATGGACCCTCACCGTCAGCCTGGGCCGACTCCTGGTGCCCCTCCACACTTGGCAAACACCCCTTCCCAACGTACCACGCACGCAACCTTGGCATCATCCTTGACTCAATGCTCACCATGCCCAGGTAGGTCAGCTCCGTCGCCTTCACCTGCTTCCACATCCTTCAACCCCTACAAAAGACTGTCAAATGGATACCAACCGACTGCTGGAAAACCCTGGCACACGCCCTTGTCACAAGCAGACTCGACTACGCCAACGCCCTCTACTCTGGAACCTCCAAGAAGAACCTAAACACATGCCCCCGCCAGACTCACCTTAGACATCCTCCGCCAAGAACACATCACGAAACACCTGAGAAACCTCCATTGGCTCACCATCGAGAAGAGGATCAACTACAAGCTCCTCGTACACCCCTACAGAGCCCTCCACGACAATGGACCCACCTACTTCAACAACTGCTTCAACGTGTCACAAAGGGGACAAGCAGAAAGCTGCAAGAGCGAGCTGAAGGGGCACAGAGTGCTGTAAATAGATCTAAGAGGCCCGAGATGGCTTCAGGATTATGTTGCATCAATATTTCGTGTTCGCACATTTAATTGCAGCAGCCACGTGTTTCAGAGGAGAGCTCCGGGAACCAGCACATTTTTATTTACAAATGAAGCACTACTCAGTGGGCTGAAATTGTTTTCATACCTCGCAGCAAAAGGATGGAATACCATACCACCGCACCTCAGACAGTTGCCATTGCTGTCTCAGCTCAATAAGAACCTCAAGACCTGGCTCTTTGACTGATACTTGAGGTCAACTCTCAGCGCCTTGAGACCTTATGGGTGAGTAGTGCGCTTTACAAGTCCATAATTGATTTATTGAACATGGATACATCAAATTGTTCTACGCAAAACTGACCTTTTACTTTTTTTTTCAAAGTGGGTAGCTATGGTTTTTGGGTCTTACTTAGCTGGCACAGAAGGAAACCTAGCAAACCTGTATATTTTTGCAAACTATACACCTAAGGGAATCCAGGGTGGGGTGACTCGTGTAACTCTCAAAAGGTTATTTTATCTAGAATCCCTTTCAAACCTCAAACTGACTACAAAAAACATATTTTCCTCACATTTCTGTGATGGAAAGTTCTGGAGTCTGCACAGATCCACAAACTTCCTTCCACCCAGCATTCTCCTACGTCTTCTGATGAAAATGGTACCTCACTTGTGTGGGTAGGCCTAGTGCAACGAACAGGAAATGGCCCAAAACGCAACATGGATACATCATATTTTTCCACACAAAAATAACCTGTTTTTTTGCACAGTAGGTAGCTGTGGTTTTTAGGCCCTAGCTCGGGCAGCACCTAGGGAAACCTAGCAAACCTGTACATTTTTTTAAACTAGGCACCTAGGGAAATCCAGGGAGGGGTGATTTGTGTGGCTCCCACCACATTTCAGTTACCCAGAATCCTTTGCAAACCTCAAAATCTGCGTAAAAAACACATTTTCCTCACATTTCTGTGATGGAAAGTTCTGGAATCTGAGGGGAACCACAAATTTCCTACCACTCAGTGTTCCCCTCAGTCTCCCGGTAAAAATGATACCTCACTTGTATGTGTGGGCCAAGTGCCTGCAACGGGGAAGGGCCAAAACTGTGTATAGCTTGAGGGGAACCAAAGCGGGCCCAAAAGGGCAGTTTTTTAAATACGTTTTTAGGCTGACTCTGCTTTGGGCACCTACACAAGTAAGGTATCATTTTTATCAGGAGACCGAGGGGAACCCTGGGTGGTAGGAAATGTGTGGTCTATTTCTGTTCCTGGAATAATATGGCACAGAAATGCAAGGAAAATGTGTGATTTTAGTTACAATTTGAGGTTTGCAGGGCATTGTGGGTAAGAAAACGGTGTGGGATGGGTACGAAGCACACCTCCCTGGACTCCCTCAGTTGTCTATTTTTCAGAATTGTCTGGGTCTGGTAGTTTTTTTCGGGTGGCAACCTACCCAAGCCCAAACAGTGAAGCTGTTCTACATTGCAAGTGGGCTGATACCGGGAGTTAGCCGAGCTCTCCTGACCTATTTTTTAAGAACAACATCCAACAAAATTAAATATCCTCTTGCTTGCCATTGGGGTGAAATGCTTTAGGCTGCAGGGGAGCAGAAAGACTGTTTCCCCATTTTTGAGCGGGTGGGGTATGGCCATGCTGGGCAGTCCCCACCACTACAAAAAAAGTAATCCCTGGTGTCTAGTGGGCTTTCTGCCCCACCAGAGGGGCAGATGGGGTAATTGCCCAAATCTGCCCCCACGGGGGCAGAAAGACTGTTGACCTTTTTAGCTGGGGGCATGGGCATGTCTATGTTGGGCAGGCCCCACAGATACAAATAACAAACAGTAATCCCTGCTGTCCAGTGGGTTTTTTACCCCCCAATGGGCAGAAAGGGGTAATTGCACCCATCTGCCTACCAGAGGGCAGAAACAGTGTTTCCCTATTTTATAGGGGGGGGGATGGCCATGCCCATGCAGCCCACAGATAAAAATAAAACAAAAGTAATCCCTGGGGTCCAGTGGGCTTTCTACACCCCCCCCCCCAGGGGGGGGGGAGCAGAAAGACTGTTCCTGTTTGTGTCAGGGGAGAGGGGCATTGGCTTGCCCATTGTGGGCAGCCCCCTACCCCTTTTTTATTAACAAAATGAAAATCCCTGGTGTCTAGCAGGATTTCTGTTCCCTCTGGGGGGCAGATTAGGGGTAATAACCATCATCTGCCCCCCCAGGTGGGGTAGAAAGGCTGTTTCTATTCAAGTCTGAGAGCTGGTGGGGGCATTGGCAAGCCCATTGTGGGCAGCCCCCATGGTCTTTCTCATAAAACAAAATCTCTGGTTTTTAGTGGCCTTTCTCCCTCCCCTCCCTCAGGGGGCAGATTGGGGGTAATAACCTCCCAGTGAGGCAGAAAGACTGCCATTAGTGTTTAGGGAGGGTGGGGGCATTGACATGCCCATTTTGGGCATCCCGCACCCTATGTAATAAAACAAAAAGAATCCCTGGTGCTTAATAGGCTTTCTGCCACCCCGGTTGGTGGGGCAGATTTGGGGCTATTACCCCCCACCTGCCCCCCTCAGGGGGTAGAAAGACTGATTAAGCACATAAAAGTAAGGGGGGAGAAAACACCCTTGCCCAAGGGGACACTCCCTCCTCCCTGGTGTCTAGTGGGTGGAGCCCTGCTTGGGCACCTTGGCCATGATTATGAGCAGGTCATAAGTGGGGCAGCATTTACTGCACATAGTAAATATCATTACCCCATTTTGTGATATTTACCTTCTATTCTAGGTTTTGTAGTCAGTAATGTGGTATAACATGTAGAATCAGTATTTAACCACACTGAATTGGGCATGCTTTGCCTTTTTTTTTTACAGCTGTTCCCCCCGAAGATTTTGCTAGGTAATTTCCTGGTGTTAGGCAGTGTGGAATTTACTGCATTCAATTAATGTCCTTCACCAAGGTAAAAAATCATGCAGTAACTTCTACCGAGTTCAGAAATTAAACCCTTGAAAATATGTCTGTTTGCACAGTGATCGGCTAAACTTTACTGCTATGCTGCCGAGCCGATGAACTCCAAAACTGCTGGAATTTCTACTTTTTTTCTAAAAACCATGTAATTTGGGGTAGAGTCCACCTCCTCCCCCACAACTAACAACATGGGAGGAGCAAGTCTTGGCGATCATGCATCCTGAGGGCCTGGCAGGAGTAGCAGGAGGACTGGACTCTGGTAAATCAAATCTTTACTACTTTCACCCCCCTACCTGCATGCCATCACAAACTCCTACGCTCACCCCCATCACTCCACTACCCCACATATACCCCACCATCACAACCCACCCATCCCAATTCCATGCTACACCAATGCATGGACCCCCATCACAGACCTGCATGGACACCCAGCACCACAGCATGCACACTAGTGACAATCACTTAGCCAACCAAATCACAACTCACACAATCCAAAGCTGCCTTGCTAATAACAACCATAGAGGGAAACATACCCATGCACAAGATGGCACACGTAGAAACAATAACACTGCTTCTACATCCCCACAGGACTCCCACACAACTTCACCGGAGAGGAGGTGCCAGCAACATCCAGTCCCCCCCTGAAGAGGCCCACAGTGATGACAGCAGCTCTGCACACCTGGATCAGGATGACCAACCTTGCCCATCAGGGACCTCTGGACAGTCGGTGACCCAGCCACAGTCCCAAACCACCAAAGAGCCTCCCCCCTCAGTAAACACCAGCACAGCATCCACCCAGAGGGCCCATCCCTCTGTCCCTAGGCCATGTCAATCAGCAGTGTGTCCACCACTATAGAGACCCCAGGCAACCCCACAAACACAGGATGAACAGGGACCTGGGGTCAGTGGGAGTGGGCACACGGTTCATGGGACAGAGGCACAGGACAACAGGGAAGCTGGGAGGACTGCTGTGCGACAGGGGGAGGACAGGCCAAGGGAACCGACTCTCCACGAGGCACTCACCAACATCCTAGGAGCATACCACCATTCCCAGGAGACGATGGGCCAGATACTGGCCAAGTTGCAAGAGACCCAGCGGCTGCAGGAAGGACAGTGCCTGGAGATCAAGGAGGACCTGAGAGACATCCACACCACCCTGGTCACCAATGCAGGGGTGCTGGCAGACATGGCCAAGACCATGAGGGAGGCAGTGGCACAGCAACGGGCCCCTGCCACTAGCCACACAGAAGAACAGCCGTCCACCTCCGCCGACGCTAGTGGACATGAGGCCCCGCCACTGGAACAACAGGCCACCAGCACCCCACCCCCTGCAGAAGGAGAACCACCATGCAAAAGGTCCCTGCGATCCAGGCATAAGTCAGAGAACACTGCCAAGTCTCCTGCCAGGAAATAGGACTAACCTGATTGTCACCCTACTGTCCCACTCTGTCACCCTGTCCACCTTGAACTGACATTGCTCCACTTCCTATGCCCCCTTGGACAATGCACCTGTGATACCAATAGACTGGACTCTATCCTGGACATTTCTCCACCATCAACCCAACCCATTGCAATACCCCTACACTTATTATCACAGAAATAAACATCCTTGGAACAAATACAAGTAAGGAGTCTGTCAATTGATTGAAATATGTATTACTTAAACAAGCTGTACACATTGCAAATCAAATGTACATCAAATGGCCCCTGTCTTCACTTAGGAGGAGTTAGAGAGACTAGTGGATGGAGTCCTACCCCAGTACCCTTTACTATATGGTCCTCTAGACCAACAGGTGAGTATACTGTAAGCATGATGCATGGGGCATGAATGTATGGAGTGCTGTGTGTGTAAGCCTCATGTAGGGGGGGCTGAGGGGTCCTGGGCAGAGTGCTGCATGTATGGTGGACAATGTATGTGCGTAAGGGGATGGGAGGGATATGGTGGGCCATGAGTATGACAGTCCGGACGGTATGACTAATACCCTTTCTGCTGTATTTGTCCTGCAGGTCAGCGCCAATCAGAAAAAGGGTATTTGGCATGCCATCGCCAAGGAGGTGCAGACCCTAGGGGTCTTTGACAGATGGAACACCCACTGCAGCAAACGGTGGGAGGACCTGCACCGCTGGGCAAGGAAGACGGCGGAGGCCCAGCTGGGGCTGACCTCCCAACAAGGAAGGGGTGCCTGTCGTACCCTGACCCCCCTGATGTTCCACATCCTGGCGGTGGCCTATCTGGAGTTGGATGGGCACTTGAAGGCATCGCAGCAGCCACAAGGGGGTGAGTACAGAATCAGATTTTTGACTTTTCACGCGTTAAGGTGTTACCTGGGTGGGGGATGTGGGCTGTGGGTGACCCTAGGCGAGGGCGAACATGGCAGGGTAGGTTCCATGATAGGCACGCTCAGATGCACTCCAACCAAATAAATGTTGGTGGGCATCAACTACTGGGCAGCGTCCTGTGGGTTTCAGGTGTGCAGCTAACGGCGTTAGGCATTGTACCCCATGGGCTAGTGACTAGCATTGTAACAGGTAGTGCATGGCCTAGTGCATAGGGCTATTCCCTGTGAGTTGTGTACGGCAACAGTACTGTTGTTGCTGGCATTGACCAAGTGTATCCTCTGTCTCTCTCCCCCCTTTTTGTTTTATCACCCTGTTCTTGTGTGTATTAGCATCATCTGGCAGAGGAGCAGAGGCACCGCAATTGAGGGAGCTGCATCCCACATGGGCCTGAAGGCCGAATCCACCGACGGTGAGGGCACCAGTGGGACGGAGGGGAGCACCACGACGGAGACAAAAGGGGACATTACTGACAGTGACTCCTCCTCCGATGGAAGCTCACTGGCGGTGGTGGACACCTCTGTGCCCACCCCAACTACAGGTACAGCCGCCACTCCTGTACCAGCACCGCCCTCCAAGCAGCCCCTCAGTGTATTTCCCGTGCCCGCTCACCCAGGAGGGTGGGCATCTCCTTCACCCCAGGCACCTCAGACTCTGCCCCAGTCAGCCCTGCTGCCCTGAGTGAGGAGGCTATTGACCTCCTGAGATCCCTCTCTGTTGGGCAGTCAACCATACTGAATGCCATCCAGGGTCTAGAAGGGCATGTGCAACAAACAAATGCATACCTGGAGGGCATTCACTCTGGTGTGGTGGCCCAACAGAGAGCATTCCAGGCTCTGGCCAACTCCCTGATGGCAGCCATTGTCCCTGTCTCCAGCCTCCCCCTCCAACTTCCTCTACCCAGTCCCAATCCTCTCAACCCCAGCCTAACCCAAGTACACCTTCAGACCAGCAATCAAGCAAATCAACACACAGAAGTGGGTCAGGCAAACACAAGCACCACACTTCATCTCACAGGCACTCACACAAGCAACATCCACATGCAGACGCACCAACATCCACAGCCTCCACTGTGTCCCCGTCCTCCTCCTCGTCCACCTCCCTCCCAGTAGCGTCTCCACTCACACCTGGATGCACTACATCCTCATCCACTACCTCCATCACCAGCAAGCCTGTCACTACACGCCCCTCACTGACAGTCACCACCACCACATCCATGCACACGTCCCCTGTGCCCTCTCCCACTGTGTCTGTGACCCTTCCTCCCAAAGTACTCAAACGCAAGCACACAGACACCCAACAGCCATCCACCTCACAACAGCAGCCAGCCCATGCACCTGCACCCAAACACAGCAGACTGACACCTCCTACAACCACTCCCTCTTTCTCCACTCCCAAACCTTCACCCTCTTCTGGCCCTAGTGTCCCTAAGAAGCTTTTCCTCGCCACCATTGACCTATTCCCTAGCTCCCCCCATCCTTCACTTCAGGCCAGAGTGGCCAGAACCCAGCCCAGCACCTCAGCCACCCAGTCCATGGCCACTGTGGTTTCTGCAGCTACTGCAGGTGTGAGAGGCTCCAAGGAGGCACCCGTCAGCACAGCCAGTGTGCCAGCACCACCTGCCAAGGCCAAGAAGGGTCCACCACCTAGCAAGGCCAAGAAGGGGACACCAGCAAGCAAGGGGAAGGAGGCACCACCAGCCAACAAGGAGAAGGAGGCACCACCAGCCAGCAAGGAGAAGGAGGCACCACCAGCCAGCAAGGGCAAGAAAAAAACACCAGCTGGCAGAAGTAAGGAGGCACCACCATCTTCCAAGGGCAGGAAGGGGCACACAACACCAGCCATGGCACTTCAGCCGTCCGAGGCTGCTGGTGAAGGCCTGGAGGCTACCACCACTGCAGCCAGCACCGCTACCTGCACCACAGCCAGCACTGCCACCTGCCCTGCCGCCAGCAGCACCACTGCCAGCAGCAGCAGCCCCAGTGGGCAGCCATCAGAGGCTGCTGGTGGAGGCCTGGAGGCTGCCACCACTGCAGCCAGCACCGCTAACTGCACCGTGGCCAGCACCGCCACCTGCCCCGCCACCAGCAGCACTACTGCTAGCAGCATCCCCAGTGGGCATCCGTCCGAGGCTGCTGGTGAAGGCCTGGAGGCTACCACCACCACGGCCAGCACCGCTACCTACACCGCGGCCAGCACCACCATCTGCCCCGCCGCCAGCAGCACCACTGCCAGCAGCAGCAGACCCAGTGGGCAGCTGTCCGAGGCTGCTGGTGAAGGCCTGGAGGCCACCACCACCACTGACAGCACTGCCGCCTGCAGGGCAACTGACATCCACTGAGCAGCCGTCACCGCCGGCGAGCAGTGTGCAGTAGTGACTACATGGGCTGAAGTGCATCCTGGCCCCTGCAACACCTGTCGGTGTGACACACAGGTAAGAGACTGTGACCTTGCCCCATCCAGGATGAAGCTCACTGGGCACAAAGCCCTCTCCAGAACCAGTGGAAGAAAGCATCCACTTACCCCCTCCTTGGCAGGATTAAGCACACTGGGCACAAAGCCCCCTCCAAAACCAGTGGAAGAAGGTATCCACTCACCCCCTCCTTGGCAGGATGAAGCACACTGGGCACAAAGCCCCCTCCAGGACCAGTGGAAGAAGTTATCCACTCACCCTCTCCTTGGCAGGATGAAGCACACTGGGCACAAAGCCCCCTCCAGAAATAGTGGAGAAGCCATCCACTTGAGAGACTGTGGATTTGTACTCCCAGGAGCAAGCAGTGGGCAAACCACCCACTCGAGAGATTGTGGCTTTGCAATCCCCAGGACCAGGCAGTGGGCAAACCGCCCACTTGAGAGACTGTGGCTTTGCACTCCCCAGGACCAGGCAGTGGGAAAACCACCCACTTGAGAGACTGTGGCTTTGCACCCCCCAGGAGCAAGCAGTGGGCAAACCACCCACTTGAGAGACTGTGGCTTTGCACTCCCCAGGAACAGGTAGTGGGCAAAAAACCGACTTGAGAGACTGTGGCTTTGCACTCCCCAGGACCAGGCAGTGGGCAAACCACCCACTTGAGAGACTGTGGCTCTGCACTCCCCAGGAGCAAGCGGTGGGCAAACCACCCACTTGAGAGACTGTGGCTTTGCACTTCCCAGGACCAGGCAGTGGGCATGGAGCCCCCTCCAGGTCAGTGGCGTTGTACCATCTTCCTGCTGAGCTGCCCCCCATTCCCCGTCCCCCTGAGGTGCCTGTGTTTTTAAGACCTGATGCCCCTGCAGTGTTCTCTCCGTATTGAGGCAGGAGTCAAGTGTGGCCTTGGCCTAAGTGTTATGGCCCCGTGGGCCACAGACATTTTGGAGTGGGCATTGTCCCTCCTTTTGTATATATTGTATATATTGTACATACTGTTTATTGATTTAAGTATGTATTTTTCTAAAATTGTTCTATTACACTCATTTCAATCCATTACTTTTGTCCTTGCGTTATTTCTGAGGGTTACGGGGTGTATATGTAATGTTGTTGCATCTGCTTGTGTGTATGGTGTTTGGGGTGGGGATATTGCGTGTTGCGTTTGTGTGTGTCACTCTCTTTTTCCTCCCCCTTCCCTTGTGTGCTATGTGCAGTACTCACCATGGTTGTCTTTGCCGGCGTTCATGTTCCTGGTGTATGAGAAGGTACACCAGCATTGGAACAAAGTGCAGCTCGGGCTCCATGGCGAGTGCTTGCTCCTTTTTTGTGTGGTACTGACCTTTACAGTCACCAGCATATATTTGATTATTGTCTAGTAAAGTACAGACATTTAATATATATATGACCTTATGGAAATCTCCGAAAGATCTAACCCAGACAGTCAAAGAAAGGTTGATCGATGAGAGGGTAATGTAGGTTTTTGCCAAGGTTCATACAATGTGATGGATATGTGGATATGGAACTTGCTATACATAATTTTCCATCACTCTCATGTAGGGTTTAAAACCAAGATCCACATCCCTTACCGCTCCCACAGTTTCCCCCTTCTTTGGAAATCATTGTTTGGTCAAATACGATTGAAGACACTAGCATTGCAAATGTGCAGTTCAGAAATGACAAACTCCAAGCCTGTGGGACGTCTATTTGAAGACCTCTTAGTCCATCCAGTTACCAGTTGAAGTCCTTATCACACTGTGGAAATGCTCTGCAGTGGCCCACTAAACTGTAAGGGGGCAATCAGATGCATCACCCGGAACGAGCTTTGAGTTACGAGCTTTGAGTTATAACTGTAGCTTCATGTACTTTGGTGACAGCAGAAATCTTTCGGTGGAAGCATGCACAGTCTACAGAATGTGTCTCTTTCTCTCACTGTCTCCACAGTGCTTCTCCCTGTTTCACAGCCTGCAGAGGACAGGCAGACAACAATAGAAGCCCGTACATGGGTGGTTGTCCTGTGTAAAGAATTGGCACTACTCTATCGGCAAGCAAGATGCATTCCCCAATATCCTCATTTTTACAAATATTTTAGCCAAAACCTAAAACCCTGCCTCTTTTGCTTTGCAACATTATATTGTAGCCTTTTTAATTGCTTGGATCTCCCTCCTTTTCCTAGACCCCATGCACGTCTTTTCTGCGTTTGGTTCTTTGTTTCTATATTGCAGCAATCGATAGATGTGACTATCTTCTACTCAAGAGATTAAATGAGTTCTAAGCAGAAATATAAAGCAACACCAAGTACCACCACCTGCTATAAGTAAATATGTTTCTGCATTTGCCAGATATACTTTGTCCTGTAGACACATCATTTTGTGGAGAAATGCACCACTTCTGCACATGGACTGAAGTTGACAGAAACAAAACCTACTCTTGCACCTGAGCTGAGACTGTAAGAAAGGCAACCCCTCGGCAAATAAACTAGATAATCTTCGGCCTATTGGCTACTCTAAAAAAAATTGAAAATATTGAATATATTAAGTCAGACCACAGTGAAGAAGTCGACGTTGAATGGAGAATAATTGAGAACTTAATATGTCTCATTAACAGAGGCACCCATTAAAGGATGCCTTTCCTGAACATGAAATGAATAGTGAAATGTGTGATGTGTGTGTGGACAGACATAACTATCTCATAGTAGGAAACTGAGGTAAATGGAATATACTTCAATACAACAAACCACATGGGGGTATTATAGGCCATTTTCAGAGACAACCTTCCGAGTGATGCTAGCCCAGAAGTGGGACTGAAATGCATGGTTAGGCCTCAGCAGTAAATGTGTGAAACTACATCAGATCAGTCTTTAAATCCACTTAGGTTGCTTATCTCCACCTAAACCAATATTTCCTCAGAGCTTAGGGCGATAGCCTTCCCAGTGCCGTGAGGACTGTGGTTATGCCACTGCCGGAAACAGAAGTGAGTACTGCAAGGGCCTGATTCACACAGGTAAACCTTTAGGAGTTTTTTAAAATTTACAAAGGAAGTTTACGAGAATTATCTTATTGAAGTCTTCACACTTGTGACAGAAACTCTGCACATAACAAGATAGGCAGTTGTAAAGCTACTACTCGTGATATTGCTTTGTGAATTGCAAAAAATGTAAACTTACACAAAGGTGTAAGTTTACATTTGTGAATCAGGCCCCAAATATGCAGTTTCCCCATTTCAGTGATAAAACTAAGCGGATTGTTTGTCAAGACATTTTTGGGTCTAGGAAGTGGCAATCCACTCTAAAATGCTATTCATAAACCAGCAGCTGGGGCTCTCCTTTCTTTTTGGGTTCTGGTCCTGAGACTCTGTGTAGCATATGTTCCATGCTTCATTTTATGTTTGTATGTACCAATGTTTATATGTTGCTGTCTTCAATTGTTGCTATCAATGGTTAACTACTGTTTACTTTCAGGTTTGTAAGTTCTACACTGTTATTCTAGTAGAGTCTATCTTTGGGTTCTAGATTCTTGGGGCAGGATTGTCAGGGCTGATCTCCAGACTGTTCAGTCGTGTGTATGCCTGCCGTGGACCTCAATAAATACCTATCTTGGAAAACCTGCTCTTCGTGTGTCAGCTTCTCAACTTTACCTTCTCCGCCACTCTACACTCTGCTCTGCCGGCATCCAGAATCTGCTGCTCCTAAGTGGAACTGATCTCCATACATCAATTGGTAAGTTTTACCTCGCTTACTACCAGTCTGCCTCTATGGGAACCCTTCAAGGCCCTCCATTAACCTACCCACATTCCCAGCCTAGCATTCAGAAGCACACCCTGACTTGGTTTTCCTTATTCTTTACACAGGCTGAACACCTTTCTCCTTTCTGCTCTAACAAAAAAACATTTTTTGTGGTGTTCCGCAGGGCTCTTCATTGAACCCTGATCTGTTCAACCTCTAGGTTTCCCAGTTAGCGTTCATCATTACATTTTTTGGCTTACATCCTATGATGTCGAAACCCAGATCTTATTAATCCCAGATGGTAACACCCTGTGCCGCAGTGACAATGTTCGACTTTGTGTCTCAAAAGTTGTAGAGTAGATGACTTCTATCTGGCTGGACCGCAACTCAGACAAAGCCATAGTCTGAGTGTTATAAAACAAATGAGGGTAATGCCCATATCAGCCCTCAGGTCCTAGCCAAATACAAGCAAACACAAAAAAGTGGAGAAATGGAGGATAGATTCAATCAATACTTTTTAACAATGACAACATTATTTGTCCCTGGACATGCATTTATTCCACAAAATAATTATATTTTTTAATTCATAGTTTGCTGCAACACCTTCACCAAAGCACATGGCATATAAGGCCTAAACAGACAAACACAAAGCATCCAAATGTAGACCTCAATGTGCAAGGTAAACACAAAACATCCAAATGTAGTCCTTAAACCTGCAAGGTTCCTTGTATCGTCTCAGGTTGTTATTGAGGTGATTGTGACCACTCCTATGGTTGTTAATTCCAACTAAAGGTAGTCCATCTTATGCCAAGGATTCTAGGCCAAAAAACGTCTTATTTTTCTGTCTACATCTATTCTAATTAAATTAATTTGTTGGACTCCTGCAGATGTCGACATGTTTAGACTTGTAAAAGTAATGGCCTCATCAGGATACAGGAATACAAGCAAATTCCTAAGGCCTGAATCAGACATGTGGCGTAATGCCTGGTGACCAATATCCACAAATGGCCGGATGGACTGTAAAGTTCCCTAGTTCACTCAGGAAAACGGATGCATTTCTAAAACAAAATTAAAAGTTTTCTTTTAATTTTTTAAGATTATGCTCTTAAAAAATGTTTGCACCCACGTTCACAAAGGGGAAGGGGTCACTTGTGGACTTCTTCCTGTTTGAGAATGCATTACCACCTCCTTCAAGGAGTTGGTAAAATGGGAATGTTATGTGACCGTAGTTCGGTCACAAAACATTCACACATACCACTGTGAGACGCTATTAGGAAGGGACACCCTTAACACACCCCTTCCCAATACTGAATGCTAACCCATTTTGCGATTCAGCAATAAGTTACTGAATCACAAAATAGGGTATGGTACATGGGGAAATACTTTTTAGCGGCTGCAAACATCCCGATTCTCCGTTTGCGACCGCTACAAACATTTGTACATTTGGCCCTACTGCCTGGATGTAGGTATAAATCTCTGTGTATAGAGATGCCCACATTGAAAGGTTCTTTTGTGAATAGCCCCACGGTCTTTCCTAAAGTTACTTTTATCAGGATGCAGGAGCTAAGGCACAAAGGGAAAAGAGCAGAGAAAAGTCAGGAACAAAGGACAGAAAGATAAATCAAGTTCTGTCACAGGAACAACACGGTTCTTTACTTAAAGATGGTGTTCCACATTTGAAAGACAAAAAATGTAAACATTACCTATGGCAGCATCCGCTTCTAAACAGCTTACGCTTTTGGCTTGACTTCCTGTCTCCAAGATCGGTTTTGAAAAAGCGCAGAAGTAAACACTGTGCTGTTAAAAACATTGTGAGACTGACTATTGCAGATTTGATTTTTTTAAACATTGTTTTAGGTGCTCTATATCTTTTTTTTTTAATATAGGTATATCACAAATTGATTTTTAATTATTTTGTTGTATTGTATTAGTTTTTGTGTTATAAGTTATCATTTTAATGCTACATGTATGGTGTGTCATTATGTATCAAGTAATTGTTTAGATTAGTTAAAATCGTAACAATATACACAAGAAGCATGTTCAAGAGAAAGCTCTATAATGCAAGTGCGGCATGGGTCACAAAGTGCAAGTGCAGTGTAAAAAGATAATTTCTTAAATAAGGTAAAAACAAGAAATTTAAAATAGGCAGTCCTTAAAAGAATGCATTAGAGTAGGACTAAGAAGTTCTGTGAGTGGACTTAACCCACAAGAGGAGAGGTAAAATAGTTCATCTTCTGTTAACAGTTAAGTGTTTTTCACTTGCTTTAAGGTTCTCTCTACTCCTGGGAGGTGCCACTGTGCATATAAGGTGGCAGTATCCCAAAGCGATAGTTCAAATATCTGCTCTTGATCCTGCAGCTTAAAGCTACCCTAAGGTATTGCTGTGGTCTAATGGCGTAGTCCAGGCATGCAAGTGTCTTTCTAAAGCTGCCCTGTCTTCTAGTGAAGAAATTATTTTCATAGTTGTGATGGCTTTTTTTTAAAGTGTCATGGCTCAGCGGACGGCCACAGATCAGCCAACCCTAAAAGAGTAATTGTTTCATTGCGATAGCCCCGCCCTCATGAACTCGACCTTTTCATACTGCCCTCCCATATGTGATGGTTAGTGTGTGTGCCTTGGCAGATTTGAGCTTGTGGTAGAAATGCGCAAATGCTGCGCGCCTCTCATGCGACTGTTTTGCTAGCCCAAACTCTGACCTAATCTGGGCTAGTGATGTTTAACGGGGGAGCTCGAAAATGTGTCTGCATATATATGTTACTGTGGTGTCCCAGGCTGTTGTGTCTCTCCCCCAAAGAGCCTCAGAGCTGTATGCCACGGTTGATACCACTTGTGCCCTGGCAATTTCCAGTATGGGCCTGAATGAGTACTGCTTTAAGTTCTTAAACATGGCAGAGAGCCTGGACGCCAAGGCGAGCCCCTTCCTTTTAACCTCCTCCTTATGCGGTTTAAAAGAGCCTCGGTTGTCAAATAGGAGGTCAAGGTATTTGCAATCTTTTGTCTCCTCAAGATTGTTTCCATCGAGATGCCAGCTGGCTTTCCCTTTTTTACTGCTTTCTGCTAGAATCATGATTTTGGTTTTTTTTGCTGCCCGTAAGCCCAGGGGTATTCTTGACTTGCACCCTGGAGGTGCTGCATGCTGCCACTGGTGCGGCTGAGTAGCGCAAGGTCATCTGCATAGAGATGATTTGACCGTTGTATTGACCCTAGTTTTGGAGGATGCAAGTTTACCAAGGACAGAGCTGGGGGGAGGTCAGCCAGTAATAAGTTGAATGATGTTGGTGCCAAGACACACCTTTGTTTGAGTCTGCTTGCTGTTGGGATGGCCCTTGATAGGTTGTCACGGTGCCCAGCTTAATTTTAACCCAAGTGTTGGTGTATAGGTTTTCGATCGCTCTCAGAAGGGACAGGTGAATGCACCAGCCCTTTAGCTTTCCCATAGCCTATTGTGGTTGACACAATCCAAGGCAGCTTTGTGATCAATACAGCATAGATAGAGTGGCAGTGTATCGTTTTTGAGGAGTCATACATGAGTGCCAGAGGCTGGAATTGTGGCCCCTGTT
Source organism: Pleurodeles waltl (assembly GCF_031143425.1). Classification (NCBI taxonomy): domain Eukaryota; kingdom Metazoa; phylum Chordata; class Amphibia; order Caudata; family Salamandridae; genus Pleurodeles; species Pleurodeles waltl. The sequence goes on along the minus strand of NC_090439.1, from coordinate 1,009,038,186 downwards.
AGAGTGTGGTTAAAAAGTGGCACCATTGCTTCAGCCCAGAATGTTGTGTCTGTCTTGTAAATGGCCTGGGGAATGTCATTTGGGCCTGGTGCACCAATAGTATGCTCCTTTGCAGTCTGCCGATGTACCTCATTGGCAGTGATGAGAGGCATGCTGCAGAAGTCGGTTGGTGACTCCACAACTGATCCAGGGTCCTCCTGATGTACTACCCTTGAGATGTGCAGGGCTGCATTTGTGCTAGTCTGGGAATTTAAATGAATGTATAGGTAGGCGGCCCAAACTTCTTCTGGAATACTAGATTCCAGCTTGCAGTTATCAGTGTTTTTTAAGGCATTCATCGTTTTTCAGACCCTGTTGGAATTGTGAAGCTTGAAATCCCAAATGAGTTTGGCCCAGGAGGTCTCAATATTTTCCTTCTTTATGGCTTGTATAGCTGGCTTATATTCCTTCTTGGCGGTCCTCAAATTGCCAATGTATTCTTCGTTGGATGGAGACTGACAAACTGTCCAAAGGGCCTTATTGACTTTCTGTTTTAGTTGTTTCAATGCTCCTGCTTTATGAAGTTTGATACTAGTCAAAGGGATTGATTGATGTTGGGCCCTGGATGGTGTGACTTTTGAGGTACACTGTTTCATAAAACTTTCTATAAAAGCCTCCCATTGTTCTTGTACAGAGTATTCAAGTTGTTGGGTCTTGAGCAGATGAAATTCAGACTCACAGGGCAAGGTCTTGTTTGTTTGAGAGGACCATTTAACTCTTTTTAGGTCGATTGAGTAAGTGGACCCCAATGGTTCTATTGTTGGCTTGTGCACAGTTGATTTAAAAGAAAATTCCGGTTTCTGAGGGAGATGGTTACTTTCTGGTCTTGAGCCTACTTTGAAGGAGGCAACCAAGCTTAACAGGGGGAGAGATACCAGTGTATAATCTATTAATGAATTTCAATCAATAGTTGAATGAAACAAATAGACTGGCGGGATATCCTCACTAAAATGGCCATTTATAACCCAGAGTCTGAGATGCTCTAGTTTGCCAAGGAGGGTTTTGCCTGTTAAGTAACTCCTGCCCATGTTCATTTGAACTTGCTTGGGGATGCCCCAGTGACGGTTCTGGGCCTCTATAACTTTTTTTTTTTTAAGACTGACCAAGCAATTTAATGTTGAAGTCACCTGTCACTATTAAGGGTGAACTTTAGTAGGATTCCTCTGCTTTGAGAATGGTTTTAATTAGGTTTTCTGATACTTCACCTCGGTCCTCAGGTGCTTAATTGTTTATTATTGTCACAGCCTGTTTCCGTCCCGCTAACATCAAATGTTATGTTATGTAAAGTATTTGGACTCTGTCCGTGTCTGTTTTTAATACCTTGTGCCTGGCCTTTATGGCTATATTCCGAAGCCTCCCTTGCTGTGGCTTAATTGTTTGTCCTTATCAGCCGAAGTAAGAGTGTGAGAAAACCCCTGGATTGAGACCGCCCAAGTGCCCAGGTTTCCTGCAGGGCTACAATTGCAAAGGTTTGTAGATATCTAAGTATGTCTGGATCATCTATCTTGTCCCTCAGGCAGTGGACATTCCAGAAGCATAATCCTACTTTAGATCCCCTATGGTGCAGTGCTGCCTCATTAGGATTGATTCACCTTGAGGGCGGCTGCTGGTTATAAAGCTTGCAGTCCACCCCCAGTCATTCCTAGAGACCTTCCTTGCGAGCTTGATTACTGGTTGGGGATTTAAGTCCAGACTTTTGATGTTACCTCCTTTTGATGGTGATGGCCCTTTGGCATTCCTGAGGACCGAGTAGGACTTGAGTGATAGCATTGCATTCTCTGTTCCGAGGTCTTTAAACTTCCTCAAAGGGTACATATACCCAGGTTAAAAAAAATGACACCACGATCCCACAGTCCATAAACTGTTTGCACTCATTTAAGACTCTCTGGGCTACGTCAGTTGATCTCCAAGTAACTTTGGTTGAATCACAAGAGTGTCTGATACTGGGCTAATGAATTGAACTGAGTTGATTTCAGTTGAGGAAATCCTGCCTAGTGTGGATATTTGGCTTAGCAGTCTGAATATGTTCCCACGGTTTACATTATCTTCATTACCCACTGAGCGACTTTTAGGGAGGAACAAGGTTATGCTAGGAGACCCTCCTTGGGGTTCCCCTGGGGTATTCCTCTCTGCCAGTGTGGGGTGGATTGGGATTCCGTGGGCCTGGTAACTGTTCGGGCAATGTGAACCTTGCAGGAATTTTGGGGGACTTGGTCTACTTGAAGGTAGTTGCCTGCGTATAATTTCAGCAGCCGGGCTTATGAACTTCGGCGTGACTTCCTTATGGGAGCTTTGGCGCTTAATATTTCATTGTAAGTAGTATATGGGGCCCCTTGGATGGAGAGTATATAAGAGAGGTCCTCCCCAGTACTGATATTTATACCGTCCTTTTTAAGGGGACTATGCGGTCAAGGTTAGGTGTTTCCAGGGTTATCAAGGGAAAGTATGCTGAAGCTGCATTTCCTTTTCCTCTGGGCACATCGGCTTGGGCACCTATGCCGTGGCTGAAAACTACTGTTGTTGTTCTGCCCTAACTGTCATTTGGATCACCGATTTCTGAAGGGCTGACTACAGAGTGATCTTGTGTGTGTATCTCAGGAGCATAGTTCAGGGGTGATGAAGGGCCCCGGGCGGGGGGCGTTTGAGTCTTGATGAATGCAACTGAACGCCTGGACTGTTGATTATCATTGCTTTCTTGTTTTAAGAATGATTCAGTTGGTGACGATGGGACACTATTGTGTCCTTTTGGCAAGGTGTATCGAAGATGGCATAATTTCATAGCTAGTAGCCAGTTGTTTTTGGAAAGTTTTGGTTTTGCGATTTTCTTTTTGGAGTTCTTTTAGACTTTGTTTTAATGATGTTCTCTTCTGTTATTGGAGGGAAGTTTAACTTATTAATAAATGAATGGGTTTACGTTACGTCGTCAATTTTACTGGCTACCTGTGAAATGGGTTGAACATCATCTTTCGTGGGAGTTTGAGATTGTATAGACTCATCCCTTTTACTGATCTCCCCAGAGTTGTTTCCATTCCCGGACTGGGCCCTTGTCCTCACGACCTTGCCATCTGTGAGCGTGCTGCCCATTGTTGTTGAGATCATGGTAGAACTGACCCAGCAATTTAGAGAGTGCTTTGCAGGCCTGTCCACCAGCAGTGTGAATAGCTCTTGTGCCAGGGTGTCTCTACCTGATGGCATGCTGCCCATTGTAGTTAGGGTCGTGAACGAGCTGACCCGGTGGGCTGAGGGAAGTTGAGCTGGCACAACCACTGCCAGTGTTGTGTGCTCCAGTGCCAGGATGACTCTGCTTGAGGCTTACCACGCCACCAGGTGGACAGGTCCGCCTTTGTTACTTGCTTGTTAGCTGCTATGAGGTCCTTCATTACCTCCCCCAGATACTTAGGTAAAGTGCTCAATTCTCCAATACTGGGGAGCATGTGCATCTGGGGGTGAATTCCACTGTGTCATCTTGAGCTTTTTTAATTAGCCTGTTCAGCTCTGCAGTTTTGCCATAGATTCCGGCCACGTGGGCTACTTCAGTGTGAAGAACCTCAATTTGGAGGTACATTTTGACAGAGTGATAGACCAGGGCCTTAACTATTGATTGAATGGTAGCAGAGAAGGCCATAAGTTGTTGTTAGATTGGTCTAGTTGCTTTGCTGTATTTCCATGTGTGGAATCCCCTGCTGGTAGTGGAGCCTCCTCTGTGGCTTCTGTGCCCATCATTGCGCTTTCGTGATTCTCTGTATCGTACGAGGCCAAGAACTCACTCCACTTTTCTCATATCATTTCTGAAAATTCTGTACTTTCTTCTGTGCATCCTACATTCCTTACTGGAGGCCAGTGACTGTGTGCCATGTCGGTTATCATATTGCTGCTTGACTTCCTTTGGCCTCCCTCCGCCACCTGCTTGATTAGTTGTCCAGTCAGGTTTAGAATGTTTGTTCATTAGCAGATCCCAGGCGCATCACCTTTTGGCTGATTCACAAGTTTCCAGGGGCTCGTGATGTTAACCACGGGATTAATAGTTTATTGTGTTCTTACTTGGATCGAGATCTCATGCCCTGTTGCCCCCCTCAGGCTTTTCGTGCTGGTTTCCTTAGGACGTTCTTCTAGCTTAGAGTCCTCTTTCTCATTCTTGGTCTTATTCTCTTTTGTTGGACATTGGCTCTGAAGGCTTTCCCTAGTTAGTTTATCTATACAGTTTGAGTTTGAGGTTCCTTTTTGTTTGCTTGGAGACTTGTGGAGCCGATTGGGTGAGTGGCTGAGAACAGGAGCTGCCGGTATTGTAGTATTCTGAGCTGGAAAATGGTTTGGTGATTGACCTTTAATTTTAATAATTGGTGATCGGAGTGAGTGGAGCTGGCAGCCCTGTGACTAGAGTAATTGTTGACTAGATAGCATCCCCAGCATCTTTTAAAAGGTTAAACTTGGTGGTGATTTTTGGCTGACCATCTAAGCCCCCAATTTCGCTCATCTTTACTAAGGGCAGTGCCCCTGCATTGAATTTCTTTTGTTTGCCTTTATGCTGCAGTGGATTTCTCAGTCTCCCCTACCTCATGATGGACTGTGGTTGTTGTAATTATGATTACCCCCTAACATTGTAATACTTAAACTTCTTGATGGTTTGGTGCCATGGCATGTTGACATGATTAGCCATTGTACTGATCTAGACCCGGTGTCCTTTGTCCTGTGTCCAGCTCTGCTCCTTACTGTAGCAGTGTAGATGTCAGATTAGGTCCACTAATTATCCTGGATTAGTGCCCTTTAGGGGATTTAGGCTCATCCAGCATTCTCCAACAGACATGGATACCTTTGGGTTACTGAGTGCTAAATGTGGATCCTACCCTTAATATTTTGGAGCTACAGATTTGCTTTGGCTGGTGACAGCTTCCCACAAGCAACCACCTCACCCCCCATAGTAGTTTGTAATGAACTTTTAGTTGTCGATTGCTCATCTTGCGTTCCTGGAATGGAGGGTTGGGTGGGGGGGGTAGGCATGAGCACGCTAATGGAGAGCCCAAGTTGTGGAAGAATAAAAAGTGCAAATTATACAAATCCTAAAGGCAGAAGAGGGAGCAGAAAAGGAAGGAGGAAGCTGAGGAGCTATGCAGCATGCACTACCAGTGAGTGCAGATTGGTTCCATGGGGCGAACTTGTGGTAAGGAAGTAGGGGAGCTTGAAAACAGAGCAGGCGGGGCCAACAATCGAAGTCAGCACCAACAACAAAGTACTGCAGTGCCTTGTTGCCCTGGAAGAGTTCACAGTAAGGGAGGCCAAAGGGTCAAAAGAGGGTCAGAGAAGGTCAAGGTTCAGAAGGTCACAGGCCGAAATTATGTTGCATAGGCTTATGCTCCAAGCAGGGGGGGGCTCCAGGCTACCTCACTTCCCTGCCCTCCTTCCTTGCCCTCCTGCCTCGCTATGCCTCACTATGGCTTGCTCTCCTGCCTTGCCAACACCAACCGAGACTCACAGGGCTCTCCTGACTCTCCACTGCTGCTCTGCTCACTTCCATACCTCATGTTGGCATGTTGGCATCTTGCTCCGTTGTTCACGCCCTGGTCTGTGCCCCATGGGCACAAGCTGACGGGCTGACAGGTGCCGGCAGATGCCAGCAGTAACTGCATTTATTCCAGTCCCTTAACGGTGTTTCTGGAGTTTCAGGCGGCCGGCATTTCAGATGCAAATCTTGCAGCCTCCTGCAGCCTCCTCTCGTCTCTGTGCATTTCTGTGCCTCTCCAAAAAGAGAATTCATGTTTATTTTAGCTTATTTTATTTTATTTTGGGAATATATTTTACTATTCTTCTTCATTTTATTTTAATATATTTGTTTATTGGGGCTGTGAAGTTTGCAGGGAAATAGGGTGACAAGTGTTTTAATTTTTTTTTTCAATGTTTATAAATAGTTTATTTATTTTTTATTTCGTAATTTGATTATTAATTATGCAAAATATTGTATTTTTAAATTATGACATTGATATTGTTAACGAAAATAACATTTGTTGTAATTGTTAACTGGTTTTGCTTTGTATTGATTCTATAAATGATGTCACTGTTTTGACTAATATGAATAATTAATTATAGTATTTGTATTTGTATTTAGTATTTGTAAAGCGCATTTCGGCCGAGGCATCGAAGCGCTAGCAGAAAGGTAAAGGGCACGTTCGCTGGGAGGGAGAAAAAGTAGAAGACAGTAGTTAACGTGGAAATAGCCAAGTTTTGACTAACTTCCTAAAAATTAAGAATTATGGGAAGCGAGTTCCAACATTTTGCTGTGGCTGCCGTAAAGGCTTTATCTCCCCATTTTACTTTGTTAGTGCGGGGGCCTGAATTCTACAGGCTCCTGAAGAACAAAGAGACCGTTTGGGAGTATACTCGCAAAGTTTAGAAACCAGATAATTGGAGCCGATTCCATGAACTGCTTTATGAGTCAGGCAAAGAGTTTTGAAAATAATACGTTAGGTCAATGGAAGCCAGTGTAGTTGTTTTAAACTGTCACTTGCCAAAGCTGAGCGAGGGAGGTTTAGGATAGCTCTAGCCACCGTATTCTGGATCAGCTGTAGCTTGTTCAGAGAGGATTTGTCCATGTTAAGCAGCAGGGCATTACAGTAGTCCATTTTGGACATCACCAGTGCCAGCATTACTGTAATTCTCCATTCCCTTTTTTGAAGGTAGGGGAAGATTTTCTTTAACATTTTTAGTGTCAAAAAGCATGTTTTCACAATATGGTTGACTTGAGATTTAAAAGAGAGACCATTGTCAAAGATGACCCCTAAATTCCTTGTGGCGGTAATAGGGACTGGGATGGTGCCACAATCAGACGGCCACCAACGAGAATTCCATCGTCACTTCCTAATCCAAAGCAGAGTATTTCGGTTTGGTCACCGTTTACTTTGAGCCAGTTCGATTTCATCCAACTGTGAACTGCCTGCATGCATTTATTGAAACGATCCGCCACTTCCTCCCAGTTTTTATTGACTGGGATGGTCAATTGGGTGTCGTCTGGATAGGAAATGAAATCAAATGATTGAATCAAATTGGCTAACGGGGCAACATACAAGTTTAACAGAGTGGGACTAAGTGATGAGCCCTGAGGGACACTGCAGGGTAGAAGGTGGCTGGGGACCTGAAATCTCTGCAGCTGACTGTGGTCCACCTGTTTGTCAAGAAAGATTCCAGTAACTTAAGAGCCTGCTCTCTAATGCCTGCTTGATATAGGCGGGCTAGGATATTATGATTTTGTTTTATAATAATTGTTTAGTATTTATTTTTTCAAAATTAATTCACAAAAAAACCCGACGGTTACAGGAACATTATAGTTAGGCTCACATTTTAAATGTACTAAACCATAGAAATTCACTAGTTATAGCTAGAGTTACCTCAAGTAACTCGTGCCCTAAGGTAACTATAACTCGCGCCCCGCCACGCACAATGTTTTTGTCAAAACTTTTACTGCAAATATTACATTGATATTATCAATGATGTTATCAAAGATGTCATGAGTCTGTAGTTTCTGGGGTACTTAGAGGTGCATGGTGAGGGCTCAAGTTATATTTACCTTAGGGCACAAGTTATAGCTACTTGAGTAATTTTCATTACTATACGTTAATCCAAACAGGTCCTGGCGTGAACCCCCTAGAAGCACCCAACCTTGCACCATGCACAGCCTTCACTCGTGCCCAGCGGAAGTTGCCCGAAAGTCTTGGCCATCAGCCAGACCCTGCGGCCAACTCCCCTAACCACCCAACCCCATGCCCTTTGACCGTGCACGGCATCTCTGGGTGTGCAAATAGGTGTGAGAGGGTGTTTCTGGGGTTGAGAGTGGCTTTGAGAGTGTCTGTCTGGGTGTGAGAGTGTGTGCATCAGTGTTTTACTGGGTGCGTCAGTATGTGCGCGAGTCTGTAAGTGGGTGCATGAGTGTCTGGATCAACAAATCAATCAAAACAAATTATAGAGCGCGCTACTCACCCGTGAGGGTCTCAAGGTGCTGGTGGGCGGGGAGGTGAGAGGGGTTACTGTTCGAACAGCCATGTCTTGAGGTTTTTTCTGAAGAGTAGGAGGTCTTTGGTTTTGCGGAGGTTGGTGGGGAGGGAGTTCCAGGTTGTGGGGGAGAGGTAGGAGAAGGCCCTGCCTCCTGTGGTGGTTTGATGGATGCGGAGGACTGTAGCTAGTGCGAGGTCGGCTGATGGGAGGTTGGGGGAGGGAGTGTGGAAGTTCACTCTTTCGTTGAGGTAGGTCGGGCCGGTGTTGTGGAGGGATTTGTGTGCGTGGATGAGGATCTTGAAAGTGATTCTCTTGTCTATGGGGAGCCAGTGAAGAGATTTGAGGTGTGGTGAGATTTGTTTGTGGCGGGGGAGGCCAAGGACGAGGCGTGCGTCTGTGTTCTGGATTCTCTGGAGTTTGCATTTGAGTTTGAGTGTGGTGCCGGCATAGAGGGCGTTACCGTAGTCAAGTCTGCTTCTGATGAGTGCATGGATGACTGTCTTCCTGGTCTCTGGGGGAATCCATTTGAAGGATTTTTTAGAGTGCGGAGTGTGTGGAAGCAGGAGGAGCTTACTGCATTGATTTGTTGTGTCATGGAGAGGGAGGGGTCCAGGATGATGCCGAGGTTGCGTGGGTGGTTTGCGGGGGTGGGTGAGGGGCCTAGGGCAGTGGGCCACCAGGAGTCATCCCATATGGTTTTGTTGGGGCCGAAGATGATGATCTCGGTTTTGTTGAAGTTAATCCAGTTGGCGGTGTCGAGGAGGGCAGCGTGTAGGTTGGTTTTGGCAGTGGTGGGGTTGCGGGTGAGGGAGAGGATGAGTTGGGTGTCATCTGCGTAGGAGAGGATGGTGATTCCGTGTGGTCGGAGGATGTTGGCTAAGGGGATCATGTAGATGTGAAAGAGTGTGGTGCTGAGGGAGGACCCTTGGGGGACTCCGCAGATGATCTTGGTAGAGGTGGAGTGGAAAGGTGGACTCTCTGGGTCCGGTCGGTGAGGAAGGAGGTGAGCCAGTCTAAGGCTTTGCGGCGAATTCCTATGTTGTGTTGGCGTGTGCGGAGTGAGTGGTGGCAGACAGTGTCAAAGGCTGCGGAGAGGTCTAGGAGGATGAGTGGCCTTTGTCGACTTTGGTCCTGATGTTGTCAGTGCATGCGATGAGGGCGATTTCCGTGCTGTGGTTCTTGCGGAACCCGGATTGTGAGGGGTCAAGAGTGTTGTTTTCTTCAAGAAAGTGGGATAGACGGGCATTGACTAGTTTCTCGGCAACCTTGGCGGGGAAAGGGAGGATGGGTCTGTGAGTGGGTGCATAAGTGTCTGAGAGGGTGTGTGAGTGAGTGCATGGCATGGGGGTCTGAATGGGTCTGTGAGTGGGTGTGTCAGTGTCTGAGTGGGTCTGTGAGTGGGTACATGAGTGCCTGAGTGGGTCTGTGAGTGGGTGTGTCAGTGTCTGAGTGTGTCTGTGAGTGAGTGCATGAGGGTCTGACTGGGTCTGTGAGTGGGTGTGTCATTTTCTGAGTGTGTCTGAGTGAGTGCATGAGGGTCTGAGTGGGTCTGTGAGTGGGTGCATGAGAGACTGAGTGGGTCTGTGAGTGGCTGTGTAAGTGGGTCTGTGAGTGGGTGCATGAGTGTCTGAATGGATCTATGAGTGGGTCTGTGACTCAGAGTGGGTCTGTAAGTGAGTGCATGAGTGTCTGAGTGCTTCTATGAAAAAAACCCTTTTTTCTCAGCACTTGATGGATCACCCCAAAACTTTCCATGCACAACAAGAATCACAGCACACTTTTTTTTAGAAACTTTTGTGACGATTCGTCAAACGGTGCCAAAGAAATAGACAAGTTAAAAAATGCTTTTCCTATGGAAATATAGTCCTAACTATACCTACCTACTGGTGACCACCACAGGTAATATATACTTATAACCTACACCCTGCTACCTGCAACATTGAAGACATTTGGTGGCATTTCAAGCAAGTCCCTATACCATGCTGCTCCCTGCTGATGACAGTTTAAACCCCGAAACACGTGTACAGGGATATACAGCACTTGCTGCACATATGGAGGTGAACAACTTTATTACTTTTTGAATGGACTACGAATTCGACTGCATTTACCATGATGCATTGGGGTCATACTTTGTTCCTGGAGTGTAGGCAGTGTGCTCTCTTTCTTTGAAACTGTCTTATTGACTGCTCCCTTGAGCCACGGCTGATGAACCTTGGGAGGCACCTATGCGCTGTGAGTGGTACTTAAACCTGAGAAGACATTTGGCGGCATTTCAAGTAATCCCCTATACCATGCTGCTCCCTGCTGATGACGGGTTAACCCAGAAACACGTGTACAGGGATATACAGCACTTGCTGCACCTATTGAGGTGAAAGACTTTATTACTTTTGAATGGCCCACAAATTCGACTGCATTTACCATGATGTATGATGCTTTGTTGCTGGAGTGTAGGCAGTGTGCTCCCTTTCTTTGAAAATGACATACAAACAACCTGCTCCCCCAACACACACAAAGTGATAGGACCACACCACCACTGATGAGTTAATTCTGGAGGATTGTTGTCAGCATTTCATGTGGACAATCAACACTTGCCAAACCAAAATCACCATACATGTACGTCAGTGGAAGTACTGATTGATGAACTCAGTCCTAGAGTCAGCTGCACCTTCCTCCTATGCTTCCTCATCACTTGCCATGTCAGCATTACCAGCCACTGGTACAGCTGAATCACCCTCATCAGCTAGCAATGGTATCTGGCATCTCAGGGCTAGATTTTGGAGCATGCAGCAGGCTACTACTGGCTGGCATACCTTTAGTGGAGTGCGTAGAGGAGGGCACCTCCAGATAGGCCCAGCCACTTGAATCTGGCTTTCAGAAGGCCAAATGTCCTTTCTGTTACACGCCTCGTCCTCCCGTAGGCCTCATTGAAATGGACTTCCCCATCAGTGGCAGGGCACCTCACTGGTGTCATCAGTCAGAGAAGGTTAGGATAGCCAGAGGTGCCTGTGTAAAAAAATGTAGGACCAGTGACATAACAGGTACAGTGACAGGGAAGTATATGATGACAGATGCAACTACAGTGAACCAAATTCAAATGATACATACCAAGGAGCCAGGTCCTCTGTGTCTAGTCGTGCCATCATGAGTAGGACATTGCTGTTCCTCAGAATGAAGGAGTCATATACAGATCCAGGAAACATGGCGATGACCTGTGTGATGTACTGGTCTGCCAGACACACCAGCTGAACATTAAGGGAGTGGTTGTTCTTCCTGTTCCTATACACCTGTTCATTGGCACTGAGGGAACTAGAGCTATTAGGGTGCCATCCGTAGCCCCTGTCACATGAGGGATGTGTCCCATATCATAAAAGTCTGCCTTCACATAGGCCAAATCCACACGTTTGGGGGAACCTGATGTAGCTGTCCAGGTGCTTTAACAATGCACACAGAAAATCCTGCAACACTAGACTAAACATTGGCTTTGACATCCCTGCTGCCAAACCCACTGTATTTTGAAAGGAGCCTGTGGCAAGAAAGTGTAGCACTGACAGGACTTGTACTGTGGGAGGGATGGAATAACGATTGCGTATGGATGGTAACAAATCAGGCTCCAACTGTGTACATAGATCCATGATGGTCTGACGATTCAGACAACAGGTTTGTATGATATGCCTGTCCTCCAGGGTTGCAAGGTCAACTAGTGGACGGTACACTGGTTGTTGTCTCAATCTCCTCCTGGCATCAAATCTAGGTAGAGAGGAGATAATGTACTTTGAGAAAAGGACTTTACACATTTAAGCTGAACATTTCAAAATTAGCACTGTCGGACATGCGTAGCACTACAGACATATACATAAATGGGCATGCATATGCGCTTTGGACACCGGCCTTGCAGCGCAATGCAGAACGTGTAAGTCATTTAGGACACATGTCACATCTGTCAGCACTACCATGATGGCACACCATGGGGTTACTCCCCAATTTGTCCTCCTATGTATATAGTACACATAAATTGCCACATCAATGCATGAGATTTGCACAAAATGGCTGCTGCCTGTCCTGCAGCACTGGACAGATGGAAGTGACCGAAGTCCGCCAGTGTATGTTGTCATGGCGGTAAGCGGTCGCTACCGCCGTGCAACTTGTCATTGGTTAGCATTGTTGCCTATTGGGGATTGAGACCACTAGCGATGAGCCCCGGCGATAACAGTCCTGTATGTGGCGGCCGTGACCGCCATTTTCTGCAGCCTTGCTCACTTGACTCCTGACACTGTTGCCAGCAACACCTCCATGACCTGAGCTGCTGTGTACTGTCTCTGGGAGACATCATGCCATGTCCTGCAGGTGATAGGGACGCAGCATTCACAACAGCAGAGCCCATATCCAGTATTCTCCATGTCTGCATTGTGGAGATGGTCTCATCAGGCTGGCACATGTGTGACTCCATCCTGCCTTTACTATGAATGTGAGCTTGTGTACCACCCTAGCCATTGAGTATTACCTGCTCCATCCCTCAGCATTTGGGCATTTCTGGCTCTAAGTTGTCAGTTCACTCCCATATGTGTGGCACACCAGTATATGCAACAGTGTGACTCTGCTTTTATCATAGGGACAATAGAAATCAGGGACTGGTAATGGTGTTGACTCAATGTGAGTCAACCATTACATTTCCACCACAGATATTGCTTGTGTATGACTAGACTAATGGCTTGACACTTGTATCCCATATATTGGTAATCTGCTATCTATTGGATATGTGAAGGTTAGTCAAGTAGGCTAATTTATAATGTAGCTTTGAAATAGTCTGATTGCAAACATCATGCATTTGTAAGCGCTAGACTTGTGGGGATGAAACCTTAAACACAATGGCATAGTACTAGAGGTGGTAAGTGCCTAGACAGATCCCTTTATTCACAATGTGTAACATAAATATGATGCATGCCAATGCCCCAGCAGTTACAGTGCTAAGTAGCTTATTGTCTGCCTACATCATGTCCGAATTGTTACTTGGGGGCACATATGATGAAGTGTGAACATGTCAGCTAGCATTGGCCTTGCTGAAGTGGGTGATTAGGACAAGATTGGGTATTGTATTACTAATGGTATGTTGATGTGAGATGTATATTGCATTTCTACTGCTGAGACAGCCCTATGTAGTAGTGTGATGTGTTGTCAGTGGTGCCAAGGCAGGCTGTTGGGCCATGTGTGCATATTGCAACCATGTATTGAGCGTCAGAGATGTGTGTTGTCAGAACTTAGGTACAGGTATTCTCTAATCAGGAATAGTGTGATTGAGGGTGGTGTTATGATGTTGTGAAGTCCTACTGGTGAAAATGCATGTGTGGTGGTTTTGTCTGTGTACCATAATGTCATATGTATGTTCCTGATGTTCATCAGTTGTGACACTGCATGCAGTGAATGCGTATAGATGTGTTATATGTGCAATATGGGCCACTCTAGATGCACTTAGATGTATGGTTAGTTGTGACAGATATGTAATTGGTGTTTGAAGATATTCCTCTATGATTGGTTTAGGCCAAGCACATGCCTGTACCCATTACTAGTAATGTACACTTCACATGTCACCTGTATGGATGTTCAACTTGTAGTGGCTAACTCAGTCATTAGTGAGAAATTACCATAATTGAACAGAGTGTTATGTCAGCAATGTAATGGCACAGGCAGATGCTGTGGTGTGTGTGAGTGTAGTAGTATTCACGGTCATGGATATCTCACAAAGGATATGGACTAATCAGCTGTTATATCTGTACAGGCCTGATGTGTTAGGTTCATTCAGTTGCACTTCTAATAGGTGATAAGAGTATGGAGAGCTCTTATGTGAATTCAGATAAACATTTGTACTTCACCCAGGGCATGTGCATGCAGACATGGCTATGGTAGTGATCATGTGGATGGGTCCAGTGGTGCAGACTTACTTGGATGTTGATGTGGGAGCGAGGGTTGGCACACAGGGGTGGGTATTGGTGACATATTGTGACACGATGTCGGACATGTGGTTTGGTCCCTGAGATTGCCTAGGCAGGATATGTATAGTTATAGATGTGCTTGCTCTCAAGTGTGTTTGTGAGGTATGTGCTAACCCTCTCTCTCTTTATCTCTATTTCTTCTTCCTCTACTCTATTTGTGCGCATCATCGAAGGAGAAGGGTCACAGGTGAGTGGGTATGCTGCAGGCCACGGGACCCGAAGTGCTGCTACCGGCGACAGTGAGGGACCCAGTGGCACGGAGGGCGAGGGGAGTGCCACATGGGAGGCTGGTTCATCAACATCATCTTCGGAACACTCCACCAGGGGACACTCCTTGGTGGTGGCAGACCCTTCTGGGACCACCCAGCACCATCATTGTCCGCTATCCCTTACTACCACTACCCTCCTTGTAGCTCCCCACTGTAGGAGGCTGGACTGGCTTGTAGTGAGTACCAAGGGGTACTTGCACCTTGCACCAGGCCCAGTTATCCCTTATTAGTGTATAGGGTGTCTAGCAGCTTAGGCTGATAGATAATGGTAGCTTAGCAGAGCAGCTTAGGCTGAACTAGGAGACGTGTGAAGCTACTACAGTACCACTTAGTGTCATATGCACAATATCATAAGAAAACACAATACACAGTTATACTAAAAATAAAGGTACTTTATTTTTATGACAATATGCCAAAGTATCTTAGAGTGTACCCTCAGTGAGAGGATAGGAAATATACACAAGATATATATACACAATAGCAAAAATATGCAGTATAGTCTTAGAAAACAGTGCAAACAATGTATAGTTACAATAGGATGCAATGGGGAAACATAGGGATAGGGGCAACACAAACCATATACTCCAAAAGTGGAATGCGAACCACGAATGGACCCCAAACCTATGTGACCTTGTAGAGGGTCGCTGGGACTATTAGAAAATAGTGAGAGTTAGAAAAATAACCCTCCCCAAGACCCTGAAAAGTGAGTGCAAAGTGCACTAAAGTTCCCCTAAGGACAAAGAAGTCGTGTTAGAGGAATAATGCAGGAAAGACACAAACCAGCAATGCAACAACTGTGGATTTCCAATCTAGGGTACCTGTGGAACAAGGGGACCAAGTCCAAAAGTCACAAGCAAGTCGGAGATGGGCAGATGCCCAGGAAATGCCAGCTGCGGGTGCAAAGAAGCTTCTACTGGACAGAAGAAGCTGAGGTTTCTGCAGGAACGAAAAGGGCTAGAGACTTCCCCTTTGGTGGACAAATCTCTCTCGCCGTGAAGAGTCGTGCAGAAGTGTTTTCCCACCGAAAGAACGCCAACAAGCCTTGCTAGCTGCAAATCGTGCGGTTCGCGTTTTTGGACACTGCTGAGGCCCAGGAGGGACCAGGAGGTCGCAAATTGGACCAGCGGAGAGAGGGGATGTCGAGAAAGACAAGGAGCCCTCTCTCAAGCAGGTAGCACCCAGAGAAGTGCCAGAAACAGGCACTAAGAGGATGCGTGAAACGGTGCTCGCTGAAGTTGCACAAAGGAGTCCCACGTCGCCGGAGACCAACATAGAAAGTCGTGCAATGCAGGTTTGAGTGCCGTGGACCCAGGCTTGGCTGTGCACAAAGGATTTCTGCCGGAAGTGCACAGGGGCCGGAGTAGCTGCAAAGTCGCGGTTCCCAGCAATGCAGCCCAGCGAGGTGAGGCAAGGACTTACCTCCACCAAACTTAGGCTGAAGAGTCACTGGACTGTGGGGGTCACTTGGACAGAGTCGCTGGATTCGAGGGACCTCGCTCGTCGTGCTGAGAGGAGACCCAAGGGACCGGTAATGCAGCTTTTTGGTGCCTGCGGTTGCAGGGGGAAGATTCCGTCGACCCACGGGAGATTTCTTCGGAGCTTCTGGTGCAGAGAGGAGGCAGGCTACCCCCACAGCATGCACAAGCAGGAAAACAGCCGAGAAGGCGGCAGGATCAGCGTTACAGAGTTGCAGTAGTCGTCTTTGCTACTATGTTGCAGGTTTGCAGGCTTCCAGCGCGGTCAGCAGTCGATTCCTTATCAGAAGGTGAAGAGAGAGATGCAGAGGAACTCGGATGAGCTCTTGCATTCGTTATCTGAAGTTTCCCCAGAGACAGAGACCCTAAATAGCCAGAAAAGAGGGTTTGGCTACCTAGGAGAGAGGATAGGCTACTAACACCTGAAGGAGCCTATCAGAAGGAGTCTCTGACGTCACCTGGTGTCACTGGCCACTCAGAGCAGTCCAGTGTGCCAGCAGCACCTCTGTTTCCAAGATGGCAGAGGTCTGGAGCACACTGGAGGAGCTCTGGACACCTCCCAGGGGAGGTGCAGGTCAGGGGAGTGGTCACTCCCCTTTCCTTTGTCCAGTTTTGCGCCAGAGCAGGGCTAAGGGGTCCCCTGAACCGGTGTAGACTGGCTTATGCAGAATTGGGCACCTCTGTGCCCAACAAAGCATTTCCAGAGGCTGGGGGAGGCTACTCCTCCCCTGCCTTCACACCATTTTCCAAAGGGAGAGGGTGTCACACCCTCTCTCAGAGGAAGTTCTTTGTTCTGCCATCCTGGGCCAGGCCTGGCTGGACCCCAGGAGGGCAGATGCCTGTCTGAGGGGTTGGCAGCAGCTGCAGTGAAACCCCAGGAAGGGCAGTTTGGCAGTACCAGGGTCTGTGCTACAGACCACTGGGATCATGGAATTGTGCCAACAATGCCAGGATGGCATAGAGGGGGCAATTCCATGATCTTAGACATGTTACATGGCCATATTCGGAGTTACCATTGTGAAGCTACATATAGGTAGTGACCTATATGTAGTGCACGCGTGTAATGGTGTCCCCGCACTCACAAAGTTCAGGGAATTGGCTCTGAACAATGTGGGGGCACCTTGGCTAGTGCCAGGGTGCCCTCACACTAAGTAACTTTGCACCTAACCTTTACCAGGTAAAGGTTAGACATATAGGTGACTTATAAGTGACTTAAGTGCAGTGTAAAATGGCTGTGAAATAACGTGGACGTTATTTCACTCAGGCTGCAGTGGCAGGCCTGTGTAAGAATTGTCAGAGCTCCCTATGGGTGGCAAAAGAAATGCTGCAGCCCATAGGGATCTCCTGGAACCCTAATACCCTGGGTACCTCAGTACCATATACTAGGGAATTATAAGGGTGTTCCAGTAAGCCAATGTAAATTGGTAAAAATGGTCACTAGCCTGTCAGTGACAATTTGGAAGAAATGAGAGAGCATAACCACTGAGGTTCTGATTAGCAGAGCCTCAGTGAGACAGTTAGGCACCACACAGGGAACACATACATATAGGCCACAAACTTATGAGCACTGGGGTCCTGACTAGCAGGGTCCCAGTGACACATAACAAACATACTGAAAACATAGGGTTTTCACTATGAGCACTGGGTCCTGGCTAGCAGGATCCCAGTGAGACAGTGAAAACACCCTGGCATACACTCACAAACAGGCCAAAAGTGGGGGTAACAAGGCTAGAAAGAGGCTACTTTCTCACACAACCCCCCCCCCCAAACGAAGGACAATAAGGCTAACCTTGGCCAGTTGAGACTTTATTGTCTAAGTGGTGATAAGTAGAGAGTAGCTCTGCAATAGACTGGTTACTCCCTTTATCATCCACTATATGGTTACTTCCCTGTGGGGATGGAAACCACCCTGTTTGAAGTTTTTTAGCTAACCAACAATGTGAAGATGTATTTTCAGAGTTTCTATCAGTAAGTTTTAGTTTAGAGCAGTGGGAATTATCCACTGAACCTATTTGTAATGATGGAAATGCCAGACAGGGATGCTGTCTCAGTAAAGCCATAGCTGGGCAAAAACTTTGTCCATATGGCTGGAAGAGAGAACAGGGATGCTGTTTCTCTTGAGTTGGAGCAGGGCAGGGATGCTGTCCTATGAGCTCCACACTAGGGCAGGGATGCTGTCCTAAGTGTTGTGAGGCAGTGCAGAGTTTCTGCACTAAAGTTTCTCTGGGAGGGTTGGAGGGATGCTTCATGTTAACTAAAATGGTGCTCTTTTTCTCACCAATGTTAGTTATCCCACAGAGAGGTACTTCTACCTCAGGGAGTCCAGCTTTGCCAGCTGATGCTTCCCTTGGAACAGGTGCCACCCCAGGAGAGGTTTCTCCCACCACAGGAATGGTATCCTGAATGGTAGGGTGGTTAGGGGATACTGTGATACCCTTTTTACCTGTTGATGGAGAGGGATCCTGAGTTTTCAGGCCTTCTCTCCTTTGCATTTTCATTTCAGTAGAAATGAGAGGGAACAATTCCTCAGGGATGCCCAGCATGGCTGCATGGGCATAAAACTCTACATCAGCCCAACCTGAGGCCTCTAGGTCATTACCTAAGAGACAGTCTACAGGTAAGCTAGCTGATACCACCACCTGCTTAGGGCCAGTAACTCCACCCCAACTAAACTGAATTATAGCTAAGGGGAGAAACTTAGTGGAGTTATGGACATCAATAATCTTATACTGTTGTCCAATGATGTGTTGATCAGGATGCACTAGGTTTTCAGTCACCAAAGTGATACTGGCACCTGTGTCCCTGTAGGCCAAGGCCTCAACACCATTTATTGAAACTGTCTGCCTGTACTTATCCATTGTAAGGGGACAAGCAGCCAGTGTGGCAAGGCCAATGCCACTAGGTGTGACAGAAACTGTCTTGGGACTGACTACCCCAGTTTCTACTATGGACCCAAAAGTGAACCCAACTACACCCTTAACTTGACTGTTGCCAGCAGTCCCACCACTAGTACCACTACTGCTAGGGGCACTAGAGCTTGATGTATTAGTGGTGGTAGGCTCAGGGGGTTTACCTGGACAGGACTTATCCCCTGGCCTATGGCCTCTGTTTTTACACACAAAGCACCAAGGCTTTTTAATGTGTGCAGGTTGAGAAGAAGAGGAAGAATTAGTTTTATCCCCACCCTCTGAAGAGTGTTTAAGATTTGAAGTGGGATCTTTGGTTTTACCCTTATCCCCATGCTTATCTTGAGATTTTTCACCATCTTTCTTCTTATTGCCATCTTTGTCACCCCCTGTATGAACTTTTCTGTTCACCCTTGTTCTGACCCATTTGTCTGCCTTCTTTCCCAATTCTTGGGGAGAGGTCAGATCAGAGTCTACCAGGTACTGGTGCAACAAATCAGACACACAATTATTAAGTATATGCTCTCTCAGGATTGTGTTATACAGGCTTTCATAATCAGTAACTTTACTGCCATGTAACCACCCCTCCAAGGCATTCACTGAATGGTCAATGAAATCAACCCAGTCTTGTGAAGACTCCTTTTTGGTCTCTCTGAACTTTATCCTGTACTGTTCAGTGGTTAAGCCATAACCATCCAGGAGTGCATTCTTAAGAACTTGGAAATTATTAGCATCATTTTCTTTCACAGTAAGGAGCCTATCCCTACCTTTTCCACTAAATGATAGCCATAGGATAGCAGCCCACTGCCTTTGAGGGACATCCTGTACAACACAGGCCCTCTCAAGTGCAGCAAACCACTTGTTAATGTCATCCCCCTCCTTGTAAGGGGGAACTATCTTGTGCAGATTCCTGGAATCATGCTCTTTTGCAGGATGACTATGGGGAATACTGCTGCTGCCACCATGGGTTTCTAAACCCAACTTCTGTCTTTCCTTCTCTAATTCTAAAGACTGTCTATCCAAATCCAGCTGTTGCTTCTTGAGCTTCAGTCTGGTTTGTTCCACTCTCAATCTATTGAGCTCCCTTTCTATCAATCTGTCATCAGGGTGGGTGGGAGGGACATGCCTTGAAACAGATGTATGGTGAGAATGGACAGAAGGAGACCTGTCCCTTACAGAAGCCACCCTAACAGCTTGGCTAACAGAAACATCACTACCAGTATGGTGAGAATAAATGCTTTTGCTATGATGTGAGACAACACTATTTATATGGTGTGGCTCATCATCATTACCAACTATGCTAGACTGTCTAGTAATGGGCAGGCTAGGAAGTTTCTTTCCTGAATCTTTTCCTGGGGGAGTCCCTGGATCAGATTGAGAACCATTAGCTACTTTTTCTACAGATTGGGCACTTATGGCCTTATCCTGTACTCTAAGCATGTTAATTAACAGTTCTAAGGAAGGATTCTTCCCTACACTCAAACCTCTCTCTATGCAGAGATTCCTTGCTCCTTTCCAGCTAAGGTGATCATATGCAAGTTTGGACAGATCAACATTTTGGCCTGTGCCAGACATTTTTAGAGAGAGTTAAAGTGATAGTAAAAGATAAAAAGTTTGTCAGAGCTTTTAGAAAGACAGAGAAAAAAACTTTTAAAACTTTTTAGAACTTTTTAGAAAGTTAGAAGTACTTTTCAGCACTTTAGAAAAGAGTGAAAAGAGGAAATGCAAAACTTTTTGGCTATGTGTATATACACTGACCTTGTTTTGTATATTTTTCTCTTATGAAAAGTACAATTACAAGAGTGGTAAGTAGTCTCAAAGCACTTATCCCACCGCTGCACAACCAATGTAGGAGGCTGGACTGGCTTGTAGTGAGTACCAAGGGGTACTTGCACCTTGCACCAGGCCCAGTTATCCCTTATTAGTGTATAGGGTGTCTAGCAGCTTAGGCTGATAGATAATGGTAGCTTAGCAGAGCAGCTTAGGCTGAACTAGGAGACGTGTGAAGCTACTACAGTACCACTTAGTGTCATATGCACAATATCATAAGAAAACACAATACACAGTTATACTAAAAATAAAGGTACTTTATTTTTATGACAATATGCCAAAGTATCTTAGAGTGTACCCTCAGTGAGAGGATAGGAAATATACACAAGATATATATACACAATAGCAAAAATATGCAGTATAGTCTTAGAAAACAGTGCAAACAATGTATAGTTACAATAGGATGCAAGGGGGAAACATAGGGATAGGGGCAACACAAACCATATACTCCAAAAGTGGAATGCGAACCACAAATGGACCCCAAACCTATGTGACCTTGTAGAGGGTCGCTGGGACTATTAGAAAATAGTGAGAGTTAGAAAAATAACCCTCCCCAAGACCCTGAAAAGTGAGTGCAAAGTGCACTAAAGTTCCCCTAAGGACAAAGAAGTCGTGTTAGAGGAATAATGCAGGAAAGACACAAACCAGCAATGCAACAACTGTGGATTTCCAATCTAGGGTACCTGTGGAACAAGGGGACCAAGTCCAAAAGTCACAAGCAAGTCGGAGATGGGCAGATGCCCAGGAAATGCCAGCTGCGGGTGCAAAGAAGCTTCTACTGGACAGAAGAAGCTGAGGTTTCTGCAGGAACAAAAAGGGCTAGAGACTTCCCCTTTGGTGGACGGATCCCTCTCGCCGTGGAGAGTCATGCAGAAGTGTTTTCCCGCCGAAAGAACGCCAACAAGCCTTGCTAGCTGCAAATCGTGCGGTTAGCGTTTTTGGACGCTGCTGAGGCCCAGGAGGGACCAGGAGGTCGCAAATTGGACCAGCAGAGAGAGGGGACGTCAAGCAAGACAAGGAGCCCTCTTTGAAGCAGGTAGCACCCGGACAAGTGCCAGAAACAGGCACTACGAGGATGCGTGAAACGGTGCTTGCCGAAGTTGCACAAAGGAGTCCCACGTCGCCGGAGACCAACTTAGAAAGTCGTGCAATGCAGGTTAGAGTGCCGTGGACCCAGGCTTGGCTGTGCACAAAGGATTTCCACCGGAAGTGCACAGGGGCCGGAGTAGCTGCAAAGTCGCGGTTCCCAGCAATGCAGCCCAGCGAGGTGAGGCAAGGACTTACCTCCACCAAACTTGGGCTGAAGAGTCACTGGACTGTGGGGGTCACTTGGACAGAGTCGCTGGATTCGAGGGACCTCGCTCGTCGTGCTGAGAGGAGACCCAAGGGACCGGTAATGCAGCTTTTTGGTGCCTGCGGTTGCAGGGGGAAGATTCCGTCGACCCACGGGAGATTTCTTCGGAGCTTCTGGTGCAGAGAGGAGGCAGGCTAACTCCACAGCATGCACAAGCAGGAAAACAGTCGAGAAGGCGGCAGGATCAGCGTTACAGAGTTGCAGTAGTCGTCTTTGCTACTATGTTGCAGGTTTGCAGGCTTCCAGCGCGGTCAGCAGTCGATTCCTTATCAGAAGGTGAAGAGAGAGATGCAGAGGAACTCGGATGAGCTCTTGCATTCGTTATCTGAAGTTTCCCCAGAGACAGAGACCCTAAATAGCCAGAAAAGAGGGTTTGGCTACCTAGGAGAGAGGATAGGCTACTAACACCTGAAGGAGCCTATCAGAAGGAGTCTCTGACGTCACCTGGTGGCACTGGCCACTCAGAGCAGTCCAGTGTGCCAGCAGCACCTCTGTTTCCAAGATGGCAGAGGTCTGGAGCACACTGGAGGAGCTCTGGACACCTCCCAGGGGAGGTGCAGGTCAGGGGAGTGGTCACTCCCCTTTCCTTTGTCCAGTTTTGCGCCAGAGCAGGGCTAAGGGGTCCCCTGAACCGGTGTAGACTGGCTTATGCAGAATTGGGCACCTCTGTGCCCAACAAAGCATTTCCAGAGGCTGGGGGAGGCTACTCCTCCCCTGCCTTCACACCATTTTCCAAAGGGAGAGGGTGTCACACCCTCTCTCAGAGGAAGTTCTTTGTTCTGCCATCCTGGGCCAGGCCTGGCTGGACCCCAGGAGGGCAGATGCCTGTCTGAGGGGTTGGCAGCAGCAGCAGCTGCAGTGAAACCCCAGGAAGGGCAGTTTGGCAGTACCAGGGTCTGTGCTACAGACCACTGGGATCATGGAATTGTGCCAACAATGCCAGGATGGCATAGAGGGGGCAATTCCATGATCTTAGACATGTTACATGGCCATATTCGGAGTTACCATTGTGAAGCTACATATAGGTAGTGACCTATATGTAGTGCACGCGTGTAATGGTGTCCCCGCACTCACAAAGTTCAGGGAATTGGCTCTGAACAATGTGGGGGCACCTTGGCTAGTGCCAGGGTGCCCTCACACTAAGTAACTTTGCACCTAACCTTTACCAGGTAAAGGTTAGACATATAGGTGACTTATAAGTGACTTAAGTGCAGTGTAAAATGGCTGTGAAATAACGTGGACGTTATTTCACTCAGGCTGCAGTGGCAGGCCTGTGTAAGAATTGTCAGAGCTCCCTATGGGTGGCAAAAGAAATGCTGCAGCCCATAGGGATCTCCTGGAACCCTAATACCCTGGGTACCTCAGTACCATATACTAGGGAATTATAAGGGTGTTCCAGTAAGCCAATGTAAATTGGTAAAAATGGTCACTAGCCTGTCAGTGACAATTTGGAAGAAATGAGAGAGCATAACCACTGAGGTTCTGATTAGCAGAGCCTCAGTGAGACAGTTAGGCACCACACAGGGAACACATACATATAGGCCACAAACTTATGAGCACTGGGGTCCTGACTAGCAGGGTCCCAGTGACACATAACAAACATACTGAAAACATAGGGTTTTCACTATGAGCACTGGGTCCTGGCTAGCAGGATCCCAGTGAGACAGTGAAAACACCCTGGCATACCCTCACAAACAGGCCAAAAGTGGGGGTAACAAGGCTAGAAAGAGGCTACTTTCTCACACCCACCCATGAGGGTGGGTGTCTCCTTCACTGCAGGCACCTCTGCCCCTGCCCCAGTCAGCCCTGCTGCCGTCAGGGAGGAGGCTATTGATCTCATGAGGTCAATCTCTGTGGGTCAGTTGGCCATCATGAATGCCATCCAGGGACTGGCAGCTCAAGTCCAGCCGACCAATGCGTTCCTGGAGGGCATTCATGGTGCACTGGCTGGCCTACAGAGATCCTTTCAGGCTTTGGCTTCCACACTTACAGCAGTCAGTCACCCTTTGTCTACCGTCCCCGCTCCACCTACCTCACCCAAACCCAAACCCTTTTTCCCAAACCCAACCAAAGCATACAGACACACAAGTATGCATCAACCTCAACAGCCAAAAGTACCACTGACAAACACAAGCACCACAAGACTCACCACTGGCAAGCACAAAAACAACACCCACCTGCAGACACACCAACATCCACTACGTGCACCGAATCCCCCACCACCCCTTCCTTCACAGACACACACCAGGCACACCTGCACTCACCAATCCAACTTTGACAGATCCAGCCACAACTCCTATCTTACCCACAGTCAGCACAATAGCAGACCCACAGACATCCACCACAGTCTCCAAATCTGGAGCCACCACAACAACTGACACACTCACATGCAGCACATCTACCATACCTGCAGTCACCACCACAACAGTCACCTATCCAGCATGGCATCTCCCCCTTCCTCACAAAACACATAAACACCCACACTAACCCACCCAACAGACACCCACCACACACAAACATTCATCAAACTCACTTGCATCCAAAACATCCACACCAAAACCTCCTATCCCTCTCACTCCACTCCCAAACCCCTTTTGCCATGACCACTCTTGTGTGTCTAAAAAGCAATTCCTCTCAGCGTTTTCCCTGATCCCTGCTCCACTCCCACCCCATGATACCCCCAAATGGTCTGTGTCCCTCCCCAAGTCCAGCCCTTCAGACTCCAAGTCGTCTTCTGCGCCCCCTGCTAGTACCCATGCCCCTCCCCCACCTTTCTTTCCACATGGCTGCATTGATTTTGGCACCTTTGGTTTGTTTGTGTGTGACGTGTCTGTGTGTGGGTTGTGCAGGCTGTAGTGTCTGGCCTGCATGTGTGTGTAGCCCTGGCTTTTGTCACACTGTGTTGGCTGTGCATTGTGTGTAGGATATGGTCGTGTTTGGTACAAGCATGTGTGCAGATAACTTGTGTATGGTTTGTGTTGAGAAGTGTAATGGTAGTGCTGTGTGTCCTTATGGGGTTGTTGTGTGTGTGGTGATGGATATGTCAGATGCGTTGAGTGTTATGTTAGCGTGGTATGATGAATGTTTTGTTGTATGGCTGTGTGATTGTGTATATTGTATGTCAGGTCTTGTTACGTGTTGTAGTATGTATGTGGTGTCATGGGGTGGTGTATACTGAAAGCGATTGGCGAAACATTTGTGTAGTCACTGTTGTGGTGTTATTGTCTGAATCACTGCTGTTGTGTATTGTTATGTATGACTGTGCCAGTGCTGTTTATCTGCAAGTTGCTGTGTGTCGTGCAAGTGTGTGTTGGCCGCAGTGTGTGTAGTATGGCTGTGCATGTGTGTTGTGTGGGTGTGCATGTGTGTATATAAGTGTGTGTGTATAAGTGTATGGGTGTTTGGTTACGTGTGTGTGTGTCACCATCGCCTACCGCCCTGGATGTGTATGTTGTGTGTGCGTGTACACTTTGGCCCTAATTCTAACCTTGGCGGACGGCGGAGGCCGTCCGCCAAGGTACCGCCGTCAGAACACCGCACCGCGGTCGAAAGACCGCTGCGGTGATTCTGACATTTGCCCTGGGCTGGCGGGCGGCCGCCAAAAGGCCGCCCGCCAGCCCAGGGCAAATCAACCTTCCCACTAGGATGCCGGCTCAGAATTGAGCCGGCGGAGTGGGAAGGTGCGACGGGTGCAGTTGCACCCGTCGCGTATTTCAGTGTCTGCTAGGCAGACACTGAAATACTTTGTGGGGCCCTCTTACGGGGGCCCCTGCCGTGCCCATGCCATTGGCATGGGCACGGCAGGGGCCCCCAGGGGCCCCGCGGCACCCCCTACCGCCATCCTGTTCCTGGCGGGCGAACCGCCAGGAACAGGATGGCGATAGGGGGTGTCAGAATCCCCCATGGCGGCGCAGCAAGCTGCGCCGCCATGGGGGATTCCAAGGGCAGCGGAAAACCGGCGGGAGACCGCCGGTTTTCCTTGTCTGACCGCGGCCGAACCGTCACGGTCAGAATGCCCTGCGGGGCACCGCCGGTCTGTCGGCGGTGCTCCCGCCGACCCTGGCCCCGGCGGTCTGAGACCGCCGGGGTCAGAATCACCCCCTTTGTGTTTTCCCTACAGTGTCAGTTAGGTGGGTGTACTCATGGTTGTTGTCTTCATTGCCATCGCTGGTTCTGGAGTCGTTGTGCGAGCAGGAGCAGTGGGAGGACTTCCAGTTTGGGTTCCATGGCAGCTCCAGACTGGTATGTGTTCCTGAAGTTGAGTGTCTCCTTTTATAGAGTTTGTTTCTGCCAGGATTTTTGTGGTGGTCCGACCACGGCGGAAGCCTTGCAGTGTGCAGCTTCATAATGTATCCGTCGGAAACATAGTACCCGCCAGCCTGAAGGTGTTTACCGCCGTCCACGGTGGCCTGACTGCACTGGCGGTAATGGCGGTAGTTCGGCTGTCTTCTGTTGGGAAGACCACCATGCTTATAATTTGTCAGTCTTCTCCGCTGCCCCATTGGTGGTACGACCGCTGCCGTCGACTTGCGGTCAAGTAACTGCCAAACTCGTAATGACCCCCTAAGTGATTTGCCCAGAATCACAGGATGTTGAGCTGATGCCAAAACACAAACCTGGCTCCCCAGTTGCAAAGTCAGCAGCTCTGGATGTAGCCACATCCTCTGCCCTAAGTGTTCGTTTTTTGGAGCGCTACTCATCATTTTTATGGGCCTAAGACCCTCTCATTTTAATTATTTCTAAAGGAAATTCTTTAAGTATTACAGTTGTGATTACATGGACTCAGAATATTTAGGGCGAGAAAGAGGGTGCAGAGGCATCAAGTTGACCCCACTGATCAGGCAGGTTGGACAGTAGCAGTACAACGGACATAGGAGTGCTGGGGGAAGGAGGGCAGGGGCACAAACTAACCATGTAGGACAGGCAAGAGAGGCTGTGGTAATATAACAGACCAATGATGGCAGAAGGAAGAGGCAGTACAACTGTACATGCCAACAGACCCAATCCAGGTAGGAGACTCCTGATGTTTTTAAGCCCAAAAGCGCTTTATTTTCCCTGTATCCTGCCTAAAATCTCCTCATTTTCAATGTAAGTCAATTGGGAAAAAAGTTTCCTGTTTTTTTTTCAAAATCTCCCTCTTACCAAGTTCAAAATGTTGGCAAGTATGGTACATTGAGTCACGGAGGGACGAAGGAATGGGGGTAGGGGTATGGATTCAGATAGCAGAGGGCAGGAGGGAGATGGGCAGGAGCACCAAACTGACTATACAGGACAGGCGTCAAGGGTTGCAGCAGTATAATACACCGCACAGGGCAAGTGGGATGGCAGTCCAGCACAACCGCTCATGGAAAGCAATAGAGAGGGGACAGGGCCATGCGCATGGACAACAGAGAGCGGAGAGGAAAGATGTAAGGGCAGCAAGCTGACCATACCGGACAGACAGGAGGGACAGTTGCAGCAGAACGGACCATGAAGGGCAGGAGGGAGTAGGCAGTGGCAGCACATCGGACCATGCAGGGAAGGAGCGAGGGGGCTGGTGCATTGACCCAGACAACAGAGGGTAGTGAGGAGGTCGATGGGGTATCAAGCTAACTATTCAGGACAGGTGGGAAGGGCAGTGGCAGAGCAACAGACACACTAAAAAAACAAAGGTTACAGGGACGTTATAGTTAGGTTCAGATTTGACATGCACAAAGCTATAGAAACTCAGCTTTTAGAGTTATTTCAAGTAATTATAATTCATGCCCTAAGGTAACTATAACTTGTGCCCTCGTCATACACTGCTAATTACCCCAGATATTACAACACTCATGACATCTTCTTTGACATCATGGATAATATCACTATAACATTTGCAGCAAAATTACTAATGAGAAAACTGTGCACTATTCCTTTGATAGCCTAGACTTTGGACAGTCAAACCCTGAGGTTTGCAGCTGATCAAAGACACAATTCAGTAACAGGATGTGTGGTTACATGCAATATTTGTCTCTCTCTTGATGTCTTTGTGGGTAGTGTCTGTAGGATGGCGCTGTTGAGTTAGACCTCATTGCAGGCATTCTATGTAGTTAGTGTGAGATCTTACTTAGAAGTAGAAGTCAGTTTCGAATCGAGGCGTTTGGTTTGAGGCTCAAGGCTTTTGAAGGACCAGTGTGCCAACCACTTCATCATCTGAGACGTCTGAAGCAAAGTCTGACGTAATAGTATTTACCAGCAGAAAGGAAAACCTTAAGTCCATCCATTCTGCTAATTTCTCCACCAGTATGCAAACAACGCTAACTTTGAATCAAGTTTTCTTTTGAACTGTTAGCACTACCATCAATCCGCGTTTTATTGTAGACTGTTCATGATTCATTCTCTCCTTGTGTTGCCACACGTTCTCCCACGAGGTAACTCCGTGCATTCGCCACATTCTGATAATATATATTTAAATTTTACTTCAGAGCCCCCTTCTTCCAAATTCTTGTCTATCTGTAGGTGAAAATATTGCTGTATACGAAGTAATCTTTCGCATATAAAAAGCCAAGTAGACCTAACGTAGATTATACACACATTTTGCGTCACAGGTGCTTTATTATGGTTGTCACTTGGAAGCAATTGGCTCTTGGTTGACCTTTGTTTTCTTTTCATGAGATAATTGCCTCTCAGGTTATGTAATACAGAAATTTCCTTTATTGTTTCCTCTTCATGTGATTCTGCCAACATCACAACAAGTCTATTTTATGGCACTATTCTAAATTTAACAGCTGCTATCTAAAGAACATTCAGTGAATCACTGGCCTGTTAGATACAAGTTCACAGAACAGAAAAGGGAGGGTGCACTAAACAAAAAACAAATCATAAGAGCGATGTATTCAGTTTGTAGAACATAATAAATAGAATGTATAGAGGAACATTTTACTGCTCTGTATGATGTAATTGTGTCTCAGTGTGTGGCTGTGTTGATTTATCAACAACCTATCTTATTAAGTGTTTATTTAAATAACAATTATGTACAATTTGCATAATCCACTTTGGACATTGCAACAATAAATCCAAAACCCAACATCCAAAATCATATGAAACACCAAAGCTCTTTACACAATGGGAGCAGTTTTTCTTTAACTTTAGTTACTATTGCACTTTAATGTATTACCACTAGACACAATTTGGTTTTGAGTCCTGCCTTATTTATTCAATATCCTAGATATGTGACATTTTCGTTGCAAAGTTTTAATTTATCTCTAGGTTTTCATAAACCCTCTCTTTGTTAATCTGTGGTGCACTTCATGTAGGATGAGGCAATAGCCTTGAACCCAGCAATGTAGATTACTCCATCCTGGTGAGTTAAATCAACCTTTAACCCTGTTACCTTTAAAAGTACAGCTATTATTATTAATGTTGCAAGCTTGACATTCTGAAAGTCGGTATTCATTGTGTGTTGTCGACTCATACTGGTGTCAACACACCAATCTTAATTTGCTGTTTTTTAAGAGTTCGAAAGTATCAAAGTAGGTTGAATTATATCTAGTCAGAAACAGAAGAAGGTAACCTACATTTATTGTGATGTCATCAATGATGTTCCCTAGAGCAAGCCACAGACCTATACAAATATTAGATTAACGACCATTTTAATGAGTATTTATCAGTATAATTAGTAGGAATTGTTCACGAGTCACCTGTGTTGATCCTGCCCTTCAGAAAACATCCCTGCCCGTATTTAGACGCAAAAGCGGCGCAAAGTTACAAAATAGAATTGTCATTTGTAAGTTTGCGCCGCTTTTGCATAAAAAAGCGGCGCAAATGCAGCGCTAAAAAAGTATAAATATGGATTTTTTGTGTCTTAGTTATCTGCTGTTTCCTTCTGAATGTAGCCTACACACTTTATGCTTAACTGGTTTGCAGAGTCTTTGAAATATATCCAAAGTCTAATTTCTAAACACCCACCATTGAACCAAACTGCATGTTTATTAGGACCTCTGTGCCATAGGGATACCTTGTTATGGTCAATGCTCTTTATTGATTCCAGCATAACATCCAAATTCCTTTGCAAACCGCTAAACATTTACTTCATATCTCCTAATATAAAATTCCAGTGTTTCATTGAAGTATATTTACGGGTTCATTTAAGCAGAGTTTGTCTCCTTCTGCCACACTTGATTTACCCTCGCCCTATTTAAAGGTGGGGCACATCGAATTTAAAACAGTGACGCCCTGACACTGCAAACAATCTACAAGGGCTCTGCCTTAAAAATGCCAGGACTGCCTTACTTAGGGTAAGTCTCCTGATGCTCAGGTCTAATAAGTGAAACATGACTTACCAGGTAGGAAAAATCAGCAATGTCAACATTTAGTATTTTCATTAATACATTTGTAATCTGTGCTGTATTTATTCTCAAGTGCCTCAAACACTGAGTGAAAGCAACTGTTTCCAGCAGTCCCTCTTTATTTACTCATGGTTGATATGTTTTGCTGTCATTGTAAAATAATCCTTCCAAGAGATATTGGGGATCATTACAACCCTAGCGGCCGGTGGTAAGGTGGCGGTAACACCGCCAACAGGTTGGCGGTGTTCCGCCAGCAATTATGACCGTGGCGCAAAAGCCACGGCCATACCGCCGGCCCCTCCAATTTACCACCAGGTTTCCGCCTGGCGGTCATAATCCCCAGGGCAGCGGTGCAAGCAACGCTGCCCTGGGGATTATGAGTCCCCGACCGCCAGCCTGTCCATGGCGGTAAACACTGCCATGGAAAGGCTGGCGGTAAGGGGACTTGGGGTGCCCCTGGGGGCCCCAGCACTGCCCATGCCCTTGGCATGGGCAGTGCAGGGGCCCCCAGGCATAGCCCCGTCGCGTATTTCGCAGTGAAATGCGCGACGAGTGCTACTGCACCCGCTGCACATCAGCATTGCCGCCGGCTCTATTCCGAGCCGGCAGCAATGTTGATGTGACATTTACGCTGGGCCAGCGGAAATGTCATAATAGGGAGCCAGGAATACCGCCAGCAATGGCGGTATTCTGTCTCACGCAGCCTTGGCGGACTTCTTGCAAGACCGCCGAGGTTTTAATGACCCCCATTATGTTTGCATTGTCTTTAGCAATACTTGATGGCATGTAAGTATACATTTTTATGTTTTGTTTGTATTTTCATCATTATCTTCCCCTATTTCCTTGACCTTCGAGCGTGTATCTTTAGAGCAGGGCTGCGGTTAGCTCTGGCGGTGCCCTCTGCGACAATGTTTGTTGGCGACCCCCAGTGACTACCTCTGCCACGGATTCCCTCACCACCACCCTTTAACAGTGCCCCTTAAGACTCCATAACCACTCTCTCTCAGATGCATTTAATTAAATTTATAGCACCACTTATACCAGTGTAGGGTGTCATAGCACTTTACATCACACACATTACCCAGATTCAATTATTTATATGTATGTAAATCAGTGCATAGAAAATGTTATATCAGGCAGAGGACTACAAGGTGTAGTCAGTATAGTTTAATAGTGCTTGATCTGGAGAAGCACAAACTGAGAATTTAAAAAGTATCAACATAGATGGGGATGTTTTAACTAATAAGAAAGTATTTCTACCAAAACGTACCCTTTTTGCGACATTAGGGTAATGAAAGACACGGAAAAAACAAAAATGCTGAAAGTAATTCCTTGCAGTTTACACAGAGCTCTCTGATGACAATTTCTAGCTCACTGTTCTATGTTAGGATTTTAATTTATAAATTGCAAATAACTAAAGTATTAGTATTAGCCCCAACAATAGCAGTAACCAACTGACCTATTTGAATTCTATGCATTTTGTGATCTGCATGATAGACGTACTTTGCAGCAGGCATATTAACCCTCTGCGCTACCTTTTGATGAGTTAAAACTTCCACTAGACAAAACTCGATCTCTCTCCAGAAGGTCCATTAATCACCGGAGTTATATTGACATTTTAACTGTCGAAAGTTGCCAGAGGTAAGGAAGGTGGAAGCAGGTGCTTTTAAAACCACAACACGGCGCCCGCACCCGCAGCAAGTGCCCGGTGCAGTGGCACCGGTCGCACCGCCCTAGAGCCGGCCCTGCTTTAGAGCATGACATGTCTTGCATTGAAGGAAAGGTTTTGTTTGTGTAGTGCTGACCTTACGATTCCCTCATCCCCTTTCCAGGATTCCTTGCTCCACCATAATGACCATGGAATACTGTGTGTGGATTGAAGACTGAGCTTCACTGTGACACTTTCTGATCCCAGTACACACTGCTGATTAGGTCTTTTTGATGCCTTCCTGTACCATTAGTGCTCACCTTGTGAGACATTCCTGTTGATGTTCACTTCCCTCTCTTGCACCACTAGTGACATGTCTGTTGATGTTCACCTTGTCTCTCTT
This sequence comes from Pleurodeles waltl, assembly GCF_031143425.1. NCBI lineage: Eukaryota > Metazoa > Chordata > Amphibia > Caudata > Salamandridae > Pleurodeles > Pleurodeles waltl. Next base: position 1,009,005,989 of record NC_090439.1, on the reverse strand, counting down.
GCACCACTGGTGACATTCCTGCTGATGTTTACCACACACCACCTGCACCACTAGTGACATCTGTGTTGGTGCTCACTTTGCCACTCTTGTGTCACTAGTGGCATCCCTGTCGGTGCTCATCTTGCCCACTTGCACTACTACTGAGATGCCTGCTTATTCTCACCATGCCTCTTCAACACCACCAGTGACATCCCTGATGATTATCACTTTGCCTCTCTTGTACCACTAGTGACATCCCTATTTATGCTCACTTTGGCTCTTTAGCACCACCAGTGACATCCCTGTTCATGCTCACCGGTGAGTATGAAAAATTTTGCTTCATTCAATCTTTTATTTAATTAACGTTTAAAATCAATTTCATGATCGTTTTTCCACTTTTGTTAAACATAAATTATTCTCCATTAATTTTTAGATTTAAAGTGATGCCCCCATCAATAAAGAAAACCTCTTAATACTTTTACTCAAAACAAACAGAAATGGCACAGTAAATACAGATTCTATATGACTTAAAATATTATTGAAAAGTCTTCACGTGTGATATTTTCACATCCTGCATTCCCGGGTACCTCAATTTAACAAACTCTGCAACTCCATGTTGTCTTGTGTTGAAAATCAAACAACCTTCCTTTCATTTCAGAAAAATCAGAAATCAGAAAAATCAAAGAGATTTGTGATATAAACACCCCATCCATTCTCTAGGTCAAGCACGCAAGCGCTCTGGCCTGTAGTTATCTGTCAGTAGGCTTTTAGCCACACCCACCGCACGCCCATCTCTATCACTCGTTCATGGGCTCGCCTTTCAAAAATCCTTTGTTATCATTGGTAAATGCTTTACGTTTGTCCCTCCTTGGGGCAGTTTTGTTACTGCCTTGGCCGTCGAGCCTGTTAGATTGCACGTTTGCCGATTTGTTTGACTGTAAGCGAACTCCTTTTCCCTTTAGTGTCTCTTCTTTGCGCTCATGGCGGCTATGGCGCTTTGAATCAGCTTGTTTATGTCAACTGTTTTACTTTTAATTTTCAATTTATGTGGCAAGAAAGGTCTAGTTAGGAATTTAAAACGCTAATAGCTCTAACTCAAGCAAACGCAAGACCCATTGCATTGCAAATGCTTGTACTAAGTGTTCTTGTCAAGCACTGTTTCTCTGAGTGTGATACTCTGCTTCCATTACTCTGTTTTACCAACAGTAGTTCAGAATGATTTCTTTTTACATATATATATATAAAACAGCTTTTTTCCTTCTTATTATGGGCATTATAAATATTGAATCCTTATGCACAGTGCCACTTCTGTGGTCATAATCTGGAGCCACTGTGAATAACACTCCCTTGATCACTGTAGCTAATGCTGTTTTTTGGAAAGGTTCCCCTGTAATTGGCAGCCAGACATCTTGAAGTTGGTAAGAATGTGATGCACTCATGTATTTGTGGTTAGTTGTCATTGAATTTCTTAGAACCGTGCTGATTAAAACATCATTCCAAATGTACTTAATTCATTACTATACAAAGTATTCTTTATGCTCCTAAATACATCACGTCTGTTTTTCACCAATCACACCATCTCCAATGATATTTAAAAACACTCTCCTACAGCTACCGTTTGTGGTTCCAAAACCATTACCTGGATTATGTGTAATTGTGCCTAGGACTACCGTGATAAACAGAGCTCGCCAATCTTAAAGACACTTTTTAATGAAAATATTCTTTACTGTGTAAAGTTGGTGGACCTGGCTCTTAAACATGCACTCTGAGATCATGTACCACCACGGTGGTGGCAGACTATATATCATCACCAAGAGTCACATCTGCTAAATCTTTCTCCTTTCTCATATCATCTCTAGGTGGACACTGCTTGTGGCATCTCTCCGCATTTCATCTATTCCTAACATCTCCTACTATTAGCCTGCAATGGCTGCTGCATCATCGTAGGCCTCGTGTTGTGAAGTAACCTTCTCTTGACATTTTGGGTGAGTACATGGTGTGAATTTGTGGATTCTCTGGAAGTTGAATAATTTGTGAAAGACCTTCTCCTCGTCCATAAATGGCATGCTTTGCTTGTGTACAGTAGAGATTGCATGTACAATTCAATATTGCGTCATGAAATAATAATAACAAGAATTATTGCACTGAAACCCAACATTGCAAGAAAAATCTCTTTTTGCAAACGGAGTGCATTCTTTCCTTATTCCATCATGTGTATATTTGTTTACAATGATAGTATAGAATGACCAAACCAAGTGCATAAGGAGGTGTGTCAATAATTAATAATTACGACGGGTACTCCAGGACGGTCTATACCAGTTAAATGGCCCAAACTTAATCTATGGAAAACATGATGTATGCAGTCATTGGGTTTTGCTTTTGGGTTTTTCTTTGAGGCGTTTTGAAACAGTTAACATGCGTTAGCCTAATGAGGAAGGACACCTAGTGAAAATTATCTCATGAAATATCACACAATATGGCGGACCTATATCTTCCCTCAGATTATCCTGAATTCCTGGGTCTCCCTCAGGTTGTACCAAAAAGCTGATGTGTGAAAGAGTCGTCACTGCTGGATAAAGTACATTTTGCACAAAATGTTATAGCCCAATTAAGGGGAGGCATAAGGGGACTTTGATAGTTGCTGTACACAATAATACCAATGTGGCTTACACAATTATAAAGGATATATATCTGAATATAGTCTTTGTGATAAGGTGAGATTGTAAGATGCTTTTGACAACAAATGATATTGACTGCCTCCTTCAACGAGGTTATCTATACAAAAAATTAGGATTGGCTGATTCAAACAAGTTATAAATAGTCATAGTAACACATCATAGTACTACACAGTGTATTACACCCTGTGACTGTGCAAAAATAAGAGTGTTGAAAGGAAACTTTGGCCCATATTTATACTTTTTGACGCAAAACTGCGCTAACGCAGTTTTGCGTCAAAAAAATTAGCGCCGGCTAACGCCATTCTGAAGCACCATGCGGGCGCCGTATTTATTGAGTGACGTTAGCCGGCGTTAGCCGCCTGCGCTGCCTGGTGTGCGTGAAAAAAAACGACGTACACCAGGCAGCGCCGGCGTAGGGGGATATGGGGCTTGGGCGTCAAGAAATGGGGCAAGTCAGGTTGAGGCAATTTTTTCGCCTCAACCCGATTTGCGCCATTTTTTTTCACTCCCAACCCCCATAGAAATGACTCCTGTCTTAGCAAAGACAGGAGTCATGCCCCCTTGCCCAATGGCCATGCCCAGGGGACTTCTGTCCCCTGGGCATGGCCATTGGGCATAGTGGCATGTAGGGGGGCACAAATCAGGCCCCCCTATGCCACAAAAAAAAAAAAAAACACTTACCTGAACTTACCTTAATGTCCCTGGGATGGGTCCCTCCAGCCTTGGGTGTCCTCCTGGGGTGGGCAAGGGTGACAGGGGGTGTCCCTGGGGGCATGGGAGGGCACCTCTGGGCTCCTTCAGAGCCCACAGGTCCCTTAACGCCTGCCTTTTGCAGGTGCTAAAAAACGGCGCAAAAGCAGCCGTATGTCATTTTTTTTTACCCGCCCACTCCTGGGCGTGAATTTTGCCCGGGAGTATAAATCCGACGCACATGCCTCGGAGTCGATTTTTTAGACGTGAACGCCGACCTTGCATCTCATTAACGCAAAGTAGGTGTCCACGCAAAAAAATGACGCAAACTCCATGGACTTTGGCGCTAGACGCGTCTAATGCCAAAGTATAAATATGGAGTAAGTTTTGCGTCGAAATTGCGTCAAAAAAAACGACGCAATTCCGGTGCAAACGGAGTATAAACATGCCCCTTTGTCTGGGGGTACCTCACTTCAAGTCAGTCAGTAGATAGGAGGATATAGTACCAAATCATCTTGGCAAAATTTGTCTGACAAAAATATTGGTCCTAAACTTCATCACAAAAATAACATCTAATTGGCTCCTGGATTGGGCGGATCGACCAGAGAATTCTATAAAGACTATATGGACCTCCTTGCCCCCCACTTACATGCTATGTACGAGGAGGTGTACCAGAGACAGACTTTGCACCCTTCACTCCGGGAAGCATTGGTAATGACGCTACTCAAACCTAATAAATTGCCTAATTCATGCAGGTCCTATAGACCGCTTTCGCTAATAAATAATGATGCGAAAATAGTCACAAAACTTTTGGCAGCCTACTTGCAGCCACTTCTTCCCATGCTAGTTCTGCCGGACCAGTCCGGCTTTATTCCATTGTGTTCCACAACACACAGTTTACGTACCATCTTCAGCTTGCTACATCAATTGGATCCTTCGATGCAGGCAGTGGCTGTCTCATTAGATACTGCTAAAGCAATCAGCTCTATTGCATGGGAGCATATTTTCACCATCATGACCCATATGGGTATGCCAGAGATATTCCTTCACTGGGTCCTTTTACTGTATACAGAGCCATCGGCAAATGTGTGTGTACTGGCACATATCTGGTGATCCAGCAGAATTATGGCACAGCAATATCTAAACTGGAGGATTAGGTGTACCACGGTCCTGGCAGACATAATAGCCATATTAAAGGTGGTGGTAGTACAAAAATGTCTCTACTAATTTGTTATTATACTCATAATCCTGCCTATGCAGTTCTTCAAGAGAATTTGGTTATTGCTACTGACGTTGGTATGGGTAGGGGAGCAGCCCGGACTCAGTTGGAATATTCTTACCCGACCGTACAAGAGAGGCAGTTTTAATGCTCCAGATTGAATTTATATTATCTATGTGCACAGGCTCACTTTGCGCACTACTGGTATGTGGCACATGGGTACATCCTGGGAGTATGTGGCACATGAGTACATACTGGGAGGATGTCCTACTCATGGAGATTAACACCATACACTCTACAACACATGCCTGGCAGATGCTGTGATGATTGGCTGAGAAACTCCTGTTTTATGCACCAGCGTTTCCGTTGGAGTATCATCCTGGGATTTCGGGTACCAGAGAGGGCATGGCTCTTAAATTGCTAAAGTTTGGTTGAAAACTCTGGGTGATGCATACCCTGATGACACTTTCATGAGTCTGTAAGGCCCTCGCCTCTACTCGGGCGTGCACTCCTTTCTTCAGGTTCATCCACCATAGATTTCGAACTGCCATGCACCAGCTCTACCCTCAGTTCCCAGTGGTCCTTCCCTCTCTCAATGCCCTACAGGTCTTACTTACCAGCAATACACCTCAACATTTGATCACACAGATAGTCCGTTATATATGAACAAGACTCGGGTGCCTGGAGTGTATCATTAGGGGGAGAACTAGAGGAGACGGAATGGGTTTTCTGCTGTAAGCAATTACACACATTGACTGCAAATTGTAAGCTAAGGATCATACACTTCAAATTCCTGCATCAAATGTATTTCAGTATTTCACTCCTGTGAAACTTCAGGGCTGTGGGTTGCGCGATAATGCATGCTGCACCCGATGTAGGGTGGGGGAGGCAGATTTTCTTCACTTGGCATTGTATGGCCGTTTCTGAGTTCTGGAAGCAAGTCATGGATGTGCTCACAGAGGTGGCACAAGAACAGATACTGTGTGCTCTGATGGTGTGCTTGTTGGGCTTAATTCAAAATATTCATCCGGCTAATTGACAGTGTGTAGCAATTGCCCTGCTCCTGGGAAAGCATAGGATTGCTATTCATTGGGGTAGCACGGTTAAGCCCACCAGGGCACATTGGTTGACAGATTTGATATATTGTAAGACTCAATTAACATTGTATGCTGAGGAGTTGCCTAGAATGTTGCGACCTAAAGATATATGGGGGGCCTTGATACATTACTTACTGGTGCATGCTGATGAACAGTGTTTAAATACTGTTAGCGTGTCTGACCATAATAAGTAAACTTACAAGGGGACGTGAATAGGTTGATGAACCTTCGGACTCGCAATTACGATGATCCACAATAACTCCTGTACATGCAGATCAATAATCAATAGTTAATCGATAACATCAATAATAAATGACATTAGTAATCAATTGGAGTCAGTAATTGTCACACACCATGACCTTTCAGTCATGAATAACCACACCTTTTAGTAAAAGTTTGAATATTTATTTTCCTATATTAAGAATGCTGACGTCAAGTAAATTAATTTCAAAATCAAATGATACACATACAGAAACAACACTGGCTGTCCAAATCTGGGAAAGAAATGCAATCTAATCAAAACTTGAACTATTACACATTCTAAGGTTATGGTGCAAATTAATAACAAGAATGATTGTGCAAACGAGATCACATACATTTAGATTCAGCAGAGAAATTCATCAAGCATTATTCCCTATTAGCAAACTTTCATTAGTGAGAATCCTTATCTAACATCAGATTAGCATTAGCATGTTGGGCTTCATGCAAAACAATTTTGTAACACAAATTTGGAAAACATCTAACTATGGCTCCATCAAAACAGTGCAGCTGGTACCTAGAAAGAAAAAGCAAATAGGTATAACAGACACATGGGTACAATAATACCTCTCCTCATTTGGATCAGCAAGTTAAGATAGTCTTCGTCATCAGGACATCAGTCAATCAGCAAAGCATCAGGATTCAGCATCAAAGTACAGAAAATGCAAAGTCTTTAAGCGTTAGACGTCTCTTGTCAAGACGGAAAATGGGCAACAATGGGCTAATGACAAATGGCAAATGGCAAAATGCTGGTTTCTTCACAGTGCAGTCCCGTTAAGTTAAATTTACTAAAACTACTCCTCACATCCCTATTGGTCAAGGGATCGCAGGTTCACACCTTGTCCAATAAAACTGAAACTCCAAATCTATGAATTCTACTTTACGTTCACATGTCGCTGACATCCGGCTCATCAGGTAATAATATTGTTGCAGCTTGTACTCCACTCAGTGTCTCCATGGTTCTCCTCCTGAAAAAGTCAGTCTTACACACATTACACACATATTGTTACATTTAGCAAGAACAGCATCTTCCAGCAGTCGGTTCTCAGGAGAATCTTTCCAGCTACGAGCACATTTAAACTCCAATGGAAAATCACAGTTAACTCTCTAGGACATCCATTTATTAAATTTTAAGAAATACAGCTTGACATGGTGCCTGGCAACTAGGCCAAGGCCCTTGCTAAGTTAAGGCCTGCAATTAATAAAGCTAATACGCAATGCATAACCCTTTATATGACATATTACTACATTAGTCAAACATATGCTCAACATTTCATATTAATACCATTAATAAGTACACTTCGTGAACATTGGTGGCCACTCATCGTGATCAGATTTTCAAATGTGTGCATTATTTTTCTACGTTATTATATTTTCTATGCAAATCCATTACTCAGAATACATGAACACCTATTAATAATTTTTATTAAAAACACCTGCGCTAGCAGTATAAGACTATGAGATTCTTGGCAGTACTGAATTTATTGTCTGTCTATCAAGAAATAATGTAGATCTATGGAGAACAGAATATTTTGTTTGATGCGCATGTGACTTGTGGCTCAGGTCTGTAACTTCGGTTCATGGCCTTTAATAGCTATTACAGTCCTCATCAGTGGGCTATAAGGCTTTAACATATGCTGCAAAACCCCAACCAGGCTTCCTCTGCCGGTGACTAAACATTTGCTGTTGTTTCTGATGGGTTCTCCAAGTGTGTTTTCATACTATTTGCTCCCTTTGCTGGCACTTCCTGTTAAGCTGCTCTTTTCGTTTGAATGATAAACCCAGTCGGGGAGAAGGAACGCAGAATTATAAAATCAAATACATCATTATTTCAAGGGAGCAATTTCCTCATTCTGTGCCAGAGGTGCGGGGGATCCCACACGTTAACAGCTGAGAGCAGCACAAAGAACCCCTTCTTCACAGAGGTGAAATGGCTTCCAACACTCTGTCCTATATTTACTCAAATCTCAGCGTGAGGCGCACGCGCGCCAAACTGCATGAAGGAACACTGTACCAATAATGTGAAGCGCGTTTTAACTTATTCCATCACTTTTCGCAACTAAGCCCCCATTGTTTTCCCAAAGTTTAGGGAAGGGGTCGAGGGTCATTAGCGTGGAGGCGGATCTGACCACATGCACAACTCTGTCATTTAATGTTCTCCTGTTCCTGCAGGAGTGGGCAAGGAAGGCCTCATTCATCAAAATTGCTAATTTTAGCATACGTGTAGCATTAATTTAGAGGAAGATTGACCTTACACATACATGAACGGTGCTGTGTGTCTTAGGGCTATTGAAATACCTCACAGTTGTCCTGATTCACAAAGCTTCTTACACTACTAAGTCTAATTTACGTGTGAAAATGTATTTCTGCATTTAAGAATGCAAATTAATTTCTGTTACGCACTAAACATACAAAGCTCACATGTAAAATGCTGCCCATGCTGTGTAATTTTACATGTGAGTAAATCTGTTCAGATCAGCGGATTGTGAGTGTCTCCAGCTGGAGATGTTCTCAAAAGAAAATAAATACTCTCAGAATAGCAAGTGACTGAGTATTCACAAATCTTTGCAGTCAATGTCTCACTCCAAAAACACTTCTAAATTTTCTGGAGTGAAGGGAAAGTTTTGATGCATAAACTGAGAAGAAAAAAAAGCCAACACCTTCAAAACTGATGTGAGTGTAGGTGGAAAGGGTTTCTTAAGAAGGAACAATATTGTGAAGAAACAAAAAAAGATAATAAAAAACTGCACATGTGCATTAGCACTACATTTACACATGAATATGCGGCAATGAATGTGAGTAACATTGAATTCACACACAGAATTCACCAACTTTTTCTACCAATCTAGTCTGTGCTGTTACCAGGAGCCATTGTGCAATACTTTGACATTAGATGTGGCTATTTGGCTGAAGATGTGGAAGTCACCACACACAGAGTTAATGCTGTTTTTTGGAAAGGTTCCCCTGTAATTGGCGGTCAGACATCTTGAAGTTAGTAAGAATGTGATGCACTCATGTATTTGTGGTTAGTTGTCACTGAATTTCTTAGAACCGTGCTGATTAAAACATAATTGCAGATTTTTTAAATTCATCGCCATACAAAGTATTCTTTATGCTCATAAACACATCCCGCCTGTTTTTCACCCATTACACCATCTCCCATGATATTTAAAAACACTCCTGCAGCTATCGTTTGTGGCCCCAAAATCATTACCTGGATTATGTGTAATTGCGCCTAGGTCTACCATGATAAACAGAGCTCGCCAATTTTAAGGACACTTTTTAATGAAAATATTATTTATTGTGTAAACTTGGTGGACCCGGCTCTTATACATGCACTCTTAGATCATGTACCACCACAGTGGTGACAGACTATATGAATCTTTGCAGTCAATGTCTCACTCCAAACACACTTCTAAATTTACTCGAGTGAAGGGAAAGTGTTGATGCATAAACTGTGAAGGAAAAAAGCCAACACCTTCAAAACTGATGTGAGTGTAGGTGGAAAGGGTTTCTTAAGAAGGAACAATATTGTGATAAACATTGAATTCACACAGAATTCACCAACCTTTCCTGCCAATCTTGTCTGTGCTGTTACCAGGAGCTATTGTGCAATACTTTGACATTAGATGTGGATATTTGGCAGAAGATCTGAAAGCCACCACACACATAGTTATCACAAGAACTCCTCAAGGAGTCGCTGGCAAAGGTAAGGAAGGCATTGATGAGTGGTGCTACCCATCACTGGAAGGGGTCAATCAATCAATCAATCAATCAGTGCTTGTAACGTGCAACTACTCACCTGTTAGGGTCTCAAAGTGCAGGGAGGGAAGGAGGGAAAAGAGTAGCGTATACTGGTGAGGTGGTTATTAAAAAAGCCATGTCTTCAGTTCCTTTGTGAAGCTAAGGAGGGAGACGGTTTGTCTGATGTGGAGAGGAAGAGGGTTCCAGGTGGTGGCTGCGAGGTAGGAAAAGGAGCGTCCTCCGGTTTTGTTTTTCCTGATGCGAGGTACGTCTGCGAGAGAGAGATGGGTTGAGCTTAGGGCCCTGTGAGTACGTGGAGGTTGAGTCGCTGGTTCAGGTAGGCTGGTCCGGTGTTGTGGAGGGCTTTGTGTGCGTGGGTGAGGATCTTGAAGGTGATTCTTTTTTCTGTGGGAAGTCAGTGCAGTGTACACAGGTGTTGCGAGATGTGGCAGTGTCGAGGTAGGTCGAGGATCAGTCTGGCGGCGGTGTTCTGGATATTTTGTAGTTTGCGGGTGAGTTTCTTGTCGATTCCAGCGTTTAGTGCGTTGCCATAGTTGAGTCTGCTAGTGATCAGGGCAAGTATGATGGTCTTTCAATGTTCGAGGGGGATCCACTTGAAGGACTTGTGTAGGAGGCAGAGGGTGCAGAAGCAGATGGAGGTGACTGAGTTGATTTGATGGTTCAGGCTGAGGTTGTAGTCCAGGATGATTCTGAAGTTGCGGGCTTGGCTGGTGGGGGTGGGTGGGTTTCCGAGGCTGGGTGGCCACCAGGAGTCATTCCATACTTTGGGTTGAGGGCCCTTGATGAGTACTTCTGTCTTGTTTGCGTTGAGTTGAAGGCAGCTGTATCTCATCCAGTTGGCGACTGCTTCCATGCCTTCGTGGAAGTTGTGTCTGGCTTTGTTGGGTATGTTGGAGAGGGAGAGGATGAGTTGGGTGTTGTCAGCGTAGGAGATGATGTTGATTCAGTAGCTTCTGATGAGGGTGGCTAGCGGGGCCATGTAGACGTTAAACAATGTGGGGCTGAGGGAGGACCCTGGGGCATTCTGCAGGTGGTGGGAGTGGAAAGGGTGAAGGGAAAGCAGGTGAAGCTGGAACTACAATAGCCGTATCAATCGCAGTGATGTGATTGCCCAAAGTTAAGTAAGGAATGAAGCAGCTGAAGACTAAGGCTGACAAATAAGACATTTTGTCACACAAAGATTTCTTAGGCTGTAGACTGTTAATCAGGGCTCTGAGGTCATGCAAATGAGTTCTTAAATGGCCAATGTACAATTTATGAAACATGCCTCTCGATGGATTACTCCCTAGTTCTACAAACAGGACTACACCATCTTGGAAGTTTGTTTCAGTGTAGTCCAGAACACACAAGCATATCTATGCCTGTCCTGCGCCTATAATCTCAAAATGAGAGTGAGCAGAATAGATTGTTGGAACATTTTTCTCTACCTAAATGCTTCGGTGAAAGAAAGGGACAAATAAAATTCATATTTTGTTAGATTTCATGGAAACACCATTTCCATTTTCTGATGTTTCCTACCCAAATACCGGGAACGAGGGTGGACCAACACCACAGTAGACTTCCTATAAGGAGCAAAATTGGAAGGTATCTGTTTTTGCTGTAGATTTCCCAATTTTCTGTGCTCAATATCAGTCACCAAAACACATGCTTTGAACCGGTTGTTCTGCAAAGTTATTTAAAAAGTGCTCAGGAGTGATGTTTATTTTAGCAGCAGTACTCTAAAACCTATTGACAAATTAGATTCTTGTAACTGTTGTATACAGAGGACCAGGGGCTAAATCACAAAAAGCGTCCTGCACACATTCTTGGGGCAAATGGTATTGCATAACAGGCAGAAGCATTTATGGAGCCCATCTGTAATACCCAAGTGGTCGATATTTTCGCTAATATATACATTTAAAAAACAAACTACCCCCAATACACCAATAACCCCACACATCAAACTTAAAATTTAAGACAGACATCAAAAATGTAATCAATCATTTTAAACTTAAATAGCAATTGAAAATATAACATAATCAATAATCCAATCAATTAACATTAATTGATGTATACATAATTTAAAAAATCAACCCAACGAATTCCCAATATATCCAACAACCCAAAATAAAAAACTGAATCCATATTTATAAAATATATCAAACTTTCAAACAAATAACTAACAATGAAAAGGTATAGCATGATTAACAAATCCATCAGTATAAATAAATACACACATGTACAATCCCACTGTAAATCCCTCACCCCCCAAAAACACAAAAAACTATATTTTTTAATAATAACTGTATTATTACATATATAATGCAGTAACAACAATACAATTACACACTTTATTAAAGACGATGTCACTATGTTACTATGTTAACATATTTTTTTATTTATTTTTGTATAAAAGTTGAAAACATAATGTACTTACCTTTGATATTTTTGTAGTCACAATGTTTAGACCATGATTTTATGGTCAGACAACATTTTTACGTAGAATACCCCTATTCATCTACTTAGGACAAACTTCAAAATGCCCCAAACATTTTTTACTGAAAATCAGGATCCAGGCTTGTTCCTGATCATCTACCTTTTATTTTATTTTTTCAGAATTAATTGCTTTCTTTTGTATGTAGTGTGAAAATCATCTAATCATAATATCCTTCTCTGGTTAAACTAAAAATCTTTCTTTTATTTAATTTGCACTTCTCCAAAGAGCAAGCAAATGCCATCACTTGTTGAGTCTAAGAGGAGATATGTCACGATTAATTAAAATATTATTTTCATCTCCACCTCTTTGTTTGGAACTGTGTCCATGATCCACTAACTGGAACTTAGGCTAGTCAATATTGTGGCCACATTTTTGAAAATAGGCAGACATTGTGGATTTATTATTCTTTGTAGAGATGTTGCTGTAATGTTCATGTGATCTGATTTTTTACTTTTTCATTTGCCCAGCACAAAGAATTCAATAAAGTGGCTAGGATTAACAAAATGAAACCTAAATATACAAAGAGATGTCACAGCCCTGCATTGTTTCATTGCAATCTTGCATCTGTTTGAGAAAGTAGTCTCTCCTTCCCCTTGATGACATTGTTGCAGAGTACACATGATGAATACACTGCCATCTGGTGCCCTCCTAGGTGATGTTTTAATTAACACATTTTTTACATTTCTTCTGAGCTTCTAAGCAAAATGTGGATCCTCTTTAAAAGTAGTTATCATTCTAGATCTACTTTTATCAACATCCAGTGTTTTTTTACATGTCACAAATCTGTAAACTTTGCGTGGAATGTTTACTAATAAAGATGGTCAATCGTTTTTCTCTATTCTTTTCTTCTCAACATTTATTTTAAGAACGTTTGTGCTTCATGGATCGTTTTCCTCCTGGTTACATCTCTATGCCACTTTTTTAAAAATAATTCAATCCCATCTTTTATGCTTCATGAGAGCAACATCTGTTATCTGACACACTTCTCTTATATTATAAATACAAGTGTTCTATTTATTCAAATGTGTCAAAGCTTTGGACATGTAAGGTGCTGCACCTGTCAGAATCCTTTGTGTATAAATTTGTTTTCCATTTCTGTCTTCGAATGATAATTGGCCATCTAAGGCACCAATATTTGTAGTACTCAATTTATGCATGAAAAAAAACCTGTTCATTCCTAGCATTGGGTTCTTTATTTTTCAGACTATGTACATGATCTAGACAGAGACACCGTATGGAGAATAAAGACTCTCATTTTCTGAAATCAGTCTACACACATGCCACCCTTGTGGGTGTACAGTGAATGGGTGTACAGCTTTGTATGTGATATTAATATTGTGCAAATCTTGTGGGATCAAGTGAATACAGTGGCAATAGCCAAATGCTATTTGTAATGGAATTGACTAACACAGTTAATAAACTCTGTTATTCAATTACTATACTAAATGGTTTTGCATTACGAAGACTGTGATTTGCTTACCAAATTTGAGATGGACCTCTGAATGCCAAATGCATTTCATGCCACTAAAACCATCATATTGCAGTTTTGAGTGTTACTTCGCATCCATAAAGCAGTCATGTTGGTGTGAGATCATCTGCTTTACTCACTTGAGATATGCTAATACACATGGCGGGACAAAACACACCTGATTGATTTGCTTCCAGGCCCCAGGAAGAAGGAGAAACATGCATGCCCAAATTGATAAATAGGTACTGCTTATTGTGCGCTTCTACTGTTTCCCTAGTGATAGACCATCCTACCCTATGAATGGATGTTGCCTCTAAAAAGAGAAGCTTTACACCCTGGTGGCATGGTTGCAGCCAAATTTCCACTGCATTATTTAGCTTAGTGGCATTGGGAGGACCGAAGTCTCAAGTGTGTGCATCTGCTGCTAATTTATGTGCCTCCAAACTAATCTTGTCACTTCATCAGAAATATCCCACAAACCCAAACTGTTGGGGAGGAATTTTAGGGAGGGCATGCTATCATGAGGGCCCTTGTGTGCACTTCCTGTACTGCTCAGCTATAGAAGTTGTGCATTTTTTAATGGGCAATCTAGAGTTCAGCTGAAGGCAAGACTTTTTCTAGTACAGAATCCGCATAATCATTGCGAACACGAGTTGTCTCCGTATTTCTTTACCATGAAATCTAAGTACATGGCTTGTCTTCCAGCTTTTTATACCTACTTTTTATGTAGAAGTCGGCTTCTTAAGTGAGCTCCATTCCATTGGCCTTCCTGCTTTCTTGTTGCCAATGTTGTCGTTTAAAGGGCTTGTGAAAGGCGTGTGTTCTAACCGACACTCATTGTTGTGCAACAGGTAGCTGATTAGGGGTGACAGAGTTTCTTGTAGCTTTAAGAAAGCCTCTTTGTTGGTAATAATCTTGAAGTTCTGTTGAGAGGTATTAGTTTCGGTGTTAGTAGCACAGAAGGTTGTGTTCGCCATTGTGAATCCGGTGGATCATTACACTCTTCAATCCTGCAGTGAGGCATTGTTGTAAGGTAGCTCAGAAGTGGCTCTCCTTGCTTGCTTCAGTTGTGATATATTGTATGCGTAAAGTAGAGTAAAGTTCCAAGGGTCAGGTAGAGTTTTCACCTACTGTTATGTCCTGAAATGTAATGCTTTTGTTCTACTCGAAAAGGGATTAATTATGGGGAATCTTTCTCTTAGAATGGCTTTCCTTGGGTAGAATCGTATTTACAGTAGAACTGCCTTCTATCTTTCAGGGAAGAGAAGAGGAATTAGAATTTCAACTCCTGTAATTGTTTGATGAAGGCCCCTTAGTAAACTCAAGAGGTCAGCGTAAATTGCACCAGGGTTTTTATCTTGAAATTTTTTATTGTTGGGCAGGAGAAGTAGTACTTCCACTTCTTTCTTTTAGAACTGTACTCCACACTCTGAGAGTGGCTTCGTGCATCTCTCTGCCTCCACGGCTGTGGCTGCCTCTTGAGCAGTGGATTATTAGTCCTGAGATGTCAACACAAATTGGGTAAAGTGGATTTATCAGTTCAGCTCAGACTCCACGGGCTCCTGGATTTGCAGGTCACTTGTTAATTCGTGAGGGACAAAATATGAACTTGAAGGCATTACTTATCCTTTCGCATGGCCAGTCAGAGTATTAAGAAATACCAGTTTAAAATGTGGAGTAACGCAATTGTGAGTATTGCAATAAGGGCAATATCCTCTATCCAAATGAATATTTATTAATAGTTTATTAAAGAGCTGTGGACATGTAATCTGTGGTATCAACCCAGAATGAACTCTTGATAGACACCATCATTTCCATATGCACTTACCTGGATCAGTGCTTTCAGTTAATATCAACGACTAGTACTGCGGAGCCCAGCTCCAAGTCACACTTACTCCAGACTGATGGTCCTCCGAGTGTGGGCATGTGTGCAAAAATCTAATTTCGAGACAGTTGTTCATATTACTTAGTCGGGGTCCTCTAGAAAGTGTTTCAGTTCATGATGCCAGGCTTCAGTGCTGTGTACCAGTGCGCATAGGTCGACTTTCCATGTTCTCAGAGACATGACTGGAAAGTCAGTTAGTATGATAAACGGCAACCAGTGGGTATGTGCCAGTTATTGGCAAAGATATAGAAGAATAAATGCACAAAAAGTAATAATATTTCATGTACAAGGGAAGTAAAATTGTGTTTCCCATGGAGTACCTCCTTAACACATCAGTATTAGTCAGGGACACCTTAAGGATTTTGGGAGCCGTGGGCCAAACGTATTTTGGGGGTCCTTGTTAAGAACGGCTTTGAATTTATGATCCAGTTTCAGCTCTTTCGTGCCCTTTTTGGACAGGTCACCATGAGGGCACAGGTATGTCCAAATTCTAAATGTGTTTACATATAGTTTTCAGGGGTAGGGACGTTCTTTTAATATTGCAATACAGGAGCAGCTCACGAACATTACTGCAAATAACCTCTGTGACACCCTCTGATTTTTCATATAAGAGGTCCTCCTGTTGTCAACTAAGCAAAACTTTTTTTACTGATGTTGCATGAAACATAAACACAACATTTCTCTGCCAAATATCTGTAATAGACTCACACATCAAACATCACCGACATAAAAAAAAATCAAGGAAAACTGTATTTTTTGCAGAATTGTTAAAGAACTATTAAAGTTCACTGGGGCAAGTCTCTCTGCAGAACTGAGCTAGCTCCATCAGGAGGCACCTGAAAGGCTGAGGGCCTGGGCCAAGGCCCACCTTGCCTATGCCTTAAAACCTCTCTGGTATTAGGGATGTGTGTCAGATAGTATTTTACTCCTGAAGTAGAGCCTCTGAATTTAATTGGGACTTATGCTAGGACTTGTTTTACACAAGTTTTATTTTGTGCTGTCACTCGCAGGGAAACACTGAACATGGTACGCAGTTGGATACAAAATGCTCATGAGTTTGCAAGTAAGGAATGGAATTGCAGTTAGAGGCTCAAAGCAATATGTATGAGCAGTGCCTTAAATGGGAAAAAAATAGGTGCAGGTGCTCATCAAATTGAGCTCGCGGATGGGGCAATGGACAGGAGCTAGGGCGGGACGTGATTATATAATGACACTACTGCATCTGTCAAGTGTTCATTACCCTTGTTAATAGTCTCAAATTTCCTGTATGTGCAAATTCCCTCTGCACAGGTGGGCAAGGCATATATAGACAATTAATACCTGCCTACTACTATGACTCTTTCACATGTGTAACCCGCCCATTGCATTTAAAGGGTCATGTCAGGACTAAGCTTTCTTTGTCAGAGCATTTTCCATACAAATTTACGAGGTTTAGAACTGTGCATAATGATCTGCTCAGTGTGATATTAGGACTGTTGTGATTGTAGTGTTGCTGCAGGAAGTGGGCAAGACCACTCTCCTGGAGTGGAAGGTGTTTAGGGACAAACCCCCGGCAGAAAGGCGCAGTATGGAGTGTGCGAGCAGTGACGCGGGGGAGGTTAGAAATAGAGGTGGGGAACGCGGGAAATGCAGTTGCGATATACAGGGAGTAATAAATAAGTACCCACCTGTATCCGCGCGTTGTGTCCTTGTTCTGGCGCTGCCCGTCTGCGACACGACAGTGACCTTGGCCAATTACTGTTTGATGTTGGGCCCTCGCTATTTGATCATGTACCAGCAGTGTTTGATTCTGTGCCAGTGTTGTGTGTGTTGAGCCAGAGATGTATGCTCCTGCACTTGTGTTGAGTAAGTTTGGGTCAGCAACAGGCAAGACTGAGCCAGCACTTCGTAGGATTGATTAAATGTTTTGAGACCTTGACTCAGTTGTACATGATCTGGACTGTGTTTTGATCACCAGTATGTAATCTTAGCTAAACTCTCTGTGATGGTGATCCAGCTTTGCCTGATCTTGGGCCATCAACTAGTTGCTTTTGGCCGAGGAGTGTCTGATATTGGTTCAGTACTGTGTGACCTTGACCCACTGTGTGTGATCTTTTTAGAGTAATGTGTATACTTGGCTCTACACTGTGTGATCTTAAGCCATCCTGGTCTGATTTTGAACCATTGCTCTTATATAGGTCAATACTGGTCAATACTGAATGATATGTTGTGCCAATCCTGTGAGGTGTTGGCTCAGTCCTACCTGGTCTTGACTGAGTCATTTCAGATCTTTGCCCAGTGCGTTATTCCCCAGCGTATGAAAAGGTAAGGGAAGAGCTTACGGAGAGTAGCACTCAGTTCCTAATGACAAAACTCATCCTGCACGTGGAGGTTTTTAGCATAAAGTTATATTTTAACATTCTTATAATTGTTCCTTCATTCTGATGAAAGCTAACTGCAGAATGAAATTACTGAAATGTATGTTGCCTCTAAAACTGTTCCCAATATATTGGCATGTATAAAATGGAATCTGTATTGTGAGGTGTTGGGGTCCTTCCACCTATCATTGTTACCATGGAAGGGGATTGCAGGGGCAGTTTCTACAGAGCAGCTTCAATACACAGACTAGTACATCACTGCTTTGCCAAATTTTAAATTTTCACTAGTTAATATCTGTACACTAGGTAATGCCTATACAGTTCTGGGCACCATGCCTGTCTGCACCACAAGTGATCCTTTTTTTAATGGGTCCTTCCTCATTATCTCTTATACACACTGGGCATATTCATGGAGTTCACTGTGTGAATGGGGATGGAACACAACAGACCACACCAAAGGATCCTCAGAAACAATTTGACAGATTAAGAACTGTGCATATTGGTCATCACTATGTGTGATGTTGGGCCTGCACAATGTTGTAGGCCAGCATATGTGACCCCAGGACTTTGGGATATTAGACTTTGGTGAGATGGTTTGTTAAGTTACATTTATGTATATTGAACAAGTGCTGTTTCATAATGGGGCTGTGCTTTGTAATATCAGGCCCATGCCTTATGATACTGCCACATCGCTCTGTGACCTTGGCCTAACTTTGTGTATTCAGATGGACTGGGCCAGCACGACTATTGAGATTGGTGCTTTTACACAACAACATTATGCACAAGGACTTGTCCGTACATCTCATTAAACGCTGAGAAGAGCCACATTCAGAGTAGAGTGCATAGTAGACTCGTGTGGCAGAGAGTTCAGTGGCATAGAGTGGAGTAATGTAGAGTGGTGCAGAGTAGAATATAGTGCTGTAGAGTGCATTTGACTTTGTTCTTTGAATGCACAGAAAATGTGATGAGATAAGAACAAGATTTACAGGCCTGTTTTCAGAAAGGGAGCACTCGGAAGGATACTGTAAATAAGGTTTGGGCAAGGAAAAGGACAAACTCAAGCTGTGTAGCCTAAAACAAATAAAGCCAGCAAATTGAAAGCAACAAAATGTGAGTTACAAACCCCAAGGCCAATGGCAAGCAACAGGTGGAATTAATTCCCAAGTAAGCTCTATGAATGTACAAAGTGACAGCCGTGGGATACTTTGTGGGGAAAGCCAGTATTTTAGTCCAGTCCTTATCTTGCAGAGATTTGGCCACATCAATCACCCAGGTAGTGTGACGAGAAGACCTGGAGTGGTTTCCATGTTGCAGGAAAGGTCTGTACACCCAATCTATCAGTTTGCCACCAGTTCCTCTGGTGTAGAGCTTCTGGCACATTTCGTGTAGGGTTAGTGCTAGGTGGCAGACATGAAATAGGGCATTTAATGACTATTTAAGGTGGCTGCAAGTAAGGAGTTGACCAGGGTGAAGATGGAAGTCTGCCACAAAGGTTTGGAAATTTAGTAGCTCGCTGTCCAGAAACAAATCCCCCAATTTTAAGACACCTGCAGCATGGCACTGATGGAGTTGCTCTGATCACAGCCGTCCTGTGCGAGTAGGAAGGCTTAGCAAAGATAGTGCAGGAGCACAAGGTTTCTTCGTGTCAGTGAGTTTACAGGTTCTAGCAAGGCAAGAAAAAGCTGTGCATGATAACCCCGGTTGGTGATCAGTAGAATGGTCAGTAGGAAACAATGAGCAGTGCATTAAGCCTTCCTCAAAAGTCTTTAGTGATAAACCCCATCTCATGCAGGAAGGTGGGCAGAAAGCCAGCGAGCCACTCATTGGACCAGTGCAGCTGAATAATAGCATTCTAAGTCCAGAAGACCTTATCCACCGCAGTCACAGGTAGCTTTACAGTGGATAGAGCTACCTGACGGCGCCGCAGCGACCAAATCAGATGTGTGGCATGTCTGAATTAGGAATGAAGGACGAGCAGGAGAAAGTTTGCAAAATAATATTATCATTGGGGTAGCACACAATCTTCACCAGTGCCACGTGGCCCTCTACAGAAAGCAGAAGAGAACACCAAAAAGCAAACTGGGTTTGGAGGGACCGTGACACTCTGCCGAGATTTCCGTCCTGCAAATCAGTGGGAGACTGGTAGATATTAATCTCTACGTATCAAAAGGTAACTGGTTCCCAATTTAAAGTGAGATCTAATTGTAAGTAAATGGGAAAACAGTGCTGTATGTTAAAGAAACACTAATTACATTTTAACATTTTTACTTTTTGTTTGTGCAACTTAAATCCCAAATATTTTCAAGATTCTATATGAACTTGACACTTAGGGATAACCCAGATCACTAGTTTGGCTTTTGCTTAATTTCAAAACCATTTAAAGGCATGGATAAAGCGAGCAATTGCCTTGCACAGCCTTGCAAGGGTTCTGGCCCCTGCTCACCCTTCACAAGCACGAACAGCGGATCATTGCACCAGAAGAGTGTGCCAAGGTGGATGGGTGTTGCTTGTTCAACAACTTGAGAGTGCCTCTTCTGTTTCTCTCCTGTGTGCAGAGACAACTCCCCAGGTACCCAGTACCTTCTGATAGTCTTGGTGGACCCAGCTTGTCTGATTTTAGGAATTGTCCCACCTTGTTCTTCTCTTCATTATTTACGTAGTTCTTAGCAACAACGCTTTGAATCACTTGCCGTGGATCTCCCATTTGATCTCGATTTCATCACCCTCTTTTATTATCTTTGTTTGGTAGTCCGGGCTCCCATTTCTGAGATAAAGACATACACTCTAGTGCTGTGAGACTACAGACAAGTTGTGGGTACCTCACATCCTGACATTAGGTGTGAGACTGTTGCCCACACCATCTGCCCTGCCTCATTAAATATTTTTTTTAGGTTGAAAGCCCATGGGCGGTTGGGGTGAGCCAGATATTTTTGTTCAATTTGTTTAAACAAGCATAAGGTTAATTACCTTAATGTTTCCCAAACTGTTTGCCAGGGGTTTTAAAATGTTAGGAAACATAATCACAATGTTGCTGTTTCTATCTCCTTAAGAAAGATTGGGTAGATCTGGGTAGGGGTGATGGCCTTGACACAGTGCTGAAGGGCATTAATTTACTACTGAACAAGGATGTAATGTGACACCTGAATGTAGCATAGCAGGAGGCAATCACAAAAAGACCACAGTGAATAAATAGTGCTATGTTAAAAAGAGTAAATAAATGCGCTGACAAAATAGTGAAGCATGGCCTCTCTTGGGTGTGTCTGTAAACTGATGTTTGTTCTTGAATTTCTGTCCTGAATTTTGACCCTTTGCCCTGAATTTTTGTCCTGAATTTTGACCCTTTGTCCTGAATGTTTTACAGTCCTGTCCAGAATTTGCCTCAGTCGCAGGTGGTCACCCTATGCACACGCAAAGCACTCCACATATTTTCTTTAAAATACCTTCAGAGAATATCCACATGGTCTCTCTTGCTTCGGCTCTCCAACACACAAAATCAGACATTCACTGCCACAAAAGACACAGCAGGATTAAAAAGTAAACCGTTGTTAGGTCGAGCATTGCAGCGTGCATGCGTTGCTTTTCCGACGTGTTAGTGTGTATCTGGGCTTTTAACAACACCTAACTCATGCCATTCACTACCACTCGTTCGTGGGCTTTCCCTTCAAAAATCCTTTGATTACATTGGTAAATAGTTTACCTTTGTCCCTCCTTGGGGAGGTTTTATACCGCCTTGACCATCGCCCCTGTTACATGGCTAATTGCACTTTTGCCGATAAGTTTAACTGCAAGCAAACTTATTTTCCTTTTGTGTATCTCTTCACCCTGATGCTCATGGTGGCCGTAGCGCTGTGAATCTGCTCCCTTATGTGAAAGTGTTTAATTTTCAATTTTCAATTTATGTGGCATGAAAAATCGGGTTAGGAGTTTATAGCGCTAATAGCTCTAACTCGAGCAGATGCGAGACCCATTGCATTGCAAATGCTTGTTTTTAATTCAAACCTCCTACGGCCGCCTGGATTTACAGTGCAGGGCCTGACTGGACCTTATTTTGCCACTCACAGCGTGATACTGATCTTGCACCTGGAGACACTAGCATAATGTAAATGAGCCGCTGCTGAATAATTCAGCAGTGACTCGCACAGTGCTACAGTGGCCCTTTAGCTGTCGGAGTAGTTCAGAAATGCTTCACTCTCACAGCCTCATCCTCAGCAGTACTAGTCCACTGAGCCTATCAGTGATGAGTACCGCTACTCTTCTTGGCAGTGAAAAAGTGCTGGTACTCAGGAGGCTAAAAATAAAAGTGCTGGTAGTCAGTACCTATGAGTACCGGCCCATTTAAAGCACTGCATATGAGAGAAAACCCTGCAATCCAGTAGCCACAGGCAAAGCAGGAAATGCTTGCCATGCCCCACCCCACCATACGGGATGTGGTGAAGGGGTCCTCAAGACTTCCATATCAAGCAGATATTCATAGACTTTAGGGTAGACGGGGGCTGCCTGATGGGTGCCCACCCGTGTCACAGGCTGCAGGGCCTTGCATTACACCCATGTATGTTTGGCACAATAACCTCAAATTAAACTGCACTTTCAGAATAACAATATTGTAGAGTCAGTGCTTAATTTGAGTCAGTGGTTGCAGGAGGGGCCCACCAGCACTCATTTTTCTGGACTGGTTCTTACTTTTCCTCACCGGACTTTGACACAGAGCAAGCACAAGAAAAACACAAGTGGAGGCGAAGAGAATGAGAGACAGATAAACAATGACAGATAAAGTAGGGATGAAAATTAACCCACAAGACAGAAATAAAAGAACATTCAGTTTCAAGGTAGATAAACAAGGCATGAGGTGGAATCAAAACTTCAAAGTCTTTGTAAACATCAACCTTGCCATTCATCTGCAGCAGCTGCATGTTTCTGGGAATAACTTGATTTGCTCACTTCACTTTTACTTGTATTGTTTCTCAAGGGCATATTGCAGGCCCATGAGCATCACTTTCAGTGTGATATGTATCACTAGAAAAGGGAGAGTCTGTGCAGACAGTGAAAAGCTGTGCGGGGCTGTGCCAGAGGGCCCCGCGACTCCCCGTTCCGCCAGACCGCCATGGAACGGCTGGCGGGAAGGGGACTCGTAATCACCGGATTACAACCGCCGGGACCAACGTGGTGGAATACCGCCGGTCCCGGCGGTGCGACCGCAGCGTTTCTGCTGCGGTCATAATCTGCGAGTTTGCACCGCCAGCCGGTTGGCGGTGCAACCTCCAAAACAGCCCTGCAAGGGTTGTAATGAGGGCCTCTGACTCCTTCCTAGCCAGTACTAACATCACTCAGCCAGTGGGTGATGATGTCCTTGTAACCCATCCTGCTTCGGTTTATATGCCTGCTGGAGATTCTACTTATGATTTGGCACTAGATGATGCTGCACTCCCCAAAATATTATCATAGGCTCTGAGTCTGCAGCTACTAAAAATCCCTCAGGGAAGGGACCTTCTATCTTGCTAACGTCCTTCTCTTCTCTAACCACCGATCAAACCTTAGGGCTGCTAAGGACCATTAAATCTGGTTCTCCAAATGATCCTCGTCCCCCCAAAATAGTATAGTTAGTACCTGAGACTGCTGATACATTTCTTACTGACATCTTGAATAAGATGTTCAGAATTGGCTATTTTCCAACAGAATAGAAGAAAGCATCCAACTTACCATTGTTTAAAAACCCCAATCTGGATCCAACAGATTGAAACAACTATCAGCCAATTTCACGGATCCCGTTCCTTGCAAACACTGTTGAAAAAGCTATTCATCTAGAACTCACCTCTTACATTTATAAAAACAACCTCCTAGATGCTACTCAGTTTGGTTTAGAAGCCATCATAGTACAGAATTAGCTCTTATTACGGCCTCTGGAGAAATCAGGCAGATCCTTGACGTGGGACGTAATGCAGCTCTGATTGTACTAGACCTCTCGTTAGCCTTTTACATGGTCAACCATTCTATGCTCCTTGACCGTCTTGCTTTGTTAGGTATCAGGGGCAAAGCGTTCTCCCTCCTTAAATCTTTTCTGTCTGGATGAGAGCAGACAGTGGCATTAGGTGGGTTTAGGTCACCCCCTTTTTCTCTGCCATGCGGTGTCACACAGGGCTCAGCTTTAAGCCCCACTTAATTTAATCTTTACATAACTCCACTAGTGACCTTGAATAAATATTCTGGCCTTGAGCTGGTGTCCTATGCAGACGACACCCAAATTGTGGTATTGGTATCTAGCAATCCAGAGGTTCCTACTGCCAGATTCCATGACTGCATGCTACACATAGAGAGATGGATGCGTGAAATCTATTTAAAGTCAAACTCATCCAAAACTGATTTCTTACTATTCGTAAGGAATGGTTCCTTTTGGTCTCTGGGCTGATGACCACAGGAGCTTGGTACCCTCCCTATTGCAGACACTGCATATTCATGTATCTTCTGGAACTTTTCCTCAGAGAAATATGAGAAAAAAGTGTATTTTTAGCCAAAGTTTGAGATTTGCAAGGCCTTCTGGGTAAAAAAACAATCATAGGATCCATGCAAGCCATACCATTCTGAACTCTCTGTTTGCTTCAAATTGTTGATAATATCTGGGTTTGGTAGATTTCCTTGGATGGTGGATGAGTAAGGGCCCAAAATGCTCAGTTATCCACATCACCAAACCAGAATATTTTTCTCTCAGATTTTGTGATGTATGTGAATTAATAGAAAAAATGGAAACAGAGAAATGACGCTAGAAGAAATCAAATCATAGAAAAACAATTTTAAGGAAAGACAATTTTAAGAAAATAGAAACAAATCACAAATTAAAGGAAACATTTTAAAGGAAAGATCATTTTAGTAATGATGAATGGGGTTTAGAGGTGTTGAGAGGTTTTTAGGGTACAAGGATGGTGGAGAGACTGTAAGGGGTTGAGTTTAGAAGTGGGGAAGGGCTTTTAGGGCTCAGGAATGGGTGAAGATTATGAATGGTGAGAGATTTTATGGTCAGAGATAGGTGGAATGTGTGGCCATAAAGAGTTTTAGATTTCAGGAGTGGGTGCAGTTCAGAGTGATGAGGAGTTTTAATGGTCTGGGATGGGAGGAGCTTGGATGTAAACATTTTTAGGTTTCAGGGATGGGTGGAGTTTAGGTGTGATAAGGGTCTTATAAGGGTCTTTCAGGCTCAGGGATGGCTGACGTTTAGGAGCAGTGAGGGTTATTAGTGTTCAGTGATAGGTGGAAGTTACAGGTAGAAAGGCTTTTTAGGGTTCTGGGGGTGTGGATTTTAGGAGTCAGGGGTGGGTATACTTTAAGTATGGTGAGGTTTTTTAGGGTTCATGTATAGGTGGAGTTTAAGGGTTGTAAGGGTCTATAGGTTTAGGGTTGACTGGGGTGAATTTAATGACCAGAGATGGGCACAGTTTAGGTGTGTTGAGGTTTTTTATGGTTCACATGTAGGTGACGTTTAAGGGTAGTAAGGGGCTAATGGGATAGGGTTGGGGTGTAGTTTAGGTGTGACAAGGGGATTTTAGGAGGAAGGGATGGTTAGTGTTAGGGGCTGTAAAGGGGTCAAGCGTGGATGGTGTATAGGGGTGGTGAGGAGTTAGTGAATCAAATGCATCCAAAGTAATTGGTTGACAATGTAAAACATATAAAACCCGAAGTAATGTCCCCTAAAGTAAAGCACTGAAATAATTACCTCCATAAAAACTGTTTCTGAAAGTAATACCTACAACTATTCAATTTACACCTTAAACATTAACCATATCAAAGTTAATTTAAAAAGACAAACATTATATGAAATGGTAAATGCCATTCATCCTGCAAAGTTTCATTAAACAGTTTAGCAGTATAGGTTTTTCATAATGGTATTCCATTAAATAATTTTTCTATAAAATCACATACTGTTGTCTCCATTTCGTGCTTTGGAGTGTTTCGTATTGTGTGTGCTAGGCCCAGATATGTAGGTGAGGCATCCTTTTTATCACGAGGTGTGGGAATGCTGGGTGGTAGGAATGTTGTGGATCCGATTCGCTTTCGTAATATTTTCCTTACAGAAATGTGCGGAGAAATGTATGTTTTAGCCAAAGTTTGAGGTTTGCAAGGCTTTCTAATTAATGTAATGGTATCCGTACGAGTCACACACCCCAGCACTCCCAAAGGTGTCTATTTTTCAGAAATGACTGGATTTGGTATGTTTCCCATGGTGGAGACTAAGTTAGTGCCCAAATTTTGCAGCTACCCTCATTGTAAGAAAGTGTTAATTTTGCTGGGTGAAATGCAATGCTTAATTAGAGCTGGTGATTGCCGGTGGGGGCCACCAGCACTTATTTTGAGGGTCGGCACTTATTTTTCTGCATCAGGCAATTACTGCGAGCAAAGGCACATATGGGACAGACTGAGGAAGAGAATGACAGAAAAGCATCACAAAGGAAGAAAGCATAAAGCTGCAAGAGTGAGCTGAAGGGGTAGGGAGTGGCTGAAAATAGATTAAAGAGGCCCAGCTGGCTTTACGACTATGCTGCCTCAGTATTATGTGCTCGCATATTTAAATACAGCAGCCGCATGTTTCAGAGGAGAGCTTTGGGCACTGGCACGTTGTTATTTACAAATGAACCACTGGTTAAATTTTATGTTTCCAGTTTGTATTTTGGTGGTTTCTGTGACATGGCTACACCGGCTCAGTCAATTGGTTAAAATATACAAATGGCTCATGTGCGAGTTTTGGGTGCATTATCTGTTGGGCACTGTTTTGCACAACCAGTTGCCATAGCTGGTGATACCCGTCCTCCCAAAGTTAGTAAGTGCTAATTTGCTTGTGAGGCGATTTTAGCACGTCCTAATTAATTGGAAAGTCTACAAAGGTGGCACACAATTATTACTTCAAATGTTTTAATATTTTTTTTTAGCCAGTTGAACTTGTTTTGTAAAAGAAAGGGGCACCCCAGGACATGATTGGCTTTTAAGATGTACTAGTCCTTTACTGGGGGAGGGGGTTCAACATTTAACACGTGTTTAAACAGCACAAAGATGTGCACGCAGGGGGTGAAGGGAGCTGTTTATACTAACACCAGCTAAGGTCAGACGTGGGTGTGAAGTGGCTGAAGTCAGAAAAAAGTCAACATGTATTTATTTAAGCAGATTGTTTTCAATATTGTTCGTGGGACTCGGCAGGAGGGTGAGTCAGACGACTCACTCTGCACACATCTACGTCAGACACCTGAAGAGCTGCAGCTCACAAGGTGAAGAGGCTTAGAGAGAAACCTTATACAGGCCAAACACAATGTGCACTCTGGAAAAAAATGTCATTAATGCCATACATCTTTTGACCTTACAGCAGAGGGAAGGAGTTATCTGCTTGTGATTAATATTACTCTGTGACATTTCTAGATCTGAGATACTGAGGAGGGTGGGCGAGTTTTGTTCAGAAGGCCACACGCTTGTTTCTTCAGGTGTCATAAATTAAATGCCCTCAAGTATAACTTCTAAATGGACCACCTTCCCACAGGGAAAACTCCCTTGAAATTCCCAATGTATGACATGCTGCATTTTTTTTCCTTTAAAGAGATGTTATTAATAGAAGGTTGCATTCTGCTTATAGTTTTTCTACAGAAGTAGTTCACAAATTGGAGAAATTTCAAGTTGAAGAGTCAGCTTGGTTGGCCCATGCACCCCGTGCTGTTACAGGCACTCTCAGGATGAGTGCTAGAGCCTTCTCCGCGGACAGTGTAGTCAGAATCCCTCACTGGTGCTTTTTTTAAAACAAATTTACTACCTGCTCTGTAATCCTCAGACATCATTTGCGCGTTGTCTGTCAGTCTCCCCAGCACTATTATACCAAAGAGATGGAGTGCTTCTGAAGGATAATTAATATTAGTTTTAAAAAACTGTGTACGATGTACAGTTGATAGGTTTCAATTCCTCGGAGGAACCAATAAATGCATGTCATATTAGTTGGCTCAATGCCTGATCCAAAAGCTTTATAGAAAAACTCTCAGAACCAAAACCCACCACCTGTTCTTCTCTCGGTACCTGGTCAGATCTCCTTCTGTTCTATAAAAGAGTTTCCCTACTATCCATTACAAAAGAGCTTCCTCTGCTCGTGTGCTCTGTAACTAAGGGCTCACCCCTTAACTTTGTTCGGTAAGGTCTACTGTGGAAGATTGTGGTTTTCGCCTATAACTAGCCTTCTGCTTGCTAGGATGCTTGTTGCCAAGCAGTTGCCCTTTGGCTTAGTCTCCTTACTTAGCCTTTCCCAAAAGAAAGGACCCATTTCCAGGCCATATCACGAATGGCCTGTAAAATTGACCAGTTTTGTCCACTCCCAGAGTTACCTATACCTGGGTATCTGTAACTCTGTGGGTAGAGGATATATAGCTAATTACTAGTTGGGTCCGTGGGTCCAATACGAAATGAGGAATTACCAGGGGATTGGTAATTCTGGCTCTGTTTCCCCGGTCAAGTTTTCAATTACCCCAGGCTTTTCAGCAGCTGAAATCTCAATATCAAATCTAGTAATTCCAGCGGGGTCAATAGCTGCTGTTACTAATGATCATAGAACACAGTAGAAAAAGTAGACCAATTGCATCTCAGGAAGGGATGAGGGACAAATCCTACAAAAGAGCAAACCATCTTCATAGCTATAGCATGAAGCTATGAAGCAAAACCATTAATGAAATCTAAATGATAACCAGGTGACAAAGGCTTATACCACAACAATAGTCTCAAGAGCTGATTTTTCGTAGCGAAATTAACACTTCCTACCAAGTAATTAAGTACATTCTATCATACATGAGGGATAATCTGTGACCATGTTGATGATTGAATGTCGAAATGCCATTATTAGCATCATGGCTGAATTTTCAAAGGTTGCAACTTGGGTTTTTTAGCCATTGGCAGACTTGACCATATTTCAGCGTAGGATCCAAGAAGGCATTCATAATCTTGAACATCAAACTTGTAATATCCTGGGCACATGATTTTCTCAGGTTAACTATAAGTGTAGGAAGAATGTATGTTGATGGTAGGAGTAGGTAGACGGTAGGTATGACAAGAACATGAAATGATGACCAGGACAGGATAGAGATTTACATGATGGTTACAGCAGTTAATCAAGTGGATATTCTGACCTAGTACTCTGGGAATTAGGGAATGAAAGGATCTCTAAGTGGAACAATTTACAACGAGATGCCATAGGTGCATAGGTGGCAAGCAGGGTAAATATGGAATTATTAGGCGATCTCCCATGTGAGTAGGCCTGTAAGCAGGCCAGCCATTCATTAGACCAGTGGTTTTCAAACTTTTTAATGCTGCTCCCCCACTCCAGTGGGGGGACAAAAGCATTGCCCTCCCCTCCTCAGAATTTTCCACAATTATTCTATCAACTTGGCAATGTTTAAATATTTCTAGATTTAAGTTAAGTTCTGTTACCTTCTTAAAAATGCAATAAATGTTTTTTCTGCTTTACACAAAGCAGACCCTGGCGCCCTCCCTGGAATCACAGGAGGCCCACTAGTGCGTCCCGCCCCCCAGTTTGAAGAGCCCTGCATTAGACATTTATGGACGAGTTCAGGTGAATGATGAAAACACATTTGTAATAAAATGGAGGCTTAGGTTATGAGTGATTAATAGGTTAAAAAATTCTAGTGCTTGGAAAAGGTTTAGGGAGCGCAGTTTAGTGGGATGGCCTTTTAAGGAATGTTACATGTGTTTTGTAGATCTTCATCACAACAAAGATGCAGAATTTGAGCGCCAATGCACACAAAAAAATCTGAATAAATGAACAGAGGGTTATGAACTTCCTTTACCCTTGAATTATCCTAGATCGAACACTGAAATCTCAACAGATTATGAACCTACTCAGCGGTACTACCTCACCCAGAAAAAAGTCCACATACTAGATATATCACCATTTGGTGCAACGCAATGCAGCAAGACAACTTGCTGTGCTGCGTCAAATAGAGACAGCATGACTGTGCCATATTTACTAAGATAAGGCTCTTTCCTGCTCTCTCTCTCTGCTGCATACTATTGGCTGCCAAGCACCAGCGTTGCCTCCTTGCACCATGGTGTAATGATGCCTGTGTTACAGTCAGGATTGTTTTTGTGCTGAAAGGGACATCTTCCTGCACAAAAACAGTCCCAGAGGCATTTTCCTCTTTCTTCTTGTGCTGGAAAATGCAGCACACGTATGAAGAGGAAATTAGGAGTACCATTTTGGTGCATTCCTAGGTTTACTAGCCTTAGTAAATCTGCAAATGCATCAAAAACCTTGGGTGCATGTGTGATTCACTGACGCTCCACCCATGGATCTCCTTTTCAATGCAGAGTATTGCAAGACAGTGACTTGTGCTGCCATGCTTTACTCCAGATTTAATATACCACACACAGCCACGCAAGGTGGCTTTGTGTTACACTGTAAATCTGACTTAATGACTTGGGTTGCCTTGCTTCGCCTTGCGTGACGCAAGGGCAACACAAGCCCTTGGTAAATATGGGCCTTGACAAAGGCATATTACAGTCACATTTCTTTTCCAACAACCCTTCAGTTACATCAGTGGAGCCCCGTTCACCAGGAGCACAATCCTGCTGTAAGTGTGTAAAATGTATTCTGGCAAGTTGTCTCATTTATGCAACCCAAACAATTTGTGTAAATGGCAGAAATGATAAAGAGACCTGGAAATGTGGACGTTTGCCTGAAAGCACGCCAGGGAAATTTCACAACAAATCCATAATATTCAAAGCAGGATAGCCCACAGATAGGATGGCTGGTAATGAATTTGGTAATCATAGATATGAACTATATTTGCTAAGTCGGTTATAGAGAAGTGATGAAGCAATTGCGTCCAGCTCCCTTTGCATCACTCACTCTTTTTAATGAATGATCACAGTTCGTTCTGAGAATGCCAGGACATTACTCTGGAAGTGTTGTACATTTCAATTGCTATTTTGAAACGCTGAAGTTGTGAACTAGTAGGTCATGCTGGCCCTAATTTAAACCCTGAACACCAGAGCACGTTTTTTACATAAAATGGGGGACTTGAAGTATGCCATTCTTTACAACCCTGGAACATAAGGTTTTGAGGACAATGTACTCCTTTTGATAGTAAACAAGAAATGTGAATGTTTGTCAGTCATTCAAAATACTCATAAAAGCAGTAGAAACAATTGTAGGTTATCACTGTAGCAGTTGACATTAACGTAAGGTAGAACATGCATCTAATGGACTGGCAGTTGTCACATGGGAGACAATTGCATTGGGAGTCGTTACATCACTGTTTTTACTTTGAGTGTGCCATTTTATCATATCATTACATCAGCATCTTCACATTGCATGCTTTTACTTCACAGGAAATAAGTATTACTTTTAACTCCCTATAAGTTCATTTATTTATTGTAATATTAATTTCTTGGGCAAAGCTGTCTGGTTTGCTAAAGACATCTTAGGGACATTCAGAAAGCTGACCTAGGAATGCAATCTACCATTGCTTGCCATTGGCTTTGTGGTTTCTAACTCACATTTCTTTGCTTTCCATTTTCTGGCTTTATTTGTTTTAAGCTATCCAGCTTGAGTTCATTCCTTCCCTTACCCAAACCTTATTTACAATATCTTTCCGATTACTCCCTTTCTTTAAGTAGGCGTGTAAATCTCATTCAAATCTCACTACATTTTCTTTGCATTAATTGACCAAGGTTAAATGTCAGGCGCTGTCTTCCAAGGGTGAGGGCACTTGTTTACTTTTCTTTCTCTGACTTCAGTATGAGAGATTTGTGTGACAATCTTGCTGGATACTGGGGAGTAGGAAGGAGGTTTTTTTTTAGCACACAACAACATTTAAATGAACTGTGTAAGCATTTCAGAATATATCAGAATTTCTGAAGTGTGTTGAAAACAAATATTTTAATATGATCAAAACAAATCATTACACCAGATGATGCAATTTCCACACATTTTCATCTGTGCACTGTATAGTTGTATTAGTAAAACTGTATGTCTGTCCAAATGTAATGGTCATTTCAATTGAAAATGGGTTGTCCGTGATGATAGTGTCCTACCACACCAAGAATCTCCACTTTATGCCAATCCACTCTGCTCAGAACCACTCCACACCATGCCCTCTACTCTGCACCACTCCACTTTACACCACTCCATGACATTGCGCAATGCACCACTCCACTTTAAGCCACTTCATGCTATGCCTCTCTACTCTACCCTGTACCACTCCACTCTGTGCCAATGCACTCTTTGCCAATCTACACTACACCATTGCACTCTTTGTCATGGCACTCTACACAACTCCAGTCTAGGCCACACCAATTTACTCTGCAAAACTCCATTCTGTGCCTCTCCACTCTGTACCACTGCACTCTATGCCACCATACTCTTATCCACAGAACTCTACACCAATGAACTCTACAAATCTGCATTCTATGTCACTGCACTCTATGCCACTGCACTCTACATCACTGTACTCTGCGCCACTGCTCTCTATGCCATGCCACTATACACCACTGCACTCTGACACTCTACTCTGCAACACTGCACTCTCCACCACTCAACTCTATGCCTCTCCACTCTGCACAGCTCCACTGTACGCTACTCCAACCTATCCCACTGCACTCTATGGTACTGCACTCTACGACACTATACTCTAGTCTGCACCACTCTACACCACTGCACTCTATGCCATGTGACTCTACTTTGTACTCTATGCCACTCTGCTCTATTCTGCCCCACTGCACTCTGCATCACTCACCTTTCTGTCACTCCACTCTGCACCTCTCTATCATCTCTACTCCATACCACTGCACTCTACGCCACTGCCTCTATGCAAATGCACTCTACTGTAAGCCACTCTACTATGTGCTATTCCATTCTCCTCCACTCCGTTCTGCACCACTCCGCTCTGCACCACTCCACTCTGCACCACTGCAATCTACTATGCACCACTCTAATCTACACCACTGCATTCTACAATGCTGCTTTGTATGCCTCTGGATTCAATGTCACTGCACTCTATGCCACTATACTCTACAATACTCTATGCTGATGCATTCTACACCAGTCCACTCTACTCTATGCCATTCCAGTGTATGCCACTCCACTCTATGCAAGACCATACTATGCCACTCCAATACATGACATTCTCTGCCACGCCACTCTACAACACTCCACTCTTCGCTATTCCACTCTATGACACTCAAAGCCACTCTTCTTTATGCCACTAACTGTCAGCCGTGCTGAACAGCAGCCACACTGGTGTACAACATAGTTAAAACCACATTGGCTAAGTCAATGGCTCTTACATTGGTGAGGCCTGTTGGCTTTAATTCTTGTATTGTATGTTACTTAATTTACATTTATGAATGTATTCGATACATATATACTTATTTCATATACACACTTATATACATATATAAAGTAATTTTCTAATTTCTTTAAATTAATTCTATTTTATTAAATCATTTTATCATTTTAATTACATTAATTCTTTAATATTTCAATAACAAAATAATCCATTTTTATAAGTTAACTAAATGATATGAATTTTAAAAATACCACTGCCTATATATTTAGATTCAATTACTACCACCTAAGCATAACCCACACCTGAGCCCTAAAATCTCCTTACTACCACTATACACAACTAACTCCCAAACCCTGAAAACTCCTTACTACCCCATCACATCCCACATCTTAATCCTAAACACTCTGTATTACTCCTACATACTAACCACACGTGGCCTGAAAATGTCTTTATTTCCCCTATACATAACCCTTGCCTGAAACCTAAAAGCTCCTTCTTGCCTCTTTGCCCTACCCATCCCTGTTCCCCAAAAATTCCTTACTATCGCTCTACACAACCCATTCTTGAGCCCTAGAAATTCCTTCCTACCCCTATACACTACCCACATGAGCCTTGAAATTCTATACCCAACCCATCCCAGAGCCTTAAAACACTTTACTATGCGTCTACACAACCCATCCCTGAGGCCTCAAAACTCCCTACTACCCCTAAAAACTACCCACCATTAACTTTAAAAGCGCTTACTATCCCCTACCCATAATACAACTCAAGATTAAAATACAATTACTTAATATTTTTCTAAAATCAATCATTTAAATCTAATGATAGAGTGGAGTAATTTATAATGTATCATTTATTAATTTGTAGCAATTAATTACTTTATTGTAAATTAATTTTATATATTGTCTATTAATTTATGAAATGCAATTGACTATCCCAATGAATCTTACACACACACACACATATATAAATAAAATGTTTTAAATGAACAAAACCATTAAAATTCACCAGTTAAAGTTATCTTCAGTAACCATAAATTGTGCCCTAAAGTAACTAGAACTCACCCCCTACCCTGATGACCATAATAAAATTTATTTTTTATAAATTAACACTTTGTAATGTTTAATAACAGTAATTGTTGCAAAAACAAAACAATAAAACATTTTTAAAATTACGTCTTTTTGCATTTTTTTTAACCTTTTCTGAGGCCATAAAACACAGTGATAGAACCAACCATAAGGTGTTTCCACACTCCAGCTGAAGAGCACACAGCTCCAGCTCGGAGTACTTTAAACCTTATGGTAAGCTCTCCTGTGGTTATGGCTTCCAGTGACCCAGGAGACACTGCAATATTTCTTAAATGTTGTTAGCAGGGCTGCTGTGCTTCCTGCAGCCTCCCCAATAACTTTTTAAAAAAGCTTGGCGGTGCACCAGCATCAAAAAATAGATTTAAAAAAGCCATTGTAGGGAATTATGAGGTGCATCCCAGATGGAGCAGTCAATGTGAAATGAGAAGCTACTCTGCTCATTTCACAATCACTGTTTTAAAAATATATATATTATGTGGAAGGGGAGTGCAGCCCCCTCATTGAGCTATTTTGAGGCCCCGGGGGGCTCAATCTCTGGGGCAATTTACTTTTTAATGGGAAGGGCAATTTGGCTTCCCCTCCCCAAGCCTTTCAAAACTCTGGCGACTGTCCCCCCTGGAGATAATTTTTTTGGGGGGAAGTGAGCATGGGCCCCCCCCTCTCCAAGACATGAAAGGGTTCTAGGGACCCTATCCACGGGGCTGATGCTGTTTTTCATTTTGGGAGGGGGCATGAGGCTCGGCTCCCTGAGCCTTAGAAGGGCCCTGGGGACCTGATATCCTGTAGCCGATTAACTTTTTAATTGGGGTGTGCGGGCTCCTTCTATGAGCCTTTTCAAGGCTCTAGGGAGTCCAATTACCTAGCAACAATGTTTTTTTGAGGGGGAAGGGGTCATGGGGCCCCCGCTCCTGGAGGCATGCAAGGCCAGGGGACCCCATCCTCCAGAGCTGATCTTTTTGTGGAGAATGACTGCCCCACTCCCTGAGCCATCCAGTGACCCTGGGGAACCCATCTCCCAAGACACTGCTGCTCCCTGCCCGCAAGAGTGCGCGTAGGAAGGGCTTCAAATCCCTGCCAGCACTCTTACAGGCAGGGAGCACAGGTTTGCTCCCTCCCAACAGGAGCAAGAAAAGTTGCGCTTGTCAGGCAGGAGTAAGCAAATGTAGCCAGCTCCCGCCGCATCCTAGATGGGAGTCAACTGCAGCAACAAGGTAATGGCAGAAAAGAGGTCTGCTGAAGTCTCAAACTCCCCCCTTTCCTCACACGGAAACCAGAGGTGTGACAACTTCATGCAATTTGATTTTGTGTAGTTATTTGAATTTTTTTTTTTTTTTTTAAACCCTCAGAATTACACATAAATATGCAAAATGGAAAACTGGCATTTAGCACTATAGTTTAGTGTGATGTGTCTTTGCATACATTTAGGACGTGATGATGCATTTGGCCTCAGAAGCATAGCACAAAAAAGGCAAGCATGGCGAACAGCAGCTGCTCTGTCATTCACATTCTTCCTGCATAATTTACAGTGTCGCATAATAGCTTAATTTCAGGAATTTTGCATAACAAGAGTACTGTGACATTTACCCTGATGTAACACAAATTACACCCGGATCTAACTGACAACTAAAGGACAAACTCTATAGGGTGAACAAGCACTGATGATGGAGTGGAAGGGATGCCCCCTCTGAAAAGAAATGGGATCACAGTTTACTAAAAAGTCATTGGTAGCCTTTGACATGCCAGAGTTCGACCAGGGCCATAAGTAAAACTAAATTAGAGGAGGAAAGGTAACTATCCAAGGCCATACTTCAAACTCTGCTATCGAGTTCTGTCACTGACGATTTGGCACTCTCTCTCGTAGAGACAAAATTGTGCAATGTGAATGTGGATTCTAAATTACCACTTCCCACTCCCTTACTATGAAAACTGTGCAGCTGGATGGGGGAGCCTGTTCTTCAGCACTTACTTAACAGTATTCTAGCTACTCATATTTTGCAGTTCACGGTGTCAGCCCAGTGCCAGATTACCAAACAGACAAAGTAGGCACCGGCCTATGGGCCCCACTAATTTTAGGAGCACCGCGACAACAAATCAAAATAATATAGATTTATTCTTAAAAGAAAATTACAATAAGGCTTTCTTACATTGTTTGAAAAGGATAGAAAAATAAGTAATCAAATCAAAGAAACAAAAACTTTACATTAAAGACTGTAGAGAAAATACTGTATTCGTGTAACCCATTAACATCTTAAGGTACATAAACCATAGACATCAGATTCACTTAACAGTTTGCCTCTTAAAAGCTCATGTTCTGTCAGCTGTCAGTTTGTAAAAAAAAATCTGTGCAACCTACATACGTGTAATGTTTAGTTTTGTGTAATAAAATTGGTTTATTAAAATTGTTGGTTGGTACAATTAAAATGTAATAGGAGATAACTTGCGAGGAGGACCCTAAAATGTTGACTTCCTAGGGGCCTCCACAGGTTTAACTCGCCACTGTGCCAGCCTCGTGGTCTGGCTTCTAGTCAGGGCAGTGGTACAGTAGCATGTGCTACACTGGAGTGAAGGAACATACGCTGGGCAGCAGTGCTTAATTTTTAAATAAAATAGTGCTGGTGCCCAAAGCTCTCCTCTGAAACATGTGGCTGCTGCAATTAAATGTCGGAACAGGGAATACTGATTCAGCATAATCCTGAAGCCATCTCTGGTCTCTTTAATCCATTTACAGTCACCTCCTGCCCCTTCAGCTCACTCTTGCAGCTTTCTACTTTCTCCTTTTGTGATGCGTTTTCGTTTTTCTCTTCCTCTGTCTTTCCCATCTGAGACGTTATCTCGCAGTAAATGCTTGAGGCAGAAAAATAAGTGCCGGCCCTCAAAAACAAGTGCCGGTGCCCCACACCCGAAACCATAAACACAAATTAAGTATTGCTGGGAAGAGAGCACAGAGTACCTCAGGCCTCAAGGCACAGGGGTGGCGTATATATGGCCCAAGAAAGCAGTGCACCACGAAACACCTTGTGCAGAGACACCTCCTGTGCACCCTTTCTTGTTTCTTCCTGCCTGCTTCACGTTTTCCCTCCTTGCGGTGGTACTCTGTCCTCACCTCCCTGCCCTCCTCCCACACCCGCCACCAGCTCTGGTTGGAATACATTTCCTGCTGTGTTGTTTCACATTATTCGTTCCTTCCTTACAGGCCTTCCTGCTTCCTTCGCTTCACAACCCTCCCTCTCTTTCTTTGTACCTTCCTTCCTTCTAACTTCCTCACCACCACTCTCTTTCCCTCTGGCCCTTCTTTCTTTAGCCCAAGACTTCATCTTTCCGTTCTGCCTTTCTTCCTTATTTCCTTTTTCATTCCATCTTCGCTCCCTTCCTTTCCTCCCCCATTCCTCCCTTTCCCTCTCTCCCTTCCTCCCTCTCTGTCAGTCCTCCATTCTTTGTCAGTCCTTCCCAGAAGTCAGTTCTCATTTCCTAAAAGTCAGTCCTCCTCGCTTCTGTTCTGCTCCCCATCCTTTTCTTTATTCAGTTCCTCTTCCCATCCAGTCCTCCATTTTTTTAGCGCTTTGTTTATTCATTTTTTGTTCCTTCCCTCCTTTAGCCCAGGCCTCCTTCCTCCGCTAGCCCAGTTCTTCATCTGGCTTTTGCTAGGTCAGTCATCCTTCCTACAATCCAGTCCTCCATCCCTACCTAAGTCGTCGAAACACACGCCCTTCTCCTTTCTTTACAGCGCTGAATGTCATTGGAGCAGTCCCTGAAGTGTTATGCTGTAAGGACATTAAACTACAAACCAGCATTGCTGCCATCCTCTGATGAGTTCCAAAGAAAGGTATGTCCTAGGGTTGTATTGGATCGTAATCAGGAAATGTATGGCTGCATGAAAACCTACAGAAATCAGAAATCCATTACTACCTGACATTTAGGCTATTAGATTTGTGACACGATTCTGAAAAGTATAATAAGCAATATTGGACTAGAAATAGGAGAAGGACTATAAAAGCCAAGGTACACATTAGAAAAACATTACTGTTTTTGCTGTTCTGTGTCCATAATGCAGGTATTTAGTTTCAGTCCTATAATGGAGGAATACATGCTTTTTCTTATGGTAACCCCAGCACTCCAGTTCATTGAGACACCAGGTTAACAGTCCTGGGACTTTATCAAAACAATTGAAGCATTCTGGGAATTGTAGTCTAGAGTCAATTCAAATGACCCTGAGAAACTCACATGACAATGATGATCTGTAAATATTAGATCAAGATGGAAACTTGGGTCCGCTTGAAATATAGGAATGTTGTCAACTTGGATTTGAAGAAAGTTGGTACGGGGTGAAAGTGGGGTTGGTATAAAAAAATGGGCATCCCTTAACCGCTTAAGGGTTAGCTTGTTCCTCATGTTTTTTCCCTAACTCGCACCAACCTCCCATAGAAATCGTTACAGAGATTTTTGGGGGGTTTTGTACACATTGTTATGTATGACATATGCTGCCAGTTCTAGATTTTTTTTACACGAGCTTGTAACATACTGAGATTTTAAAATCCGTATATACAATTTTAAATATGAACCTAGAAGTCCCAGAACGAAACGGTTTCTTAGCAAAAAGCCCAGTTTGGCTAAAGATGTCAAACACATAAATGCAGGTACCTGCTTTTGAGATGACTCATTAGGTTAATGCTTATTTCTGACAGAAGTAGTGATATGCAGGTCTTGCGTTCGAATCCTGCTAAGGCCAATCCAGAGGAAGGACCACTTGGCCCTTGGAAGAGGTGTGACAAGATGGTTACATCAGCTGACTTTGTAACTGCAGAACTTGGTTCCTGTGACATGACTCAACTTCTGGGTATTCTGGGCAAATTATTAGGGCCATCTTTTTGAGCTCCTTTGCGTCACACTTGCACAATGCAAATGAAAAGTGAGATTTATGAAGCCAGGCAAGTTCACTTTGCGTGGCTGTGAGTAGCTTCATACATATTGAGTAATGTAACACAGTGCAAATCGCTCGCTGCGTTGCATTACTTTGTGCCAGTGAGGCGTTTCCATGGGTGTCGCGTTTGTATTCTCACAAAACATCCATGGATTTTGACTCTTTCCCAGATTTGCAAGACCAGGTAAACCTTGGAATGCCCCAAAAAGATACACCTCCCTGAGGAGAAATATATATTTTTTCATTATGTGTGTCTATCGTGTTCCAGCACAGGGGAAAGCGCAGGAATGCACTATGCACAGTGATTTACCGCGCAGCAGCAATTTTTCATATCCTTAATTTGTCTGTGCCTTAAAAAAAAAAAAAAAAAAAAGCTGACCCTGTGTAATCTTTTATTTTGTTCAGCCTAACTCCTTTTCGTTTCATGTGTCAAGTACCAAAATAAGCCACAGGGGTTCCTCCTCCCCCACAAATGAAAAAATAGGAGGCCTCGCCGAGCCACACCTTTACGTCAGCGCCGCAGAGGAATCAGCTGAGCACAAATTTCCAGCCAGCGCTCACGAGATTCAGCTGAACCGTGCTATAAAAACATTTCGCAGGAACCCATCTCTCTCTCTCTGAAAACTCCAGGAATAGCTTGGCGCGGCGCCCGCCGCTCACAGTCGCCTGCACGTTGGACTCCTGACCACCCGGGGTAACAGAATCCTCTGTCCCGCTGCCAGGGGCCGCTGGCCCGGGAGCTCCTCGGAATCTGACCGGCAGTGCC
This sequence comes from Pleurodeles waltl, assembly GCF_031143425.1. Classification (NCBI taxonomy): domain Eukaryota; kingdom Metazoa; phylum Chordata; class Amphibia; order Caudata; family Salamandridae; genus Pleurodeles; species Pleurodeles waltl. The sequence goes on along the minus strand of NC_090439.1, from coordinate 1,008,966,034 downwards.
TCACCTGGAAGCTAAAGTAGTTGATTTCTGAAATGAGCTTGCAGTTCGCTAGACTCAAAGGAAACATCTCTGGAATGTTCCATGTCCTCTCAGCTGCTCGTTTTTTTTTCTTTTTTATTTGCGCTTTTCTGCCTGTAGCAGAGCTGAAGGGGCCGAGTGTTCTGAAAACTTTGCGTAGAAAGTATGCTTAGAATGTCAGCGGCTACAGCATGGGGCCCACAGATCTGTGACGACTTTGAGGTTTTGCATACCGTTTTTGGAACAAAACTTTTTTTGCATAAATATAGGTCATTTGAAGTTAAAACTCGCCGAATAGGGTGAAATAAGTGTGAAAGACACACAAACGTGGGTGCTAGTTATTTGCCTGAACGTGGAAGTTAGCGGTGCTTTGAGATACTTTTTGATCACCGAACAGTTTTTATAATTAAGGTTAGCAGATGGCTTCGCGTTACCAGAGAAACAATATTCCATCCCCACTTTAATTGATTTACCCAGTGCATTTTGAGAGTTATAGTCCTGCTTCACCTCTACATCACGTATTGAACTAAAGTGAATATTTTCAGAGATTTGTAGGAATAAAACTGGGCTAGATTATGGTACTGCTGATGACGGAGTCCTATACCAACCTTAATTACAATACATAACGGCAGCTCCAATGACGTCCTGGGACAAGGTTACGTGATGACTTAGGTCACTCAGGGGCCACTGGTCCAGTCCTTGGCTTTGCTTTACAAATTAGTGTATATTAGTAATTGGTTCTGCTAAACGACGATAAAAGCTCCCACAGTTCAGTGATTTGTTCAATCAATGGGTGGCACTGGAAATGTAGTGTCCCATGACGTGGAGTCAGCTGTTAAACCTTCCTTTAGAACGTGGTGTGTTGCAGCGCTTAATTTGTAATTAAAAACGTGCCAGTGCCCAAAGCCCTCCTGTTAAACACGCGGCTGCTGCAATTAAATGTGTGAACACGTAATACTGAGGCAGCGTAATCCCGAAGCCATCTCGGGCCTCTTTAACCAATGTACAGCCACTCCATGCCCCTTCAGCTCACTCTTGCAGCTTTCTGCTTTCTCCCTTTGTGACGCTTTTTCGCTTTTCTCTTTCTCCGCCTTTCCCATATGTGTCCTTTACTCGCAGTAAATGCTTGAGGCAGAAAACTAACCCTCAAAAATAAGTGCTGGTGCCCTGCACCGGAAACAACAAGCACAAATTAAGCACTAGTGTGTTATAGACCGAGCGGCTCATACCCATATGAAAAGTTATGTAGATTTCTAACTTTTGAAATGGGCAGCCATCAGGGTGAAAGATGTCACTATGCAGTTCAAAATCCAATCAGTCATCTTCAAAGAAAGGAATAGCCTGGAATGCATATTGTTGGTGATTATCAGCTTTGCAGGAATGTGGCAACTGCCTACATTGGATGTATCTTTAAATGCTAAAACCATAGCAGCCAAGTAGTCCTGTTTTATCTGAGAAACCTTTTAGGCATGCGTCACTTCACAGCCAACCAGTGCTTAGTTTGTAAAAGAATAAGTGCTGGGGCCAAAAGTTTTGTTCAGATGACTGCGGCTGGCATTATCCAAGGATGGGGTGGTAGATGCTAAGGCTGCAAAGTCTTGATTCCACTTCATGACTCTTTAATCTGCTAAAAGACACTCCCTGCCCCTTTCAATCACACTCTTTAGAGATCCTTTTCATCCCTACTTTCTCCCTTTGTCACTCTTTTTTCCCACATTTCTCTGCCTCCTTTCCCTATTTTGTGTTTCCCTCTCTCTTGCTCTGCGTCAAAGTCTGATGAAGAAAAGTGCTGGTCCCCAAAAAATAAGTACCAGTAGGTCCCACCTGTAACCGGAGGGTCAAATTAAGCACTGCATCCAACAGGATGGTGATTTATAAGTTCATAATCTAATAGCAATCACAAAACTAAGTCCCTAATGCAAGTGTTGATGGTTTAACATACAATGGGCCAAATTTACCAAGATTTCACTCAGCACAGTGCCTAAAGTTGTTGTACTGCATTGCCCCAAAGGCAGAGAGTAGAACAGTGCCATATATATTTAAGAAATTGTGCTATTACTCTTCTTGTGCCAATGCACTTCTGACTGCCTTGTGCCATGCTCCCATCCTTGTTCTGCAATCTTGACCAAGCATAACCCCATCAACACTTGGCTTTCAGCGGTAGCGATAGTGAACAGTTGCAAGCTTCTCAAGGACATTGAATCATTAGCATAATAATGATTGTCCAACCCACACACAGCACGAGGAAGCACGTATTCGAAGATCAGTGCAGTGCTCTTGGGCCTATTGGGTCTGGTATAGTGCAGCCATGCATGAGCTGGTCTTGGTCAGATGGCAAGACCCAGCACTGGGCTCACTCTCTGGCCAATGTGACTCAAGTCATGCCAAAGTTTCATGTTTGGGTCCAGCAGCTCAGGTCATGCTTGAACTTCTTGTTGGTACAGTGGCTCAGGTCACAATGCAACGTCTCTTCTGGCAAAACTGCTCAGGTCATGCCACTAAATCTCTTCTGGAACAGCGGATCAGATCACAGTACAGCTCTTTTAACACAGAGGCTCAGGTCAAGCAGCGGAGGTTCACAACCCTGTCTGGGTTCTGGTCACTTTTGGCACCCTGCGTGGGTCCCGCCAGGAGCTGCAGGAGGAGAAATTGCTGCCCCTTGACATTGGAGCACACAGATTGCTTCTCCTGAACAGTCATTCCTGCACATCTGGTAGGCTCCTACTCTTTCTCAACAGGCAGACTGGCATCTATGTGCTTGAGGACAGGTGAACAGCTCTAACGACAAGAGGTAGATTCAGGTGATGTCCCCATACCTCTGAGAAGCTGGCTGTCAGGCAGGCACCAGCTCTGGTTGCACAGCAGTCCTCTGAGCACTCACTCCTGTGTTCATAGGGAATATAGAACCGGCTCAACAAGTAGGTCAATGGGTTGAACCTTTATACAGTAAAAGCAGACAAGAGGTGTGGATCCATTGTCTGTATTTTCAATTTAAGGCTTTTCAGGTTTGAGGTGGTTCTCCTCACAAATGTCATTTTCAGGTCATAGTCTGGACGCGACCTTTGTGTAGAAGGATGGTTTGTACAGTAGGCTTATCTCCAGCCAGGAGCACCCACAACAGAGGGGTGCAATTCCTTCATCTGGTGGTCATCAGCCAAGCTGAAGAGTGTGATCAGGGAAAGAGAAATGTCTGCACTTAACCTTGGGGATCCCATTCATCTTGTATAACAGACTCTGCAGTCCCAACCTTAACCTCCACCATTTGCCAAATTATATCACTTCAGAAAGACTACTCAGCAACCCCATACTCAGGAAAATGCCTAAATAAATTTCCAGAGCAACCATGTCTTCTCATCCCTGAATTCAGTTGCTAGGTCTCGTGGAAAGTCTGGTAAATTAACCACACCTCTATCTTGTGCGCAAATTGGGCTTCCAAAATGGACCAGACAGGCCTCCATTATTCTGACTCACATGTTCACACAATGACTATACCATGCAGGCCACGCAAACAAAACATGCATACATACACTTGTGATGTTAGCACTTAGATATGGGTAAGTGCATAGAAGTGGAACTTTACACATGTGGCCAGTAGTGCTCTGCTTCAATGGCACCAGTAAAAAAAAAGTCTGGTCACAACTATGGATTCATAGAGTGCTGTCCCCACTGCTCTGTGTGCTAAACTCATGACAGTGATCTACTGTCAGGTCAATAAGGGCATGCTTGCTGCAACTCTTCAGGTCACAGGACAGGTAAAGGATCTTACTCATGTCAAGGGAGAAGTATAGGCATCATCACACACTAGACTAGTATAAGACTAGGGTCAAAATAAAAAAAGCAGGACACCAGATAGATGCAGTTGGGCACTCAGGACAGGAAAAGATGACTGTACACCATTCAGGAGACATTCCAGCCCCCAGACATTTATGAATCTGTATGGGCCACACAAGCTTCTAAAAAGATTACCAGATTGCTTCATGGGACTGAGCTTTTCCACTACTGGGGTCCCTTTTCAACAATCAGTTTTGTAGATGACCCACTTCAATTTGTTCAACTGAACAGAACCTCTACCACAACTCCCAGATCACACAGATTTCTTAAATTATCTATTTAATTAACCTTGACAAAAGGTGTGCAAGTGACATGGAAACTTGACATAACCCTAGGCACTTCACTCTTTAAAATGCACCTTCACCCACTGATCTAGTCTAGTTTTGACCTTTCAGCCAACATTGTATTGCATGCTGGGACATATCATGGAGAATGACAACACTGTAAATCCCATACCGTTAGCAAACACACAGGAGTGGCTGGAAAAAGGATTACACATGAGATGAATCTTTTGGCAGCTCTCTCTGAAAGTGTTTGTGATCTGCTGTTGGATCACTTATCCTTGTGTGCACCTATTCTTTCTTTTTTGTCTTTGTCAGGCTCTGAGATATTTTGACAAATACATATCTTTTTCTGTCTGTCAAGTGCTTTGAAAAAAATGGAAAGAAGACACATAGGGGGTCATTCTGACCCTGGCGGTCATTGACCGCCAGGTTCAATGACCGCGGGAGCACCGCCAACAGGCTGGCGGTGCTCCCAAGGGCATTCTGACCGCGGCGGTATGGCCGCGGTCAGAAACGGAAAACCTGCGGTCTCCCACCAGTTTTCCGCTGCCCTGAGGAATCCTCCATGGCGGCGCAGCTTGCTTGCTTGCTGCGCCGCCATGGGGATTCCGACCCCCTCACCGCCATCCTGTTCCTGGCGGTTTTGACCACCAGGAACAGGATGGCGGTGAGGGGTGTCGTGGGGCCCCTGGGGGCCCCTAAAAGATTTTCAGTGTCTGCCATGCAGACACTGAAAATCGCGACGGGTGCTACTGCACCCGTCGCACCCTTCCCACTCCACCGGCTCCATTCGGAGCCGGCTTCCTCGTGGGAAGGGGTTTCCCGCTGGGCTGGCGGGCGGCCTTCTGGCGGTCGCCCGCCAGCCCAGCAGGAAACACAGAATAACCGCGGCGGTCTTCTGACCGCGCAGCGGTATTCTGGCAGCTCCCGCCGGCACCGCGGTTACCGCGGCCGGCGGGAGTCAGAATGACCCCCATAGTGCTGTAAAAAACTGTAAAATAGTGAATAAAAGCCCGAATTTCTCAGACCTGATATGTAGCCACCTTGTACTAGACCCATTGAGGATATTTCTAAGGACTTAAATATGCTCTGAAGTGATTCCATAGGACAGATGTTACCACTGCTAAATGCATTATTATCGTGTGGTCTGTATCAACTATTTAAGACTCACAATAACTGAGAGTGTAACTAGACGTTACTTAGCACTATTTCCTTACTTGTTAAAATTCTATCTTTATTAAATGACAGAAAAGCCAGTACTACAATTGGAATCTCATATTGAATATTTTAATACATTTCAGCCTTACTATTGTGGCCTTAGATCGCATCAGTTGGTCATCAATGTATTGTTTGTGCTGTAAAATGTGGACAATTTCTTTGTTTGTTATGATGGAACTGTCAGCAACCTCTAATACCATAACCGTAGGACCATTCTTGTGCACTTTGCACATGGCAGCTTAGGTCTGGAAAGAATTGACATTTTTCCTGATAAATCCGTTTGTTCAGGCAAGAGATTGTAGATCTTGAAGTTTACAGATCCAACTATGCGCAGCGGAGCTTACATGCATTAGTGTGATCCCAGTCACACGGCAAGATTTTTAGGTGACTTCCTGGGCTCTGGTATGAAATTTGATTTCGACATAAAGACATTTGTGAAGTCTGATAACTTTCGAATTTTCATTTTGAGCAAAGTTGATATCTCTTGTTGGCAGTAGGCTTCTGGACTGTGGGCCAGCCAATGAAACCTATCCCATTAGGATTTCCGAACTACTGCTCTAACAGTACTTAAATCCTTACTGGCTTTGATGCAGGTTATAGCCCGACTGATTGCTAGAGGTGGTAAATTACCTCTGTAGTGGTAAACTTGATCAGACCATTATGACTGCCTGAAATTTGCAGCAACTTCTTCTGTAGAAAAGACTGAGGGAGTTAGCTAGAGTTTGACGGATCTGAGACAGCTGCCAAAAATTGGTGGATGTCCTATCCACTTTATTTAAAATGTATAGCCATACATTCACACTAACTGGGGTGGACATAACGTTCACTAATTTTTGGCGGATATCCTCCATTAGCCACATTTTTACTAACCTCTAATGTAAAGAGAGCTTGAATGAACTTTGCAGCCACCCACCTAGCCACTCCTGTCTACGTGGTGCAGACACTGAAAAGTTGTGGTGGATTTTGGCTACAAGGGACAACCACATTTATAGTCGGATACATCCGAACTTTAAATAATGTGATTCTTCACATCCCTGGGTACAAAAACATGGATCGGTCTATGAGTTTCACTTGGTGGAGATTTACAGATTTCCTTAAAAAGGTGCAATCCCTTAATTTATTTGTTTGTTTGGTCCGGTAAGTTTCTAATGATTAACATTCTTTCTCCAGCAAGAATGTAGGAATGTATTGTTTTTGTACTTTCTAACATTTTGCAAAGGAGCTACAAATTTTCTGCATGTGGTTATTTTTGTATTTGTTTTTGTATTTGTATTTTTGTTTTACACCGCTATCATAATTTACACTTAAACTATTAATGCAATGAAAACATAATGATGACATATGAGCGATGGGAAGAAAGATCGTGAACAAGACTGACCAGTGCAAAAAACAGATGGACAAGAACAACTGATAGGAATGGAGAGTGAAACTCGAAGAGCCAGGTGGAGTGAGAAGTGCATGAAGGTTAGGGTAATGAGATGAGAGAGTAGTGCAAAGGGTAAAGGAGAGTTAGAGAGGCAGGGAGTTTGTCAGAACCTAATGGTAACCCTTAAATCACTTCTTGATTCTTCACAAGACATACTAAAAAGTGAAATGTTCACATGGCTGACAGTTGTACATGCAGACAGTAAAAAAAGCACGGTTCCTGGTTTTTGCTTTTCTTTCTTTATTTATTCTCCTGATAAGATATATACATCCAAACCCTGGCAGATCACAGCAGCCACTGAGTCCACCTTACAATCTATCTTCATCATTCTAAATTCCATTCCTAGTTGCCTAGCAACCACCAAGACACTCTCTAAATACACATATACTTTCTGAATATAACATACCTCCCTCCTTACAATAACACAAGACAAATATTATGAGTGAATTGCCACAGAGGCAGGAAACATAACTAAAACATCTCAAGAAAAAGAAAAAAAAACAATGTACATAAATCAGTTCCACTGCACTGATACATACATCCTATACACTGCTCTCTTATTTTGTGTAATAATCTCTTAAATATTCTGGCCTCTTGACCACCCTCTTCTCCATATTCGTTCTCTCTGACATTTCCTTATCCACTGTTTCTGCCTTTCCATACCGGGTTTCCATCCATCCTTTCATTTCCTGTCCACTACACTTAACCACACTCGCCATATTCCACCTTTTACCATCCTCCAAATCTACACTGAATCTCTGTACCCTGACCACACGTTTAGGTTCTGACCATTTAGAAAACCTATTTTTGTACTTTGCCCTAATCTGGTCCACACCCAGTCTCCAACCATCACCTTGCATTCCCTCATCTTACCCTTCATTCTTCCATCGTATTTTCCTTGCATCTTCTCCACTCAACGTAACAAACTCTTACCATCCACCACTATCCTACCTGTCCTACCCATCCAACCAGGTACAGCCTTGGTACACAGCTTCCTGCCTTTCAACAATATGAACAGTGTCTCCAATGTCAAGGAATGTGGAGTTGTTCAATAACTCCACAATAAATTTCTTATTTCTCTTTTCGAATCTAGACCATTTTGGAGTGACAATTGTATATTCTCACCCAAAACTCTATTGAACCTTTCTACCAAACCATTCTCCCTAGGATGTGCTACAGCAGTTCTAATGTGCTTTACACCACACCCTTCCAAATACTCTTCAAATTTGCACAAAGTAAACTGAGGATCGTTATCCGTCACCACCTCCTCAGGATAACCTTCCCTTCTCCAAACCTCCTCACAGAATGTTATCATCATACCTTCCTTAATTTCCTCTACAACACTAACTTCCCGCCATTTAGAATGATAGTCCACCATGACAATCAAAAAATTCTTTCCACTACCATCCAAATCAAATGGACCAAACACATCCATTCCCACCTTCTTCCAAGGGTTGCCCGGAAAAGGAATAGGCACAACCGGCGTTCTCTCATTCATATGAGTTTTGTCACTTCACGCACAGCATAAACAATTTCTCACATACCTCTCAACATCCTTATCCATACCTGGCCACCATAAATCTTCTATTGCTTTCCTTTTCATACCAGACATCCCCCCCATGCCCATCATGCAAAATTTCCAACACAATTTGTCTCAGGGTAAACGGCACCAACAATTTGTCTCCTCTCCTCATCATGTTGTCCTGCTCTGATAATTCTGACCACACAGTCTTATAATTTGTTACCAATCTAGCCTCGTCTCCTAAGTCCGACCATTGTTTACCCAAATATTTCTTTAGGGTTTCCATTTCAGTATCCTCCTCCAGGGCTGCTTTCCATGCTTCTTCATTTATAGCTTTTGTGTTTTTGTACTGTAAATCTGCCACCAACCATTCTTCATCTTCTTCATCAAACTTTACTTCAACTGGTAACCTTGAGAAACAATCAGCGTTAACATTTGCTACACCAGGTACGTATTTCACACTAAGCGTATACTCCTGAAATCTGTACAACCACTTCGCAATCCTCGATGATGCGTGGCTGGTGCCCTTCGTAGTAAACATATCCACTAGTGGTTTCTGATCAGTGCGTAGCTCGAATTTCCTTCCCCATACATAATTCCTGAAATATTGAATTCCCCACCAACAAGCCAGTGCTTCTTTCTCAATTGCAGCATAAATCTCTTCCGCACCCTTCAAAGTTTGCAAAGCAAATGCTATCACATGCTCCTTTCACTTATGAATCTGCATCAGCACTGCCCCTAAACCATACATACTGGCATCGGTTGAAATTATGGTATGATCTTGTGACACAAACGGTTTCAATTCGACCGCATCAACAATGCACCTTTTGAGTTTGAGGAATGCTTGTTGACACTCACTCGACCACGCATACTGCTGATTTTTCTTCATCAATACGCGTAAAGGTTGTGCTATGTCTGCAAAATTCTTAACAAATTTGGCATAGTACTCCACCAAACCTAGAAATGACTTCAATTTATCCTTATTCACAGGACTAGGTGCTAGTTCAGTGGGCTCTATTAAACTAGCTTTGGGCTTTATACCCTCCCAAGATATTGTGTGTCCCAAATACTCCACACTTTGACACGCAAACTTACACTTGTTTACTTCGACCGTCAAACCTGCTCCCAAAATTTGGCACACCTTTCTCAATAGACGATCATGCTCAACTACATTCTCTCCCCACACTAATACATCATCCTGAAAGCATCTCACATGCATCTCACATGCTTAAGCTCACCTAATAAGTTCTGCATAACTCTCTGGAAAACTGCCGAAGCAGATGCCAGACCAAATGGCATGCGTATATATCTAAACGCTACTTCAGGCGTGATAAACAATTTCAAATGTTTCGACTCCGGATGTAGCAAAATTTGATGGTATGCATTTGACAAATCTAAGGTCGAATATATCCTTCCACCTTGAACACCAGTAAGTAATTCATTTATATAGGGGATAGGGTGCCTATCCACCCATATGTTGTCATTTAGATATCTCAAGTCCACACACATCCTGATCTTGCCATTCGGTTTACGAGCCAAAACCACTGGACTCAACCATTCTGAGGAATCAATTTTCTCTATCACACCTAATTCCAGCAATCTTGCCGGTTCATCCCTCAAGGTATCTTTCAACACCACTGGCACATTCCTCACTTTATGCACCTTGGGCACTGCACCCTCCTTCAACACAATTTTATGCTGAAATTTCTTCAAACAAGCAAATGTATAATTGAATAAGGTAGGAAATTCCACCTTCCATCTTTCAGCCTCTTCCTGCAAAACACTCAAAACGTGTTCTTCATCATTTGGATCTAACAACATTTTTAGTGCCTTTTATTCCTTCCATCCTAACAGACAACGACCATTCTCCATTACATACACCCAACATATGTTTTCTCTTTGTTTGAAAACCACTTTCCCACAGAAACAACCTATAATGGGATTTTATTGCCTCCATACCCCACTAAATCTATGTTAGAACTAGATAAACCACACTGTCCTAACTTAAGCCACGTCATTTTATCAATGAGTGTATAAGGAGAACATGAATCTGCCCACATACTTACTGACACTCTATTGATGCTGATTTCACATTTCGGGGGTTTATAATGATCTTGTTCTAATTTAGGTATACTGTTTTCTTGTATTTGTTCATATGCAGAGATGTCATTAAGCATAAACACTTCTATAAAATCATCAACATCCTTATCCTCATCAGAAGGACTGTGTTCCTGAACTTTATCGTGTATACAGTTTACACTTTTCTTCTTATTTGAACTTTTCTTTTGGTTACACACTTTAGAAAAATGTCCTATTTTGTCACATAGGAAATGGCATCTCTCACCAGACAGTTAATTGAAAATGCCAAATGTTTTACACTTCCGCATCTATAACATTTTTTTCTTCCCTTCCTCTCTACTACTAGTCTTGTGTTTCACAGCATTGACTGATTGTATCAACGAATCATCAGCACTTTTTTTTCCTAATTCTTTAACATACTTTGTTGTATTCTCTACCCGTTTTGCCACTGTTATAGCTTCATCTAAAGATGGATCCTTCAGACTTAATAACTTTTCTTGAATACTCAGACTTTTCGTACGATTTATCAATTGATCCCTAATTATCTCTTCATGCAGATCTCTAAACTTACACGTATTTGCTAGCGTTTGCAGCGCACTAACAAATTGATCAATTGACTCATGCGGCGCTTGCGCCCTCTAAAATAATTTATGACGTTCCACCACAATGCTTAACTTAAGACCAAAATGATCCCCTAACACCACCATGGCTCTAGTGTATACATCCTCCTCATCCCCCTCTTCGTCTTACCCGCCATCCTCATTTACGACAATATTCACAGAGGGCAACATTTCCAAAACCTTCCTTCCCTCCACTCCTAGATTATGTTTTAATAAAGCTAACTTCCTTTTAGCTGTGAAAATAGCTCCACCCAGGGCTTCCAAATTTATTTTGAATGCCTCTTGCCAATCCTCCCATGACATACATGGTTCACCTGGCACAGATAAAAATGTAGGCGGTGGTGCTATTGCCTGCATAATGTAATATGTCATTAAATCCTTATTTTTCTTTTGAAATAAAAAAAAAAGACCAATAAAAGTAGTTACCATTGTCCAAATGCCTTTGTCTTGAAGAGAGACCAACTACACTGCCATCCAACGAAATCGGAATATTAAAAATTCTTTGAACGATTTTCGTTCCATGTACAATGTGCTTCTGCTCCAGGATAGTGCAATTCACACAAGTTTATGCACAGTCTGCTACATATTAAATTTAATTTCTTCCTTTCCTATTTTCTTCCTCCTTTCTTTTTTTAATATAAACAAAAGAAAAAAATATCCAGTTCGGACGATTTCACGCACACAATTTGTTAAACGGTAACCACGTCGTACTCGGTGTTCCTTTTTTTTTAATTAAGAAATCGCCCAGTCCTTTTTCCACGGGCAATCGCCTTTGTTGTTGAAATTTCCAGTTCTGACAATGCCAAATACTCTTCTGGTATAGCGTCGCACTCGGTATCACACTCGGTGTTCTATGTCCTTTAACAAAACACCCAGTCTATTTTTCATGGGCGATCTCCCTTCTTGTCGCCGTTCGCACTCTGTGTTCTTTTTTTTTCAAGATACGCTGAGTCTATTTTTTACAGGTGATCTACCTTGCTGATGCTGTCTCAACTCGTTCCTTGCTGGCGTTGTCTCAACGCGTTTACATAGACCGCGTCAGGTAATCTCCCTTGCTGATGTTGTCTCAATGCGTTTTCAGAGACCGCGTTCGGAGAGACGACCATTACTTCTCGTGCATCCGTTCGTTAAAAAAATAACACGAATCACAACGTACTTGCAGCGCGAGGTAAGGTAACTGGCACGCGCTACAGTTTTACAGTTCCCTCCATTTGATATTTTCGGGAAATAAGACCCAACAACATGGAAACAACTAAAAAAAATGGCACCACAATAAAGGTTATTTTTCCCTTGCCTTCTCTCTCCTTCAGCACACCAACGGCTCTCCACACACGGTGGGACAGGTTCCAAAAAAAACGCCGCTAATCTCTCAGCAGTTCAACAATTTGGTATTTCCATGTCCTGCACCATTAACATATCGGTGTAATCGTGGTCTATTCTTGGCTCCTTTTACATTTCCAAACACACTGCTGCTGTGATTGACATTTTACGCAAAAGTAATTCCGCAACTTGAAAATCTGTGGCCATCAAATTGAATTCTGCCAGGGTTGTCCAAAATCTTGTTATCCCGTCCTCGTCGCCACTAAAAAAGCATGGTTCCTGGTTTTTGCTTTTCTTACATCATTTATTCTCTTGATAAGATATATACATCCAAACCCTGGCAGATCACAGCAGCCAGTGACCCCACCTTACAATCTATCTTCATCATTCTAAATTCCATTCCTAGTTGCCAAGCAACCACCAAGACACTCTCTAAATACACATATACTTTCTGAATATAACAGCTAGGATGAATAATGTGATGTTATGTTATTGCCATTTGTATACCACATTGTCTTCTGGTAGTGTGGTCTTGTAAAGCTGCTGTTTGCCAGGGGATGCATCAGTGCATGATTTGTTTCAATTACAGACCTTAATTCGGAGTTGTTCTTAGATGGTATGTTGGGAGAATTGTGCTCTGACCCATCTCTGACTTGTTGGCATTGTCATGTTGAAGCAGCTATGGGTGTGGATGTTGCCTGAGAGGTTAGTGAAAGGGCTTTTCCCAAATCATGTAAACATCTTTGGAGGGTAACATGGCCTTTGCCTGGTGGTTAGAGGTCATCTTGGCCTGACTATTCTTATTATGGAACATCTTCGATTTGTGGCCGTGGGCTGATCAGTATTATGCACTCTGTGATGTTTGTGTATTTTTGTAAACATATTACTTCTTCTCTGATACCTTACTGGGCTAACCTGATCGATGCATCTCATGAAACTATTCCAGACGATTTAAAAATGAGACTGGCCTCTTTTTTACTGAAAGACAGGGACAGATGCTAGAAGGACCTCATCACTACAGGCCTGTGTGAAACTACCAGTATTTTTGTAATGTCTTTGAAAGCTACAATATGGTGCAATTTACATAGCTTATTGATTAACATGACCTGCAAAAAGAATGTGAATCAGGTTTCAACTCTTGATGCAACACATGCTTACTAGTCAATGATGCTCTCTGCATTCGCATCTTGCTAGACCAATCGGTGGCTTCAGATATGGTTGCTTATTTCATTCTCCTGGAAATAGTCAGAGGGAAAATGGGTATGAGTGGCATAGTTCTTAAGTGGCTCGCACCAATTCTTGAAAATCAAATGTGAACGCATAATGTGACAAACTTTTTCTTTTGCCCCCTCCTGGCTCCATCACAACGGGTCCCCCAGACCACAATCCTTTCAGCCAAACTGTACCTGCAACCTCTTGCTTCTTTTCTCAAACACAGTTCAATTCTTAGCAGATTTACACTGATGAAGCACATCTCTATTTGAAAACATCATCCACGAATGACAACAACATAATGGCCCCTGATACTCGAAACAGAAATACGCCCACAGCATCATGACCCACGAATCACCGTGGCGGTCATTCAACCGCGGTGAACCATTGGTGCACACCGCCGCGCTCAAAATACACACACACACATACAAAACAACACCATATTGGACAATTCAAAATACACAGACCTGACACACATACACACACCACACCCACACACCCTCACCAATATAAAACACACACAATACCCACAACCCTTTACGACTCAAAGATTTTGGCAAGTGAGAGCGAGACAAGCCAGGAGCACCCACTGAATCTGAGCCACAAAACACCATCCACGCACCTCACAGCACATACCCCAACACATCACCCCACACACCCTCACACATACCACTCACACTACACCCATGGCACCACAACGACACCCCAGGTTCTCAGAGGAGGAGCTAAGGGTCATGGTGGAGGAAATCATCTGGGTAGAGCCACAGCTATTTGGATCACAGGTGCAGCAGACATCTATTGCAAGGAAGATGGAGCTATGGTGGAGAGTCGTGGACAGGGTCAACGCCGTGGGACAGCACCCAAGAACAAGGGATGACATCAGGAAGAGGTGAAACCACCTACGGGGGAAGGTACGTTCCATGGTAGCAAGACACCAGATAGTAGTACAGAGGACTGGCGGTGGACCTCCACCTACTAACAACATGAGAGGAGCAAGTCTTGGAGCTCATGCATCCTGAGGGCTTGGCAGGAGTAGCAGGAGGACTGGACTCTGGTAAGTCAACTCTTTACTTCTTTATCCCCCACCCTACCTGCATGCCATCACAAACAACAACCCCTACCCTCAGCCCCATCACCCCACCATCTCACATATACCCCACCATCACAACCCACCCATCCCAATACCAAGACCCCCACAACTAACAACATGAGAGGAGCAAGTCTTGGCGCTCATGCATCCTGATGGCTTGGCAGGAGTAGCAGGAGGACTGGACTCTGGTAAGTCAACTCTTTACTTCTTTATCCCCCACCCTACCTGCATGCCATCACAAACAACAACCCCTACCCTCAGCCCCATCACCCCACCATCTCACATATACCCCACCATCACAACCCACCCATCCCAATACCAAGCCCTGCATGCAACATCAATGCATGGACCTCCATCACAGACCTGCATGGACACCCATCACCACAGCATGCACACTAGTGACAATCACTTAGTCAAACCAAGCACAACGTACACAAGCCAAAGCTGCCTTGCTAAAACAACCATAGAGGGAAACATGTCCATGCACAAGATGGCACACACAGATACAATAACACTGCATTTACATCCCCACAAGACCCCCACTCAATGTCACCGGAGAGGAGGTGCCAGCCACATCCAGTCCCCCCTGAAGAGGCCCACAGTGATGACAGCAGCTCTGCATGTCTGGATCACGATGACCAACCTGGCCCATCAGGGACCTCTGGACCAGGCACAGTCCCAACCCACCACAGAGCCTCCCCCTCAGGAAACACCACCACAGCACCCATACAGCGGGCCCATCCTTCTGTCCCCAGGACACGTCAATCAGCAGTGTGTCCACCACTACACGGACCCCAGGCAACCCCACAAACACAGGACGATCAGGGTCCTGGGATCAGTGGCAGTGGGCACAAAGTTCAGGGGACTGAGGCACAGGACAACAGGGAAGCTGGGAGGACTGCTGTGCGACAGGGGGAGGACAGGCCCAGGGAACCAACTCTCCACAAGGCACTCACAAACATCCTGGGAGCATACCACCATTCCCAGGAGACCATGGGCCAGATACTGGCCAAGCTGCAGGAGACCCAGCGGCTGCAGGAGAGACAGTACCTGGGGATCAGGGAGGCCCTGAGGGACATCCACACCACCCTGGTCACCATTGCAGGGGTGCTGGCAGACATGGCCAACACCATGAGGGAGGCAGTGGCACACCAGCGGGTCCCTGACACTAGCCAAACCGAAGAACAACCCTCCACCTCCGCCGATGCTAGTGGACAGGAGGCCTCGCCACAGGAACAACAGGCCACAGCACCCGACCCCTTCTAGAAGGAGAACCACCACGCAAACGGTCCCTGCAATCCAGGCAGAAGCCAGATAACATTGCCAAGACCCCCCCCCAGGAAATAGGACTCTCCTGACTGTCACCCTTCTGTCCCACTCTGTCACCCTGTCCATCTTGAACTGCCATTGCTCCCCTTCCTATGCCCCCTTGGACAATGCACCTGTGATACAAATAGACTGGACTCTACCCTGGACTTTCCTCCATCAGCAACCCAGCCCATTGCAATATCCCCTACACTTATTATCACATAAATAAACACCCTTGGAACAAAATCAAATATGGAATCTGTCAATTGTTTGACAAACTGTAAACATTGCAATTCAAATGTACTGTAATATTTACATAGGTATGACCTGTAGTGGGCAGCAGTAATCACACCAGGAGCCAGAGTGGGGCACAGAGATCTGAAAGTAGAGATGCCAAAGGGTACAGTAAGTGGCCATACAAATAGGGAAATCAGGCTGCCTTGTTCAATGTCAAACACAAAACTGCAATGGAAGGTGAAGTTAGTGTCTTACCTGTGTGTCACTGGAAGTACTGTTGAATTAGTGTATTTCTGTTGTCCACATCTTCTTCCTCTGCCTCCTCTTCGTCACTGTCCACAGGCTCCATCGCTGCCACACGACCATCCCCAGGCTCATCCTCCTGCAGAAAAGGCACCTGGTGTCTCAAGGCCAGGTTGTGCAACATGCAACGATGATCTGACACCTTCTTGGGTGAGTAGTACAGGGATCCACCTGTTAGATGAGCGCACCGGAATATGGCCTTCAGGAGGCCAAAGGTTCTCTCAATGATCCTCCTTCTTCGCCCATGTGCCTCATTGTAACGTTCCTCTGCTCTTATCCTGGCATTCCTCACTGGGGTCAGTAGCCGTGAAAGGTTGGGGTAACCAGAGTCACCTGCAAATATTCAAGGGATACCGGTAAGCCACACACTCACCCTTAGGGCCAAACCCACACCCATATACCTACATCAACTGGGTGGGGACCATGGGCTCACCTATTAGCCACACCCGGTGCCTCTGGAGTTGAGACATCACATATGAGATGCTGCTATTCCTCAAGATAAAGGCATCATGCACAGAGTCAGGATACTTGGCATTGGCATGGGAGATGTACTGGTCTGCCAAACACACCATCTGCACATTCAGAGAGTGAAAGCTTTTCCTATTTCTGAACACTTGTTCATTTCTCAAGGGGGGGGTAAATGAAATATGTGTAGCATCAATGGCACGAATGATGTTGGGGATATGTCCTAGTGCATAGACGTCAGCCTTCACTGTGACCAAATCCTCCACCTGGGGGAATACGATGTAGCTGCGCATGTGTTTCAGCAGGGCAGACAACCCTCTGGTCAGCACGTTTGAGAACATAGGCTGTGACATCCCTGATGCCATGGCCACTGTTGCTTGGAAGGAACCACTTGCCAGGAGATGGAGCACTGACAGGACCTGCACTAGAGGGGGGATATCTGTGGGGTGACGGATAGCTGAAATCAGGTCTGACTCAAATTGGGCACACAGTTCTTGGATTGTGGCCCTATCAAGTCTGTAGGTCAGGATAATGTGCCTGTCCTCCATTGTCGCCAGGTCCACCAGGGGTCTGTACACGGGGGATGTCTCCATCTCCTATTCATCCTCAGCGGTTGAACTCTAGTGTGAAAAACGGTGAGCAGAAGGTCATATTCACACACATGTCAAAATTAATATGCAATTTTTGCTTTACAGAAACAGTATACGAACTCGTAAGTCAGTTGATGTGCCAATGTCTGCTGTGACGCAGTTAGGTGCCATGGCCTGTGCCCCCCTGAAATGGCAGCTGCCTAACCTGTGAGGAGAGACAAGTGGAAATTACTTAATTCCACTGGCGCTGTGCACAGTTGCGGTCGGCGGTCGACAACCACCGCACAACACCGCATTGGTTAACATTGGGCCCTATGGGTTCCAGGAGCCAATGCCGATGTACGCCGGCAGTGACGATACGCACCACCACAGATGTGACCGCCATTTTCTATCTGTGGACTCACCTGCTACCTGACCTTCAACAGGAGAGGACCTACACTGTAAGTGCTGCTGTGACCTGTTTCTGGAAGCGAGCATGGCTTGAGTGTCTGGGGAAAGGGCCCCCACCTTCACTTCAGAGGAGTTGGAGAGACTGATGGATGGGGTCCTACCCCAGTACACTTTACTCTATGGTCGTCCAGACAACTAGGTGAGTAAACTGTGAGCATGATACATGGGCCATGAATGTATGGATTGCTGTGTGTGTAAGCTCCGTGTAGAGGGGGGGGTCTGAGGGGGTCCTGGGCAGAGTGCTGCGTATATGGTGGGCAATGTTTGTGCGTACGTGGATGGGGGGGGATATGGTGGGCCATGAGTATCACAGTCCGGATGGTATGACTAATACCTTTTCTGCTGTTTGTTTTCCTGAAGGTCAGCGCCCATCAGAAAAAGGGTATTTGGTGTGCCATCGCCAAGGAGGTGTGGACCTTGGGGGTCTTTGACAGGCGGAGCACCCACTGCCGCAAATGGTGGGAGGACCTACGTTGCTGGGCAAGGAAGATGGCAGAGGCCCAGCTGGGGCAGGCCTCCAAACGAGGAAGGGGTGCCTGTCGTACCCTGACCCCCCTGATGTTCCGCATCCTGGCGGTGGCCTATCCGGAGTTGGATGGGCGCTTGAAGGCATCACAGCAGCCACAATGGGATGAGTACAGATTCAGAATCATGACTTTGCGCACGTTAAGGTACTACCTGGGTTGGGGATGTGGGCTGTGGGTGCCCCTAGGCCAGGGCGAACATGACCGGGTGCACTCCAACCCCAATATTGTTAGTGGGCATCTACTACTGGGCAGGGTCCTGTGGGTTTCAGGTATGCAGCTAATGGCGTTAGGCATTGTACCCCATGGGCTGATGACTAGCAGTGTAACTGGTAGTGCATTGCCTAGTGCATAGGGCTGTTCCCTGTGAGTTGTGTGCACCAACGGTTGTGTTGTTGCTGGTATTGACCAAGTGTATCCTCTGTCTCTCCCCACCTTTTTGTTTTGTCACCCTGTCCTTGTGTGCATTAGCATCATCTGGCGGAGGAGCAGAGGCACCAGCAACGGAGGGAGCTGCATCCCACATGGGCCTGGAGGCTGAATCCACCGACGGTGAGGGCACCAGTGGGACTGAGGGCGAGGGGAGCACCACGACGGAGACAGGAGGGGACAGTTCTGACAGCAAAACCTCCTCCGATGGAAGCTCCATGGTGGTGGTGGACACCTCTGTGCCCACCACAACTACAGGTACAACCACCACCCCGTACCAGCACCACCCTCCCAGCAGCCCCTCAGCGTGTTTCCCGTGCCTGCTTACCCAGGAGGGTGGGCATCTCCCTCGCCCCAGGCGCCTCAGGCCCTGCCCCAGTCAGCCCTGCTGCCCTCAGTGAGGAGGCTATTGACTTCCTGAGATCCCTTTCTATTGGGCAGTCAGCCATACTGAATGCCATCCAGGGTGTAGCAGGGCTTTTGCAACAAACCAATGCATACCTGGAGGGCATTCACTCTGGCGTGGCGGCCCAACAGAGAGCATTCCAGGCTCTGGCCAACGCATTGATGGCAGCCATTGTCCCTGTCTCCAGCCTCTCCCCTCCAACTTCCTCTACCCAGTTCCTATCCCCTCAGCCCCAGCACACCTTCAGACCAGCAATCACCCAAATCAACACACAGAAGTGGCTCAGGCAAACACAAGCACCACACTTCATCTCACAAGCACTCACACAAGCACCATCCCCGTGCAGACACACCAACATCCACTGCCTCCACTGTGTCCCCCTCCTCATCCTCATCCACCTCCCTCCCAGTAGCATCTCCACTCACATCTGCATGCACTACATCCTCATCCACTACCTCCATCACCATCACGCCTATCACTACATGCCCCTCACTGGCAGTCACCACCCCCACATCCATGCACACTTCCCCTGTGTCCTCTCCTACTGTGTCTGTGACCCCTCCTCCCAAAGTACACAAACGCAAGCACACAGACACCCAACAGGCATCCGCATCACAACAGCATCCAGCCCATGCACCTGCACCCAAACACAGCAGACTGACACCTCCTACAACCACTTCCTCTTCCTCCACTCCCAAACCTTCACTCTCTTCCCGCCCCAGTGTCCCTAAGAAGCTTTTCCTCGCCATCCTTGACTTATTCCCTACCCGTTCCCCCACCCCCGTCCTTCACCTCGGGCCTGGGTGTACAGAACCCAGCCCAGCACCTCAGCCACCCAGTCCACGGACACTGTGGTTTCTGCAGCTACTGCAGGTGTGAGAGGCTCCAAAGAGGCACCCGTCAGCTCAGCCAGTGTGTCAGCATCACCTGCCAAGGCCAAGAAGGGTACGCCACCTAGCGAGAAGGGGACACTAGCCAGCAATGGAAAGGATACACAACCAGCAAGCAAGGGCAAGAAAAAGACACCAGCTGGCAGAAGCAAGAAGGCACCACCATCTGCCAAGGGCAGGAAGGGGCACACAACACCAGCCATGGCACTTCAGCCATCCGAGGCTGCAGGTGAAGGCCTAGAGGCAACCACCACCACTGCCAGCATGGCCACCTGCACCGCGGGCAGCACCGCCACCTGCACCACAGCCAGCACCGCCACATGCCACACCGCCAGCAGCACCACTGCCAGCAGCAGCAGCCCCAGTGGCCAGCTGTCTGAGGTTGCAGGTGAAGGCCTGGAGGATACCGCCACCACTGCCAGCACCGCCACCTTCAGCGCAACTGGCATCCACTGAGCAGCTGTCACTGCCGGCGAGCAGTGTGTAGTGGTGACTACATGGGCTGCAGTGCGTCCTGGCCCCTGCAACACCTGTCTGTGTGACACACAGGTGAGGGACTGTGACCTTTCCCCATCCAGGATGAAGCACACTGGGAACAAGGCCCCCTCCAGAACCAATGGAAGAAGCCATCCACTCACAGCATCCTTGCCAGGATGAAGCACACTGGGCACAAGGCCCCCTCCAGAACCAGTGGAAGAAGCCATCCACTCACCGCATCCTTGCCACGCTGAAGCACACTGGGAACAAGGCCCCCTCCAGAAGCAGTGGAAGAAAACATCCACTAGAGAGATTATGGCCTTGCACTCCCCAGGACCACCAACTTGAGAGACTGTGGGCTTGCACTCCCCAGGGCCAAGCAGTGGGCATGGAGCCCCCTCCAGGCCAGTGGCATTGTACCATCTTCTGGCTGAGGTTCCCCCCCATTCCCAGTCCCCCTGAGGTGTCTGTGTGTTTTTGAGGCAGGAGTCAAGTGTGGCCTTGGCCTATGTGGTTTGGCCCAGTGGGCCACGGACATTTTGGAGTGGGCATTGCCCCATCTTTTGTATATATTGTACATACTGTTTATTGCTTTAAGAATGTATTTTTCCAAATGTATAATATTACACTCATTTTACTCCATTCCTTTTGTCCTTGCGTTATTCCTGAGGGTTACGGGGTGTATATGTAATGTTGTTGCATCTGTTTGTGTGTATGGTGTTGGGGGTGGGGGTATTGCGTGTTGTGTGTTTCACTCTCTTTTCCCTCCCCCCTCCATTGTGTGCTAGGTGCAGTACTCACCGTGGTTGTCTTTGCCGGCGTTCGTGTTCCTGGTGTATGAGAAGGTACACCAGCAAGGGGAACACCTGCAGTTCGGGCTCCATGACTTTGTGGTTATTCCTTGAGTGTCGAGAGGTGAGTCATTCCCTTCAGAGTACTGTTTCCGTCATGCTTTTGATGGCGTTAGCACCGCCCCGGAAAAGGTGGCAGATAGGCGTGTTGTAATGCAGTGGGCGGTACATTGTCTTCCACCAGGCTGTTGGCAGTTACCGCTGCGGTGGTTATTGCTACCGCTGTGGTGGTTATTGCTACCGCTGTGGTGGTCGGTGTGTTTAAGTGGCTGTTTGTGTTGGAGGTTTCCACCGTGGTCATGATTCCAATTTGTTTAACACCGGCCTGTTGGCGGTGTTACCGCTGCGTTATCATCGACCGCCGGGGTTGTAATGAGGGCCTAAATCTCTGGACTTCTTCTTGGACAAGACTTTGGAAGAACATCCATGGTGTAGAGCTCAATACCTCTAGCTATGAAGACTGGTGGGCCTATGAAAACTTTAAAAAAGAGGTGAAACTCCTGTTGTTCCAATGCCATTTCCTCCTGTGATTCTGTGTCTTGCCAATGCAAACTCACAGTTCTGGCTTAAAATGCTTTTATCACTATATCAATACGTGTATAACAATTATTGTTTTTCTCCCCCACTATAGCCTGTATGCATGAATTTGCGATACATTTTCTTCTTACATTGTATATCTAACATATTTGTTTTATTTGCACACTCCCGTTAATTGAGCCTAACTTAGAGTACTTCGTCTTTAACAGGGTCTATCTAGTCTGTGCAATATAAAAGTGCTTATAAATAAATGAAAACAGGCACCTTACACTATACAGTGTGTAATCGATTGTGAAGGAAGACACACATGCTATGGCCTAAAAGGTAGTTTCTAGCATCCGCAGCTACAGTAGAACATGGGCTGTCCTTCTCCTGGTGGGGTGGGATGAACTCTGGCTTCTTTTTGGTCTTCATCTATGCCGCAAAGGGACAAAGAGCCATAGGGGACACACCTCATGACAAGCTGCTCGAATTCAAATAGCCCGGTGGAAACTGGGACTTGAGGGAGTAGTGCAGGCATATAAATCCGACATGAGGAACCAACAGCGCTCCCTCCACCCCCTTTTAAGGTAATATACCTGTTTGGGACTCTAGGAGGCACTAATATGGGCCATTTTGCCACCCAGTCCACGGACACTGTGGTTTCTGCAGCTACTGCAGGTGTGAGAGGCTCCAAGGAGGCACCCGTCAGCCCAGCCAGTGTGCCAGCACCACCTGCCAAGGCCAAAAAGGGTCTGCCACCTAGCAAGGGCAAGAGGGGGACTCTGATTTCAGAAGCCCCCTCACGCTTTACCCCCATTTTTAACTGATACTGCTATTTTCTGACTCTGACTGTGCCCTGGGTATTGCTAACCAGTACCAGGGCCAGGGCTCTGTTTAAAATGGTATATGTAAATTAGGCCTAATTATAATTGGCTCTGACAACCTACCTATACGTCCCTAGTATCTTGTAGGGCATGTTGGTTTAGGGACCCAAGTATAGTTAGTTTAGGTGCACTGCTGTGGTGTCCAGTGTCATTGTAAAGGCATGTCTGCCTTGCTGACTGCTTTTAAGTTAAAAGTAACACCTAATTCGACTTTGGAATTAAAAGTACTTCCTAAGTCTCAAACTACCTTCTTTTTACATATCAGTTACACCTAAGGTCAGCTCTAGGTGCCCCTAGGACTGGGTGCAGTGCAAACATAAGCAGTGACGTTCTAAAAGATGTTTTATAAACCCTGGTGAGGGAAAAACAGCCAAGTTAATTTTTCCCCATCATAGTCAATTGGCCCAATAGGCTATCATTAGAGACTTTATTTTAAATAATAAAGTTCTATTTCCAATAGAGATGTGCTAAATATATCAAGGGTGATACCAAATGAAATGTTATAATAAATCCAACAACTTGCCAGGGTTGAATTTATTATAACTAGCACAGAGAAAGAGTTTTAGAACTCTTTCTGAAAGTTACCAATTTCAGCACTGTAGTGCCCTTTCCTCATAGGTCAGCCTCTGGCAGCCTGGGCCAAGCTACTTTAAAGTTTAATGAGGTGTGAAGTTGCCTGGTCTTAGACAAAGGAAGCATCTGGTGGGAGGAGAACTGCTGCAGCAGATGGTAGAACAGGATAGGGGAAAAGTAGCCAAACTGGTCTTTAAAGCCACTTGGGAGAGAAACTAGACCTCCCCAATTTTCTGCCCCCCCAAAAAGGTGGGAGTCCTAATGGGTAGATTAGGAGGGGGCATGAAAGGGGTGTTGTAGGGAGACTTAGCCACATGGGTGGGTGGATTTAACCAGGTCTAACCTCCAAGAAGGATTTTTCTCCATGTTTGATTTTTAGAGAATGTTGCTTTCCGTGATTGGCTTTTGCCACACTTCACAGGAAGTGGTCACCCCAGAGGGTGGTGGCCAGTACCTCATTGGACAGGAGCACCCCCTTGCTTCCCCACCCAGGAGCAAGGATAAATATGGCAGAGCTGCCCCACAATTCAGATTCATGCTAGAAGAAGATACTGGAGAAGAAGGACTGCCCTGCTGAACCCTTGGTTGGCACCTGAGGAACCTCACTGCACCAGCTGCACACATTAGGCTTCAAAGGACTTTACCTTTCTTCTGCAACTCCAGGAGTGGACTCCCTGTAAACTACAGGTGCAAAGTAGCTGACCAGAGTCCCCTGCATGAACCCCTGCAGGAAGGGGCCAGCTGACCAGCATCCAGCGGCCATTTGAGGATTCTGACAGTCGCATTCTGGGAATTGTAGTCCCAACTCCCAAGGAGCAACGCAGAGCTTCTGGAACCTTGGATCAAGTTTGTGGACACTTCGAGGACCCAAAGGGACCTCTGGAAGAAGATCCAGAAGTTTGGAGCAACTGTTGTAAAAAGCCCCATAAATTTAAGAGGTACATTGTGGGAGTTGTACTCCTGATCTAAGGGGCAAACCAGAGCCTCTAAACCCTTGGCTGGTGCTGTGGACCACTTTCCTGAATCAAGAAACACTTCTGAAAGTAAGTGTGACATTGTTACTTTGTGGGTGGCCTGAACTCTGTCCCTGTCCAGTGCAACCTTTTTTTTCTTTAACCCTTTGAGCGCTATTTGCTGCTAATTGCTAGTTTTACTTTTAGGGCCTCATTAAGAGTTTGGCAGTCCGACCGTCGTCGGGTTGGCGGTTGGACTGACGTATTACGAGACATGCTGGCCTATCGAGCAAAGACCGTCGCCATCCCATCGGCATTGCCTGGTAGCACAGACTGCCCCTGTCACAAGGCTGCACAAACAGGCCTGCGGAGCCTGTATTTCCGCCGGACACATTATGGACACACAGGCAATGTGACTGTAGTGGTCCAACCACCACATCCCAGCAGACAGGAACAGGGACTATAAAGGGAAACACTCAGCTGCAGGCAGCCTCACATGTCCAGTGCATCCATGGAGCCCATAATGCATGTTCTACTGCTGCGCTAATCCTTGGAGACCAAAATCCACGCTGCAATGGGCGCAACCGACTGTAAGTACAAACACAGACCTGTGTCATCAACAGTTACAACAGATCGCTGCGCTGTCGGCCACATGGTACGGGGCTCACGCTATGGGCACCAAGTACACGTCTCAGTGTGTACCCATTTGGAAACAGACAAAAAGATGGACATTTTCACATTATGCCCCCTTTGGGCAGGTCACTCACACTGCATCACAACAATACACAAAAACACACATCTGACGATCTCAGGCACAGGGATAGTGAAGGGTACACAACATTCACTCACACAGCACTAACAACACACCAACATCACATAAACAAAAACAACTCACACACTCATATTGCACACATGCCATGGACTTCAACACACATATGTATGGATGTGGCATGGAACACAAACAACAATACCACTAAACAGCCATCCAATTGACACACTTATCACAGCACAATGGAAGGACAATGGCATGCACAATACTCAGAGAGACATATATACAAAGACAACCATGCACAAAATACCTGCACAATTGGGATGGGTACATCAGGAGCACTCAGGACAGAAGGCTTTCTCTGGGACCCATATCACTTTGTGCATGCCCTTAAAACAACATTTGCACAGAAAATGGCCCTACATCTATCTCTGGGACAAACACTACTAGACGGAAATGATGTGCCTATCTGCACAATTTGGAAGTGCAAGTCAACAAAGCACATACAAATCCAACTGCATGGGACGTACCTCTACATGAACTAGCTGCAAGTTACTCACAGCTAAATGGCCACGTACACAGGCAAATGCAATCAAAGCTAGCACAAGTGAACACACTCCATGTCCGCACAAACAAAATTCAAGTTGACACACACCAGTTGAATACATGGTTCATATCAGTAGGACAAGTCTAACACCATACATGCCCACATTGGACAACAGAAGATTAAATACTTATCATAACAAACAGTACACAATGCAATGACACCACCATTGCATGAACATACATATATTCTTGTCTCGGGGGACAACAGCACTGCACACAAACCCACTGACTGCAAACAACAACAAAAGGAACAGCAAGCAGGCTGAAACACACACAACAGTAGGCACACAACACAAGTCCCCCAGGAACAACATAATAGTAGAAAAAGAATTGCAGGTTAAAGGTGTACCCAATAAAACAACAACTGTTTGGGTTTATTAGGAACAAATAAATCTGAATGAAGGCAATTGGCCAGTCCATGCAATGCAGCATGATAGCACAGTATTGTGCCAAAACGTGACCCCTATCTGCCATGTATCCTCCACTGGAAGGGGCGTTAAGGGGACAGGCAGGCACCTCAGGGATCATCCTTGGGGGGTGGAGGGCTGATTTGGGAGGGAGGGTTTTGTCTTGGGTTTGTGAAGGGGGACTGCTTTTTTGTAGGGATGAGCTTCTTCCTGGGAGAAAGGTATGTTTGCTTGCAGGGGCCAGGGTAGGTCTTGGAGGTGGAATAGAGGGGCTGGAAGGTGGGTGAGACCCTCAGTTCTGGGATAGGGTAAAAGTTAAGGTTAAACATAAACAAATTCTTAGGGACAGGGGGATAGTCAGCAGAAGGGGGGGGTCTAGATTTGGAGGTCGAGGGAGTGGTTGTCTGTTGAGTAGGTGACACGTGACAAGACCATGTCCACTCACCTGAATTCCAGGTTCCACAGGAGCGAAGAGAATAAAACCCTCACCCCTAAACACTATTCTCTCATATCTGAACTGAACAGGGAATGAGCGCATAGTCTATGGGGAAAAGTGATAGGGAACAGGGATTTGGGAAGGGAAGAGAAACGAAAACACTGGTTTACAAAGGAGCGTCACTGTTGTTCTACGAAAGTTGCCTCAGGGTTTGGTGCAGGAATTTCTAAGACCAAAACAAATAAAAAACAACAGAACTACAAATATCACAGAGTCTTTCAGCAACATAACAATAATAATTATCATTTGATTGAGCAATCACTGAGTCTTTCAGCAAAATCACAATAATTATTGGCACTTGAATGCTCAACTATTAAACACGCTTTTGTAACTCACAACAAAATCGTTAGAAAATCAAACTTATGAATTTGTCTTTTGTTATTTGTTTTCACACAATAGAAGTGCTCTAAAAATAATCAGAATAAACATCTAATTTTGAATAGATATCGAGCGATGCTTTCAGGAGTTCACAACTTCAATGCTGCCTTTAAAAATACTTCTCAAGCTGTCTTTGGAAAATAGTCTTGTATCACGGTTTTCTCAGCATCAACAAATGTTTTTCATAATGCACCAAAGATCACTAACCTCGATAAGGTTGAAAACAGGGGCACAAGAGGGGGATTACTCATGAACCAACTTCTCCTGGAATGTTTTCGATTATTTGAGGGAGATGGAATACTGTTCGTAAATTCTCCAGCCGCTGCAGAAGTAATCCGCTCCAGAGAGGGAAGCTCCGATGAAGCCTGGCACTGAAATGACGACTCCAGAAAGAATCACAGAAACTCTATCTGAACTGGGAACACCTGCAAGCGAAGGAAGGAAGATTCAAAACCAAGCACAGCAAACACCTTGCCAGTTCTATTTATAGATTGGTGATGAGTCATCAGACACATGCTGGTGATGAGTCATCAATCACTTCTGATGATTCATATGAAGGAATTCTGGTGATGAGTCATCAAACACTTCTGATGATTCATATGAAGGATTTCGATGTCTCCATAAACCACTTGGCACACAGTTCACAAATGGAACAACACTTGCGTTTATCAATATAAACAAACATGCAATGTAGTGTTCCTCACAAGTTACAGGGAAGTGTTGTGCTGTGAACACATTCATTGTTTCATTGTTCTTCATACATGCTGATTTATTTTGTGAGGGTATAGCAAGAAGCGTATGTGTGTGAGTGTGAGTCCTAACAGTACCTCCTCCAAAGGCCTTTTCACTGGCCGTGGTTTGGAAGGGTATTGTTCATGAAAGGAACATACCAACTGTGGGGCATGGACATGGGCAGCTGGTTCCAACAACTGCTTTTCGGGTGGGTAACCTTTCCAGTCTATTAGATAAAAGAGACGTCCTTGTCGTCTTCAAGAATCAACAATGCGATGGACTTCAACTTTTTCATGATTATCCGTAAGTATGGAAGGTGGGGGGGGGGATAGGTTGAGTGGTGGGGAGAAATGGTTTGAGCAACAAGGCATGAAATACTGGATGCATTTTATGTTCACTGGGAAGGTTCAGTTTCATAGCTGCAGGGTTGATAACTTTGGGGATGGTGAAGGGACCTATGAACCAAGTCTGTAGTTTACGAATCCCTGGTATGGATAAATAAGGAGTGCTTAGCCATACTTGATCACCTTCTGCATATGTTGGTGCAGATGTACGGTGTTTGTCTGCTTGCTCTTTCATCTTTTCCTTGGTGTCAATTAGGGTTTTGTGGGTCTTATTCCAGATGTTTTGTAATTCAGATAAATGTGCATGTACTGCAGGTACCTTTTGGGATGGTAGGAATAGTATGCACCTGGGATGATAGCCTACATTACAATAAAAAGGTGACATGTTATGAGCCGAATGAATGCTGTTGTTATGTGCAAATTCAGCTAAGGGAAGTGCTTGCAACCAACTGCTAGTCAAGGTGGTAATTAAACAACGTAGAAACTGTTCTATGGTTTGGTTAGTTCTCTCTGTTTGACCATCAGTTTATGGATGATGTGCAGAGGATAACCGATGGTCAATACCAAGAGAAGAACATAGTTCCTGCCAAAATTTTGACACAAATTGTGTTGCTCAATCAGAGATAAGTACAGTTAGCAGGCCATGAATCTGGACAACATGCATTATAAAAGGTTCAACCAGTTCTTTAGCACTTGGGATTTTAGTGAGAGGAATGAAATGGAACTTTTGTGAGAATAAATCATCTACCACTAGTACACATGTATTCCCCTTATCCTTTGGTAAATCGGTTACAAAATCCATACTAATAGTATGCCATGGAGCTGGCAGTACTGGTAGAGGAATTAGTTTTCCTATGAGGTTGGTGTGTGAGGATTTGTTACAAGCACATACAGGACATGTTCATATAAACTCCTTTACGTCTGCATCTAGGGAATCCCAGCAGAACCGTTGTGTGCACAAGTCCTTAGTCTTATGCTCTCACAGATGTCCACTCAAGGAGGACAAATGGCACCATTGAATAACCAGCCCTCTCAGATTCTTAGGGATAAACAAATTCTGATCATGATAAAATAGGTTGTCAGAAAGTGATTGGATTGTATGTGCTAACCATTGTTCTATATTTTCCTTCAGCAATTCTTGTCTTAATTTGTCCAGAAATGAGAGCTCGTCCGAACAACTACCTATGATTTTTTCTGGGGGAATCAGTGTTATTTGTGTTGTGGTGTTTTGGAGACGTGACAGGGCGTCAGCCTTAAATTCTTGTGTACCGGGTCTACAAGTAATTATGAAATCAAATTCATTAAAGAAAGAAACCCATCTCATTTGTCGTGTGGTAAGTGCTTTTGCAGATCTAAAAAACTATAAGTTCTTATGATCTGAATAAATAGTGATGGGAAAACGTGCTCCCCACAAATGATGTCTCCATTCTTGAAAGGCCAGTTTTATTGCTAGAAGTTCTCTTTCGGCTACTGTATAGTTTTGTTCTGCTGCTAAAAGTTTTTTTTAGAGAAGAAGGCTATTGGATGCATATTCCCAGTTTCAGAATCTCGCTGAGAAAAGATTCCACCTACTGCCACTTGTGAAGCATCTGGGTCTACATAGTAAGGTAGAGAGGGGTCAGGATGCCTTAATATTGGTGCAGTAGTTAAACTCCTTTTTGTAACAATCGAGTAAGTGGGACCACCGTGTCAGAAAAGTGGGAGATAAACCTTTGATAGAAGTTAGCAAAACCAAGTATAATCTGGATTTCTTTTAAGTTTGTGGGTTGTGGGCATTGTAAAATAGCATCAATCTTTTTTAATCCATTTGGACCCCTTGTTTTGACAAAACAAACTCTAGATATTCCACTTAAGGGACATGAAATTGAAATTTTTCTAACTTGGCACACAAGTTATGTTCCCATAATTTGTGTAACACAGCGGAACCATGATTCTCATGTTCTTTTTTCATTGCGTGAGTAGATAAAAATAACGTCTATATAAACTATGACAAAGCGATCCAAGAATTCACTAAGAACGTCGTTTATAAAGAATTACAATTTTGTGGGGGTGTTACACAAACCTAACGGCATCATACAATACTCAAAAAGACCGTATTTTGTGCGAAAACCCGTTTTCCATTTGTCGCCCTCACGGATTCTGATGAGGTAGTAAGCTCGGCGAAGGTCAAGCTGGGTAAAGATTGTGGCTTGGTGAAGTTGGCTAAGAAGAACCGGAATCAAGGGAAGTGGGTACTTGTTTTTTATGGTCACCTTATTAAGGGTTCTATAATCAATACAGGCCCTAAGATACCCGTTCTTCTTTGGAACAAAAACCAAAAGAGATAAAACAGGAGAAGCAGAATGGCGAATTAAGCCAATTGCCAAGAGCTCGTATAGATAGTCTTTTAAATACTTTGTTTCTGGCTCCGATATAACATATATCCTACTACAAGGTAATGTGGCACCTGGAACCAAATCAATTCTGCAATCAAAACTACGGTGAGGTGGTAAACTGGTTGCTTGAACCTTATCTAACACTTCTGCAAACTCCTGATATTGTTCTGGAAGCAAACTGTCACTAGTGGATGCTGAGACTGAACATAACAAGGGAGAATCTCAGCTTGTTGCCTCTTGGTAACAATTCTGAGGTCAAAATGGAGAACTTAGTGTCACAGTCCTGATATCCCAATCTATCCTTGAGTTATGTTGTTGAAGCCAGGGTACTCCTAAGATAACTCCAAAAGTAGGACTGTCAATTAAATCAAAGCTAATAGATTCAGAGTGACCATTGTCACAGACTATTGTAATAGGTTCAGAATAATAAATTATCAATCCTGAGGATAATTCAGAACCATCAACGACCCGAATGGCCTCAGGTTCATGTTTGGGGAGAAAAGTGATCCCAATCTTTTGGCTAATGAAAATCCAAAAAATTACCTGTTGCCCCAGAATCAAGACAAAAACACTGGTTCACAAAGGAGCGTCACTGTTGTTCTAAGAAAGTTGCCTCAGGGTGTGTTGCAGGAATTTCTAAGACCAAACCAAATCAAAAACGACAGAGTTACAAATATCATAGTCTTTCAGCAACATAACAATAATTATTATCATTCGATTGAGCAATCACAGAGTCTTTCAGCAAAATCACAATAATTAGTAGCACTTGAATGCTCAACTATTAAACACGCTTTTGTAACTCACAACAAAATCGTTATAAAGTAAAACTTATGAATTTGTCTTTTGTTATTTGTTTTCACACAATAGACACGCTCCAAAAATAATCAGAATAAACGTCTAATTTTGCATAGATATCGAGTGATTCTTTCAGGAGTTCACAACACAACTTCAATGCTGCCTTTAAAAATACTTCCCAAGCTGTCTTTGGAAAATAGTCTTGTATCACGGTCTTCTCAGCATCAACAAATGTTTTTCATAATGCACCAAAAGATCACTAACCTTGAGAAGGTTGAAAACAGGAGCACAAGAGGGGGGATTACTCACAAACCAACTTCTCCTGGAATGTTTTTGATTATTTGAGAGGGGTGGAAAACTGTTCGTAAATTCTCCAGCCGCTGCGAAAGTAATCCGCTCCAGAGAGGGAAGCTCCGATGAAACCTCGCACTGAAATGACGACTCCAGAAAGAATTACGGAAACTCCATCTGAACTGGGAACACCTGCGAGCGAAAGAAGGAAGACTCGAAGCCAAGCTCAGCAAACACCTTGGCAGCTCTAATTATAGATTGGTGATGAGTCATCAGACACATGCTGGTGATGAGTCATCAATCACTTCTGAAGATTCACATGAAGGAATTCTGGTGATGAGTCATTAGACACATGCTGGTGATGAGTCATCAAACACTTCTGATGATTCATATGAAGGATTAAGATGTCTCCATAAACCACTTGGCACACAGTTCACAAGTGGAACAACACTTGCTTTTATCAATATAAACAAACATGCAATGTAGTGTTCCTCACAAGTTACAGGGAAGTGTTGTGCTGTAAACACATTCATGACATGTTTCATTGTTCTTCATACATGCTGATTTATTTTGTGAGGCTGCAGCAAGAAGCATGCGTGCGTGAGTGCTTGCTATAATAGTAGGTGTGGATGTCATGGCTGTGTGCTTCTGGGAGGTATGTTTGTGTTTAGTGGGTGTCTTTTGCATGGGTGAGTGAGAGTGTTTGTGTTTCTTGGGGGCTGGGAGGTGAAGGTGTTGGGGGATGGAGTGGTGGATATATGTGTGTGTGTGTGTGTGTGTGTTGTGGTAGTGACTGTAAGTATGTTGTTTGTGTGGATGTCTGTGTGTCTGTTGTGGTGTGTGTGGGTATGATGCTTGTGGTGGAGGTCTGAGGGTCTGCTGGTGTGATGTCTGTGGGTATGATGGGTGTGGCGGGTATGACAGTGACTGTTGGTGTGGTGCCTGTGGTTATGCTGGATGTGGTGCGTGTAATGCTGGGGGTGGTTGGGTGTCTAGGGAAGTTGTGTCTTGTATGCGTGCTGGTGTGTTTTGTGGTGCTAGTGTTTGTGTGTGCTGCTCTTGTGTGCTGATGTGGGTGCGTGCAGATCTCTCTGTGTGCTTTGGCTAAGTAGGGGAAGGGGGATTTGGAGTGGGAAGGGGGGGAGGGTGGACAGAAGGTGACTGGCCGCCATCAGTGTGGAGGCCAGAGCCTGAAAATATCTCTGTATGCCAGCTATTGCACCAAGAATGCCTTCCAGGAATGCATTTGTCTGCTGTAGCTGGCTTGCCAATCCCTGGACGGCATTCACAATGGCTGACTGACCGACAGAGATACTTCTCAGGAGGTCAGTAGCCTCTTTACTGAAGGCAGCAGAGGTAACAGGCTGAGACGGAGGTGCCTGTGGCAAAGTAGACACCCACCCTATTGGGTGAGCAGGCATGGCCAACTTGGTGGGGAGCAACAGGAAGGGTGGCAATAGAATGGGGCTGGTGGACAAGGATGGTGCAGGGGGATGCCCAGATGGGTCCGCCAC
This sequence comes from Pleurodeles waltl, assembly GCF_031143425.1. Taxonomy (NCBI): domain Eukaryota; kingdom Metazoa; phylum Chordata; class Amphibia; order Caudata; family Salamandridae; genus Pleurodeles; species Pleurodeles waltl. Next base: position 1,008,932,848 of record NC_090439.1, on the reverse strand, counting down.
AACTAGGAAGACGAATCCGATTATGATGATGTTACGGTCTCCCCTGTGGCACTCCCCTCCAGGACCTCCAGGCCACTGGGTCCCCCTATGTCGGTTTTATCTTGACTCGAGTTCCCATGGCCAGATGCTTCCTCACTCGGCTGTGCCCCTTCTCATTCACTTGCCAGTGCTGATGCTGCAAATACAAAGAGAAATAGGGTCATCACATGGCCATGATCACACTTGAACAACAACTCTGATTAACATACATTACCATGATGTCAAGTAGGCCACAGCTACAAACTCCACTTAAATGGCCCATACATGTGCCATACCATATGCATGCATGCCATATGAACTGGCAAGAGTTGACCACAGGAACATCAGGATCTCAGGCAACTACAATTGCATGGCTGAAGTTGTTCAATCACAATAACTATTCAAACATTAGGAAACACCATCACTCTCGAAGCTTTGCCCAGTGAAGCAGACCTAAGTCACCTGTTAGCATACAATACTAGGCCAATGCAAAATGCATTTCCACAGATCCTACACAAGGTCATGCACACATCTATTTGTCACATACATGATGGCCCAACATTAAGAATTGATGATACAAAGTCATGCCTTGTTGATGGCAATAGTACAATATCCTGGAGAAGGAGACCTGGAAATACCCATGTCACACTGAAAACACATCAACAGTGCACACTTCACCAAGTGATATTTTTCCAATAGAGTCATGGAGGTAGTGTTCATGTTGCAAACATAGGTCACACATGTGGCATGGAAATGGACACAATAGACATCATGTCCAATATGTCAGGGAGAGATGGCCTCAAAATACGCAACACAATGAATCAGCGAGCCCCAGGGTAATCACCACTAATGTCTGGCACCCCTTACAAGGGCATACCCTGAGTGCCTTGGTAGACACAACTAGCCCTTTGCATGTTTGAGAGAGACAGAGGCTTGTAGAAGGCCTGCAACATGTTGCCCAAAGGAAAGTTACATCACTGTCCCAATTTTGCTCATGCAAACCTGGATGTATGTCTGTGGATGAATGCCTTTACCTAAACACATGTGATTTCAAAATAACTTAAGTCACTCCATGATGCATGCCAACAGTCAGGGTATAATCCTTACCCATTACACATGTGCAGTGCACTTTGCTACATGATGCCACTTCAAGGGCGTAGATATTCATATTGTTACTCTAAACTCTAGGCCTACCTGCCAGGTTCCTCATTGCTACTGCAGTTCTTGTGCCTGCAGAGCAAGTGGTTTGTGGATTCCACCCACTTGTGTCCTATGTACACATGACATGTCTACACAAACTATTACTTATCTACTGTGTGACACATGGCTCATTCCTAATTGTCAGGGGGAGCTAATGGAACCTAACTCAATCATTTGGCAATGGGACAGGCAGGAATATGGCCTGTACTTAAACCCCCCTTGTGACTGCTGTGTTGCCCTCAAATGCCCATCAAGCTTTGGATAGGCTACCGCCAGAATGTGGGTTCATGGTCCAAAGAGCACCCTGTCCACGTTGGGAGATCAGCCCCAGCTGAGCCTCTGTGATCTTCCGGGCCCAGCGTTTCAGGTCCTCCCACCTTTTTCTGCTGTGGGCACTCCGCCGGCTGTGGATTCCCAGAGTCCACACCTTCTTGGTGATGGCTCTCCATATTCCCTTCTTTTGATGGCCGTTGACCTGCATGGATCCAAAAGACAAATCAAGAGATCATGTTCACAAGTCTCATCACAAATGGCTGAGTCACAGACATGTCAGTAACATCAAGCTACAATTTTCCTATTTGTCACTACTCCCCAAGTGTGACACATACAAGCCAATATGTACAGGGGCATGACTACAGACATACATTTCTCCATCTGCAGACTAACCCGCTACCCTGCTCAGCTACAATGACTAAGCAAGCTTACTGACATCATGTAGGCCATGCTCTAGCAACCTGACTGAGATGTGAGCCACTATGAGACACATCCCACCTCTGTGGCTTCTGAAGGGTAAACTCCTAAGGCATGAATGGACCAAGACATTCACACTATATGAGAATGACTCTCTGCATACAGTCCCTATAGGCAACTGCCAGAGTCCAAACTCCTACATAACATATAGGTAACAATGAAGGGGCTGCAATGGTGGGTACACAACGTGTCTACCTTGTCCATGTGTGGACATGTGGCCTAACAAATGCAGACTCATGCTACTGCAGGTGGTGGGGTTCTGTGTTATGTACCTGTACCACAGAACACTCCTTTGGACATATGTGCCCATCCGATAGAGATGGCATTCAACAAACAAAGGCATGTGTTGAACAGTTTCTGCTATGTGACCAAAGTACTGACTCACATATCATGGTCTCTCAGGAATCAAAACACCTCCTGCACTGTGGGGCTGCCATTTATGCAATAAGCCTGCACAGGACAAATATGACCCGTGGGAAGGTGACAGTCAAATACACACATTGACAATGATGCTAAGGGCACATGTAGACTAGATTAGTAACTTACCTCTGTACCCATTCATAATCTAATCAAAGAAATGAGGCATTCTGGGCAGAACTTTGCACTAGAGCCTCATATTGCCCACATGACAGGACCTGCTGGGGTACAGGGAGTGGGCACAGTGCAACAGTTGTAAAGCCACAGTGACTCCATCCCAACCTAGACTAGGACCCATACTGGGAGAAACATGACAGGCCCTGGTCTCTGCAGGCTGAGCAGACAGAACCTACCTGACAATGCATTCACACCACTGCCATGCATTACAGTACATCATGTAGCCAACAGCAAATTGGCATGTGATGTGTGTTCAACCTGGATGGCACAGTGAGTCATGATATGCCTTCCAAACAACAGCTCAGCAAGGGCAGATGTGAACATAAATCTCTATGGCACCATACACATTGCTCACTTTACTCACAACTGACTGATACAACATGCATACACAGCTCATGCTGTCATGCACATACATGTTGTTTGACATTTACAACAATCATGAGGAAAGACATGCCAGTGGATGGCAGTAATGTCTCCTCGCCTAATTATGTACATCCAACACAAGGAGCATCTAGGAACCCCAAAAAACCACCCAACACAATGTGAATTAACTTTACATATGGCACTGGCCACTAATACCTGCACATTGTCCCTCCTATTAGTGGTACAGAGACTGCACCAACAGGCACATGAGTAGTCAACCTGGCACACATGGCCACATTCTTGCCTGTGAGGAGGGAAAGGATGGTGAGGTACAGAGAAAACTATGCACATGAGGTTCTTACTTCCTCCTCTGGTGCACCATAGAGCTGTGGATTCTGCCCTTTTGTGTCCTAGGTCCCTGGGCCAATAGGCAAGGCACATCAGTATATAACACAGTATATAACACATGACATATATACACAAACTATCACTCATCTGTAGGGGTAGGACCTTGTCCACTAACCTCTCCAGCTCCTCTGGCAGCACCTCTGGCAGCACACAACATATCTGGCATGGGGTCTTTCTGGTAGGAGTGTCAGGAGACAAGAGAGTGAATCTGCAATACATGGCAGTCACGTCCGCCACATATGCGGTCGTCACGGCCGGCAGACACAGCCATTGGCCTGTGACTGCCACTGGCAACAACCATAGTCACGGCTGTGTCCGCTATGGTTACAACCGCCTACCGCCATGATGACTCCTGCCGGAAGTTGTGGGCGGTTCCTAATGTCTAGTGGAGTAGGTCAGCCACTTGCCAAATATGTGGAACTGGGCTTCACAATCTGCATCACACCTCTGAAAATGTTGTTTTGAGCTCACAAACAAGCGTATTCTGTCTTGTCATGTATCTCCTACTACTCAAACACCACTGTAGTATGTTGCAGGGCCCAGATGGCATGTAACAGCAGTGCACGGTACACCTGGTTGATGGTCTTTTTCCGCAGTTGGTTGAGGCAGTCATATTTTGAGGGGCAACTGTGTCACACAACGTCCTAGTTTGGTCCTATACCATGGAGTGGACACAACTATGTGAAAACATGTGGGTCACATGTGACTCTTGTGTAATTACCAGCTGGGACATGTATTGGGTGCCATGTCTATGCAGTCCGAAATGCTATGTCACATGATATTGCTGGCATGCATTATGTATGTTGCTGTTAGAAATCATGTCTTGTCACACACTGTTAACCAGGGAGAGGGAGGAGACGTCAACCTCCTGTCTACCATCCACTACCAGACCTGCAGACTATAGAGCATCACAACATCATAATGTATTACTGCCTGGATAGGCAAACAATAGTGAACTTGTGTCGTCATTTGGAGCCAGATCTGACACTAGCTAGTAGTTATCCAACTATCATACCACCCATTGTACAAGACATGTCAGTGTTGCATTTTCAGGGCACTGGGTCTTTCCAACTAGAGTGGCCCTGTCAGGTGGCATGTCCCAGCCTATGTTCAGTCTGGTGTTGAGGGATGTCCTCTCTGCAGTGTTGAAACACCTTGACACCTACATCCAGTTTCCCCGTTGTGAGAATTTAGCCAATGTGAAGACAGACGTTTATGGTTTTGGCTGCCTACGACATGTGGTGTGAGCCACTGATGGCACACATGTTGGCTTGGTGCCACGGAAGGCTAATGAACAAGTCTATTGGAACAGGAAGAACTTCCATTCCATCAAAGTGCAAGTAGTCTGCTTTGCGAATCTCGACATTTCATATGTGTGTGCCTATTATCCGGGTTCAGTCCATGATTCCTTCATTATGCAGAACATCAGCATACCCCAGCTGATGTCACAACTGTGACCAGAAAGGGCCTGTCTGGTTGGTAAGTCATGTATGTACTGGTTCTGTGTGTGCAATGTTAGGTGCTGCAGTCATGAAGTGTGGGACTCATTGATGCAAATATGTCCCATTCCTTGGCAGGAGACTATCCCAAGCATACTTGGTTGTTTACACCACTAAGCAGTCCAGCTACACTAGGGGACGTCTGCTTCAATGAGGCCCATGGAATAACAAGGCGGGTCATGGAGCAGGCTTTTGGGCTTCTGAAGGCCATATTCCGGTGCCTTGATCGGACAGGTGGAGCCCTCCTCTACTTACACGGGAAAGTGTGTCGGAACACTGTGGCATGATGCATGCGCCAGAACCTCGCCCTGCGTAGGGACATCTCATACATCCTGGAGGAGGGGGAGCCTGAAGTGCTACCGGGTGAAACTCTTGAAATGGCAAGTGAAGATGAGAGTGGTGAAGAGGAAGGAACTGACTTTGGGGAAGATCTCATCAACAGCTACGTTTTAAGAGTGTAAGTATATCCGTGATGACATGATTCTGACTGTACAATGGACTGTAGTTGTGAGAATATGTGGAGTTTGTTTCACACAAAACAACTAAGGAGCTGACACTCTGCAATGACCAGCCAAAGGGAGTTAGAATAATTTGTGTTTGACACATACCCACGTTGAGGATGTTGCTTTGTTAGTGTTAGTTTCCACGCAATGTAAGTGGTTTTCAAGTTGCCAGAAATGTGATTTGTGTAATGTTTATGACTCCAAGCCTATTATCCTTGTTTTATCTTTGTACAGGTACCTTCACCATGACATCCTCATGTGGACATTTGAGAGTTGTGACATTGGCAGGTTGTGATACTGTTAGGACAGATGAAGTGGACATGGACTGATCCAGGTAATGTTGGTCACAGATTTTGGGTGTTGGAGAGCTGTGCCAAGATCTGCGTCTTTGTGGAAGGTGAGAAGTGCCCATTCGACTTGTTGTATGTGCTGTGGATGGGCCACTTGCATCATGTCTGTCAGCTAATGGGCATGACACATGTAGTCATACTGTAGATTGCAAAAATATAATTTTACCTTTAAATTGACTAAACACTTTTTGCATGGCCGATATGTGGCTGTCGATGAATTTCAACATTGCAGGCCACAGTGCCTGTGTCACAACACTGATGTGTGTGTCACACCACCAAATGAATGGTAACTAGGTCATGATTGGCCTGTGATCAATCAGGGACTGTTGCACTGCCATCTGTCTGTATCTTGGATTATGTGGTGTTGGGAACTTTTGGTGTGGTATTTGATATGGCTAAAGCTGGTGATATCATCCACTTCCATGTTTGCCTATTCTAAGGGACAATGTCTGGCAAATCCCTTTCCTCCATGCTCTGGGGGCTTTATCTTGGGATATGTATTATGACTCAGTATGAGTTACACATTCTTGTTTGTAAAAGTCCAGACATATGGAGAGCCTATGTTCTTTACTTTGGAATTACATTTATTTGTGTGACCAGACACTTGTGCTAATGTGTTGGTGTGTAATGATTATGGTCCTGAGCCGGACACTGTGTACCTTTGACATATCCCTCCTTGCACAAGTAGCTTGTGTCCTCATCATATGGTCCAAATAGTCTTACATCTCTACATAGCAATTAGTGGAAATGAAGCAAGCAGACAACAAGTGTTGTATGACAGAACCATGCATGCCGGAACAACTCATGCCTTAACAATGTGGTTGGAACCACGATCACATTGTTTCCACGCATGCCTTTACCACGCATGCCTTCACAATGAATGTTGTTGTAAAAGCATGCCTAGTAAAGGCATATGAGGAAACTGCATGTGAAATGGCGTGTGTGGTTCTGTCATACAACCCCCCCAACTGCCCTGAGGCCCAAAACCACCCCCATCCCTAATAGCTAAACTACCCTGACCCTCACCTGCCCTGAGCCCTAAAAAAAAACTATCCCACCCTGCACCCCTGCCCCTAAAAACTAAACTACCCTGATCTCCCACCCATCCTGAACACAAAAAATAAATCCGACCCCCCTCCTCTGTCCCATAAAACTAAACTACCCCAACACCCCCATCTGTCCTGAGCCCTAAATAAAACCTATCCCGAGCCCCCAGCCCCACCCATAAGACCTAAACTACGCTGACCCCCTACCCGCCCGCAGCCCTAAAAAAACTACCCTGACCCACCCACCCCTGCCCCTAAAAACTAAACTATCTTGAAATCCTCACCCAGCCTGAGCCCTAAAACCTTCCCCCAATAAGTAAACTACCCCAACTTCCACCCACCCTAAGCCCTAAACAAAACTATCCAACCCCCCACCCAGCCCCTAAAAACTAAATTACCCTGATAGAGCCCTAAATATATCTACTCGACCCCTCCACCCCTGCCACAAAAAACTAAACAACCTCTACATCCCCACCCACCCTAAGGCCTAAATCCACCCCACTGTATCCTCTTCTGATCCTTCCTCCTCTGCTCTCCTCCCTCCTCCCACCCTCCCTTAAACTTTCCCCCACCCCTTTAAAAATAAACTATCCCACCCCCACCCTAAGCCCTAAATTAAAAAAATCCCCAAACCCCGTACACCTCCCTTAAAAAAATAAATAGCCCTACCTGAAATACCCCAAGCCTTTAATCCACCCCTGCTCCAGCCCCACTTACCTTACTGCGTCCTCTCCCGATCCACTCTGGCTTTTTCTGTGCATTACCCGCATATGCACATGCGTGGTTAAGGCATAGAAATGCCAGGCGTTGTTCCGGCAAGCGTGGTTAAGCTTGCATGGGAAATGTCTGCGTTGGTCGCAACTCGTTGTTTAGGATGTTTCTCCAGATTTGTGATGAGTGAATTTATTACAATGCTGGTGCAAAACATAAATTGTGGACAGACATGAACTTAAAAGACAAGTGAAGGGGTCAGGCATAGTGAACGAAATCAACTGAGTTGATGCCACATCAGTGGGAGTTCAAAGTCAAGAGTACGCCTCCCATTTGAACAGGTACGTGGTTCCAGATCAGTCAACAGGGTAAATGTGTAGTACACAAAGGAGGTCCCTTAGGAAGAGGTCAATTGCTGGTAGTGGTGGGTGTCTAGCCATCTGCAAATTATGGATTTTTAGCTGAAAGTCCCTGTTTTGGGGGGGGTCTACTGCTACAGAGGCAGGTGGGTCTGGGTCTGGTGGTACCGCTGGCAGGGCCTCCTTTCCAGTGGCTGGCACCAATATCGATGGGCCTGGTGTTGCTGCACCAAAGGAAAGGGTGGAGTAATGTTGAATAGCCCTGCCCAGGGTGGTGTTGATGTCCCTCATCACCCCTATTAGGGAGCCTCTGGTGTTGTTCTGGGCCTCCCATTGCTCCCACATGTCCGGATGGATGTCCCTCTGTAGCTCCTTCATTTCCCAGAGTTCATTCAGTACCTGGCTCATCATGCCTTAGGATTCATGATAGACACCCAAGACATGGCTGATGGTGTCCTGTCTGACGGCAGCTCCAGTGGCCTCATCCGGCTTTCCCACAGCATCCCTCCCATGCACCCTACCCCCATGGACCTGTGCCCTTGCAACAGGTTGTCCACTCCTACTTGTTCCTGGACCCTCATTGTCCGAAGTGTTGCGCCTCAACTTGGGATCCAGGGCTGGGGGGCACAAGATTGTCGACACTGTGGTTGGTACACAGGTTGAGAGGCGAACGGATGCCTGAGATGTTGTGGCAAAAGAGCTGGGCGGTGTTGATGTGGGCACAGTGAGACTAACTGTAGCCACTTGACTAGATTGCCCAAATGGGCCAGGGAGGTCCTCTTCTTCTTCCGGGGGTTAGGGGCGGCAGTCGCCTCTGTGTGCCCAGTGGCTGCTCAACCTATGGAGGTGAAAAGTACAATGTTACTTGTTGTATTGTGACATCTACCTGCAACAGTTTAGTGTTACAGTAAGCAGAGACATTGTCCAAAGTTAACTTCCAGTTGATCCAATTGTGCCAAGTGACCATATTATTGGGTGTTTTGACTTTACGTGTGAAGTGTGCAAATTCCTTTTGAACCAAGCAGCTGGTTTGATGTGCAGATCATGTGGATGGCCTGAAAATGCCATCTTACCACCAGTGCAGGCAAAACAGTGTATGTGCAGGATATGGATTTGGCCATTTTGTAACCTAGTTGATTGAGATGCAGTCAGAGGCAGGAGTTTGTTGCATATGTAACTGGAGTGATCATGTGTTGAGTGTAGTGTGAATGTGTCTGCTGGGTAAGGTGTTCTTGCTATCCTCAATAGTTTCATATTGGGTCAGCAAATCAAGATCGAACTGGTTAGGCAGACACATCTCTGAGCTGAGCATGATCTGTATCTTGGTCCCTCCCAAGTGAGTAAACTTCAATTTAGAATTAGGAAGAAAGTGTATTTTGACAAGTGACCACTGGTCTGGTGTTTGAAGTAACCGTTACAGGGCCTGCTGGGAGTTGCGTTAGGTTACTCCCTATGCTCCTAGAGACTTGACATATGTTATCCTGCCAGATGAGTGAACTTCAAATGGGATTTAACAAACAAGTGTATTTGGGGAGTAATGGCTGTGCTTGTGTTTGTAGCTTCTGAAACAACGCCTCCTGGCCTTCCCATTCATGTCACTCCCTCTACTTCACCCACTTACAAATGTTGTTCTCCATTGTGGGTACACTTCATTTGTGGGTTACCTAATGGATGTATTTGGAGATGAGAACACTGGTCTGGTGGTGTAGTGACAGAAACATGGCCTATTGTGAGCTGTAGTCAGCCCTGTCTATGTACCTCACACACTAAACAGTTGGTATCCCCCCAGTTGAGTAAACTGCATTTTGGATTTGACAAACAGGTGTATTTGGGCCGGACACTGGTCTGGTAGTTGGAGTGACAGAAACATGGCATATTGTGAGTTGTAGTCAGCCTAGTCCCTGTACTTCACATACTAAACAGTTAGTCTCCCCCCAGGTGAGTAAAATACATTTTGTCTTTGACAAACAGGTGTATTTGGGCAGGAGTACACTCATCTGGTGGTTGAAGTGACAGAAACATGACCTATTGTGAGCTGTAGTCAGGTCAGTGCTTCTACCACACAACGTCTACCAATGGTATCCTCCCAGGTAAGTAGACTTCTATTTGGAAGTTGACAAACTGGGCTATTTTGGCAAGTGACCACTGGGCTTGTGTTCATAGTCACTGAAACTGTGCCTCTTGGCCTTGGCAGCCATGTCAGTCCCTTCACTTCCCAACAATAGACAAATGCTATCCTCCCAGGTGAGTGTAGATCATTGGAGTGATTACAGACAGGTGCCTTTGAGCCTGTGAAGTCTGTGCTGTGGCTTGGAGTCACAGACCCAAGGCTTGCTGATAGGTGCAGGCATGTCACTCTCTATGCTAAATAAACTGTACAAATGTCATCCCAGCCAGATGAGTCCACTTCAATTACTCTTTGTTCATACAGATCTCTAGTATCATCATACCACTGTGGTAGTGTTTGTAGTTACAGGAACAGTGGCTCTTGGAAATTGTAGTCTTGTCAGTCCCTAAACTACACACACTGCACAGATGTCATCTCCCCAGGTGACTACACTTCAATTGTGATTTGCCAAAAGGCAGTGTTTGGACAGATGAACACTAGGCTCGTGAGTGGAGTGACAGTAAATGAGGCAAAAGTTTACCTTTGTATATACATGACGTGGCATTTTGGTAACCTTTTTATTGTTGTGACTTACCAGACTCCACTCACCCAGGTGTTCCTGTCAAGCCCTCAGGATGCAAGATGGCCAAGTCCTTCTCCTCCCAGGGTAGTAGCTGTACTGGGGCAGAGGGAGAGCCACCGCCAGTCTTGTTGGCCTACAGCTTGTGCCTGAAGACCAGGGAATGGACCTTGCCCCTGAGGTCATTCTACCTCTTCCTGATGCCCTCCCTTGTGAGCAGGGTGGTGCCTACAGCATTGACTCTGTTGACTTTCCCGTCTCACATTACCATTTTCCTACTGAGAGGAGTATGCTCGACTTGTGCTCCAAACAATTGTGTCTCTAATCTTATGATTTCATCCACCATGAATCTTACCTGTTCATCTGTGAAACAGGGATTTTTAAGATGTGACACAGTGGTAAAACAAAAATTGGGGTGACAGGGACTTGCTTGACAGGAGAGGTGCAATAGGGAGTGAACAGTCAGGGGTGTGTGCAGGGTGTTCTGCGGAGTGGATAAATAATTTGGGGTGTCTAATCTATGTGCCCTTCAGATATAGGTGCTCGGGCTTCATTATCTTGCTGTGTAAATGCAAAGGATTGTGATGTGTGAAGGGGTGTGTTTTATAGTGAACTTTGCAGCTGTGTCCAGTGTGGAAATGTGTGTCAGCTGTGTTGTTTTTAAATGCATCCAATGTGCTGTTGTGTATTACTTTGGTGACCGCAAACCGCAGTGGTTCGGACCACCATTGGCTGACTGCCATGGGTGCCCATTACTGTGACTTAAGGCTTGTAATACGGTCAGTGGGTGGTCACTGTGTTGTCGGGGCTGGTGGTCAGACCACCTATTTCCAGGTCTCCGCGTCTCTGTCAGCCTGCCTTTTTGGTTGGCGGTCAGCAGTCCTGCATGTGTAACTCACAATAGGGTGGTCTAGGAGACCGCCAACATGGCAGTCTTTTCAGGACCACCAAAATGGCGGTCTGGTGGCCGGGCCGCCAAACTGGTAATGAGGCCCTTAATCTTTAAAAATTCATATCTCTGGTTCCCTACATTGGATGTTTGTTGTTTTGGTGTCATTTTAGAGATAACAATATTTCCTCTTTTTATAAATTAGTGTCGGATTTTCATTGTGTGTTGTATTTTACTTTTTTTACTGTTTTGTTGATATGAAATACTTTACACACCTGTCTCCTAAGTTAAGACTAACTGTTTGTGGGTAAAACTACCAAGGGTTAAGCAAGGATTAATTTACTGAGACCTTAACTGGACCTAGTAGGGGATTGTGACATATTGCTAAGTGTAGGTACCTACCTGCCCTTACCAATAACCCACTTTCCAACAGTTCTTTCATGCCTTGGATGAAATCCACACAGTATAAACTCCTGTAGACCTCATTTGTCTGCACACTATGAATTCTGTGCAAGTCTTCCATTTAAGATACTGACCACGTGTAAAGTGCACTCCATTTCTTCCCACACTCACTCTTATGTGTAGTGACATTCATCTTCTCTTGCGTGAACGACATCATTGAACCTCACACAAACCACTCCTGAAGGCCAAACTACCTGCAACAACCTACCAAAAACGATTCAAGTTCTACAACATAACATCCGTGCAGGCTTGAGTTTAGAGTTCTGGGATAGAGGTTCCTTAATGTCACTGTCCTTTTAAGGTAACCATGTAAGTACTTGCTGTCTTTAAAACACACACACACTTAATTCACTTGCTAATTCTCTGAAGTGAAGTCACATGGATCCACCGAAGCCTTCTTGCAAACCATTGAGCGAACTTTAGGTAAAATGTGGATATTTTATGGTCTAATTTTTGTGTATTTTTAAGAAAATGGTGTCACACGTTATATGGTCAAGTGTTGCAATGCTTTTGCAAATTGAAAAGATATTAAGACTGTGACCCCTGGGAAGAGAAGTGTATGAATGTGCTTCTTGACCTGATCTTAGATTTTTCTCTGGCAAGTGGGTCCAGTACTTAAACGCTTACTGCTGATATCTGATGTGATTTCAGGACAGAAGTTTGAATCTTGTCAAGGTGAACACAGCCTTCTTTCTTTCTGAGATTTGCAAATTGGCTACCATTCGTTTGGATAATAGAAACGAACTGTTTATTTTATCTGAAAAGTCAGACGTGTTGAATACAAATATTATTATTATACATTATTGTACTAGCTCTCTATTTCACGCTTCTATGAAATATATAAAAACCTTTATTCAAATCATGGCTTAATTTGACATTTAAATTTGCATTCCTGCTCATCCTCTTCATGCTGTTGCCTTTGGTGCTGGTGCCTTTGTAATCTTATATTTCAGAGAGCGCTCTCTCTGTTGGACACTTGCTGCTGCTGCCTCATGCTGGAGGCAGGTTTCATTTAATTTGCTGTCACTCTGACCCAAGCTCGGAGGCTGAAGAACAGCTCAGTGTGTGATCTTACAATGCTACACAGGCATTCCTAGGTTTGGCTGCCACCTGCACATGTTTTATCACTGTATTTTACTTCATTTCTTAAAACGTACAACCAATGACATCCACCTTGATACAACATTTGCCAACTTTCTTTTACATCATATTCTGCATCATACGAGGCCTTGCTTTCTAATTGAATAATAACCAGGTATTACCTCCCCCCATCCTCCTCCTCTTCCAGTTCTTCCATTGGATGACCTGTGTCCAGGCGAGACATCCTCCTTCAGTATCACATGTCTCTGCTTGCATGTCTAATGCCAACCCTCCCAGACCACGGTGCTCTCTCCATCTGCCCCATATCCCATCTGATTTGGAATGCCTCCTGGTGGCCAAACACACTAGGGGATATGCCTTCTCCCAAACAATCATAAAAACATTTCTGGGTTAGTATTGATGACTCTCTTTCTATGCAAGAACATGTCAGGACCATCTGCGGTAAATGCTTTGGCATTCTCAAACTCTCAAACTCTTGAGAATGCTGTTTACCGAGAGCCTGGTGAAGAACCATAGTCCAAGCTCTTATAACAAGTAGATTGGACTATGGCAATGTCCTATATGTGGGAAAGGCTGATTATCTCTTCACGAAATTGCAGGTTATCTAAAACACTGCTGCCAAGCTGATTTGTAATATAGGCAGATTTAGTTTGGCATTGGATTGCTCGGCAACTTTACATTGGATACCAAAGCAAAAAAGAACCTGTTTTAAACATCTATGTCATGCTCATAAGGCACTGTACAATACTGGGCCTCCGCATGCTTCGGAAGATCCACAACTGGATCCCCACTGAAACCAGAAGGACGGTCACGCAAGCCCTCGTAAGCAGCAAACTGGACTACGGCAACGCCCTTTACGCAGGAACCACGGCCAGGCTCCATAAAAGACTGCAACGCATACAGAACGCCTCTGCACACCTCATCCTGGACATCCCCCGCCACAGCCACATCACAGCCCACCTGAGAGTCCTGCACTGGCTCCCTGTCAACAAGAGAATCACGTTCAAACTCCTCACACATGCTCACAATGCACTACACAACACCTGACCAGAATACCTCAACAGACGGCTCTCCTACACCCCGACCCCACAGCTTTGCTCCTCTGACCTTGCCCTCGCCACCCTCCCACGCATTACACAAAACGACCGCCGGCGGCAGATCGTTCTCCCACCTCGCCGCCAAGATGTGGAACACTCTTCCCACCCATCTATGACAGACACAGGACCTACTTACTTTCAGGAGACACCTCAAGACCTGGCTGTTCGATCAGTAGCAGCCCCCACCACCATCAGCGCCTTGAGACCCTCGCGGGTGAGTAGTGCGCTTTACAAATACTTTGATTGATTGATTGATTGAAACTCTACAGACTACTGCTGAATTTAATAAGCCCACACACGACTTGAGATGCCATAATCTAGTTCTAATCAAAGCCAAGCGAATAAGGAAAGTCAGAAAGGTGTCCGTTCATTTTCTTATCTGGCTGCAGCTCAGTGGAATTCCTTCCCTCTTGATCCCTACCTTACTGACAACCATCTCTGGCTTAGAAAAAGAATAAAAACCTGGCTTTTTTCAGGATAATGTCCCTCCTGTACATGATCTAAAATCAGCACTGTTGTCATAGTCAAAATTACAGGGAGCTTCCTAGTGCTGTGATATTCTCTTGGGGATGAGTGTTGTGCTCTAGAAGTACTGTAAATAAGTAAATGAATCTATCTTCTTAAGGCAGCCTCAACCTGTGTAGAGCACCCTCTCCACCACCATACATTCACCCATGCTAGTGAGACATTTCTGTTTAGTAGGCACTCATTGTCCACCCTCCCGCTTGGCTATATCTATTTTTGGCAGCATGAACCCAACGCTTCCAAACAGAACATTGGCAGGGGTGAGAGCAACATCACTCAGGACACCCAGCAGGATGAATTGTGGTTCTACTGGGATAGCCACTTCCAGGATTGCTTCCTGTTCTCTGACTATGTTGGGCCCAGTATTTTGCTATGGAAGGTAATTCCCAGAAAGTGTGTATGAATGTGTCTTCACTCCCCCGCAATGCAGACACTGAAGACTCTGGGCCCTGCCCATTTTGAATAGTCTATTATACTATAGTAGATCCTGTGAAGTATCTTAACTGAATTAATCACAGTTTAGACTTAATGGCCACCTCCCTTGGATACATCAGGGGCTCTTCCCAGTCAGCGTCCTAAATCTTGCTCACATCTCTCTCCCAGGCTTTCCGGACTTTTAATAACATATCCAGCTTGTTGCTTATCATAGTGCTATATATGTGTGAGGTCACTTTTCTGGTCACTCCTTCTCCCAGTATCCTGCTCTCTAGTGGGCTCGCCTCTAGAACCTCCTCCCATATAATGTCCTCTGCATGCAATGCATGTGTTAATTGAACGTATTTAAATTGTTGTATAGCAGGTCATACTGCATTTGCAGTGTTTCGAAGCATTTCAGCCTACCTGCTTCCTTTATGTCCCCCACAGTGGCTATTACTCAAACTGTCGTAACTGCACATTAAACCTTATTGTTGTCCCACTGAATGGTAACATCCAGGCTATTTTTCAGGCATCATTAATGAATATTAATTGTGAAAATGCACATCTAATCAATCCACTTTAAAAATGGGGTGCTGAAGAGTTTTCTGCACCATTTAGTTGACTTGCCACATATCCTAGTATCTTCTGTAAGATTTGCATGTACAGACATATATGTTTCTAGCTCAAAAAGATCTATAGTTACTGAAATAAAGGCAGCACATGTGGTACAACGCAGTGGCACAAATTTCGTAAAAGTGAAGTGGTCGCCTTTTCATTGCTGATTACTGTGTTCAGTCACTAAACTGTAACGAATGAGGTTCATTGTTTTTCCAAGACAGAATAAGGGGCCTGATATATCAGTGGGGAGGTTGCAAATAGTGGGTGCTCGTTGACTTTTTGCAACCTGCAATGCATTTTGCGATACAACTGGTATACTAATCAGCCACGTTGCAAAATGTGAATTCACAGGAGTTCACAAAACTTTCTCCTTAATGAATATTAGTTATGTTCATATAATTATGCTACAACATGTATTGGTTCATTAATAATGCCATTGTGTTTCACCTCAGGAACCTTTCAAACAATCAGTTATTTTAACAGGGCACTCAACGTAGTGAAAAATCATCAAAACAATTTAATCTTTTTTAAGCAATGATGTTTTCAATCTTACAATGCCCTCTAGTCATTTATGGCCCTTTTCACAAAGGCAAATTTACATCTGTAAATGTACGTATGTGTAAATCTTCTACTACATTTTGGTCTAACTTTCACTTATTTGCTGTTCACAATTTACAAGTATAAAATTACTCCAGCATGCAGATTTACGAACCTCTAACCCAGGAATTCAGCAGATGGAGCCTCTTGCCACAGGATTTACAAGTGCAAAGTTACTACTAATAGCTTTTTAACATAGGGGTAGACCGCTGTCACCAGGGTGGAAGTATCGCCATGGGAAAGAATAGGGAAACTGCAAAAGATTATTCAACATTTAAAAAGTTAAAATATTTTAATGTAAATGTAAAATATATTGTAATATTTATTTTAAATGTAGAACTGATGAAATGTTACAACACCGTTTCAAATTATACTGAGAAATGTATTTAAATATATTCAATTCATGTATAAATGTTTCCTAAAGGATATTTTTAAAACATCCGACACAGTATAAAATTACTTTTATTTCCCATTCACAAAAACTTTTAAGGTCTGTACAGAATCCATTTTTATTATATTTCAATTTTTAACCAAACTTTGAAAATGAATATTATTACAAATAGGTTTATTACATTTTATTATAATTATTTATTTTAATAATAGAAATTGGTTAACCCTAAACAACATAGATGTGTTTGCCTCTGAATGCGTGTGTGTGTATATATATATATATATATATATATATATATATATATATATATATATATATGCGAAAGTTGCATTTTTTAGAATATTGTTTCCTGTGAGGGATTTATTTCAAGCCCCTTCCTCCATTACTTTCCATGTGAGTCTCTTGCATTGTCTGTGAGTGGCCGCGTGTTGTGGTACACTTACAACTGTTTTGGGATCTTTTGGTTGTAGTAACTTTAGAAGTGCTGTTTGTGAGTAGCAATTGGCTTACTCTTTTGTAGGTGGGTCTTTATCTCTCCTTGAACACCTCCTTATTCCTCCCTAAGCCCCTCCTGTTTAGGAATAAGTAATCCCCATTTTCCAGCTGCTTCCCTATCCCTCACATATTTACTACCATAACATATACATCATATACCACACAGAAAAGATAGGAGAGGCGGAGGCAGCGGTCTCTGACCTTAGCTTTGTGAATAGCATTTTGTACTATTGGAGTAGTACTAATGTAGTACTACAAAGTGCAGTTTGTAAATAGTCTCCCCCGATTGTACATATGTAATGTACAATTCTGAAGTGCTTAACTCCTAATGGAAAGTGGTGCTTCTAGAAGCCGATAGAGCAGAATCCAAGTAAACTCAAAATGAAAAATAATTTCTACAACATAACTGGGATGTGCAGAATAAACAAGGGGCACATTTTATTACAGGATGTGTGGATATGTAGGTTTGCTTTCTGCAGCACAGAATAATGTATTGTTTGCCCAAACAATTCCATTCTGGAAGTTAGAAAAGTGTAGTGTTTATGAAATTGGTTCTGTTGCTTCAATGATGGATAACATCATTGTTGGTGAATAACATTTTCATCTTTTGAGGTACAGGTTTTAATGGAGCTGTCAAACAGGCCTATTAACAATATACATCGAGTGGACATTGGGTCTGGTTATTTCAACCACTGGCTTTCTTTGACCAGCATTTTTCAGCTATTGACTTATATGTTGTCAATCATGTCCTATCTGAGCACAGTGGTGCAATCATTTCTCACCTATTGTTTGCTGATTGGATTTATCCTTCCTCCTACACTGGTGTGTTTGCATTGATCTGCATCAGTGGCTATTTACTATAGCACTGGCTGTCTGTGGTTACAAGCTGTTTCATGTTTGTTGTGTTCTGATAGGCTCACGCTGCATACAATAGCTTATTAAACCAGGCCTACTGGCTTTGCCAATGCCTGAGTCAGCAGGAGCTGGTGCATTTGTGCACTTTTGTTTCTTGAGGACACCTTTTATATTGTGTAATAATGTGTGTTAATTGACAAAATAGCAAGATAATGATGACCAACTTAGTCCTCCACTGCCTAGCATCCAACCAATTTTAATGTCGCCTGTTTGTTGTTGTTCATTCGAGAAACCGGATTCGATTTAACTATTTAGTTTGTAGCTGGACACAGTCCACTATAAATGTAAACCATTTCAACAGAATTGTTTACCAAGAAAAATGAACTATAATTTGGCTAGTCAACCAAAATTATAAGTAGGGCTTAGTGATTTTTTTTTACATCTTTACCAAATCAAAGCATGCTAACTTTGAATAAAATTCAGATGTACGGACGTCACTCATTTTGCAATATACATGACAAAAACAATTCCGTCATTAAAAAATTAAAGCAATTTCTCATCAAAGAAAATCATATTTTCAAAAAGTGTCCAGAAAAACGATCCACTCAGAATCTAGCAAATCAAATTTGCCATATTTTACTTCGTAATTAACTAGCAGATCACCTAAATTTTGTTTTGCAAAACAAAAATGCATCTAAACATAAGATTGTAAACGGAGACGAATCTCTGAGAGTTTTGCTCTCTACTATGTAATACTAACTCTCCCAGACTCTAAACCAACAGCTTAATAGTGGATATGAATATTTAAGACTATTTGGAGAGAAATGTATAGTACTGTTTTGTAATTTGTTAGTAAATGTGACTTTCAAGTGCCAGGTTAGGCATTGTACCTACCTACATCAGTCATTCATCTGCAAATGGTTTGTAAGTGTAGTGCAAATAATGAGTAAAAGGTCAGAAGTCGTGATGTCTGCAGTGCTTCTCCCTGGCCACCTGAGGGCAGTGTTTCAGGCACCAGTACTTCACCAGAAGAAGATGAAGGCAGTAGAAGATTGTTCTCACTCATTTATATACCACCCTTCAGCCTCCTAACCTTTGGTTTAACAGATGTAAATATAAGGCTGAAGAAGTGATAAAACACATTGGGCCTGAGTCATAATGCATTTTTTGTACAGACGTTGAATTGAGGTACGCAAAATACCCATTTTTGTGAACTTAAATTCCCAAGCCACCCACCTTGATAACGTAAAGTCCATCAGTGAATCCTGAAATGCTGCCACGAGGTGGATTTTCGACATTCACACATTTAGACATGGGGTTTGTATGTATATCTATGTTTCCCAGCATTCGCACACTGCTTGCAGTTATTTTCCCACCTTTGAAGGGCCCTTGAAGTTACTTTTGTCACAAGCAAAAGAAAGTAGGCTAAGATGGGGGGAATGGGGAGTGAACACCCCTGTATTTGGGTTCTGATGGGAGGGTTTTTGTCTATGAGGAAACTTTCCTGTAGAAAATCAAAAAACGTAAACATGCAATTGAAAACTGCATCCGATTTACACATGCAGATCTTTCTACCTGGTAATTTCCATGTACACAGTTTACGCATGTGGCTACTCAGTAAATTCATCTTGTTAGATTACCATTTAGTATTCCGAGGATTCATTGTGAATCCCTGGAAATTTGCTCCAAACTAAGGAGTAGTACAACGGCAGAAGCTTGAAGAATTACCTGATAATATAATATAATACACTGTTCCAAAAACTAACGGGAGGAAAAAGAGAGGGAGTCCTGATAGTCAGGAGCAAGAGTCCTCACACACCACATTTGGTGTCATGCTTCATCATCGGACAGCTCCTCGTCAGGCCGGTGCTGCAATGCCTGACGGGCACCCCCCGAGGGGGGGCTCTTTGCCGGAGATCTTTTTGTTAGCGATGATGCCGCGGAGCCAAGTATGGGTCCAAGAGTGAGGAAGGAGAAACAAAAGAGAAAAGTAAAATTGGCTCAAGACCCTCACTAAATAATTTATTATTCGCTGTTGGGAAATGGTCAAGATTAAAAAAGTAACAACGGAGTGAAACAAGAGATAATGCTCAGACACTCACACAAAAATCAGAATAGAGGAAGACGGTGATTATCCGAAATCCCTCAATATATGGTCAATATGCGGTCGACATGTTTCGCGTCTCTTATGGTCCAACAGGATCCCCTGACACCTGATCCCCTGCGGCTGCGGTCCCGGATTTGAAGAATTACATCATCTTTCACCCTTTCCCTCCCAGTCTATAATGTGCTCAAGTTAAAAGTATTCTTGTCAATGGCGTCTCTTGCAGTTGTCCGTCTTCCTTGATCAGCTGTGTTGGGCACTGCCAAAAAAGCTCCCAGTGCTGCATTACCAAATAGCCAAAGTAGGCACTGGCCTATGAACCCCACTCCTTTTAGGGGCCCCACGACAACGGATCAAAATAATATTGACTTGATCTTGAATTAAAATTACAATCAAGCTTTCTTAAGTTGTTTCCAAAAGAAAGAAAAAACATGAGTCAACTCAAAGAAATGAAAACTTTACATTAAAGACTCTATAGAGAAAATACTGTATTTATGTAACGTACCCATTAAGAACTTAAGGTACATAAACCACAGACATTAGAGTCACATAACAGTTTGTCTCTTAAAAGCTCAGCTTCTGTCAGTTTGTGAAACAATTCGGTGCAAACTACGTACGTATAATGTTTAGTTTTGTGTAATAAAATCGATTTATTTAAATTGTTGGTTGGTAAAATGTTTTTTTTAAATCGACTGTCTAGGGGCCTCCGCCGGGTTTAATCCAGCACTGAAAGCTGCCAAAGCTTCAAAGAGAGCAGGACTGCATTGTTGGGCACAATCGTGGCTGCAAAGTCATTACCAAATTCTGCCAGGAATAAAGACCTTATGCTGGGTTCCTATCAAGGAAAGTACATAGTTCAGGGCATTGTTCCTGCATGACAAGGCCCTCCGTTACTACATCGAGTACCTCTCTAAATGGCCTCTCAGTCTACCAGCATCAGTGATCCGCCCCCCAAAAGCAGCTTGTTGTGTTGCCAATATCAGTCTAAAGAATTGGGGACTTCTGTGCTCATAGGGAACTTTGCTCATTAGCACTAGCCAGGTACTTTCTCATGTTCCGTAATGGCACAAAGGCCCATTTTTTGCTTTCTCTAAAATGCCAGTCAAAAATACATCTAATGCTAGTCCTTACCCATGTCATCCAGGTGGCTAATACCCACGACTCTAAGGTTTATCCTTGTTTTCTTATCCAAGTGTGGGTTCTGGAAATGCCACTCTCCAGCACTACTTGGAGGTATGCCACCGTCTTGTTAACTTTTAGTCCTGGTGATTTGCTGGTATATTCTGAGTAGAAGTCTCGAAATTACAAAATATGTATTTGAACCTCAATGCTGCACCTACACAGTCTCTGTGTAACATATCTCATACTGGCAAAGTGCTTTAGGGCTGCTTACAGAATGCACCACGTTTTAAAAAATAAGTCAAAATAACTTTAAGTAAATTGCGGGTTAGTTCATGTAGTCTTCGTTTCTACACCTATTAGGGCAGAGGATATTTGCCTAGTGTCTGATTCAAAGAAATGTCATACCAACGTTTTAGGTATTTTCACCGAGGGCAGTGAAAGCTTTAAGTGGATGCAACCTGCTGATTTTCTTCAAAGGCCCTCGATCTGTTTATTCAAACTGGCGTGTCAGCACGGGCTTTATGCTAAAGCCCTTCAGATAGAAAACATTTTCTTTTCTGATCGAAAACTGCCAGTTCAACTGTATCCGCAATCCATCACATAATCACTTTTCAATTTGACATGTAATTATTGATGCCCTTCTGTTCCCATTGTCAGTGGTTTTAAGAAGCAGGCCGGGTCACTACAGGGCGCCGCACCGGGGCTTAAACCCTCTTCTTGCCCTGACAGGTCATTCACATTCAGCAGTTAGTGCGGCGGAATATGATTGGCTGGCACCTTTGCAGCTGCCGGTGAAGCAGGTCTGGAGTCTCTGGGGAGCCATCTTGTAAAAGAGCATCTCCCGGTCAATAGCAGGTTGTCGATGCTGATTGACAACCTGAAATGAGAAGCCACGCGCTGTCGAACATCTGTGTGCGACGTAGGCCGTTAGCAGCACAATGCACAACATTTCTACAGGGAGAGATAACAAATATGGACACATTTGAAGCTAATGCATCTCCAGCAAGAACCCAGTGTTAGGCATACAGCTGTGGACATTTTACTGGGCAATATCCAGCCCACTAAGAAATGAGGAATTACCGCGAAATTGGCAATTTCCCCCAGTAATTCCTCATTTCCCTAGGCTTTTGCTCAGATATTGGTTGTTTTCAACAGTCAAAAACGAACTCTTAACGTGAAGAGATCTGTGGTGTTTCTACAGATCCCGTGTGTCCGAGGGTGCGGTAACTGCTGTTTGAACTAAGAGGCCACTCACAACGAAGACCTTGGTCCTATTCCATGTGGGTTTCGAGATACGGCACTCAATCAAGTTTGAATCGATGCAACAGGTGCAAAGCAGTAGCCCTCAGGATAATGACCAGATGTAGCAGTACCAAGGCCACACTGCTATTAAAAACATTATTCTTTCTTTTCTGGTCTTTTTTTCCGGAGAGAGTTCTGCCATTCTATCACAAAGGACTGCCAGGCACATTTAGTTGCATACCAACCTGGGTCAAGCATAGCAGGGCCTGAGTGCCATCAGCACAGGCAAAGTAGTAGTAGTCAATGGCATTGGTTGAAGAGTGGGTGAAAGAATAAACATGCACGTAGGAGACCTACGAATGGGCTAAGGATTGGAAACATTTAGAAACAGAAGGATGAGTCGAAAAGCATTACCTAGATTCCCATGTAGCTTTCTTGTGCAGTGGGCTACAACAGTTTTCAGTGCTATTGGAATATTAGCTTTTTAATTCTGCTCTCTCAGCTGCAATTTTAGAGGTCTATAAAATGTTTGTAAACACCTACCAAAGGTGGCACCAGGGATGAGGCAAAGAAGGGCAGTGGCTCCCTTCACAAAAACTTCCCACTGAAACATGCTGAGCACAGAGCCTAGGCAAAGGGAGGTGACTGCTGCCTCGTTGTATACAGTGGAATACAAACATCAATATGCACAAACAGATTATGTAAATTATTATTGTGAATGAATTTAGAGCAGTAGGCACTTTGATTTATCGGGCTCTCATTTTGGAATATTTGAAAGACAGTTTCATGAACAATATCTGTAAATAAAAGGCAATGTCTCAGACCTTGACTAGATCTTAAAATGTATGTTTGGCTGATTATAATTATCTGCTCATAGCCAAACTGGAGCATCCAAGCGTGAGAATAACTGGGATGAAGATTGTAAAACCTTGGATATACATATAACCGCAGAGGGTGGGGAACCGGCTTAGGCATCTGACTGGTCAGAAGGGAAGATTGAGGAAAACGAAGATGTAATCCAAATGCCAGAGAAAAGAGGAAGGTATTTAAAGAACTCCTGAATTTGCAATAGTTCTGTTCCAGTCTGAGGTGGCTAGGCAGGTTATTCCATAGGAAGGTTCCTTAGTGATGGAGGGTGTGACTGCCATATCTTATATTTCTGAATTGGTGGGGTGTCAGCAGCCTTTAATCAGTGTACTGTGGTGGCTGATAGGAAATAAAGAGGATATCAATGTGATCTGAAGTACGGATATTTAGGACCTTGTTAATGAGGCCAAGACATTCTAAGTCGGTCTTTCCTGGGCAGGGAGCCAATTAAGAAATTTGAGAGCAGGGGTAACATGTTTGTGTCGTTTGAGGTTGTAGACCAGTTGAGCACAAAGTTTTGGAGTTGCTGGAGTTTTTTGAGTTTGGTGGTGGGAAGGCCAGTGTAAAGACAAATTACAGTAGTCCAACGGGACATGACAACTGCAAAGATCAAGGCAATTTTCTATGAGCAGTGTAGCAAAGGGAAGATCCCCTTCAGTTGACGAAGGTGGAAAAGGGCATTTCTGCAAAACAAATTTATCTGTGGGATAATGGAGAGGTTGCTGTCAAAGATAACTCCCAGGTTGTGATATTGCTTAACAGCAAGCCAGGAAAATGGGAGGGGAGCAAAGAGCAACATTTCAGGTTTGTCTCTTTTGAGACATAGACAAATTGTTTTGCATCCTCCAATTAATGTGTTAGAGACCTTGGGATATCATGGGTGGATTACTAGGGTTATCTTCTAGCTTTAAGATGAGCCTGGTCACATCTGCATGCATATTGTATCCAACATTGTAGGGTGACGGCCAAGGGGGCCATGTAAACATTGAATAGGATGGGGAAAGGGCTAATCATTGGGGAACACCGCAGAGAATATTGGAGTTTCTGGGGTCTTACTAGCTGTATGTTGTTTTGGAGAAGGGACGAAAGCCGTGTGAGGGCTGTACTTCCAATGCCCACTGATGATGTCAGCATGTAAATGAGTATATTGTGTTAGACGGTGTCAAATGCAACTGAAAGATCAAGTAATATCAGCCCTCAGAGGAGACTGGGATCCTGGGCAGGGAGGAGTTATTTTCTATGTTTAAAAGAGTTAACGCGGTGCTTTTATTTGGCCTGAATCCTGATTGGAAGTTACTGAGTAGGCCGTTAGTCTCAGTGTAATGTGATAATTGACAGGGAACTACTATTTCAAGAACGTTGGGCACATGGGGAAGGCCAGATATGGGTCTGTAATTATCAAGGATATCCGGATCTAATGAGAGTTTCTAGGATCAGGTTTATGGTGGCATGCTCAGGTGATTGAGGGATGTCCCCGCTGGTTAAGATGCAATTTATGAGACTTGTGAAGAAAGGTGTTAGTCCTGCAAGTACAATATCGATGACATTAGCATTGGCTGTATCCCAGAGTGGTGAGGACTTTTAGAAGGAGGCTATCTGTGCCGCACCCTACCAGATGTAGGGCCTCACCTCTGCTAGACCTCCTGGCTAGAGAGGTCTTCCAGTTTGAGACCGAAGACAGGTGACACACCTGTGCCCCCACACAGGGCTGAAGGGCTTGGTCATGTAATTGTATTTATAAAGCGCTTACTATCCCTGATGAGGCATTGACCGTGTGCCACAGCAGCAGCAACAAATGAGGACTTGTCGCACAACAAGACAAGGAAGAAGGGATCTAAGGTGGGAACGGATGTAATGGTCTACCTTCTCAATAAACATCAGGTACGTCTGACGTAGCACGCACCTGGAGGTCGGGGGTGACCGCACAAAGATAAAAGGATGCTTGACCGTACTAAGCTACTAATGTGTGGACTGTTCGTATCGTTGTTTGCTGCTGAGGCCTAAATCTCAGCGCGGGCCCAGCACAGGCATCCGACGTTCCTTGTGTATTTATAATAGCAGTTTTTACGGAGCGCCAACTTGGCCCAAGGGTATTGCTGCCTCCCTCACCTCCGCGGATGCCAACAAAAGATGAACCGACAGTTGCTTTCCCGGTACAACAAAGTGAAACAGAGCATTAATATCGGGCCAGTGTTCTGTATACACGGTGCCTGGCGCGCGCGCTCCGCGCTGTTGGTGGGTGGCGTATTAATTGATAGTATTGTTCAGCACAGCGTTTACGAGCACCCGGCCGAGGGCAGGAATGCCTTTTTTTTAATCACAGATCAAGACGTTTTGCAGCAAAACAAAGCCGTGGCAAGAAAGCGCAGACCCAACTAAATGAAACTGCCATCCCCTGCAGCCAAACCATATCCTTGAGACTATAGTGAGATCCGGCCCTATTTGCCGCACACGGATTTGTCAGGCTTTTTTCAGGCGCCTGCCAAATTAACCAGCCCCTTTCCACTTCATGCTCTAGCAGAACTGGCTCCAGCCAAGTGCATTTTTAAAAGCTGAAAGCCCGCAGCTCCTGCAGGCAGCGTCTCAATAAAGGCTTGTCATGCACCCCCTTTACGGCCTGCACTCTGCAGCCCGGGACGGGGGATTTGCATGTTATTTGAATAGGCTGGAAACTCTCGATAAAGAGTGCACTCAACCTCAAGCAACAGCAAGCCATTTTTCAGCTTGGCAGAAGCAAAGGGAGCTTTCGAATGATTTTCAATACATGGTTCACTTTATGTTAAAAAGGAAATAAAATATGTCCTATTATCTTGTTTTATTTCCTTTTATATATTCTCGTCAGTCTTCTGCCCCAGCAATCGGTAAGCTGCAGGACCTCTTAATTTGTTTAACACTTCGGCACACTGTTCCTCATTTTCTTCCTGCTCGAACTTCCTGTAGACTGAACTTTACTGCTTGAATTGTGTGAACTATGTGATTTGGGGCCATCTTTTCCTCCATCTCTCTGGGTGCCTCACCTCCTTCTCATCCTGTTAGGCTCCCTGCCCACTTGGCTTGCTTTCCCTGCCCACTTTCTCGTTCTGATTTTTCACCATCTCTTCCTCCTTTTCGTTCACCCTCCTCGCTCTTTTTTTGTGATTATTCTCCATGGTCACGTTTTCACTCTGATTTCTTCTCCCTTTGCCTGCTTTTATGTCTCACCCTTTGTTACTTCCGTTTAACTCATCGCTCTTTCTGCCTATGTACTTAGGGGCATATTTACAAGCCCCTGGCACTTCCTTGCCCTGCCCTAGTGTCATTTTTTTTATGCTAAGGAGGCGGTATGGAGGCCCCTACCGTGTGCCATATTTACAAAGTGGCGCAATGCATGCCAATTGAAATTTACAAGTTGATCTTGAAGATCCCAGTAATTAAGGTGCTATGAATCTATTCTGAGCTATTGTTATAGTAAAAAAGCTGTAGTTTCAAAGTCCACGCATCATGGAAATAATGTCCTATTAATTTCCATAGGTCATAGGAGGTTTACAGTGCCTATGAGTTACTGATTTTAACCGATTGCCTAGAGAGAATATTAATACATGATTTTCCTTCTCGATCCTTTAACTTTCCTTCTCTCATCAATTAAGTCTTTTTTCAAACTGAAAAATTAAGGTTGTCAAAAGACTTTGGTTTTCCCCGGATTACCTATGTACAGTAAATACAAATAACCCATAAATAAACTTTCAGCCCTACTACCAAAAATGTTTTCTAAAAAGCAGAATGATGTGCCTCCTCAGAGGTCCCGTTCTGAAAAGCAAACATTTTGTGTTCTATGTATAACTAACTAGAGACAACCAAATAGCGTACTACACTATTCAGCTTGTTGCGTTCAATACACATTATCCAGTTTGACCTCGTGCCTCTACCTTTAATCTAGTGTTTTTGCTATTTCACCAAAGCCCCTGGATAGTTGAATAGGACTATATCACCTGGCAACACAATGTTTATTCTACCACAAAGATCTTCCATGATCAAACATGCTCTAACAGAATTTGCTTGCATGCTATCTTGGCTATTCTGCTTACACAGCTAGTTGTATAATTGCAAACAAATGCCAAAAAAACAACATACACTATAAATAATTCCTTCGGTTCAGTGTCTGGTGAAACAGGAATGTCTGCTGCATGGCAAATAGGCCCCTGCACAGAGTGCCCAACTGTATGTGAAACTGATATCCTGACTTTGTGTGGGTCTACAGTTTGTAAACAGATGCCTTGACCTGTACCTAAGAATCAGAAGTCCGGAACGTCTTCTGTGACAGTGGTACATAAAGTATACTCTCATAATAGTTGTGGCACTAATTCTCATGCCCTGGGTGAATTATGTTACCCAGTGGTGGCAGCATAATGAGTTTTTGTGAATCAGTAGTGTGATCAAACCCTTTTGTGTCTGTCATGGAGTGGAGTCCAGTGACTCCACTGATTCTAAAATTCTAATGTTATGTCAACACCAGAACCTTCTGCTGACATTCAGTGTGCTTATAGAGAGCATATAATTGCAGAGAATGTGCAATACATGTTTGGTGGTAGGACTTTGTGTGTGGCATAAATGTAAGTAGTAGGACCAATGGGATTCATCTTGGAAGCCTGGTTTAGCATGACACAAGCTGGAGGTTGATAACGCTTCCCTGCATTCTATTGCTGAGGGGTGGAGATCTAAATACTATAATGGGGGGCGGGGGGATGGAGACAGCGTTGCCTTTAGAAATACCATGTAGACTTTCTTAGCAAAAGACGTCTGAATAGTTCCCCTCTGAGGACTGACATGTGGTAGATGGTAGGGATGACGAGCGAAAATGCAGTTTCTTTAGTGCAAGGTGATCAAATTTCCATGCAGGATCTGTCCTTTCGTTTGTCCCTGGTTACCGGGTTTAGAGATTTCATCTGCCTGTGTAGAAGATATCTATAAATAAATGTGTGTGTTAAATTCCTTCATTCATGCAATGTTTCATTAGCAGTTGGAATGTTCCTTTAGCTTCTCTTAGGGAGTGTTCCAGATTCCAAATGGTTTTCTGGTGCAACCGGAAGCATTTGCCACAGGAACGTTGTGTGCTGATGTTTCCTGTCTGGAAGAATAAACTCAGATTTCTTCACCTCAACTGAACTCCTGTGTTCTTGAAGATATAAAAGTGGGATTTAAACCATCCAACTTTTTCCAGTTCCAAGGGCTGGTGTCTGCATGACAGCAATGCAGAAATAAGGAGACATCCTTGGAAGTCTTCACGGCTTGCTGAAAGCCCGCTTGTCCAGATTGTTCGTGACTCTACTCTAAATCCTCAAGAGCCTGGGTGAGAAACTTATGCCAGTTTGTTGCCGGCTTACTTATTAATTTCCAGATGGCGTTTTTGAGTGTGTCCTTTCTTGCCTGCTTGGCTTTCAGATTATAGGCTAGGAATTCAAGTTTTAATAGCCATTACCATGAGGTTAGCCGAAACTCCAGCCGGATTTGAGCAAGTAAAGTGCAATTTGGGAGCAAAAAAATCTTCTGTAGCAAGATGGCTGTGCTCTATCTAGCCAGATAGCTATTCTGTTTCTAAAGGTCAGAGCCCCACAGGCCACTGTGGGGAGAAATTTACATCCTATTCATTTTTTTTTTACTTTGCAGAAGGCCCCTTCTAGGGAGTTGGCAGCCCCCCGTTGAGCAGTAATGTGAGCTACCAGGCAACCCATGTGATCCAGCCAGGCTCACAAATATTTATAAGAAGTCACCACCTCAATGACCTTTCCCTCGATGGACCATGCCCCCTCTTTTGGCTAGTTTCCCTGAGATTATCATCACCTTTATTTTGGTTATATTCACTTTCAATCAGTTGGCCTCAAAGTAGCCTGTTGGTGTTGCAAAAAGTCTCTGGAGGCCAGTCAGAGTTGTGCCTAGCAGAACCGTGTCATCCACACACTGGAGTGATTGGATTTCGAAGCTGGCCAGTTTAGGTGGAAATGCCCTCACTGGAGCCAGGTGGTCTGGGAGGTCTGCCAGATACAGATAGAATAGAATTGGTGCCAGTATGCAACCTTGCTTCATGCCTTTGTTTGTCTGGATTTTACCATTGGTGGCCCATCCAGTGCTAACCCTAGACCCCAGGTGTTTGAAGAAAGGGCAATGATTGCCTTTAGCAAATTCTGATGGATATACCAGTTGCTGAGTTTAACTCAAAGTTTTTTCTTCAACACATCATCAAACTCAGTCTGGAAGTCAATAAACTCAGCATAGAGGGCACTTCCCTTGGCTATCATTGTGCCTTCAATCAACCGGGCAATGTATATTAAATTCTCTTCAAAATGGCAGCCCTTTTGGAACCCTGTTTGAGAAAGGGGTATCAACTTCCTTTCTTCAGCCCAAGCCTGAAGTTCTCAGTTTAATATACTGGCATAGCACTTCCCTTCGACATCCAGTAGTGCGATCAATCAGTGGCTGCATGGGCATGATCATGAACCTTTTTTGTGGCTACTCCTTGCTTCTCCTGGTTCACCGTCGACCACTTAATTTTCTTGACTGGCTCAAGTTGTTCCTGGATGCACAGATGACTTCTCATGGGCCATAAGGCCCGGCCTTCAAAGCTCAGAAGGGCATGATCGCTAGCCAAGGAGGGGATCACAATGAACTTAGTAATGTCTCCAAAATGCGCCACTGATACTCAGATATAGTCCAGGGTGGCCATTATGAAACAGGAGATGTGCTTATAAGCCGCAGGTGAGTCTGTGCTGAGCCTCCCGTTTAATATGCGCAAGCCAAGTTGATTTAAAAAAAACAAAAACCCAAAGCAAATCATTACCGTAGGGCTGCTTCAAGATGATGATATAGTGCTGGGGTGTTCCCTCCCCCTCATGTGGCCTGTAGGATGTTGACTAGATGCTTTTATGTCTCTTGGGTATTATTTGTTTGTGTCCATGCTGAGAGTTTTACTGTTGCGATTACCATATTGTAGCTTAGTAGTATTGTCTTTGGAGCGATGTTAGTGGTTTGAAGTGTGCTTCCTGTTTTTTAAATGCTTCTGGTTTTTCAATTTGTTTCAAGTTGAGGGCATCTACTGTAGGGGTAACTGTCTCCTCACTGTCATGGTTTTTAGAGTAAGGGTTGGTGCAGCTGTTTAGAATTGTTTTGTTGATATCTCTATTTCCTTTTGGGTCCTTACTACTGGAATGGAGCCAGTGCAGAAGGTTCACACCCCTAGGTCTGCTTCTTTTATTCAGCTTTTTCAGTTTCTTCTTATTTTTTCTTGGCAGAGGCACACTTCCCTTGTCCTGGGCATTGACGACACTACTTGGAGCTTTGGAGTTCGGAAAGGAATGCTCCTGTCCTTGTTAATCCTCTTGACCTTGTTTATGCTCCTGGAACTGCCATGGGCACTGCTCCGGGAAGGCCGTACTGGCGACTGCAGCATTTGACAAATGGTTAATTTGCTCCGAAGTTACTTGGGCATTAGTTGGACCAGTGGCTATCAGCTATTCGGCATCCCAGGTTTGGATTGATAGGCCATCCTGTTTTCTGTAGCAAATATATTGAAGGTTTGTTTTGGAATTGAGTTATTCTTGATAGCTGAGTCACTCTTTTCCTTCTTTAGGTCCTCTATCAGAGAGTTCTTAATTTCAGGTAACAATTCTAGCGTCCTTATAATTGGGCTGCAGTGGCATGGATGCTCTTGGTTCAGCTGTACTGATTCTTGAGCTCTGATTATTAGACTGTTTAAGCAGTCCAGCTTGCTATCAATTCTCGTGATTAGAGAAGCCACTGTTTGTAGTATATTTATTTGGACATCACGTTTATCAGCATGGAGTGCTGCATTGGCCATCGAGTTCAGTGCCCTGTTGATATTTATTAATGTATCTGAAGATAAAGATAGCGGGTGACACTCTTCTTCTCCATTTCTTTCAGTTTTGGAGACTTCATTTTGTTGGTGGATAAAGCGTGAGCTGAATTAACTAGAGCACCAACTGGCCAATGAGCATCTTCCGCCATGTTCCCCATTTTGCACTGTTGGTGGCCATGTTTTCCACTATATGGTCTGTTGGAGAGGGTGGGCTTTGGGAGGTACCTAAGCCTATCTCTAGGCTGGCCTGTTCCAGCTCCTGACTTAAGGTCTCCTCTGTGCCAAGAGACTTAGGGCCACATCTACAAAGATCGGGTTTTGCGACTCGCAAACTGCGCGTCTTAGAGACTCGCAATTTGCGACTTGCAAAACCGGATGTACAACAGTGTACTTTACACTGTTTGCGATTCCCAATGGGGTCACAAATGACCTACCTCATGAATGTTCATGAGGTAGGTCGCAATTTGCGACCCCATTGGGAATGGCCGCCATCACAGGGATGGTGTCCTGCTGGGGACAGCAGACCACCATGTCTGTGACTGCTTTTAATTAAAGTCGTTTTTTTTTTTTTTTTTTTTTTAAATGCAGCCCGTTTTCCTTAAAGGAAAAGTTTTCTTTTCATTTTTTCACAGCAGGGAGAAGTCCGTGGGACCACTGCCTGCTCTGAAAAAACATTTTTGCTGCCATTCACAAAGGAGAAGGGGTCCCCTGGGGATCCCTTCCCGTTTGCGAATGGGTTAGCACCTGTTTGAAACTGGTGCTAACTGCGATTGTATCATACATACCATCTGGATTCGGTATTAGGAAGGGACGCCCTTGACACGCCCCTTCCTAATACCGAATCGCAAAACCCAAACCGCATTTTGTGCTTTGTACTTTCCGAAAATCATTTTTCAAGTCGCAAAGAGGCCCTTAGTGCACAGTTGGTTGTGTGAATTCCTCAGTGGTAACATGTCAGGATATTCTCTGTCCCCTGACACCACTAATGACCCTTTCTTTTAGTCTTTGTTGTACTTCCTTCTAGTCCAGCTGAACATGTAGGCAAGGATAATGATACTCAAATTGCCCATGCCTCTGGAGTTTCCCGTGCATCTAGGGTTTTTTGTGTTTACCTTTGTGTTCACTTTTATTGAGAATTTGATGGATTACACTGGCGGGGATATCGTCAGTTCCCATTTCTTTTCACTTCCTGCAATAGAGGTGACCGGTGTCACCCATGTGCTCCTCTGGATATCAATTGCACTTGCTGGCTCCTTCCCTATAAATATTATCTGTGGCTAAGTGGAATCCTGTTGGCTGCTGTATTATTATGTGAATCTTCAGCAAGCTCAGCGCTGTGCCCACTGCAGCATCCTCGAGAGGATGATTGGTCTAGGCTTATGGGTTCCTGGGATTAGGCAGGCTGATCTTCTTTAACTGCCAATACCAGGTAGCCTTTGATGTCATTCCCACGTTTTGCTGGTGTATTGACATATGTCTGAGGAGGAGTGTCAGCCTTTGAGGTCAATTCATCATCTAATACAGTGCTAGGTAATGCACAGTGTTTTCCTTTTCCACTTTTGTTAGGATAGAGCATTGTCTTTTTGCCTTTTGCCCATCTTGTGGGAGTGTTGGCGTGCTTGCAACTGCGCTAATGCGGCATTTCGCATTCTCAGAAGTCCTTGACTGTCCTTGGGGAGAGACGGTGGAGCTGATCTATGCTGTGAAGATTCTCTAGTGGTGGACTCTTCAGTAGACCACTTACAGAAATTAAGTTAGAGAAGTAACCACATGCTGTCCAGCACCCCTGCAACACCTGAAGTTCTAGTGATGCCACAGCTGCCCGACTACAAGTGAATTCAGTGAAGTAGCTGCCATCACTGCTGAAGCAGCAGTCTGATCTGGCCCAGAGGCCACACCTGCCAAATGACCACTGTCTGATTCTGGCTCAGAAGTTGCATCTGTCAGACAAAACAAACCGTGTGATCTAGCCTGGAGGCTGCAACTGCTCACAATAAACACCTATCAGGTCCCTCGCCAGAGGCCTGATCTGCCAAGACATGTATCCACTGAGCAGGCCTGCTCTGCTACTAACCCGTTGCAGCTCACTGCAGCCTGAGTTAAACTTCTGCCACTGTCCTATGTCAGCTGAAAGAGCCGATCAGGAGAAAAGAAGACCCACATGTGCTGCAGGGCAGCAGCAATGACAGTAGTTAATGGGACTTCACATGCGAAAGACTAAATTAAACATACCACCATTGTTCTGCGGCTGGGAAAATTGACTTTTACAATCCCATATTAGGTACAAACTCTTGGCTACTTTGCACGAGAGAAGACCTACTGAAGTGCAAGTCACTTTAATCTATGACTGTGTCTGTGCTTGGGTAGATGTCCCATACCCTGTAGAGAAGCTCTTAGAATAGGGAAAGAGTGTCCTAGATGGTGTAAATGTAGTTAGAGTTGGAATCACATCCCCGTTAGCTAACACCTATTACTTACATATTATTACCCTTTACTATGTCATTAAAATACTTTATTTTCACTAAGATAAGCACTGGGCTGGACAATGCATATTTGTGTTTGCCTGTTGAGTTCTGGACTCCTTCCACCCCACTCCCACCCAACCGTCCACCACCTCCTGGAGAAACCTTTGACTGATCACCTTTGCTACATTGAAAGTCAAGAACAGAAAGTACTTTAGTGTACTTGTCCCAATTTGCAGAGCTACAATACAATGGCCTCAGGACACCAGTGGCAATCTACTTCATAAACCATGGTTAGGGTTGAGTAGCTGTGACTCCCTTAGTGGGGCCTGAAATTGACCTTCCCAGGGTTCTGTCACTGGCCTTCACAATCCTGCACAAAAGGAGATC
This sequence comes from Pleurodeles waltl, assembly GCF_031143425.1. NCBI lineage: Eukaryota > Metazoa > Chordata > Amphibia > Caudata > Salamandridae > Pleurodeles > Pleurodeles waltl. The sequence continues at coordinate 1,008,898,880 of NC_090439.1, read as the reverse complement.
CAGATGAATACTCAGTTCTGGTGTCGTAGCAATGATGGTTAGTGGTTTACAAATGCAAAACAAGATGACCTGGTGCTGCCACTCATTTGGAGGTTTTTGCACCTATGTTCTTGCACACACCTCCTTCCCTTTATGCTTCTTTCAGGCACAATGCCATTCATGTTTCCATAAGCGCAGAAGCAACTAACCTTAAAAAAAGTTGTACTTGCAAATAATAAACTATACTTGATAAATGTACTGTAGAATGTAAATCAGTTTTAGATTGTATTGCATAATGTTTCAAAAATGTCAATCTTTGCTTTGGTGTTTCTTTCTGAGGAGTCCATGTTTCAAAAATGTCAATCTTTGCTTTGGTGTTTCTTTCTGAGGAGTCCCCCTCATGGAATTGTCTGTAGCCAGACACTTTCCTCACCACTGCTGTGTTTTGTGAAACTCTGGCTTTGTGCCGGTTGTCCATGGAATGAAAATGACAAGAAAGATGATGTGAAAGTGACGCTAATCATGTCTCAATAAGCTGCCTGCCACATCACCACATTTAGTGAGTGTCTGCAAAGTTATGCGATTGAAATAGTCTGCTCTTTTCATCAACCACAGTGGAAACACCCGTTAAAATAGGAATGTTCAGCTTTGTGAGGCTACTTATTCAAAGAAGGATTTCTATAGAGCATTTGCACATGGATTTTTTTCTGGCAGACCTAACTTGTTTTATGACAAGGAGAGGAAAGTAGAATAAACTCTAGAAGACCACCTCAAAGTTTAAAAAGGCCCCACTAGCCATCTGCCTCTGGCCTATTCCACATGTGCAGGTCTCTACCCGGTTGATTTGGGCGGTATGGGAGGTTCGACCTGTGCTGCTGCACCCGTCACTGACCTCGGAAAAAGGCGCTATTTTCAGAAATGACTGTGGGTTTTAAAAGCATCTTCTTTCCTTGGTGTCCACCAGTTTTCAGGCAACAATAAAAATGTCAAGATAACACAGGTAATTAATGTTTCTGCTATAAAGAGATCTAGGTTTTGCCTAGTGATTTACCATAAACTAGAGCAGGAGGTTAACATGCCTGCTGCAAAGAATGTGTACATGTAGATCACAGAATGGTAATCCTCATTTTGTGTAACATTTCCTGTAGATAGATTTACACTCATGAGATTCATTGCCTCTGTATAAAGTCAGAGGCGGCCACCGCAAATCTCAAGGGCTGGGGCTGGCAGAAGGAGATGGGGATGAGGTGAAATAAAAAAAAATAATTATAAAAAAAAAACATACCTTTCCGATGCCGGGCGCCTCGCTCCTGTTCCCTCTCGATGGTGTTGGTGTCCCAGCAGTCCTTGGGACACCAGCACAGGCTCCCCATGTAATCCTGGTGCTGCTCTCATGCTAAACATAGCATGAGAGCAGCACCAGGATTGGACTGAGTGGCTTGGTCTGCCGCTCAGACACTGCATGGGTGTCTGTGTAGTTTCTCCAACACATGTAACACAGCCGGGTTGGAGAAACCTAAGTGTGCATATGTGTTTGGCAGGCTTAAGACGGCTGGCCAAACACACTTGCGCACTTAAGTGCACTCCACTCTGCCTCCCCTCTCCCACCTCCCATGGCCCAGCCGTCCACTCCCTGCAAATGCTGCTGGCTTTGCCAGCAGCTGAAAAATAAAATGATAGTAGGCTATCATTTTATTTTTCAGCTGCTGGCTTAGCCATTAGGGCACTGCTCCTTCGCCATTGCGAAAGAGCCGCTCCTGCATAAATTGTATGTGATGTAAAGTGCTCTGACACCCTTGGGTTGGTAGAATAGAGCTATAAATCAAAAGAAATGCATGGGAGAGGGGTGTGTGTAGAAATGAGTGGCACTGTTGGAAGGTGGGAGTGAGGGAATCTGTGGAGAAAAAGGTCACTGGGAGGAGGGGCACAAAAAAGATCCTTGCACCAGGGACCTCTAACTCTAAAGTACCAGCATACCTCAGTGATCGTCTCACCTTCAACGCCCCGAACCGTCAGCTCCGTTCCGCCGACCTCGCCACCGTCCCACGCATCCACAGGACAACAACCAGCGGCATATCTTTCTCCTACCTCGCTGCCAAGACCTGGAACACCCTCCCCATCCACCTGCGGCAGACCAAGGACCTAGTAACCTTCAGGAGACTCCTCAAGACCTGGCTGTTTGAGTAGTAGCAGTCCCCCCCCACCAGCACCTTGAGACCCTCACGGGTGAGTAGCGCTCTCTACAAATGCAATGATTGATTGATTGAAAGCTGTCCTTGGGTCTGTTAACCACTCTTCTCTCAAACATTAACCAGTTGTTGGATACAATAAAATAAGGGTAAAAATTAGAACGTGATTATTTCAATTTTTTTATCTGCGTGGATCACTTCCTATATGCTTTTACGTGGCAGGTGATTAGGTGAGATTTATTTCAGCTATATTCTTCATACCGTTTTGATGACAGCAAAGTAGGTTTTAGCAGTGTATTGAATGCCTAACTAGCAAAAAATATTCCAGAGTTTCCTGCAGGTCAGGGTCCTAGGTGGAATTTGAGTGAAAACATTTTAGTGCACAAGTCATCTGGAAGGAATCGTGGCCTGAACTTCAGATCTTCTCCATGCTCTTCTACGTCCTTCTCCACCACGAACACCAATGACGGCGAAGACTACCACGGTGAGTACATCCGCCTAGCACACAGGGGAAGAGGGGAGGAAAAAGAGAGTGACACACACATGCAACACACACACCCCTAACACCATACACACAATCAGATGCAATAATAAAACATAATTACCCCGTACCCCTCAGGAATAATGCAAGGACTACAGAAATTGGTGAAAAGTGAGTGTAATAATATAAATACGGGAGAAATAAGAAAAATCAATCTAATGGTATATACATATGTACAGTTCAAGGGGCACTGCCCAGTCCATATTGTCCATGGGCCACAGGCCAAAGTCCAAGGCCCCACTTGTCACCTGCAACAACACGGAGAGAACACTGCAGGGGCATCATTTGGAAAATATGCAGGCACCTCAGGGGAGGATGGGGGATGGGGGCTACACCTCAGCCGGGAGATAGAACAACACCACTGGTCCTGGAGGGGGCAACATGCCCTGTGCTTTGTCCTGGGGAGTGCAAGGTCACAGTCTCTCAAGTGGGTGACTTGCGCACATGCTCTGGAGGGGGCAACATGTCCATTGCTCTTTGACCTGGGAAGTGCAAGGCCACAGTCTCTCAAGTGAGTGACTTGCACACTGTCTCTGGAGGGGGCAACATGCCCTGTGCTCTTGGTCCTGGGGAGTGGAAGGCCACAGTCTCTCAAGTGGGTGACTTGCCCACTGTCTCTGGAGGGGGAAACATGCCCTGTGCTCTTGGTCTTGGGGAGTGCAAGGCCACAGTCTCCCAAGTGGGTGACTTGCCCACTGGCTCTGCAGGGGGTATCATGCCCATTGCTTGGTCCTTGGGAGTGCAAGGCCACAGTCTCTCAAGTGGGTGACTTGCCCACATGCTCTGGAGAGGGCAACATGCCCATTGCACTTTGTCCTGGGGAGTGCAAGGTCACAGTCTCTCAAGTGGGTGTCTTCCCAACTGGTTGTGGAGGGGGCATTGTGCCCTGTGCTTCTGATCCTGGGGAGGATGGGGTGAGTGGGTGGCTTACCCACTGGTTGTGGAAGGGGCATCGTGCATTGTGCTTCTGATCCTGGGGAGGATGGGGTGAGTGGGTGGCTTACCCACTGGTTGTGGAAGGGGCATCGTGCACTGTGCTTCTGATCCTGGGGAGGTTGGGGTGAGTGGGTGGCTTACCCACTGGTTCTGGAGGGGGCATCGTGCCCTGCGCTTCTGTTCCTGGGGAGTGCAAGGTCACAGTCTCTCAGCTGGGTGTCATTCCCACAGGATTTGCAGGGGGCAAGCCGCACAGCATCCCATGGAGGCAGGACTACAGACCATCTCCTGGCGGTGACGGCTGCTCAGCGGTGGTAGTGGTGCTGCTGCTGCTGGTGGTGGGGGGAAGCTCCAGCCCATCCCCTGTAGCCTTGTATGGATGCCAACTGCTGGTTGTGGCGGTGCTGCTGCTGCTGGTGACGGGAAGCTCCAGCCCATCCCCTGCAGCCTCGGACAGCTGCCCACTGCTAGTGGTGGTGGTGCTGCTGCTCGTGGTGGGGGGAAGTTCCAGCCATCCCCTGCAGCCTCGGACGGCTGCCCACTGCTGGTGGTGGCGGTGCTGCTGCTGCTGATGGTGGTTGGGGGAGGCTCCAGCCCATCCCCTGCAGCCTCGAACGGCTGCACAACCATGGTTGGTGGTGGGGGCTCCGACTAAATCCCTGCACCAGGCCCCTTGTCCTTCCTGCCTGCAGCTGGGGATGGCTCCTTGCCCTTTCTGGCAGCACTTGGGGCAGGCTCCTTGCCCTTCGGGCAGTAGCTGGGGATGGCTCCTTGCCCTTCCGGGCAGCAGCTGGAGCAGGCACAGTTACTTTGAGGCAGGCTGGTGCCCTGGATCATTTCACACCACAAGTGGGTGTGGAGACTAGTGGTCCCATGGACTGGGTGGCTAATGTCCTTGCCTAGGTTTTTGGCACCCTGTCCAGACGTGAAGGACAGGGGGGAGTGGTAGGGAAGAGCTCAATGGTGGAGAGGAAAAGCTTCTTAGGGACACTTGGGCGGGAAGAGGGAGAAGTTTTAGGATTGGAGGAAGAGGGAATGGTTGTAGGATGTGTCTGTCTGCTGTGTTTGGGTGCAGGTGCATGGGCTGGATGCTATTGTGAGGTGGATGGCTGTTGGGCTTGTGTTTGTGTACCTTGGGAGGGGGGCAGACACAGTGGAAGAGGACACGGGGATGTGTGCATGGCTGTTGTAGTGGTGTCTGCAAGTGATGTGTGTGTTCCTTCTAGGTGTGGTGGTAATGCTGGTAGTGGATGATGGTGCAGTGCATGCAGGTGTGAGTGTAGAAGGAACTGGGAGGGAGGTGGAGGAGGAAGAGGGGGGCACAGTGGAGGCAGTGGATGTTGGTATGTCTGCATCTGGATGGTGTTTGTGTGAGTGCCTGTGGGATGATGTGCGGTGCTTGTGTTTGCCTCTGCCACTCTTGTGTGTTGTCTTATGTGCATGCTCATCTGCCTGTGTGCTTGAGATAGTTTGGGATTGAGGGGAATGGGTTTGGGAAGAGGAAGGTGAAGGGGCGCGGTAGAAACAGGGACAATGGCTGCCATCAGAGAGGAGGCCAGAGCCTGGATTGATCTCTGTTGGGCCGCCAAGCCAATGTGAATGCCCTTCAGAAATGCATTAGTCTGTTGCATTTGGGCTGCCAGCCTCTGCCCTGGATGGCATTCACAATGGTTGACTACCCTACAGAGATGGATCTCAGGAGGTCAATAGCCTCCTCACTAAGGGCAGCAGGGCTGACTGGGGCAGGGCCTGAGTTGCCTGGGGCAAAGGAGATGCCCACCCTCCTGTGTGAGCGGGCACTGGCAACTCGCTGAGGGGCTGCTGGAAAGGCAGTGCTGGGTGCTGGTACGGGAGATGGCGGCTGTACCAGTAGCTGGTATAGTCACAGAAGTGTCCACCACCACCAGGGAGCTTCCATCTGAGGAGGTATCTGTGTCAGAACTGTTCCCTCTTGTCTCCGCCGTGGTCTCCCCTCGCCCTCTGTCCCACTCGTGCCCTCACAGTCGGTGGACTCTGCCTCCTGGGACCTGAGGGATGCAGCTCCCTCCGTCACCGGTGCCTCTGCTTCTCCGACAGATGATGCTAATGCACATAAGGACAGGGTGACTAAACAAAAAGGGGGAGGAAGAGACAAAGGATAAACTTGGTCAATGGCTGCTCCAACACCACCGTTGGTGTACACACCACCGTCACACACAGGGAACAGCCTTACGCACAAAGCAATGCACTACCAGTGATAATGCTAGCCACCAGGGCATGGGGAGGGGCACATACTGCCAACTGCAGCACACCTGGACCCACACGGCCCTGACCAGTAGTGGATGCCTACAAGCTAGGTAGCAGGATTATCACTTCAGAACCTTAGCCACCAGGGGACCTACGCTGCAATGTCTGGCCTGGCCTAGGGGCACCCACTGACACACATCCCACAACTGGCTACCCCCCTACCATGCGTAAGTTGTAATGATGGGAACTGTACTCACCCCCTTGTGGCTGCTATGATGCCCTAAAGCGCCCATCCAGCTCCGGATAGGCCACCGCCAGTATGCCAGCCATCAGGGGGGTCAGGGTTCGATAGGCACCCCTTCCTCGTTGGGAGGCCATCCCCAGCTGGGCCTCAGCCATCTTCCGTGCCCAGCGTCTCAAGTTCCTCCCACCGTTTCTGACAGTGGGTGCTCCGCCTGCCATAGACCCCCAGGGTCCGCACCTCTGTGGCGATGGCACACCATATACCCTTCTTTTGATGGGCGCTGACCTCAAGAGGAAATACACACAGGAAAATAGATTTAGACAAACAGTCCTGCCTGTTACACTTATGGCCCACCATACGCCTTCACATCGCTATTTGCACACACAATGCCCAGCACACAAGCTACACGCCACCTAGGGGACATCCACCCACTCCCCCTACACGAGGCCTTCACACACACCACTCCATGCATTCATGCCCCACACATCATGCTCACAGTGTAGTCACCTGTTGGTCTGGAGGCCCATTCAGCAGTCCGTACTGGGGTAGGACCCCATCCAACAGTCGCTCCAACTCCGTCGAGGTGAAGGCCGGGGCCCCTCCCTAGTCACACGGGCCATGGTAGGTTCCAGACACAGGCCACAGCAGCACATGCAGTGTAGGTCCTCTCCTGTTGAAGGTCAGGTAGCAAGTGAGTGATCAGATAGAATATGGCAGTAATGTCTGTGGCGGTGCATACTGTCACCGCCATCGTACATCACCATTTGCCAGTGTACCCCAAAGGGCCCAATAACCACCAATGAGGAGTTGCACGGAGGTTCACGATGGCCTCCTGCAACGGCGCACAACATCAGCGGAATTACCTCACTTCCACCTGTCCCTCCACACAGGACAGGCGGATGTCATTTTAGGGGCGAGGGGGCAGGACCTGGATAATAACTGAGTCACAGTTCAAATTTGGACATACAGGACAAATGCCACTTTTACATTGAAATTTAACATCATGCATTGTATTGTTGTGGCTACGATGTTCAGTTTGTGACCGGCTCCTCACTCTTTTGCCCCATAGATTGCTACCGCTGTGGATGAATAGGAGATGGAGACATACCCCCATGTACAGACCCCTGGTGGACTTGGCAACACTGGAGGACAGGCACATTATCCTCACCTACAGACTTGACGGGGCCACAATTCCAGAGCTGTGTGCTTAACTAGAGCCTGACCTGATATCTGCTATCCGTCACCCCACTGGGATCCCCCCACTTGTGCAAGTCCTATCTGTGCTCCATTTCTTGGCAACTGATTCTTTCCAAGTGACAGTGGGCTTGGCAGAAGGAGTGTTACAGCCAATGCTTTCAATAGGGCTGACAAGAGTGTTGTCTGCCCTGATTTAACACATGTGCAGCTATATTGTTTTCCCCCAGGTGGAGGATTTCCCCACAGTGAAAGCTGACTTCTATGTAATGGAACATATCCCAAACATCATTGGGGCAATTGATGGTGCACATATTGCATTTGTCCCACCGTTAAAATGAACAGGTATTCAGAAATCGAAACAGTTTTCACTCAGTGAATGTCCAGATGATGTGCTTGGCGGACCAGTACATCTCCCATGTCAATGCTAAGTATCCTGGGTCAGTGCATGATGCCTATATCCTGAGGAATAGCAGCATCCCAAATGTGATGGGCCAACTACAGAGGCACAGGGTGTGGCTAATAGGTGAGCCCTGGTTCCCACCCAGTAGATGTTCGTGTATGGGTATGGTGTGGCCCTTATGGGATAATGTGTGGCTAAATATTGTCCCTCGATATTTGCAGGTGACTGGTTACCCAAACCTATCATGGCTACTGCCCCCTGTGAGGAATCCCAGGACAAGGGCAGAAGAACAATTACAATGAGGCACATGGGCGAACAAGAAGGATTATCAAACGTACCTTTGGCCTCCTGGAGGCCAGGTTTCGGTGCCTCCATCTAACAGGTGGATCCCTGTGCTACTCACCCAAGAAGGTCTGCCAGATAATCGTGGCATGCTGCATGTTGCACAACCTGGCCCTTAGACGCCATGTGCCTTTTCTGCAGGAGGAGGAGGCTGGAGATGGCCATTTGGCAGCAGTGGACCCTGTGAACAGTGAGGATGAGGAGGCAGAGGATGAGGATAGGACAACAGAACTGCAGTGATTCGACAATACTTCCAATGACACACAGGTAAGATAATGTTACTTCATATTTCATTTTCATTTCACGGTTTATCTTTGTCACTGGAATGCTGTTATTTCCCACTTCTATGCCCACTCACTGTACCCTTTGGCAACTCATTTTGCAGATGTTGGTGCCCCACTATCGCTCCTGGTGTGATCACTGCAGCCAACTACAGGTCTTTCTGATTTGAACATTACTGTACAGTTGAATTACAATGTTTGAACCTGGTTAAACCAATACATACTAAAATAAGTTCAACATACTTCATACTTGTATTTTTTAAAAGTGTGTTTATTTAAGGGCTAAGAAGTAGAGGGGCAATCTCAATGGGCTTGGGTGATGATGGAGGAAAGTCCAGGGTATTGTTCCATTCTATTGGTAGTACAGGTACATTGTCCAAGGGGACATAGGAAGGGGAGCAATGGCAGTTCAAGGTGGACAGGGTGACTGAGTGGGACACAAGGGTGACAATCAGGAAAGTCTAATTTCCTGACTGGGGTTGTGGCAATAGTGTCTGGCATCTGCCTGGATCACAGGGAACGTTTGTGGGGTAGTTCTCCTTCTGCAGGGGGAGGGGTGCTGGTGGACGGTTGGTCCTGTGGCGGAGCCTCCTGTTCACTAGCGGCAGTGGAGGTGGAAGGCAGTTCAGATGTCTGGCTAGTGGCAGGGGCCCGCTGTTGTAAGACTGCATACCTCATGATGTTGGCCATGTCTGCCAGCACCCCTGCAATGGACACTAGGGTGGTGTTAATGGCCTGTAAGTCCTCCCTGATCCCCTAGTACTGTCTCTCCTGCAGCTGCAGGTGCAGGATCTGGACCAGCGTATCCTGTAAATGTTGGTATGCTCCCAGGATCTCGGAGAGGGCCTCCTGGAGAGTCAGTCCCTGGGCCTGTCCTCCCCCGGTGCACAGCAGTCCTCCCAGTGTCCCTGTTGTCCTGTGCCTCTGTCCCCTGAACCGTGTGCCCACTGTTAGTTGCTGGGGAGGAGGTAGGGGTTCACCGCCAGTCCTCTGTACAGTGAGTTGGTGTCTTGCTGCAATGGAACGTACCTTCCCCCGTAGGTCATTACACCTCTTCCTGATGTTGTCCCTAGTTCTTGGTGCTGTCCCACGGCGTTGACCCTGTCCACAGTCCTCGGCCATAGCTCCATCTTCCTAGCAATGGATATCTGCTGCACCTGTGCTCCAGATAGCTGTGGCTCTACCCTGATGATTTCCTCCAGCATGCCCCTTAGCTCCTCCTCTGAGAATCAGGGGTGTCTTTGTGGTGCCATGGTTGTTGTGTAAGCTGTGAAGGTGAGGTTGTGTAGGGTAATGTGTTGGGGTGTGTGATGTGGGGTGCATGAGTGGTGTACAGGTGTGAGTGGTATGTGGCTTTGGTTGTGTGAGTGCTCTTGCTGTCTCTCTCTGCTGGCAATGGTTTGTATTCGTAAAGGGTTGTGGGTATTGTGGGTGTGTGTTCTATAGTGGAGTGGGTGTGGTGTGTGTATGGGTGTCAGGTGTGTGTAGTTTGAATTGTCCAGTGTAGTGTTGTTTTGTTTGTGTGTGTGTATTTTGAGCGCAGCGGTATGTACCGCCAGTGGTTTACCGCCATTGAATGTCCTCCGTGGTTATTCGTGGGTCATAATGTGGTGGGTGTAGTTGTGTTGGTGTAACAGTGTGGGTTTTGATACCACCAGTTTATTGCTGACCTTTGGTGTGGCAGACTTGTGTCTGTGGCTGAATAGTGACGGACTGGTGTGTGTGTGACATGATATGGTGAACGGATATCTGCCGCGGCGGTGGTATGTTGGCGGCAGTCAGTGTGGCGGTAAGTGGGATTTACCACCAATGTCATAATGAGGGCCTTAGTGAGGTAGAAACCAGAATTGCAAATTAAATGAAAATACTCCTGTAATGTTGAAGAAACATTCAGGAGGACAAGATGGAGGGAGGGATGGTTTACTGGACCTCAACCACAAACAGTCACGCAGTAAATGAATATTTGGTGGAAATTTCTCACACCCCATATAACAGACGCCAAAAACCCACAAAACAAATGGCTAAAAAACAGTAAAGAAAAAGAAATAGTAAAATAGAAATCCGATAATAACCGTAACATACAAAAGGATGTAAACTTTTGGAAAGGAATAGAATCAAGTTTGCTAGACAGCAACATAATCCTTCAGGTTTGAAAGTACTCTGCAAACCCATCTTTTCCTAATGAATAACTTCTTCCCATTTCCTCCCTCCTGCTTTGACTCACATTCGTGTGTGCAACAACATCCCTAGGAGCTTTCTTCCTATACCCATCATGTCTTTTTCTTTGTACAAGACAACTCTGCTCAGATTCCACATTTGTCCAGTTTTAAATTGATAGCATTATTAAAGAGTTTTACCACCTCCTTTGGTTTGGTGTTCTTATACCTGCCTCTAGCGCCAATTTCTGCATGCATCCTAACAAGATCACCAATTTTCACGAAACACTGTACACAGCCTTTTTAACTTAAAATTCACACTTCCTTTTCACCGAAACATTAACCCAATCTTTCTTCCACTTCATCCAAGAATTTGAAATTAAGAATATGTCCATGACCCAATTCAAATGATGTTTTCCCTGTGTTTATTTATGGGGAAGCCACCAAACGTCCCCGAAGAGATCTTTCAATCCCAGCAATTGATCTTACCCAGTTGCATACCCTTCTTGAGAGTCCTTATGACGTGTTATTTTATCCCATTTGTTTCAGCATGATTTAAGGAACATTTCATGTGAAGTATGTCACAACACCTCAAACTCCTGCATTTCTCTGGAACATAGTTGCATATGGTTGCCAGTCTGTATAGTTTCGGGAAGCCTTCACATGTAACTGAATCTTCCAAAAATCATATCAAAGTACTCAAAATGAGTCGAAATAACACCGGCCACGCCTGGAGACCATATTTATGGCCACAAAACAAAGGATGTTAATGACTCATGCTTGAGTGGCCCACAATATCTACAGTAATCTCCTCCCAGGGCTGAGCGGGTGAACCCATAGATATTGTGGTGGAGCACACGTCTTGTAAATTTTGTCACTAGCCTCACACATAGAATACCTCCAGATGAATCCTTCCAACTCCAAAACAAGGCCATGCAACCAAAAGTCTTCACTTAACCACTCTCTGGACTTGAAACTGCCAAACTGTCTCTCATGGGCTAACACTATAAGTCTACCACTGAGAGAATTTGTTCACACAAGTCTCATCCCACTCTGCAAAAGTCCACCTTTTGGTGACGCATGCTCTCACTTTCCAAATCTCCACTTGGTTCTCATCCAGTAGTCTCATGTTAGGCCAATACACCCTACGATACTCAGAGGACCATATTAGGAAACAATTCTTGCTTGCCTCCTCCCTCCATTCTTCATTTGGAATAGCACCCTACTTGACCACACACATATCCTTTCATCAATCCAGATAGCATCCTCCACAAGTTCATCATCATAAGAAGTTACAGATACAAACTGAGACATTCTGCTTCACAATTCTTTAAGTCCAGTATATATTCCACAGAAAATGTGACTCTTGTAACTCCAACAGCTATTTCCGGTTATACCAGAGACGAGTCGACGCCTTTCTCTGTAACAATTTTGTTATGATGTAAACTTGGGAAGTTCCAGATTGTGAGGTGTGGAATATTCCAAGTATGCCAGTTGACTCTGGGACCTTGGAGTAGACCGATGCCAGGTTGTGTTCCACGGTTAAACTATAGGAAAAAAAACCTTAGGATTGTGGACACTGATTATGAAAATTTTTGGAGACGAGGGTGGGATTCTCTTTCACTGCGATAGAGGAGACTGAGCTGCCGTGTCGTTCATGAACCTGGTGCTCGAAGGTGACGTTCCGGCGTTGGGATCAAGGTACACACTGTTCCCTGTAACCAAATTTGCATAGAAAGCGTGTGCAGCGCATTACCTCGGATTTCGGAGCCAGGTGGGGCATTCACAGGCTTGTTCGTGCGCTGAGCCCCACGCTGGTCATCGGTGGAGCCTCGCACGCTGGTCATTGGTGGAGTCTCATGGGGATGAGCTGCCAGCGACATTTGTTCATGTGCTGTACATGTGCTGGACCTCGCGCTGTCACTGGTGAACTCTCGCGTGCACACCTCATGCTCACTAACTGGCAGAAACACGAAAAAAAAATGAGAGCGTCAACCATCCCCAACGAAGCTGATCCAGGAACAGGAAGTTACTTTTTTATTGGGGCATTTTATAATCTGACCTACTGGTGGAAACAAAGGTAAAAAAAAACTAGAGCGATAACCGCCCCATCGAAGCCGATTCAGGAACAGGAAGTTACTTTTAATTGGGCATCTTATATTTTGACCTACAGTGACTCGCACACCAAGAGGTTTGAGTCGAGTGTTAGTCTGTATTTTCACTTTTGACAGTAGGAGTTATATTCAGCAGTTGTACTTAAAGGTTGTACTGACAAGTCCTTGCACAAAACTGCAATATTTTTATAGAATACAATTTTATTTGTTCATATTATGGCTTTGCAGGGAAACATCATAGTACCATCATATTTTTTGTCACAGGCAGGTCAACCTGACATTTGTTGGGAGGATTGTGTGCAAATTTGGGAGAATTACATAATTGCTCTTGATGGTCAGAGTTTTCCGCCAGCCAGGAAAAAAAGCACTTTTATTAAGCGCGCTGGGAAATTAAGGTCAAAGGGTTTTCAAGTACTTACCTGTGGCCTTGGGCCCGAACGGTCACCCATTGGTTGATGTGTATAAGGAGGCAATTGATAGGTTACAAAACAGATTTGCGAAAGAAGTCAACTTGGTGATGGCCAGATATAAATTCTATACTCAACGTCAAGATGAACATGAATCCAAAGACAAATTTGTTGCAAGACTGAGGGAACTCTCCATTAAGTGTAATTTTGGGAACATGACTGAAGAATTAATTTGTGACCAGTTTATTGTTCAATGTAAGGAGAAGAAAATCCAAGAGAGACTGTGGGCGGCGAAGGATCCTACTCCAAAGGAGGCCATTGAAATGGCTGAAGTCATAGAGGAATCTCAATGCTGTATGAAAGAATTGAACAAGAGCGACAAAATGAGTGATGTATCTATTGTTAATGTAGATGCCCAGAGTAGTTGCGATGGAGAAGTCAGCATGGTTAGGGGGAAGGAGGAAATCGGACATATGTTGCCAGTGTCCAAAAACAAAGGAGATTGTGCTCACCGTGACAGTATGTATCGTGATTCGGATTCCAAAAAATGCTTTGCGAACCATTAAATTTGTAGGAAATGTGGGATAAGGGCCATTATGCAAGGATATGCAAAGAAAATAGTAAATCAAATAAGAATGTGAATTTGAGAGTGGGGGCAGTTAAAGATACAGATGAGAACATGTCCACAGAAAGGGTGCTTGTGGTAAATATTAATCCCAAAGTAGAGAATGTTGGGAGTGGGAGTACTGCTGTCATAAGTGAAAATTACAAAGGAAGAATGTCAAGGCCTACTGCTATTTTTAAAGTGTGTGGTGAAAATGTAGAACTTTTGGTTGATTCTGGATCCATGCATACTATCATCACAGAACATCTTTTTAAAATGCATTGGAAAATGTTTAAATTTAGGCCAAAAGATATCAACCCGGGAGATTATCAAGGTGAATCGATTGACATTTTGGGATACATGGAGGGAGACATACAGTACGGGTCGAGGATTACTAGGGGCAAGGTGTATGTGTCGGCAGAAGGACCCCCAATTGTGGGGTGGATACAACAATTTGATTTAAATATAGTATTGAGTCCCAGAGCTCATAAACAAGTGATAGTAGGGGAAGAGATTTCTCTGGAGGGTGTGTTGAATGGTGCAAAAATGTTTTTGATGAGAAACTATGATGTTTGAAAGGTTATGTTCACAAGGTCAAGGTGAGAGAGGATGCTATCCCATTACAACATAAACGGAGGAGAGTACCATTGTCTGTAAGAGATGGGTTGCAAGAACTGTTGAAGGATGTGTTGGATGAGGGGGTTATTGAACCTGTGGAAGCATCAAAATGGATTTCTCCAGTGGTTATCAACCAGAAACCTAATGGATGTTTAAGGTTCTGTGTGGACTTGCGGTCTGTGAATCAAAATATTGTAATTTACATGTTTCCCCTTCCCAACATCAACATATTGACTTTAGTGAAGGATAGGAGGTACTTTTCGAAACTAGATTTAAGGAGTGTCTTTCACCAGATTAGACTGCATGAGGACTTTAAACCACTCACAGCCTTTATAACATCAGAGGGGATGTTTCAGTTTACGCGCATGCCTTTTGGGCTAGCGTCCGCAGCTAGCGTCTTACAATGAGTGATGGCAAAAATTCTGGAGGGAATAAAAAATGCGATCTATTTTCAAGATGATATCCTAGTCTTAGGGAAAACAAGAGAGGATCACAATGTTATTCTAAGATTGGTTTTGAGGCAATTGGAGGAGTTTGAGTTGACACTAAATTGAGACAAATGTGTATTCTTAACAGAACAAATTGAATATTTGGGATACACCGTTTCAAAGGGGGCAGTGAGACTTAAACAATCATTGTTGGATGACATAAGCAGAGCACCTGTCCCGAGGGACGGGGATCAATTAAGATAATCCTTAGGATTGGTGGAATATTATGCTAAGTTTGTTGAAAAATTTGCAGAAAAGACGGAAGATGTCATGCAAAGGAGGTAGATTTTTGTGGGGAAAAGAACAACAGTACTGTTTTGAGAACATAAAGAATGAAATATGTGAGGCGGGATTTTATCTGTCTTCAACAAAGATTTGAAATCTGTACTCATGGTGGAAGCTTGCGGTTCTGGCATTGGGGTGGTATTTTCTCAATTTCATGGTAAGGATGAGAAAACTGTGACGTTTGAATCTTGCACGTTGACGAGTGCTGAAAAAAACTATTCTTTGATTGAACGAGAAGCCTTAGTAGCTGTGTGGGGTGCTGAATATTTCCGTATATATTTGTGGGGGTTACCTTTTGTCATAAGAACTGATCATAAGCCATTGGTGAGGATTTCAGCTCCAGGAGGGTCAGGCAAAGGATCAGCTAGGTTAGCCTGATTAGCTGCCGGACTTCAAGAATATATATATTCGGTTGAATTTGTACAGGGGTGGAAAAATGTTCAGGCTGATTGTCTGTCCAGGTTGTCATTGGACTGGGAAAATGTTGATGGTTTAAGAGTGAGGGAGGTGCAGTGGCATCCGTGCAAGATGCAGTACATGGTGGTGCCGGATCTTTCACTGAGGCGCAGTGGAAAGAGGAGATGGAGAGGGATGTGGTCATGAAAGACTTAGTTAAAATGATACGGTATGTTGGAGTAAGGGAAAGTAAACTTGCGTTCGCAGTGAGGCCATACTTTAAAGTTCTTTATGAGCTATTTATATGTGGTGAAAGTGTGATTATGAAGGGGGATTGGTTTATCCCACCTGTGGGGTTGAGGTTCCAGATTTTCAGTTAGCACATGAAGGACGTCTAGGGCAAGGTTTAACCATTAGGAGAGTAAGAGACGAATTTTGGTGGCCAGGTATGGATAAACAGATCAAGGAAAGGATGGAAAGGTCAAAATGTGTAAAGAAAGTGAGAAAAGGCTACTAGTTGGTAAGAGGTTAGATGGCCATTTAGAAGACCTGGGCAAACCATGGAATACTTTTTTTTTGGATTTTATTGGGCCTTTGGTAAAGTTGCCTGGCAACATGAAGTATGCAGTGGTTATGGTAGATGTACATTCCAAGTGGTTAATTGTGGAATTCTTGAAAGATATTAAGACTAGAACTACAATTGAAATTTTGAAGAAGATTTTCAAAGAAGATGTTCCCATGGTACTTATCACTGACATGGGCACGCAATTAACTTTGCACGAAATAGTGACGTGTTTAAGGGAGTGGGGTGTTAGACACTCTTACACCTCGTTGTATAATCCTCTGTGGAATAGCATGGCAGAGAGAGCTAATAGACTGGTTAAAGGTACTATTCAATTGCCACTTGCTAATCAGTGCGATGTCCATGAAACGATCTCTGATATGGTATGGGAGTATCGCACCACACCTCATAGTGTTACGTAAAAGTACCTTTTGTATCTATGCGGGGCGGCTGCCAGGTACAAAATTAGTTCCAGCATGGTTAAAAGAACGGATGTGGGGTAGTGATGGAGGCCCACCAATGTAACATCTTGTAAGGAGCATGGTGTTGAGGTCAAGCAAAGAATAGGAGTAGGAGATTGGGACAAGGTGAAGTCAGGCAGAGTTCAGAGAGGACTGTCCAAGTTCAGAGGGCCTTTTCGGGTTCAGCGAGTAGGTACATTCTTTGTGTTTTTGGATAAAGGTGGAACTTTAGAAGTGTGGCATTGTATCAAAGAAAAGGAGAGTGTGTGAGGAACGAAGGTGAAGGCTGTTCGGGTTTGATTTTCATGAAAGAGGAAGAAGTGATTAAAAGCAATGAAGCTGGCGCTTTACACAATGTTGTTGAGTGTGGGAATGAGTTGGAGGGGATGAGTGAGAACGGCTGTCATTTGGGAAAAGAATTCATAAGCCTCCATCTTATTTGAAGGATTTTGTGAGACAGTAAGAAGAGTAGACCCAAAGTTTGATATATATATCATAAAATATATATGTGAAATATGTATATATATATTGCTATTTTTCTTTAGCTGTGTATTTTGTAATAGTTTATTGATATTGAACAGGGGAGAATGTGTTATGATGTAAACGTGGGAGGTTCTAGATTGTGAGGTGCAGAATATTCCAAGTGTGCCAGTTGACGCTGGAACCTTGGAGTAGACCGACGCCAGGATGTGTTCCACGATTACACTATAGGAAAAAAAATGTACGGATGGTGGACATTAATTCTTAACAAATTTCTGTCAATCTTTTATGATCAAATCTGATTGTGAAAGTATGGCCCAATTAAAAAAATCCTACTTTTTTTAATGGCCCAACTTTGTGCCAACATATCATCCTCGTCATTGTAGTTTGTGCCTACCTCTTTCAACACTCTTTAGGCGCATGCAATCACCTTTTCTACTCCATCAATGACCTGAATCAAAACAACACTTAGGCCCTGTCTGCTAACATCGGTCACAGCAATCGTGCCTTACCCAGACATGAATCCACTCTAGTCAGAAACTCTTAGCAGCTCCTCTTACTTACAACATATTCTTTATTGCGTTCTTCATTCCACAGATATTATGCTCCCTTTTTGCAGAATTATCTGATAACAACTATCTTACTTGATAACGTGTGCACAAATCACCTTTGAAATTCATCCATTCTCAAAAATGACAAAATTGACCTGGACAAAAATGACAATACCGCATCCTTTTCTTTTGGGACATCTAACTTACTCATTGTGTCCATAATTCTATCTGGGCTTCACACCTGTGTTGAAGATGAGATAGTATGTTCAAGATATGTTTCTTGCCAAATTTACATTTTCCCTCCTTGAACATCATTCCATCTGACTCTAGTCTTTATAGCAGCAAATGCACTCTAGAGTTGTTCTCCTGCCACGATTTTCCAAAGATGAAGAACATCATCTTGAAACCATTTCTTACCCTTGATGCTCCTCAATAAAGTGTGCATCACCTTCTGAAAAACAGATATCACTTAGAACAGTCCAGATGTCATATTGAGCAATCTAAAGGAATCCTTTGGCATAATGACAGCTGTTAATTCCTGAGTCCTCAACTAAGCAAATTTGATGCTATGTGGATGCCGGAAGCTTGGTGTGTCGACAACATCGCAACCAAATTAGGAAGAGGGCATTTGTCCACTATCACCTGCCTGTTCATTTCCCTTAAATCAATACACAGTCTTATGTCAGCACTGGATGTGTGTGTGACAACTGCATTAGCAAGACATTGTGCCATCTCTACTGGTTCAGTCTTGACCTGGATAACACATCACTTCCTGCCAGTTCTGAGGCATCCTCCTCACCTAAGTATCTACAGGAAATTACTCCTTCTTGAACCTCATTTAGTGGCTCTACCCAAAGAGACCCCTTCATGCCAACTAAACACCACAGGATAACATTTCTGAAAACCTTCACACTCACTGATAACTTGTCTCACACACACTTGGGGATTCAAATTAATATATATGCCAAGGTCAATCTGATGTTGCCATTCCAAAATGTTATCCCATTTGATGGACACTTATTTTCCTGTTACATACTGATACAATGATAAGGTATGTATTAGGAATCTTTCATGTACAACAAGGAATGTGGGGTTCACCTCCACTCGAAGTTCTAGATGTTAAGCAAGCATTCCAAGGTTGTGAGTTGGAGTATGACTGGCTGAGGGATAGCTGCACTCATTTTGTGAGTGAAGCCTTTCCCAATAAATCATCTGATCTTACCTCTGTGTTGTGTGACTTCACTACAGGGGTGGTCATGACTAACAGTCCGTTATACAACTCTCATTTCTTGCTGCTGCTGGCTCCTCAGCAGATGCTTAGTTCTTCCCCAAAAACAGCAGGGCTTTGTGGCATTTTATGTCTTTGGTCTGTGGTACTGCACACCTCTGACTGAAAGACGCTAATGTGTCACAATTCTGAAACATAAGGCTCCACTGCATTCCATGTCTGATTTACTACCTGTAGTCTGTTGATGACGATGAGCATGCCTACTGCTGCCACAAAACATCACCAGGAGAACAATGTGTTGCTCAGCAACATGGGTCTGTTGTTGCTGTAGTCAGCTCAGCTGCTACTTTCACCAACTGTTTCTCAATCCGTGGAATGCAATGTGTTCCACCTCAGTGCAGCTACCACCAATGATGCCACAAACATGGCAATATTTCTAAATTTAATGGCAGAGCTTTTTTCCTCACAAATGTTCCCTATCACACTGAAATAACTCCAGGAACCACTTTTGGCTAATATCAATAAGTTTATTCATGAAGCAGCTACATGCGTGAAGCTCCCTCACCTGCTCTCCATCAACTCTCACATCTCTAACCATAGCTCCGGAATTCCATGATGACAAAGGAACTCTGACATCATGGTTACAGTAACTACACAGGCTGAGACTGACATATCTCACCATATTATAACATATCCCCTTTCTTTACACAACTAAGAAATACTATAAATAACTTTTCTAAAGAAACCCCAAAGATACAATATGAAACGACAAAAAAATCATAAAAACTTTAAACAAATGCAATCATAACATACCATTACAACACATAAGATAATATACATAAATATGTTTACTAATAAAATATAACTTTATTTACTAATAAAAACACCCACAAGGCCCCCATTTCCCTTTAAAGAACAAAACATTTCCTTCCCCGTTAGCATGAAACACATCAATTCATTATATTATTTTGAAACTTGGAAGGAATGCACCATTGTCTGCATTCTCCACCCTGCATATTGGCAGCTTCACCACTCACTCTACTCTAAATTCTAGTCATGTCATTCATCTCAACTCCTCCCCTTCCATTTCTACTGCACCTCACTCTTGCTATCGTCTCATCACCCATCAACATAAATCCTGT
Source organism: Pleurodeles waltl (assembly GCF_031143425.1). Classification (NCBI taxonomy): domain Eukaryota; kingdom Metazoa; phylum Chordata; class Amphibia; order Caudata; family Salamandridae; genus Pleurodeles; species Pleurodeles waltl. The sequence goes on along the minus strand of NC_090439.1, from coordinate 1,008,879,053 downwards.
ATATTGTTGTTTTCTTCCTCTCCAAGCTTCCTGTTTTTCCTGTATCACATTCTCCTTTTTACAGTAAAATGCCACCCTTCTCTTGTCCTATTTTTGTCTATTATGCAACACCACATGCCATTCATGTACCTTGCGTACCTCCATGAGATCTGAAAATTTGCTGATACCCTCACTTCTCTTCCCCAATTTGATTTTCACATAATCCCCTCTCTCAATCTTACCTCCCTTCAGCCTGATGTCACTCTATTTCTTTGCTCCATATTCCCTCATCCATTGAGGCAACATCTTCATCCTAGCTTCTCTTTCTCTCATTTTCACAAATGGAGTCTTGCCTGTCATGCCATTCTTCATGGTATTGTATGCCAACTCCATTCTTTCCACTGCATTACTTACTTTATACCATTCACAGCCATTTGCATTGTACCTTTAATAATGCGGTTGGCAGCTTCAACCATTCTATTTCCATACAGGTTACACAGTGATGTACGGATATGTCTAATCCCTGCTCTTTCAGGAAAGGCGTCAGTTGTGTTCCATTGTCTGTCATTAGGATTCCTGGACTTCCATCCCTCCTGAACACCTTCCCCAATACTTTAACAACAATCTCTGTAGTTAAATTTCTTACAAAGTCCACCATCCACAACCTTTCAAATACGTCAACATAACCACTGCAAAACACTCTGTCTCATTTAAATAGTCCATGGGGCTGATTACATCCATACCTACCTTCATTCAAGGGCTTTTCCCCTCACTGAGAGAACTCCTACCCTCATTCATTATCTTCAACCACTTCTCACTCTCCCTACATTAAGCACAACCTTCCACCATCTGGCCACCAAATTTCTCCTTTAAGCATTTTTTGTGAGAGATTGTCCCAAGTAGCCTTTCTGCGACAACATCATTCATCTCCTTCTCACCACTTCAGGAGGTACGTATCTCTCTCCTCTCAAAATTATTGCATCTGTTGCACCTTTGATAAATTAATTTTGTAATTTCACATAACTATGCAAAGGTAACGTAATGTCCCCTTCTTGCTTCATCCCTTCATAAATACTCCTTGCCAACTCCTGGAAAACACTATCATCCCATACAGCTGCTTCCCATTCCTCTTGTGTGATAGACCCATATTCATCTTCCAGTTCATCTTCCACACTTGCCACCGCACATACCATCTAGTTGTCAGTTTCATCTTCATTGTCCGCTATTAACGGCAATATTGACAAGCAATACGCTTGCACATTTCTCCACCCCACAACACATTCCATATCATACCGGTATCCTGCAGGCCTGATGCAAACTGGGCCAATCTAGCAGAAACAGGGTCAGTAACCCCTGGTTGCAACACCCTTAACAAATATTTATGATCCATACACAATGTGAAATAGATTCCCCACACATATGTGCATAAATATTCAGCATCCCATTCAGCCACGGATGCTTTTCTCTCGATCATGGCATAATTACATTCTGTTTGATTCAATGATCTTACGGCACATGCCACTGTTTTCTGCACACAATATTTGTACTGTGACAACACCGCTCCTATGCCATGAGCACTGGCATCCACTGTTACTATGGTACTATTTTTGGGTTCAAATGGAGTACATTTTTTGCACTGGCAATTTCTGCTTTCAATCTCCCAAAGGCTTGTTCTTGCCTTTCACTCGCTACAAATTCCTTTCCCTTTCTTAACAACTCCCTCAGTGCCTCAGTCCTTTTTGCAAAGTTGTCCACATATTTCGCGTAATACTCTATTATTACCATGAAGGACCTTAATGGATCTTTCACTTGTGGGGTAAGAGTTTGCCTTATGGGTTTAACTAAGTCCTCCTTGGGGCCGACCCCTTGCCCTGAGATGGTATAATCCAGATACTCTATGTCTTCCAATAAAAACGGACACTTTTCCTTGCACATTATGAGCCCCACCTTTTTCAAGTCTTGCTGTGCTCTAACTAGGGCTCCATTGTGCTCCTCCCTTGTAGCTCCAAAAACCAATTTATCATCTTGGAAGAATCATACACTTGGCACCCCCTCAAATAATCTACTCACCATTCGTTGGAAAACGCTAGAGGATGATGCCAACTCAAAATGAAGCCTAGTAAATTGGAACATTCCTTCCACTGTGATGAAGGCTGTTAAGTTTTTGGACTTTACATGTAATTTAATCTGGTGGTGCACAGATTTTAAATCCAGCCTAGTGAATTATTTGGCACCACTTAAAAGCAAAACCATTTCTGATGTGCTTTGAAGGGGAAAACTATCCATCATTACGCACTGGTTTAATGATCTTAAGTCCACACAGAATCTTAGACGCCCATCCTTTTTTTTCTAATCACCACCTGCGAAAGCCATTCAGATGCCTCCACTGGTTCGATGACTCCCTTATTCTGCTTGTCATTCAACATTTCCTTTACTTCACCTCTCATCGCTATTAGCATCTTCTGCACCCTGTGCTTAATTGGCTCTGCACCTTCTTTTAACTTTATTTAATGCACATATCCATTCATTGTCCCAATGCAATCCTTGAACACTTTCACAAATTTCTTCAATACGATTTCCAGCCCTTATTCATCCTGCACTACAAACACTTGTTTGTTAGATCTAGGATCCAATATAATATGTAAATCATACTGTTGTATTCAACCTAAAATTACTGGACCCTCCCTGAACACATATATTTTCTCGTCTCATTTTCTTCCTTTGAATTCAAACTCCAGCTGTATAAAACCCACAATACGAATGTTCTCACCACCATATCCTTTGAGCTATATGTCACTTGGCTGCAATGTCATCCCAAGCCACACATTCTCAGACACTCTTTTCAAGATGATAGTAACATTGACCCTAGGTCAACCATCAATTCAATTTTCTTATTGTTTACTGTAAATATAGCTCTTGGCCTATTTATTCTTCCTTCTTCCCTACTTTCAATGCGTGGCATCCTTTGCTGTATGTTGTCTTGCTCGTCCATTCATGCCCCTCGAACCTTAGACATCTTCTTGCACAGTCTAGCCAGGTGGCCCTTCTTCCCACACTTTCGACAGCCCTTGTCATGTGCAAAGCAACCCTTGTAATCAACAGCATGCAACATCCTAAAACCCTAACTTAATGCTGATTTCTCCTTCCTTTTATCGACGTCTGCTTTCTCTTCAGTGTCCAAGTCTTTGGTTAATTTTGCATGTCTTTCATTCTTACTTATTATATTGACTCCCTAAGTATGTCTTGTTTTCATCTGTTGCATTTCCCTCATTAACGAGTCTGCCTCTTCCACAATCTTGCCTGTCCCAGTTGCCTCCTGTAAGGTTGGGTTTCTTTCTACCCATAATCTCTCCTGCATCTTTTTATTCTTGCATCTCAAACTCATGTCTCAATGCTAATTCCCTCAGTCTCCTTACGAACCAATCATTTGACTCATGGCTTCTGTGGTTGCGTGTAAAACTCATTTCTTTGCATGACAATGTTCACTTGTTTCCCAAAGTAGATTTCTAACCTTTTCTTAGCTTCAAGATAAGGATTTTCTATTTCCTCATTATCCACCCCTACAGCTGCAGGTAAAAACGTAAACACATGCTAACCTTCCTTTCCCAAAGCATTTATTAATAATTTTCAAAATTACTAATCCATTCTTCCCACTCTACTGATGGAGAACCTGCTTGACCCAAGAACATTAAAGGAGCAGCTACTCCTTGTGCTAAATAAACATCCATTTTTAAACTCAGTCACTGTATCCTATTATACTTTGGTTACGTTACCTTGACTTGTTTTGATGCCAAAGTGTACTGTATCAAAGACACCCCCTCTCTGTGCTACTATGTTCTTTGTCTATAAATTAATTTTGGTCCTGTTCTTTGTGTGTGACTCAATGACCACACTATATTGTCTACCTGTAAAGCAGAAGCACTGAACATTCAAAAGGCTAGAGTATAGCTGAAAAGATGGCCACTGTCGATACTCCAGTGTTCCACCAATCAGGGATGACAAGAGAAAGAGTTGTATCTCATCGCTATGTTAATTTTTATTGTCACCAATCAGCTTGGCCAAAGAATCCAAACAATCTTTACTTGTGTATAACCATGCACAACAGACAACACTGCACGCTGAGAGAGCTTGAGCTCAACTATGTATTTATGCTGTGGTAGCGACTGGCTGTGCAGCAGGGATGTGCTGGAACACTGGCTTTAGAAGACGCCCAACAGAACACCCGGCGTCATAGAAGGTAGGTGCCAGTGCTCACACAGTGCAGGCTTGTGTTGGTAATGAAGGCTGTGAACTCGCACTGTGTTGTCTTTGGCATGGGCTGAATGCTAATGATGCAGGCCTCAATGTTCTTAGCCTTCAGCCCCGCTCCCTATAATTAACAATAACTATAATTAACAACAAGGGCTAAATGTCCGTTTCCCACAACACACCTGCAGCCCGCCAGCAAATCATGATCGTCTTCTCCCTTGAGCTGATCACTCACCAGTTGTGAGTCACCTGTCTCAGTCTCCATACTCACAGCACTTGGTCCATATGAAGTTGGGTCAATAAGTTGGGTTACCCTTCACTGTAGCGGGTCAGTTAGAGCACCAGCCCAATGAGAAGCAGGCCGGATGAAGCATGCCACCTTGGGTGGGTGAGAGCACTTGCTTCTAAAAACAGACTCTGATAGTGACTCACCATGTTCTAAGTCCTTAATATATTACCTAGAAGTTTACATCAGAACGGCATACCCCATTTAAATTGTTCTATTGTATAGGTGTTATATTCCCTCAAGTACCACTCTGTAGGATCACCTACACTGGCATCTTTCACTACAAGTGTCCAACTTCACACATTTCACACAGACTGGGGAGCTCAGGAAACACTCCGCTGGAAGCACTCTACGTTCTCTGGGTCCTCAGGACTACATTCCACTTCCAAAGGAAGTCAGGGTAGAGGCCCCTGTTTACCTACTCTCTATACATCAGCTACCAGCTGCTGCATCAGTTGTAACAGTGTCTTGCATTGCTGGAGGACAGATTTTGAAATGCCCGGTGCCCCTTTTATCTCTATCAATTTTTAAGTTTTTAATCCATTTGGTCCCAATTACTGTCTTACTTCCTTGGCTCTACCTGTAAGCGCTTTTCACCCTCAGGAGAAATGGGCAAAGCATATGGGTTTTCAAATTTATTGATGTAGCTCTTCCAAAACTTCCTTTGTCTTTGACCTGAGCTACATGCCATACGTACCCATCAGCTTTGCTTTCATCAGCCTGCATGTTTCCTTACTTTTAAGAAGCCATTTTTAATATCGTTTGCATTTAGTGTGTTGTACTCACCAAGCGCCAGATGTATCAAAGGGTTTTACCCATTCTGTGTCTATGGGAAAATGTGTTCGTTCATATGGCCCCAAAAAACATCACACATGATTCACAAAGGATACAAATACACAAGGGGATGTTTTCAATCGGCCATAATGAACCTGGCCTAGAAAAAACCTTTTAACTTAATGAAATACACTTGTTAAAACTTTTATTTTAGACTTTCTATGCTCTTTAATTATTGTTTGAATGTGGTTACCAAATCACAGTTAGCCATCCAAGGGTAAGCGAAACTGAAAACCAAATCAAGCCAACAACATCTCTCTAGAACAGGGGTCTTCAAACTCGGGGTCAGGCCCCCATAGGGGGCCTCAAGTGATCCCAGAGTGCGGCGCCAGGCTCTGGGCAAAAGAGGCATTATGAAGATAACACTGCTTTTTTAAGCATAAAAACATTTATTGCATTTTTAAAATGGTACCAGAAGTTAACTTCAATGTTTAAAAAAGTCTAGACATATTTAAACATTGCCAACTTAATAGAATAATTGGGCAAAATTCTAATGGGGGCGAGGATTTGTTTTTCCCCACTGGGGGAACGCAGCGTTAAAAAGTTTGAAAAACACTGCTTTAGAAGTTCATACGTGTGGGTGAGAGTCATATGTTTCATAGGCCATGTCAAGTATGGAGAACTAGCATTACTCTCTATGTTGAAGTTGGCGGAAGAGTTGGCCAACAGCATCCTCGCAAATCTATGGGCTCGCTGCAGAGGTTATGGAATCATTTTCACCTGCCAAATATCATGAAGTATAATAGGTGAAGTGTCGTTGGGGGGGTTGAGACCTAATATAATACATTTTAGTAATATTTGTGAAGTTATAGTTGGTACATATTGGGCTGTCAAATCACGGAGGCACTTGTAGGACAGACACCGGGGTTTGAAAGTGGTTCTGCAGTTAAAGACTGCCCTGTGTAGTGTCATTCTGAAGAGTAATACATGATCCCGTTTCTCAGGCCAATGGCATCTCACCCTAAAGTGCTCTCTGTATATAGCAATTGTTTTCTCAGATAAACTGGTAGTGCAACATTTACGGAGTTTCCTTAGCCCTTCTTATAGTTTACCAAGGTGGCAGCCATAGCGATAAAATTAAAACAGTGTAAACACTGAACTTTTCAGCAACTTCATATTCAGGACTGTGTCCTGGCAATGCCAAGGCTTTCATTTCAGTAGCCTAACGGAGGTGGTGGAACAAGTCAAGATGATAGGGGCATATTAACAAGAAAGTGGCTCTTCGGTCCTAATGCACCACTTTTCTTGAGTCCCCCTGGAGCCCCCTAACGACACCCTGGTTGTGCCATATTTAGAATACGGCGCACCATGGCAGTCATTACCACAATATCGTCAACATTTTTGTTGCTGTTGTGGCGCTTTGCTGCACTAACGTCCAATAATTTGGCACAAGTGCAGAAAAGCAGAGGGAGGCCCATATGCCAATAAAGGAGTGTCACTTTAACGCCTGCCTTGGGCAGGTGCTAAAAATGAAAAAAAAATGTTGCAGTGAAATCTTGTAAATTTCACTGCCATTTTTTCGGGCCTCCCTGCAGATGAATGCCCCCCTTGCACGTATTATGCCTGGCACAGGCATAATGTGGGTCAAGGGGTTACAAAGAGGCGCAATGCATGCATTGCGCCACTTTGTAAATATGGCATGGGCTAAAGGCCTCCTTAACGCTGCCTTACCATCAAAAAGATTTATGGTAGGGTGGTGCAAGGTGGCGGTCTGGTCTTCTAATTATGCCCTGCAGTGTTTGAGCGGCAATTAAGACTGTGTAATATTACCTCCATTCGGATGGTATTGAGCTTCATCATTCTCTGGCCAAGTCTCTGACCCACATTGGAAACAGTCTACGGAAGGTCACTGATATGCAGACCTGTATCTTTCATCAAAGTTTAAGTGCTGATCTCTTAGAAAAGCCATTTGGGTCTCGAGATGGACATTGAACTCTGGCCTACTGATCTGATGGTTTTCCTAGAATCTCTTCTCTGAAATGTGCTGAAACTGTTTTACCACCACTCCTAATGTGGCATAAAACTTCCAGCTGACCCGATGCAAAACTACAAGTCTGGCACAGCATCATTAGGGAAAATGCTTGTAGAATGTCTGACTGCCTTTCAGCCAGCAGTCGGATTATATTTTCCAGTTGATATATGCTATAACTGATGAATTTCTATGGTTTGGTATGTTTACAATGTGAGCCTAACTATAACGTCCCTGTAACCTTTGTTTTTTTAAGTCAATTTCTAAAGGGTTTTTTAATTCTATTTCCTAACTATAACGTCCCTGTAACCTTTGTTTTTTTCAGTGACTTCTATGTTTCTTTTAATGTATAATAATTTACATTACTATACGTTTATTCAACCACAGGCACGCACGGCCGTTGACTGTGCATGAGAAACAAAGAGAGAAAGAAAGTGAGAGGGAGAGTGAAAGATATAGAGTTTTTTTCGGCTTTGATGTATGATATACTTAGGATGAGATATTTCTGTACAATTATCAAAAAAATGTACATGCCGTTCAAATTTTGAAAAATATTTTGTACAAAAAAAAATGAGGCAAGTGAGTCTGGCTGGACTTGAAACTTGAGGGCTCAGTATGAAGGTTTGCAACCTTCACACTGAGCTATTTGTTCTCTTTTTTAACTGATCAGTTTTTAACCCTTTATGGGACCGTGCGAGGGCTCCCCGTGGTCCCTACATATTATTTTTTTTTTTTTTTTAATGTACAAAATGCCCTTTGTAGGCTATCTGGCACTGTGGGGGAGGCCTTTAGGCTTCCCTAGCGGTACCATTGCTTCAGCAAGCACGGAGCTGCTTTAGCAGCAGCTTCCTGCTTGCTGAAGACCTTCATTTCTGTCCCCTGTACGCGCGCAGGAGACAGAGACGAAAGCTTTGTTTTTTGACCTGCTGTCAAAAACCGAAGTGTTTGCTGTAGCTTGGCTGCAGGTGCAAAGTTGTGCAGGCTTCCCCCACACAATTGACACATTTTGTCCTGTGGAGTGGTGGTCTCTGGGGCGCGGTGGGCCACAGCCCCCCCCCCCACATAAATTACATTGATCGTCCCGGGGAGGTGGTGATCCCCGGGGAAGTATCAGTGGGCCTGGTGGCCCCCGCATATTATAACTTTAATGCCCCGGGGAGGTGGTGGTCCCCAGGACAGCGGGGGGCACGCGCCCCCTCCATATTTAATTACAGCCCTGGAGAGGTGGTGTTCCCCAGAGCCAGGGTGAGCATACAGCCCCCGCATACTAATCATAAGCCACGGGGAGGTGGCAGTCCCCATGGCAGCGGGTGGAGGCCAGGAGGCCCCCGCATTTTTAAGCAAATGCCCACGGGACTTGACCCACCCGAGTGCTTTATTATAATGAAGCGCGGGAGCCTGCGCTTCTTTTTTTTTATTTTAAGGCAGATCCGTGAATATACCGCAACTCCGGCCATATAAAAGAAAAAAATGCTTTTTAGCTCTGGAGGGGGTCCCTTTGGTACCCCACCACCAGAGCTAAGCGGTCAGGGTGTTCGCACCCTGACCCCTTTTCTTTATTTTTTATTTTTTGTCTGGGATTTGGCTTCAGCCCAGTCTCAAGATGGCTTACAACACTTCAATGGCTTCTGTTGTTGCAGTGTTGTTAGCCAATCATATCTCAGCACAAGATCAGGAGGGGTTACAAGGGTCACAAATCCTTTGCGTCCCTATATATGCACATTTGTTTTTCCCTTAATATCTTAAAAACTACTGAACAAAATTACACCCAAACACAAAAAGGCCACTTTCAGGACCAGCACCTACCTACACCTACGCCAAATGTAGCAGAAAGGTAGCTCTTGGTCCAGAAAAAGGTTTTTTTTGGTATTTAGTGTAAATCCACTCAGTAGTTTTAGAGAAATTAAAGAAAATCAACATTTTTATATAAAGGGATGTGAAGGTTTTGCGAATTCTCCTGATTGTGTGCTGATTGTGATCTGATTGGCTGTCAGCACTTCAACAACAAAGTGTTGGAGAAGCCGAGTCCCAAAGCAAAGTGTAAAAAAAAAAAAAAAAAGGGGCCAGGGTAGAATCACCCTGACTCCTTAGCTCTGGTGCTGGGGTCCGAGAGGGAAATCCTCTGAACTAAAAGGTATTTTTTTTTCATTTTCGCTGCAATTCGAGGTGGATCCAATAAAAATTATAAAAAGAAAAACAAGTGAGGGCTCCGGCGCTTCTTTCGTAATAAGCCCGGGTGTGGCAAGTCCCAGGGGAATTCCCATTTTAACGCGGGGGCATACTGGCCCCCCCACTGCTCTGGGGACTACCACCTCCCTGAGGAAATAGAAATTATGTTTGCAGGGGGTCACCTGGCCCCCGGCAGCCATGGGGAATGCTAAAGAATTGTAATGGGGGGGGTTTGTCCAGCTCCCCTGCAGCCCTAGGACACCACATCCCCAGGCTACCAATTTATTCAGTGCAGTGGGACTGTGTGGTTCCCCCTCCCCAAGCCCCGGAGACCACCACCTCCCTGGGGCAAAGACCATTGGAGGGGGGTGCCCCCCCTTGAGGAGCCCCAGATGGCCCTGGGAACCGCCTCTCTAAAAGGCCGGCTTCTGCTATGTCAGAAGGTGCCCACTCCAGGGACATAGCTGTTTGCTTTTTCAAACATAGCTGTTTGCAAACAAAGTCCACTTTCTGCAAGAAAGGCTGTCAAACAACAGTCCCTTGCTGAAATTGGAGTGTTCATCTTTTTTTTCTGCATACAAATATGCGTGCAGGTAAGACAGATGAAAACATTGCTCCCACAAGCTGGGACCTCCTATTAAAAGCAGCTCCCTGCTTAGGGGAGCAATGGCGGCTCCCACAGGACGTGGGGGGCCAACTGGGACTGCAAGGATCTTAAGTCTCCTCTGGCGGTCTTATCACTCTCTTTCTCTTTCTCTCTTCCATCCCATAAAGGGATGGGAAAGAGAGAGAGATAGAGATGGTCATTGCAATGGTCTCTCCATGCAATGACAGTCACCTGTGGCATAATGGGTAAGGTCACAGACCTTCACACTGAAAGTTGAGGGCTGTTGGCCAGGTGTGTTTGTGGTGATTTCACTATTCTAATTTATTTAAAACTTAACAGTTTAAGGTTCATACTAAAAGGTGACCTCACACTTTTTAAATTTACAAATACATTTTTATTTTCAATTTGTCCAGAAATATCTCATTCTAAGTTTATCATTCACTAAAGCATAAAAACTCACTCTCTCTCTCCCCCTCTCACTTTCTTTCTCTCTCTCTCAATTTCTCTTTTTCAATCTCTTTGTCCCACTCACACACCCACTCAGACCCTTACGCACTCACTCACAGACCCACTCACAAACCCACTAAGACTTTCATGCACCCACCACTCACAGCCCCACTCTCACCCTCATACACCCCCTCACAGACCCACTCAGGCAGTCACGCACCCCCTCACAGAACAACTCAGACTCTCACACACCCAGTCACAGACCCACTGAAACCCTCAGGCAGCAACTCACTGACCCACACAGACACTGACACACGCACTAAGAAATTCACTGGAAAAAACAAAGGTTACAGGGATGTTATAGTTAGGAAATAGAATTAAAAAACATAGAATTTCACTTAAAAAGCCCATGCCACATACTGCTAATTACCGCACAAATTGCAGCACCCATGACATCATTGATAAGATCATTGATAATGTCACTGTAACATGTGCAGTAAATTTATTGATCAGATTACTGTGCATAACGGGGGCGCAAGTTATAGTTACCTTAGGCCACACGTTATAATTACTTGAGATAACTCTAACTATAACTGGTGAATTTCTATGATTTGGTGCGTCTAAAATGAGCGTAACTATAACGTCCCTGTTACCTTTGTTTTTTTTAAGTGATATATATATATATATATATATATATATATATATATATATATATAGTGAGAGAGAGAGAGAGAGAAAGAGAGAGAGGGGGGACTGGAATCTTAGATTTGATGTCCCCCGTCCCTCATCTAAAATACCTTCCTTAATCCCAGGGATTTGTCTCATGTTTAGTTCTTTCCACGGTCTTCACTTTTCATGTCATTTGTCCAGTGGAATAGACTATGAGTATATTCTTTGTTCCTTCCAGGACACTATAAATGTAACTTACATTTTAGACAGTTGCCTGATATAATAAATGCCTATAATTCCAGTAATGTGTTTTTTTAGGTTTTGGTATTATTCTTCAGAACATACATAGACACTTAGGCTTAATATTGACCTATTTATGTGCATCTAAATAGATGTTTATTTTTACATTTTGTTTATCTCCATGTGAGTGTCCGAGGTGGTGGGCCTGTCAGATAAATACACAAAACATGCTTTATTTTGGTTAGTGGTGTTTTAAAAAAAAAATCCTGCTCTGTCATCCATGGTGTTCTCACAGAGAGAAGAAAATATCAGTCTGCTAATAATAGAAAGGTCTGACTCCGGGTTCATGGGAGATTTTAGGGCACCCCAATTTGAACAGAAGTTATACATTTGCAGCTTGTCCGTGGAAAATAAAAATCAAGGCAAATGTTTAAATGGACAGTCCTATATGCATCAAAGTGAAACCATACACATAACGGGGGTGCAAAACAGAAGCAATGAGGACTGATATCCATAAAATTCTGTACTTTGGTGATCACCCTACGCAGAGACTGTTTAAGGCGATTTGCAGACATTTCACCGCGGGCAGACGCCCACACACTCTCGACTCTGGTGTTTGCCTCACGGAGATTGCTGATATTGTTTTTTTTTGTTTTTTTTCCACGGGGGCGCCTCCCATCTCGTGCCCCTGCTCCCCTCTCCACCCTGCCCAGGAGCATTTCGCCCCGTTATCTGCAGCCCTGTTTAACAAGGCACTGCAGTGCTGGCAGTGAAATGTCCCATGGCAAAAAAACGCGGCACAAAGTCTGCATACCCTTTGCGGCATGGGCAATGAGGTCAGTCGTCCGGTGACCAAACATGTCAAGGCCCCCCTGGCTAAGTGATTGAGACAGTCAAAAGTTCCATCATAATAGTGATGTGTAAGGGAAGAAGATTCGTTTAAAATTTTACAGTTACGCATGCGTACAAGAAATTGTGCATATTCTTGTATAGCAACCCGGCCGGGTCAGTTTGATGTGTGAAATTCATGAATCCAAGAAGGCCACTGATCTCTAAGAAATGAACCCCTAAGTGCCAGCTCCCCAATTTTCTTGGATTGTAACATTCCAGATGTGCCTACAAATAATAATTTGAGAAAGATGACTAAAGTAGGGGCTGGTAATATATAAGAATATACAGTACCTGAGGCCTGGCGAGCCGCATAGGTACCTCGCAGGGGGCAGCAGAGCTTCCGTCGAGGGACCACAGTTAGATGATTCAACCTTCCTGAACATTCTGGTCAACAATTATGTGGAGAGTAGCACCGTTAAACCTGGAAATTGCCAAGAATTCCTTATTTCAGAAGCTTTGAGCGCCTTACATAGGTTTCTGTCGTTTGTACTCCTATTGAGTCACTCCTACTGGGGCAAAGCATATAGCATCTTTGCTGACCTCGATATCTCGTGCCTTAGTAACAACAAACAAAAACTCTGACGCAGCCTCCCAGATGGGAGATGAAAGTGAAATGGTAGAGCAGGAAGCTAAGAATACAGCCTGCAGTAAAGCATCTTACACAAGAACTTTTACCAGCGTTGAAGTATTATCAGTCACAAAGCTAAACAAAATCAAGCAAGAAGTAATCAGCATGGACAGTAGTCAAACCAGCACCAATAATTCAAGAGCGAAAATTGACAAAAGTGAAAGGAAAAGTAAGCACCAGTTGTTGGTGGCCACCAAAGTAGGGGTGATGATGATCCCACACATCACAAGGAGATGAACGTAAATCATGGAGATCTTGTAAATAATGTTGAAGAAGAAGGTGCATGGTCAATATGGCGGCCGTAGTGGCAGCAGCACTATAGCGAGCTCTGCATTTGGCCCACCAATAATCCTACTTTATCCTTAACATCTGACTCCGCTCACCTAATCTGGAGTCTCGCAACACTGCTGTCAATTTAAGGAGCCATCCTACCAGCGCTGGGAGAGAGAGACTGCCTCCCCGTCGAGCAGTGACAAGATCCCCCGGGAGAGGCCTGCATGGCTCCTTGCTTCATTTATCTGAGGGGGGCAATTGCTGCCACTGCCCCGAGTTCATGGGGAGACACTGGATGCAAGGCTGTCCCAGGCCTGAGAGAAGAGAGCTGAGGTCAGAGTGGCTGGGACCAAGGAGGCGCCCCCCCAGATGAGAGGGTACAGCATTGATGAGGGGTCAGCTGAGCATGGGGAACTAGTGCCGGCTGACCTTCACTCATCGGGGAGCCAGTAGTTCTGTTGGTGCAGGTCACCCCCACCCCCACCCCCTGCGGGTGCAGAGACCAAGATCGTGCGCAGAGACGAGTGGTGGCTGAGCCCGCCATGAACGCTTGAACTGGTGGCGGTCATCCCTTCTGCAGCACTCGGGCTGGAGTGGAGCCCTGGCTGACGGACACCCCCGACTCGGTGGGAAGGGACACCACCCCTATGAAGACCCTTTCCAGAGACTGAGTGAAGCACTGCCGTCCTGCCCATTGGTGGAAATTCGATCATCACGCATTCTGTTTCACTAGGGCCTAGTACTCCACATAACATGGGGAGCAGCGGCAGTGCGATAAACTAACAAAGGTATGCTGGCTGTACCTCCTGGGTCTCCCCCCCCATCGGGACTTACTACTGGGACTGTGCATTTTGACTGGGGCACGAGGCCCAGGTGAGGTGAAACGTGAATACACTGCAGGGGGCCTCTCTCTATCCAGCTAACAACTAAGGTGACTGGGTCTCCTCTGAAATGCAATATTTCACAGATTGACTGACAGGTGGTGCACAAAGCCTCACTAATAGACACCTTTGGTCCCGTACTGCCACAGGACAATTCTGGTGGGGTGAGAGGGGCCCCTAGTTGGTCCCTGGAACCTAGAGTGGACGCGATGATAGACCCTCAGTGGGGCTTCCTTCAACCATACATCCCCTGGCCTCCTCACTATCACCCACATTACTTGCCCAACAGATCACAACCCCATTGCCTGGATTTCCTGTGCTACTTAAGTGATCAACGAGTCCTGCTACAGGTTGCAGACTGGAACTTTGTCACGGGTCCCTCCTTGAAACCCTGTGGCTGCGCTGTGGGAGAAGAGACTAAGAACACCCTTCTATATTCTGAATTAGTGGTGACCCTGAGGCACCTGCAGAGACTACCCCCATGGCCTGTAGGTGGGGGAAGCCACACTGACTGCCCCCTCCTACCAACCAAACAATACAAATAAGACTTTGTTTTTTTGCAGTTATCATGGGGAAAGACAAACATCCAAGAGGTGGGCACCAAACGAAAATAGACCAATATACTCCGAATGGAGCATTTGGGAGAGTGGACCCCCTTCAAGGGACATCTGGCGATCCAGACACACCACTGGATCTCTCAGAAATATGAGTCCTAGCTGCAGTAGAAGCATCCAGCATAGCAGTGCAGGCTAAAATAGACACCGTTTCTGTCGACGTTGGGCTGCTGCGGATGGACCTCTGCACGGTGACGGAAAGATCACTAGCCCCAAGCCGCCAGTGGGGGCATCTCTTAGCACCATTATAGCAAAAATCTTCAACTATGGGGATTGTGGCTCCATTCTTCGAGCTGTACGGCGGACAGGGTATCTGAAGTTTGAAAATCATAAAATCTGTATTTTTTCTGAGAACACTCTCCTGGTGCAACAAATGAGGACATCCTTTGGTGGTGTGAAACAGAAACTGAGAGCTATGGGACTCCAATGAATGTTGTTCTTCCCAGCCAAATTAAAAGTACTACATGTGGATAGTGCAAATTTCTTCGCTACCCCAGAGGCAGTCTGGGATTGGTTTCAGGCGCAAGGAGAGAGCTGGACTCCCCTGATGCGTGTGGAAGGAGCTCGCCCTGGGAGGTCTGGCAACCCATGACAGACCCTTGGGGGGAGGTGGTGTGGCAGACAGGCTACCCAATTGTCCTAGCATGTTGTGGTCCACTGAAATGGAACACTGTCACTGGAACACTCTGGGTTGGAGCCTGGGGGGACCCAAACATGCCCCATAGCCCGAGCAACTGAGATCTGAATGCGCGGAGGTGAAGGCATTGATGGAAGCAGTGATGGTGTCCAATTTGGATGATAGCAATGCCAGCCTTCCAGATAGGATTTAGCCCTCCAGATGTCCCTGAGAATGATTGACAGCTTAGCTAATGTGAATCATTGATCGAGGACCATGGTTTTGAAACTAAGCTTAAAAGTATTAATACAACCTCTGGGTCTCCACAATACCATTAGTAAAGTGCATCTAAGAGGGAGCATGTGACAGATGTAAGTTACTCAGGCAGGCTAACCCCCCTCACACATATCTGCATGTTTGAGGTTAACTGTCATGAGTGCAAGTGCGCTATGTGTATGACATTGTCTATCGAGAGTTGAGTGTGAGAGAAGTAGATGGAAAGAGGTGACATGCTACCAGGAAGTCCAGCTAACTGCAGGTGCTGACACGTGACCCTCCTAACATTAATAACTCTGTGAATGATTTTGTATTGATGCATGAAGAGTGACTGTATAGTGTGAGCATTGAAATTTGTTTTAGTGGTTTGTAGTTGTTTTATGTCTTCGTAATTACAGGGAGAGTTTTTTTAGGGTTATCAGCAGTGATTGGAGTTGTACATGTTGCTTAAGTGTGTACCTGGGACATGGGGGGACATTTAACTGTAGTTTATTATCTGTGGCAGCAGCAGAAACAACCGGGCTCCTGGGGGAGTTGGATTGGGGGCAGGTACATAAAACAAAATGGTCAATCAATTTAAGTTCATTACATGGAATGTTTGTGGGCTCAATTTATATGTAAAACATTATAGAATTCAGACTTACCTTTCATAGACAGGGGGTCCATGTGGCTCTACTCCAAGAGACACATTTACTACATAGTGAGATAAACAAACTACACAAAAAGTGGAGAGGCCAACTATACCCTGACACATATTCATCGTACTCCTGGGGAGTGTTGGTCTGGGTTGCCCCACAGATCCCATTCAGATTCATGTGAATGGGAGATACATTCTTATACATGGCTTCTTAGATGGTGTGTAAGTGTGCCTTCTGAATGTATATGCCCCGAACATAGATGATGGAGACTTCTACCGAGAATCAAAAAAGGAATTGCTCCCTTTTCTCGATGTGCCTCTGATATGACCAAGGAGTTCAACTCCATGTGCGATGATGCCCTGGACAGACATCCACCAAAACCACACTACAAACCATGCATAGAGGATACCCTATACGAAGTGATGGATCATCAACACTGTATTGATGTGTGGCGCAAGACACATCCCAGGGAGCGAGAATATACGTGTTACACCTCAGCCTGTGATGCGCATAGCCAACTTGATAGATTCCTAATCTACAGGGAATTAGCATCGGCAGTACCCCGGGTTCAGATCATGGGCTGCTTCCTCTCAGATCACACCCCATACTACTTGAGTGGGTGTTGGGTTTTGGGTGTAGTTCTCCCGCTAGTCTGCCTTTGGGGGCTGTGACCAGAGGCTCTGAAGGACACACTGATCAGGGGGGAGCTACATGAGGCAACAGCAGGATACTTTGACACTTTGATACTTTCAACGGCAAGTAGAGGGTTAGAATGGAATACCTTAGAAGTGGTGACTCGAGGTGTATGCATCTCTAAAATTGTTGGCTCTAGGTGCTGCCTTGAGAGGGAGTTTCAGGAGGCCGAGGGTGGCCGAGGGAGTAATAACAGACATTCAGTTGTCAGGGCCGTAGCTGGGAGGGTGCCACAAGTTCCTAGTGTGGGCATAGTGCTGCGTAGGTAACACATGGGGCACACTAGATAACGTAACCAGCCATTAATATAGACAACTACTACATCAAAAAGGGGATAAAATAAGGAGACTGTTAACATGGTTGTTACGCTGGGAGTTTCCACAGCCCCGATTTTGGCACTGAGACGTTTTGATGGTTTGAAGGTGACCACACAGGTTGGTATAAATACACTATTACGGGACCGCCTAGTGGAAACCTATAATGGTGGTGTGCACACCGCTACAGCATCACTTCTGCAATTTGTGACTGATCAGGCATTACTCTGCATCACTAAAGCTCAGAGTGGGGGTCTTGAGGATGACCGTTGTTTGAGGGGAACAGCAGGAGGCGATGGTATCATGGCGCATGGCAGGGCCCCAGGCCCCAATGGGTTACAGGTGGAATTCTACCACTCATTTGCAGGTGTCTTGCTCCCCGTTTGTTGGAGACAGTCCGGACGAACAGGCTCCTTGCTGCTGTCCATGTGAGAGTCCCAGATTATCATGCTCCCCAAACTGGGCAGGGGCCCCTTGGATCTCTGCCTTTAAGGTCCTAGCAGCACAACTGAGTCGCATTGTGGCACACCTATTCCACGAAGATCAATACGGATTCATGCCCGGTAGGAGTACACCCATGAATCTATGGAGACTGTCCCACGTACTCCATTCGATGGCCGGCATGGGCACACAGGTGGCAGTGGTTGCGCTGGATATTGAAAAAGCCTTTGACACCCTCAGATGGGATTACCTATGGGATGTGTTGAGAGGGATGGGTTTGGGGCTGGTGTTCCTTTCGTGGGTCCGTCTCCTTTACACCCATCTGACAGCTCATGTTATACACATGTGCAGTGATCTCTGAGAGCATCCCTCTAGGGCAGAGGTCTTCAAACTGGGGGGCGGGCCCCCCTAGGGGGGCCTCAAGTGATTCCAGGGGGGGCCCCAGATTCTGGCCAAAATAAATATTATACCGATAACAGGCCTTTGTTTTAAGCAGAAACATGTTATTGCAGTTTTAAAAAGGTAACAGTACTTAACTGCAATGTTTAAATAGGTTTAGAGATATTTAAACATTGTCATGTTTATAAAATAATTGTGAAAAATTCTGAGGGGGGCCCAATGATTTTTATTTTTCAACTGGGGGGGGCGCGGCATTAAAAAGTTTGGAGACCTCTGCTCTAGGGAGAGGGACTAGAGAAGGTTGTCCGCAGTCCCCACTCCTTTCTGCCTTGGCTTTGGAGCCCCTGGCACAACGGCAAACTCATAACATGCCAGTTGGGGCATAGTAGTGTGAATTGTACTCATATCATCTTCCTCTATGCGGATGATGCATTAATTTATGTTAGTCTGGAGAAGTCAGTCCCCAAGTTATTGGAGATTATGACTGCATTCGAGTAAATCTCCGGCCTGCGTGTTAACCAGCAGAAGTTGGGCCTCTTCCCGTTGGCGAGACTTGCAGGGATGGATGCCACAATGTTACCCGAGACTAGACTATCCTGGGAAAATAGCCATTTTCGGTACCTGGGCATACAGGTGGCCCACATGGAAAGTCCCAATTACAATTTAAATATGGGGGAGGTAGCTGCCCTTCTTGATGTTTCTATACAATTTTGGAACCGCCTGTCATTCTCAATAATGGGAAGAGCGGCGTTGAGTAAGAAGATTCTGCTTTCCCATTGCCTATATGCGCTACAAAATTCTATGTGCTTTATACAGAGAGCCATGTTCAACAAACTGAGCAACCTCTTGATATCCCTGGTGTGTGCAGGTAGACGGAGCAGAGTGAAGTTAGAGGTGTTGAAACTAGATATGGAGCTGGGGCCCTAGGTATCCTGGACCTGCAATTATACTACTTTGCAGTGATAGCACAATATGCCCCACAATGAGGCACAG